>NC_081189.1:44708658-45423658 GCF_902713425.1 Acipenser ruthenus
TTGAACGCCGCTACCAAGGACAGTATAACGAGAACATGATGGGAGACTACATTTGGGGGCTGATTCGTGAAAGTGATTTACAGTATAATCGTAAATCTCGAAAAACTACTCACTTCTAAATCTTTTGTAGTCATTTTTGTATTACTTTAGTATAAATACATGTTAATTAGGATTCATATGTTGTTTTTTTCTGACTTTATGTGAACGAAATGACACAAATTCGCCCGTTTTCTCACTGGAAATAGGTAAATTTCAAAATATCACTGTCCTGGTCACAAAAGCAAAGTTTGTGGGGAATAATAGCCATTTTCTATACTTTTGAGGCATAAGCAATTAGGAAATAACACTTATTACCCAGGAACAAAAATTGTGTTACATAGTGATCAGCCTTGTAGGCAAACACCACACACTAAAGTATTGTTTAACCATTTTATTCCATTGATTGGCATTTAGATAGCAAACTCTATTTGCATGCTGCATGAAGCACCATTGGTCATCCGTTTTGTATTATTTTGAGATATGCGCATCAGCGGTTCATTACTTACGCTATTATTTATGTATTTTTAAAATGTGAACTTTTGGTATTATAAATGAGATGTACTTTTAAAACATCAAAACACATCTCAAAATAATGCAAAATTCAACATGGCACTGTACTTAATACTTTTAGAGGTGTTGTGAGTCAGCATTTACACGCAGAGCAGCTGAAGATTCAATTACTTCCAGATTGTCTAGAAAGTCTGTGCACAGTGAAGTATAGAAATATTTCAGTTTTGAGGTGGCTGATGATGGAATAGTAAAACAATATAACTAGACCTTGATTTTCTCCATGGATATTGTGAAGCAAAGCACCACGAAGTTCAAGTAAGTTATTGCTTTTCATATGTAAATATCTGTTAATATCTGTATATGTATATATGTTTGATATTGCAATTGTGTTATTATATTTTTCTGTGTTTTGCAAGACTTTGATATTATCGATATCGATATCGAAATATACGTACAATATCGTCATACAATATTCATATCATTGCCCACCCCTAATATTAACCCTGAGACACTACCAGTATACCTCCCCCTACTTTTTAGCAGTACTGTAATATACTATATCAAAACTGGTGACCAATTTCTTTTGGCCTAAGAGCCATTGGCTATTAAAGCAAAAAGTCTGGAGACCCGTCTAGGCTGCTGGTTGACAAAAAAAAAAAAAAAAAAAAAGCATTTCCTGATTAAATACATAATAAGTTAAACTGTGTTGTTTCTTTCTGTAACCAATAATTAGCTTTATATATGAATCCTAAGCAAAATTAAACAACATACTATACTTTGGCCTTGACTTGACGTTCAGTGGCCTTGGTACCCTCTACAAATTTATTAAACTGAAGGCTATTTTGGGCTTGCCCTTCTTGTTGCCAATTTAGAGCCTTGTGATTGTGAATATGATTTGTGTATATTTTATAGAATACATGACAAAAGCAAGCTACATACCTGATGCCTGCCAGTACAACTGTAGTTTCTGTTGCGTGTCAGGCCGTGCCAGTTACAGAGTTGTCGAATCTTCTACAGCATCCAGCCGTACTAGATAAGCTGCAGTTGTTGTTTAATGTGTGTGTTCCCATGGTACTAAATGGTGCGAACGGGAGCCCAGTCCCGCAAAAGAGGAAATGTGTCCTGCACCTTTAAAGCCAGAAAGGGTTTTTAATGATTTGTTTAAAGCTTTAAATTGCAACAAAGGCAAGCCATAATTGCTTAGCATGTTAGTTTGACACAATGACAATTTATAGTACATGTACAATAGGCTACAACATGTTAAGGAAAAAAAATTCTCATCCAAGCAGTCCCTCAGTTGAAACCACACACTGGTCATTTTCCCTGGGGTGTGTCCTACAAGCCACACAACACACAAAAATCCTTTCCTCTTGTGAACTAACTACTACAGTAGTCTCCACCTATAGGAACACCTCCTCAGAGAACACTTCGCCTAAGGGAACACCCTTGTGGTGAAACTGATTTGTCCCATTGTAAATGCTCCAGCTAAAGGAACAGGAACTTAGCTTCAAAGAATACCATCTTGGCACTGATAGCAAATTGTTCACATCAGATAATAGTGTTTTGTAACCTGATAATTCATCATCATCAAACTTAAATTAAAATAGTTTAGTCAGTCTTTTCAAAAGCAACTTGTCATCGTGAGAGTGTCTTGAGGCACACTGATGTGTTTATTAAATTTTTCCAGAACCGCCATCATATCATTGACTCGTTTTGTATTTTGATTTCCACTAATGCACCTGTGACAGAGATCAAATGATTCTTGGTGTTAGATCACCCTCCCGACCTGCGAGGCAGCTGCAGAAAGGGAACAGAATACCCTGGACTAAATGGCATGACAGTTTATTCCCAGAGTTAGGTGGAAGTCAGCCATCTAGAAAGGGGGCAAAGCTACAGTGTATGAACTCAATGACCCGGACTGGAAATGGCTAGGCACCTGCCGTTTGTGATCTGTTCCTTTGTGAATGGTTATATTAAAGAACCAGAAGGAGAACCTGTATTGTGAAATGTGAGTGTTTTGTTTGCTTTTGTTTGTTGTTAATAATACTGTTTGTAATTATTTGGACAGCTAACACGATCCGGAGCTGTCACCAAAGAACAGCATTAAAACCGGATCAACAACACTGCACTTTTGTTTAACTCTAAAGAACTGTATTCACCACGAGCACTAGAGCATGCATTGTGGACGGGTGTTTGTGTTTGTGTATGTGTTACGTGTGGGTGAACTAAAAATGGGACTGTTATTATTACGGGGCCAATCCGCAGATTACAAATAAGCAATACATAGCAATCATTGTTATTATTTACTGTTGTTTTGCCATCAGGCCACTGGATTTAAAAAAAAAAAAAAACATTAAACAATATTGCACCTGGATTATAACTGTCTGTCTGTTGTCACACTGCTAACCACTTTGCCACAGCACCTCGTCGCTACAAAATGTCATGTAAACAAACGGCGACTGTGCCACTGTTTCTCTTGGTACAAAAAGTTGGGAATTATAAAAAAAACCTGAATCAGATAAAAGTCGCCGAGCAATTTGGTGTTTCTCATTCTGGTGAGTTGCTTCACCATTCTTTTAAATAATGTGCCTGTCTTGTATTTTGCTCATCTGCAGCGTTGCCTGCTCTGGTCTCCAGGGAACACAAATTGCGTTGGCAGTCGGCGAGTGGAGAAACAGAACTCTCCTTAGTGGCGTATGAGGGTCACAGCGTAGTGGCGCTGGCCAGAAAACAGGAGCTGCAACGGGAGCGTCGCCGGTTTCCCAAATCCCGTGGCCAGTGGCGCCAGCGGAGCTTAGACGGTTACCCGAATGGAGCCTCCTCAGCCAGTGTAGTGACCCCCCAGATGACGGCCAGTAGCTCCCAGCGAGTAATGCAATAGTTGCGCTTAGCTTTTCCCAAGGCCTTACTGTAGAAAGTGACGACACATGCCCCGGCCGACATTGCCAGCGTCTGTATTCAGGATGAAGTCCTTCTGGGGATCTGGAAAGGCAAGCACTGGTGCCTGAGTCAACGCGCTCTGCAGATGGTCGAATGCCTCCTGGCACTCCTCACTCCAGTGGAAACGAAGCCCTTTTCTGTAAGTTGATGCAGCGGTCATGCAATACGAGGAAAGTCCTGCACAAACCTCCTATAGTAGGACGCCAAGCCGAGGAAACTGCGGACCTGAGGCACGGAGCTGGGAGTGAGCCACTCCCGCACCGTGTTGACCTTAGCAAGGTCGATGGACACCCCATGGACCCCGATGACGTGGCCAAAAAACGCTGTCTCCTGTCATAGTAGATGACATTTGCCAAGGTGCAGCTTCAGCCAGGCGTGTTAAATGTGGAGGAAGACTGACCTCAGGTGGCCAATGTCTCACTGGAAGGTGGGGGTTTGCACCATGGGGTCATCAAGGCAGACCACACAAATTACCAGGGGAATGTCCGGCCGCTACATTTGGTGTTCGAAGGTGGCCAGGGCATTGCAGAGTCCATAGGGCATGACCGTGAATTGTCACAGTCCTTGTCTGATGGAGAACGCAGTCTTCGGATGCAATAGCCACTTCTCAAGTCGAGGGAGCTTAACCACGACGAGCCGGAGAAGCAGGTGGGAATTCTTGCAAGTGGCTGTGTTGAGATGTCGATAATCCACGCAGAACCGGTGAGTTCTATCCATCTTCTTCACCAGCAGTGTGGGCGCCACCCAGGGGCTGTGGGACGGTTCAATAACTCCGACAGCAGCTACCTCTGACACCATCCTCTCCACGGTCTCTCACTTAGCTAGACAGAGCCGTCTTGGTCTCTCTCGGATCAGGGTAGCCTGGCCCGTGTCAATGGAGTGTTGCACAAGGTTGGTCCGACCACAGTCCTGGGGTGTCGCCGAGAAGATGTCCCGGAACTCAACAAGGAGGGACCGCAGTCTCTGTTTCTCTGTGACAGTGAACCCTTCTCAATTCCGCTGCCAAACCTCTTTGATGGCATCTTCTAAGTCTGAAATGGGAGTGTGGTTGCCCCTAGGTGAGGAAGAAGAAGCGGGCGGAGGCAAGGCAATGGATTGGTTGATGGACTGCCTCAGTGAAGAGTTGGGACGGTACAATGCTGTTTGTGGCTGGCCAAGGGAAGTAGGAAGTACAATATGAGTGGGGCTCTGTGACAGGGTGGTGACGAAGCGGTTCCAACTTCCATTGCAGGCTCCAGCCCAAGGATGATGCATAGATCCCTAATCTCTGCAAGCCAGAAGACGTAGAGGGTCTGCTTGCCGTGGATCAGGGCCATGTCTCCGGTCACAGTTTGTATCCAGTAGCTGTGGGATTCCCGTCACTGAGGTCGCCGCAGCGGTCAGCTGATAGGATCCCAGGCCTCACCGGGCTAACGGTGGACCCAGTATCTACCAGTGCCTGTAAAGACAAGCCGTTGATGGAGCACATCACGTAAAGGCTTCGCCGTTGTCCCAGTCACCCCACTACTGCAAGCAAGTCTCTGTCGAAGTTCCTGTGGTTGAGGGGGCGATGCCGGAAGTGACACTCCTGTCTCAGTACCACTGTCGGGGTCCGAAGTAAGCTCTGCACTGTGGACAATATGCAGGGCTTGGCGACAGCGTGACCGGGCTTTTTCCATGATCACGGCTTCCATCTCTTCCGCTTGTTCAAGCACCTGCGCCAGGTTAGCGGGTCATGCCAGGCAGATGTGACAGAGGAGCTCACTGGGTGCGAGCCTCAAAATGGAGCGAGGTAACCAGTGGTGTACCACAGGGATCAGTATTAGGTCCTCTGCTATTCCTAATCTACATTAATGATTCTGGTATAGTAAGCAAACTCGTTAAATTTGCAGACGACACAAAAATAGGAGGAGTGGCAAACACTGTTGAAGCAGCAAAGGTCATTCAAAATGATCTAGACAGCATTCAAAATTGGGCAGACACATGGCAAATGAAATTTAATAGAGAAAAGTGTAAAGTATTGCATGCGGGCAATAAAAATGTGCATTACAAATATCATATGGGAGATAGTGAAATTGAAGAAGGGAACGATGAAAAAGACCTAGGAGTTTATGTTGACTCAGAAATGCCTTCATCTAGACAATGTGGGGAAGCTATAAAAAAGGCTAACAAGATGCTTGGATATATTGTGAGAAGTGTTGAATTTAAATCAAGGGAAGTAATGTTAAAACTCTACAATGCATTAGTAAGACCTCACCTAGAATATTGTGTTCAGTTCTGGTCACCTCGTTACAAAAAGGATATTGCTGCTCTAGAAAGAGTGCAAAGAAGAGCAACCAGAATTATTCCGGGTTTAAAAGGCATGTAGTATGCAGACAGGCTAAAAGAATTGAATCTATTCAGTCTTGAACAAAGAAGACTATGCGGCGATCTGATTCAAACATTCAAAATCCTAAAAGGTATAGACAATGTCAACCCGGGGGTCCAGGGGTCATAAATGGAGATTAGATAAAGGGGCATTCAAAACAGAAAATAGGAGGCACTTTTTTACACAGAGAATTGTGAGGGTCTGGAACCAACTCCCCAGTAATGTTGTTGAAGCTGACACCCTGGGATCCTTCAAGAAGCTGCTTGATGAGATTCTGGGATCAATAAGCTACTAACAACCAAACGAGCAAGATGGGCTGAATGGCCTCCTCTCGTTTGTAAACTTTTTTATGTTCTTATGTTCTTATGTTCTTATGAGCCCATGAATGAAAATGTCCAGGGCCCGTTATTCCGTCATCGCTGGCGGGGCATCCTGGAATACTAGGTACTTGATGTCTGCAGCTAGGGCTCCCAGTTTTTACGCTGGTTCTCATTTCTGGACGTACAGTCGATCCCTCAATTTGAGTCCGGGTTGTAGGGTGGTGCATAAAGCTCGACAGGGCCCTCCAGGATGGTGACTAGGTGGGCCACTTTCTCCAGCATAGACCACCCATTCACCTTGGCAATCACTGTGAACTTGGTAAGGTATGTTTCCCACTCAGAGGATCCACTGTACTTGCCCACCTTGAGGAATCAGAGCTGCAACTGAAGAGCGGGTGTGATCTCAGATGGGAGCTCTAACTACTGGTGGGGAGCGAGCATGCTCCTGGCTGAAAATGTGTACAGTCGCAGGAGAGCGAGCGTGCTCTCGGGTGGGAGCTCTGACTGCCGCTGCAGACCGAGCCTGCTCTCAGCTGGGTGTGCTGTCTGCCGCCGGAGAGTGAGCGTGCTCTCAGATGGGAGTTTGTACTGCCACTGGAGAGCAGACGTGCTCTCGGCTGGTATAGGGAGATGCTCTGCCTGTTCGCTACACTATTGTGTATGCTGGCTAACTCCGTCTGAGGGATCACTTCGGCTATAAGAACACTTCGCTTGCTTCATATACTACTGTATTTCAGCTTTATTTACATATATATATATATATAAGAAATCTAGCGTGTTCATGGTGTACTCCAATTGCTTCCTCTGCTCCATAATTGCTCCAAAGCTCCAACAGACTCTACCCAACTCCAATTTTGGATCACGGAGCAGCAATCTGGGAACACTGTAAACAGCTGCAGATAGATTGTTCCCCCAACCGCTGAGCCAGGTCAGTTTCTCTCTCATTCAAGCCCTGCCTCTTCATGACAGTGAAGAACACAGAACACAACTGACGTCACTGAATATTTGTAACTCAAGATGAACAGTAACCAATGGAGACCGGCTAGCACGGATAGAGTGTGAGAAGAAAACTTTACAGGTACAGGGCTGAGAAAAAGTTTGAACCCCTTAGGATTTTCACATATTTCACATATTTCAAACCTAAAATGTTATTAGATCATAATCTAAGTCCTAATAATAGATAAAGATTAAACAAATGACACAAAACATGATACTTTTTCAACATTTATTTATCCACAAATGATTCAACATTCAATATCCATGTGTGAAAAAGTATGTGAACCTTTAGATTCAGTAACTGGTGGCACCCCCTTGAGCAACAATGACATCAATTAAGCGTTTCCTGTAACTGTTGGTCAGTCTCTCACTTCGGTTTTGAGGAATTCTGGCTCATTCCTCCTTACAGAACTGCTTCAACTCGGTGACATTTGAAGGCTTCCTTGCATGGACAGCTCGCTTCAGGTCCTGCCACAACATTTCGATGGGGTTTAGGTCCGGACTTTGACTAGGCCATTCTAAAATGCAGAATTTCTTCTTCTGCAGCCATACTTTTGTAGATTTGCTTGTATGTTTAGGATCATTGTCTTGCTGCATGACTCACTTTTGGTTCAGCTTCAGCTCATGGACGGATGGCCTGACATTCTCCTCTAGACTCTTCTGATACAATGCAGAATTCATGGTTGTGTCAATGATGGCAAGCTGTCCAGGTCCTGAGGCAGCAAAGCAGCCCCAAGCCATCACACTCCCACCACCATGCTTGACGATTGGGATGCGGTTCTTCTGTTCGAACGCAGTTTTTGGTTTTCGCCAAACATAACGTTTCTCATTGAGGCCAAAAAGTTCTACCTTTGACTCGTCTGTCCAGAGAACATTGTTCCAGAAGATCATCTATGTGCTCTTTGGCGAACTTCAGACGGGCAGCAATGTTCTTTTTAGAGAGCAGTGGTTTCCTCCTGGCTATCCTTCCATGAACACCATTCTTGTTCAGTCTTTTTCTGATAGTTGAGTCATGAACACTCACATTGTACTGTGATTCTTGAAATGTATTTTTGTTTACGACTGTAAGTCGCCCTGGATAAGGGTGTCTGCTAAGAAATAAATAAATAAATAAATAAATAAATAAATAAATAATAATAATAATAATAATAATAATAATAATAATAATAATAATAATAATAAGCCAAGGTGAGAGTTGCCTGCAGATCCTTGGATGTTACTCTGGGCTTCTTTGTGACTTCCTTGATGATTTTCCGGTTTGTTCTTGGAGAGATTTTTGGTAGGACGACCGCTCCTGGGTAGAGTGACTGTGGTCTTGAACTTTCTCCATTTGTAGACTATCTGTCTGACAGTGGATTGGTGGAGCCCCAAATCCTTAGAAATGGTTTCGTAACCCTTTCTAGACTGATGAGCATTTCTAACTGTTTTTCTGAGGTGCTCAGAGATTTTTTTTTGATATTGGTATGACGTGTTTTCACCAAACTC
This sequence comes from Acipenser ruthenus, assembly GCF_902713425.1. NCBI lineage: Eukaryota > Metazoa > Chordata > Actinopteri > Acipenseriformes > Acipenseridae > Acipenser > Acipenser ruthenus. Next base: position 44,717,296 of record NC_081189.1, read on the forward strand.
ACAAAGTTTCTGATCTTTATATAGGGTGGGGCCTCCCAAACTCACCCCTGAAGATCTACCTAATTATTTAAACACCTGATTCTAATTATCCCCTTAATTGAGCTGATAAAACCAGGGGTTCACTTACTTTCTCACACACCCTGAATCTTAATTACTCATTGTTTGTCTAATTCAGGGGTGTCAAACTCCAGTCCTCGAGGGCCGCAGGGTCTTCTGGTTTTTATTCAAACTTAAGCTTTCAATTAACACAATTGATCTAATTATTTGTTCATTTGGACATATTTAATATTTTTCAAGGTCTTTTACAGTTGATGATTTAAAAAATGCACTCGATTCAAGGTACAAGACCTATGAAACATTTTGAGACCTGGAGAGAAGTGTTACATTTGTCCAATTATCAAATCATTAGACCAATCAAGTAATTGAGAGCTCGGGTGGAACGAAAACCAGAAGACACTGCGGTCCTCCATGAACTGAGTTTGACACCCCTGGTCTAATTCATACATCATTTTGTTTCAAAAGACATGGAATTGGTTAATATAAACCCTATTGGATATTTAAGAAAAGACTTGTTTTGATTCAAGAAGGCTATCATGATAAAACTATGGAATTTCCATAATTATCATTGCGGTTCACAAACTATAATAATAATAATAATAATAAAATGTTATTTCAAACTATCCATCGATTAACACATTCATTATCTTACTGGGTTACTTTACAATTCTAGTGACTTTAAAATAATGAACACTTTAGCTGGTGGTTAAATGTAAGTGCATTTTATTTCTAGGACATTTTACTGTTGAAAAGAAGCTGGATAAATTTGGGGACATCATCTATGCATATGGAAGCGAGAGGCTTGGAGTTGAAAAAAGGAAGGAAAAAGTACAAACTATTCCTGGAAAGTCTAGATGGCAGCAGGAGATTGAACGCTTAGTTAGAGAAAGGAGGCAGCTGAGGAAGCAATGGTGAAGAGCAGAACAAAGTCAGAAGGAGGGACTCAATCTGTTACAAAGAGTCATAAAAGATAAGCTTGCAACATTGCACAGAGCTAAACGCCTACAGAAACGCTACAGAAAGAAGGAGCATGCGAGAACCACCTTTTATAAAGATCCATTCAAATTTGTAAACAAGTTATTCACCAGTGAGAAAAATGGCACACCAAAATCATCTAAGTTTGAGCTGGAGAGATATTTGGAGGAAACACATATAGATTCAAAAAGGCAGGAGCCTATGTCAATTCCTTCAGACATCCCACCTATCAATCCACCAGAATACCAAATGGAGGACTGTGCAGCTAAGTGGAAAGAAGTAGAGCAAGCTGTGAAAAAAGCAAGGGCTTCATCATCTCCAGGGCCTAATGGAGTTCCGTGCAGAGTATACAAGGGTGCTTCTGGAGTTCTATGAATCCTATGGAAATTGATGAACGTGGCATGGGAAAAACAGGTTGTACCAAGAGCATGGCACCGAGCAGGTGGGGTCTTTAACAATAATAATAATAATACGGTGTGTTTTTAACTAAACACAAAATACCTTCAAATCATACAACAACAACAACAACACCCGTTCCCAAACAATACATCTCCTTTTAAAATAATAATACAGTACACCACAATACATATTCAAATCATAACACAATACAACACATATGTGCAGGGTTTTTCCTCAGCCCAGATGCAAGAATGAATGTGCACTCCAGGTACCAGATTCTGAAATTATTGTAATTTGTATTAACCCTTTAGGCTCCTGTGTATTATTAGATAGTCATATTCAATAAAGCAAAACAGACACAAAAGTTTTATCTTTTTTTAAATTGTATTTTTGTGTGAACAAAAACAAACTCTCTCTCTCTCTCTCTCTCTCTCTCTCTCTCTCTCTCTCTCTCTCTCTCTCCCCCTATATACTGTATATAGTTAGAAAAATGTATACACAGTATAAAATGTATATACATTATATATAGGAGGCTGTGTGATCCAGTGATTAAAGAAAAGGGCTTGTAACCAGGCTTGTAACCAGGAGGTCCCCGGTTCAAATCCCACCTCAGCCACTGACTCATTGTGTGACCCTGAGCAAGTCACTTAACCTCCTTGTGCTCCATCTTTCAGGTGAGACGTAATTGTAAGTGACTCTGCAGCTGATGGATAGTTCATACACCCTAGTCTCTGTAAGTCGCCTTGGATAAAGGCGTCTGCTAAATAAACAAATAATAATAATAATAATTACTCTTCCGCTGTGAATCGTATGCGTACAGACGTGCTCAAATTTGTTGGTACCCCTCCACAAAAAACGAAGAATGCACAATTTTCTCTGAAATAACTTGAAACTGACAAAAGTAATTGGCATCCACCATTGTCCATATTTAATAGAAATCAGACTTTGCTTTTGATTTTTTATTCAACATAATATTGTAAATAATAAAACAAATGAAAATGGCATGGACAAAAATGATGGGACAGCTAACCTAATATTTTGTTGCACAACCTTTAGAGACAATCACTGCAATCAAACGTTTTCTGTAGCTCTCAATGAGACTTCTGCACCTGTTAACAGGTAGTTTGGCCCACTCTTCCTGAGCAAACTGCTCCAGCTGTCTCAGGTTTGATGGGTGCCTTCTCCAGACTGCAAGTTTCAGCTCTTTCCATAGATGTTCGATAGGATTCAGATCAGGACTCATAGAAGGCCACTTCAGAATAGTCCAATGTTTTGTTCTTATCCATTCTTGGGTGCTTTTAGCTGTGTGTTTTGGGTCATTATCCTGTTGGAGGACCCATGACCTGCGACTGAGACAGAGCTTTCTGACACTGGGCAGTACGTTTCGCTCCAGAATGCCTTGATAGTCTTGAGATTTCATTGTGCCCTGCACAGATTCAAGACACCCTGTGCCAGGCGCAGCAAAGCAGCCCCAAAACATAACCGAGCCTCCTCCATGTTTCACTGTAGGTATGGTGTTCTTTTCTTTGAAAGCTTCATTTTTTCGTCTGTGAACATAGAGATGATGTGGCTTGCCAAAAGCTCCAGTTTTGACTCATCTGTCCAAAGGACATTCTCCCAGAAGGATTGTGGCTTGTCAATATGCATTTTAGCAAATTCCAGTCTGGCTTTTTTATGTTTTTCTGTCAAAAGTGGTGTCCTCCTGGGTCTTCTTCCATGGAGCTCACTTTCCCTCAAAAAGCGACGGATGGTGCAATCAGAAACTGACGTACCTTCACCTTGGAGTTCAGCTTGTATCTCTTTGGCAGTTATCCTTGGTTCTTTTTCTACCATTCGCAGTACCCTTCTGTTCAATCTGGGGTCGATTTTCCTCTTGCAGCCGCGCCCAGGGAGGTTGGCTACAGTTCCATGGACCTTAAACTTCTTAATAATATTTGCAACTGTTGTCACAGGAACATCAAGCTGCTTGGAGATGGTCTTGTAGCCTTTACCTTTACCATGCTTGTCTATTATTTTCTTTCTGATCTCCTCAGACAACTCTCTCCTTTGCTTTCTCTGGTCCATGTTCAGTGTGGTGCACACAATGATACCAAACAGCACAGTGACTACTTTTCTCCATTTAAATAGGCTGAATGACTGATTACAAGATTGGAGACATGTGTGATACTAATTAAAGAAACTAATTCGTTTGAAATATCACTATAATCCAATTATTTATTATCTTTTCTAAGGGGTACCAACAAATGTGTCCAGGCCATTTTAGAATATATTTGTAGAATAAGCAATAATTCATCTCTTTTCACACCTTCTTTGCTTTATTCTATGACATACCAAAGGCATGCAAGTATACATGATAAAATATCTTTTAATTTAATCACTTTTCAGGAGGAATGAAGCATTATTTCAATGAGCTGTAAGGGTACCAACAAATTTGAGCACGTCTGTAGGACCGAATAGCCACAGCTGTACCATTAGCCCCAGGGCTGCGAGAGGATGGGAGTGTTTTGCAACTAGGGATTTGAGGCTCGGCCTCTAGAGCAGGGGAGAGAGAGAGAGCAGGACGGGCCGGACTCCAACCGAAAGAGCCTTCCCTATGGAGTCGAGGCTAGCCCTAATGGCCTCCAGGCCCATGAAAAGACAGTCCTCTGACTTCTCGGAGAGTCGTTATAGGCTCGGCCTCACGACTGGGTCCCAGTTAGTCGACCCTCAGAGGATGGAATGGCTCATACAAAGCCTTGACATAAGGAAGAAAGAATCTCTCCCCAAAAGATGGACCACCGGCTCCCCGCTGAACCTGTACCTGTGAAGACAAACAAAGACCACATGCCAATGCATAACATAAAAAGACGAGACGAGACAAACAAAGGCAAACAATGACAAACAAAATAACTAAAATAGATGGTTAGTGGAACAAGCTATTACCCTTCTATTATTATTATTATTATTGTTATTAATTTCTTAGCAGACACCCTTATCTAGGGCGACTTAAAATTGGTATTGATTTTTTGATTCAAGGTTGTTTTCAATAGCGGTAGCTTTCTCCAGTCACTGCACTGCCTATCTGGACAAGTCTTATTAGCAGTGTAAGGGATGCTGTGCTGTTGGTGGTGTAAATACGTCTTAGTCACCTCCATTGTTGAAACTGAGAAAACAAACAGCTTTGATACTTTTCAGTGCGAAGATCTTTTTGGCTTTTAAACTTCAGGTCATCTGTACCCAGCATTGGAAAAAGGTGCCTCCTATGAAAACTGTCACATGCAAAGGGCATCCCTATAAAAGTCAGTAGCTTTTCGAGCTATGGTACTATATTAATTAATTACCTGCCATCCCTATAAATATTATTTTTACATACAATTACATTATTTTTTTTACATACAATTACCCATTTATACAGTTGGGTTTTTACTGGTGCAATCTAGGTAAAGTACCTTGCTCAAGGGTACAGCAGCAGTGTCCCCCACCAGGGATTGAACCCACCACCCTCCGGTCAAGAGTCCAGAGCCCTAACCACTACTCCACACTGCTGCCTTCTATTCGCAGAAAACCTCTCGTAGTCCTGGCAGAGAGGGCTCCCCTACTCTGGGCATACTAACTATAGACTGGTGAGCTGCAGTAATATCGAATGGCAGTGATCTGATGTAGGAATTGATTGATGAAGAGGACCAACGCCCCATGGTCTTGATCAGGTGATGGCTGATGTGGGCTCTGTCTGCTGAAGAGGCTGCGCCAATCCTGAAGGAGTGTGTGGTATAGAATAGGGGAGAAAGACCTGCTCTGGTGATGAGGGTGGAGAGGTGGGAAGAGAACGAGTGTCTGGTAATGATGCTTTTGGAGCATTTAATGAAGAGGGGGTCTGTGACAGAAATACAATGATTCTAGATTGTAAATCTCCCTCCCGAACTGTGAGGGCGCTAAGCAGTGAGAACAGAGTTCCCTGGACGGGCTGGCCTGAGTTATTTTCCAGGGTTCAAGGGAAGTCGGCCAGCTAGAAAGGGGGTGGGACTCCACTGGCAGCCGCAGATTGGAGCGGCGGTTGCACTCGTTTACCAATGGGTCATGTGTGACGGCGTAAAAGGGGACGGAAAATCACAATCTGTTCCTTCGCTTTGGTTTGTGTTTGAACCTAGAAGGACTGTAAGAGACGCCTGTGAAAATAACAGTATTGTGAGTGTTTTGGTTGTTTGCTCATAATTTGTAAATTACTAGACAGCTAACACGTTTCTAGAGCTGTCGCCATGGGCCAGCACAAAGCCGGAACAACACTTCACCACTGTCACAAAATAAACTTGTATCACCCACCGCAAGCACTACTGCATACACACAGGACTGGTGACTGTGTATGTAATCCTGTTTGGTGGGTATTATTATTTATTTTTTGGGACTGCAATCCCGTTGTTATTTACCCCGTGCAGTACACATTGTTGTGTATTGCTGGGGGATTATTGTTTGGTCGCCAGACCTGGAAATTATAAATAAAAAGCTTTCCAAACCGGATTACAATTATATCTGTCTGCTTCATTCACACACTCCATCACTCCTCTACCTGTATCCACTCAGCCACTTTGTCACATGGTCGAATGAACTGAAAGGTATTTTAATAGATATGAACTTAGTAATAGAGGAGAAAGGGCAGAGAGGGGAATCTGTCTTTGAAATTTGGATGAATTGACCTTAGCGGAATTGGTCTGTCTTGGATACTCTCAGGAACAGGATGTAATGTAGATCTGGAACTAGAGAGAGGTTGCAGGAGCGGATGCCTATGGCTGGGAAACTAGATGATGAGGGGACTGTGAATTCTGAACTTCTTAAAAATCCAAAGGCGGTGGTTAGGCACATTGCTTCCACGACGATGTTGTCGAATGGATTGAAACAACCTGACCTGAGAATTGATATCAGGGCATTGAGGATCTCGTGGTTATAGTAAGTCTGGAAAGAGATGCAGGAGGGAGGCTCTCTGTGATTCCTCGGAGTGTCAGGCATACTGCTGGGATGGAGAGAAGGGTGGGCGAGGGGATGAACATGCTGCAGAAGTGGAATCGAATTCCTGATTTTATAGAGGTTGGAGATAAATGCAGTGTGTCCTGAGCATGAACGATGAAAGCTACGATTCTGTTTTCGTTAAAGGGTGTGGGGGATATCCTGTTCTGAGTGCAGAAAGTAGAGAAGGTTGCCCAGCCTGTTGCATAAGAGGAGCGGGTGGATGGATAGAGGGTTGCTAACATATAGGTTCTTGCTAATAGGAGAAGGTTGGAGATGGTTGGGTTTATGCCAGGATAACTGCATAGATGCTTGGAAGATGTGAGCTTGGATGATGAAGTTGTGGGAAACTGATATCCAAACAGTTAAAGATGAGCTGCTGGAACTTAATTTGTTGATTGCTCCAGTGTTGCAGCAAGGTGTACCACATTCTGATGTCTAGAGAGATGAGATGCTGACCATCCTAAGTGTTAGTTAATACAGGATCGATCAGCGGTTTGCTACTATCATGTCTGCTTGGAATGGAAAAGTGAACTCACATTCAGAGATTTGGATTTCACAACTCCAGTTATTCTCCTAATAGTGGAACTCCTTAACTCACAATCAAGACAGATTTCCAGTCTAGTACAACATCTGTCACCATGTATTAATGTTTTTAGTATTTGAGAGGATGAGCGGACATATTAGATGGGAATTAGCATTAGCCTGACTGCGTAAATGGCTGCCATAATCCGAGTATTGGAGGAAAGCTGGAGAGTTGGAAACTGTGGAGAAGGGTTTCTTGCTTCTGAAATTATTATTTGTGACAGGATGACAGAGGTTGAGACTCAGAGACAGTGTGAAAAGTTCAAAATAAAGCTTTTAATACACAAAAATACAAAATAAACCGGCACGAGGGCCAAACAAAAAAGTTTCAAAAACACAAACAATAAACACAAAACAAAACTTACAAAAATACGGCTTCCAGGCGGGGCAGTGCCTTCACTGGTTTGCAAAAACAAACAAAAACAGCACACACAGAAAACCACTCTTGATTCCTCTCCTTCTAGAACTCTTCTCCCCTCACTGGGAGGCTGAGGCCTCCTTTTATGCCAGGTGGCTGGGTATTAACTGAATAATTAATGGATTGATTGCTCCCACCTGACGCAATCAACCTGGTGGGGAGGGGCTGGAGATGCCTAGTGAGTGCTTTATTGATATGCAGGGCCTTTTAAACCCGTTTGACTGTGGAAAAAAAAACTTTTAAACAGCGCATCTAAAATTAACTGCGCGTGTGAAAATAAATTGGACCTGACGCGCCTGACACACACTTAATAAATGGACTGCAAAGGGTTAAGCCAATAATCGGTTCAATTAAGTAACTGAAAGATTGGTTGAAACAAAAACCAGAAGACCCTGTAGATCTCCAGGATCAGGGTTGGAGACCCCTGATCTACAGTATTGGTAGCCACTGATTGGCTGCTGACATATATGTATGCTTGTTTTGCTTAAGGGCATATCAAGGGACAAAAAGAGGAAATGCTTTGTAATCTTCAGTGCCACTGATTTTTACCCAGTGTGTTATCTTAACCTGTTGTAATACTATGGAGATTTCTTTTTGAATAAAAACTACTCTGCTGAAACACAATTAAAGTAAAAGACGTACACGAAGGTAAAACACCTACAGTGACTGTGGGTGTGTTCAGAAAAAACACAATCCATAACCATTTAGAGTCTGAATCGCATATTAAATGAAAAGCTTCTGCAGAAAAAAATAAGTGACTGTGTCCTCAATGTTTAAAAGAACATCTGAAAAACGTTTAGAAAAAAGAGAAGCTACAGTGGAGCTAGTGGAGGCCTTCACTGCTGCTAACATATCTTTGGAGAAAATGGATAATCCCAAACTAAGAGAGTACTTCAAAAAGCAAATATCAAATGCTGGCAGTTTCCCATCTGCAAACAAACTTTGCCAGGACTATCTACCAGAAGTAATTGGTCCACATGCTCAGTCTACAAAATCTGCACTGGCGGAATACGATTCAATTTCAATTATAGCTGACGAAGCAACAGATGCACAGGATAAGTATATACTCCACATTTTATTTGTACCTGGCAGCTGGAAAGACAGCAATCTGCCCATTTTCCTAACAGAGCCTGTCAAGCTTGAGTCTGTAAATTTCTCAACTGATGCGCAAGCTTAATAAAGGCTGATGTAAACTGTGGCTTAGAATTCAACAAAGTCTCAGCATTTCTCTCTGACAATGCGATGTACATGTGCAAAGCTTTCTCTGATGTGCTACAAAGAATAATGCCCAGTACAATTCATGTTACCTGCAATGCACACATTCTTTCCCTGGCTAGCTGATGACATTGCTCTCAAATTGATCAGAAATCAATATCACCAAGCAATCTATGAGGCTAAGAAATCCTAACTAGCGACTAGGATTGAAACTGCTAAGAATCTATCTGGGGAGGGGCTCCCGAGTGGTGCATCCAGTAAAGGCGCTCCGCACAGGATGTGCCCTATAGTCTGGAGATCGCAGGTTCGAATCCAGGTTATGTCACAGCCAACCGTGACTGGGAGTTCCTAGGGGGCGGCGCACAATTGGCTGAGCGCTGCCCGGGTAGGGAGGGCTTAGGTCGTCAGGGGAATACATGGCTCACCGCGCATCAGCGACCCCTGTGGCCGATAGGGCGCCTGTGGTTCTGCAGTGGAGCCGCCAGATCTGTGTTGTCCTCCGGCACTATAGGTCTGGTGGCATTGCTGTGGATCTGCAGTGCGAAAAATGACGGCTTGGCAGGAGCACGTTTCGGAGGACGCGTGTTCCAGCCGCCGTTTCCCGAGTCGGCGGGGGGGGGGGTTGAGAGCGGTGAGCCGAGGATACAGATAATAATTGGGCATACTAAATTGGGGAGAAAACCGGGGTAAAAAAAAAAAAAAAAGAATCGATCTGGGGAATTATTCAGGTTTGTTGGTCAATTGTCCAACCGTCAATCCACCAAGCAGGTTCTCACTAATTCAGCGGTAACTTGTCATGCCTTTCTTTCATTTTTTGACAATAAAATACAAGATCTTAGAATGTCCATTTCCAACACCTCTGTTCAAGCACCCTTTGTCTGAGCTTACAGCAAAGCTTACTAAGATGAAGCCTACTTTCTGTGACAGCGACCCATGTCCTTCAGTACTGGTCAAACAGAGCTGTTCAATTCTTGGGCCTATTCTGCAAAAAATCATTAATCAATCATTTTATCAGGGCTCCTTCCCTCAGAACTTGAAACTTGCATCAGTTTCCCCATTGTTAAAGAAAGCTAATCTGAACCATAATGCATTTAATAATTATCAACCAATATCAAATCTTCAGTTTTTAGGCAAACTCATTGAAAAACACGCTGCTCAGCAGATGCAAGAACATTTGTCCTCCTGTGGACTCCTTGACACTAATCAGTCTGGATTCCGACCCTTCCATAACCCATAGACAGCTACCTTGTGTGTTTTTGATGAGTTACTGTGACAGAGATCGAATGATTCTTGGTGTTAGATCTCCCTCTCGACCTGTGAGGGCACTGTATATAGGGAACACCGTGGATTGGAGGAGCGATGCGCTCGTTAACCAAGGGGTCATGAGTGAGGGTATAAAAAGGGGACGTAGTAAAGTGATCTGTTCCTTTGTAAATGTTTAGAGACAACATAAAAGGAGAACCTGTGAAAACATGAGTGTTGTGTTTGTTTGTATTGCCTTATGCAAAAACTGTTTGTTTGTTATTTAGACTACTAACACAATCCGGAGCTGTAGCCGAAGGCCAGCACCAAAACCGGACATTAGCACTTCCCTTGTTTCACGGAGAACTGTATTTGCACCACGAGCACTAATTCACTCACTAAAGTACCTGTGTATATGTTTTATGTTACGTGTGGGTGTATAAAGGACAGGACTTTTGGTTACGGGTCAAACCCAGGGATTACAAATATGGGATTACACGCTGCTATATCACTTTAAAGCATTATTGTTTACTGTTGTTTGCCGTCAGGCGCTGGACAAATTACAATCAATAAACACCATTGCACCTGGATATCGTTGTCTGTCTGTTTCTTCTGCACTGCTGTATTACCTTCACCTGCACACACTTACCCACTTTGCCACACGTGATTGTCAGAACTGGAATGGACGACGCAGCATTGTCAGAGCGTTACACTGATCGAGAGGGTTGGGCTGGCTATACCACCCACGGCATCAACAGGACCAGTAATGTTGGCCCCAAAAGTGAGGACGCACAAGATGATGGCGGAAGATGACCCAGAAGCTTACATAGTTGCATTTGAGCGGCTGGCTACCACCGCGCCATGGCCCAGTTCTGGGCAAGCCAACTGCGACCCTGCCAGATCGGGGAGGCACAGACAGCCTATCAGGCCATGGCTGACGCCGCCGCTGCTAAGTACGACCTGGTGAAGCTGGCCATTCTGCGCAGTCTCAACATTACAGAGGAAACCAACCATGTGAGGCTCCGGGAGTACAAGAGGTCCCTGCATACATGCCCCAGGGTGGTCACACAAAAACTGTGTGATCACATGGTACACTGGCTCAACCCCACCCAGAAGACAAGCCTGCAGATATGGGAGAGGTGATTGTGACTGAGTAGTTTCGCCATGTGGTCGGCGCCGATACCCAAGCATGGATACGGCACCACAACCCCGACACCCTGGAAAAGGCAGTGAAACTTGCCGAGGACTTCGAGGACTCCCTGGTTTCTGCCCAGACTGGCCTACTCACCGCTCCAGTTCAACAGAGCAACCGAGTACCACCTCCTCTCTCCGTTCCACCATCACAGGGGGTCCACGACCTCCTAGACCGCCGGCCACAATGGGCAACCTTGCCTCCCCTCCATGGAGACCAAGGTTGACCCCCAACTGGGGTAGAGGTGCTGCCCCTGCCCCGTTGCCATACCAGCAATGGGATAGATATCTAAACACTGTTCCCTCCTTCCCCCTACTTGTTTTAGATGCCACCAGCCGGGACATCAGGCCAAGTCATGCCCATCTGCGATGGAGTGTGACGTGGCAGCATGCAATCTGGCATCAGAAGCGGGTAAGCGAAGGGAAAATGATCAGGAGGGGCCTTGTATTGTCAGTGTAATTTTGAGAAATGTGATAATCCATGCATTAGTGGACACAGGGTGTGGTCCGACCTTAAACAGCAATATACCCCACAGTCAAAGTATACTGTCGCAAGTGACGCTGAATCAGCTAGGCTGGTCAGTAAAACATTGACACCTTTTGCATGGAGGATCTCAGTAGCTAAGGCTCATGGTTCATCAATTGATTCAGATTCAGTTGTATTGTGTCTACCAACTGATGATGTGAGGCAGAACAGTAATTGGATACCAGAAAATATGAATAACAGTGAGTTTTGGCCTCCTTCAGTGTTCTGGATGGAAGGCGTACCTCGCAAAGTGACTCTGTGCGAACAGAAGGGAATGTATAGTAACAATGTGTACAGATCCAGAACTATTGTACATGGTGCAGAATTAACCCTGACACACAAATTGAAACATAATCCTCTTGTTATGTGTGCATGTAATATGTGCCAAAGCAAGACATCAGTGACTGGGCCCAAACTTTGTCCAGCCTGTAGTCATTTAGCTAAACACTGTAGAATCTTGTTTGAATGTAATGATTCTGAAGGAATTTCTTTCTCTCATCTAAATGTAGATCCAAAGGATATTAAGAGGATTGAATGCATAAATTGTGAAGGAGGTCATTTAGTGAAATGGGCTCATCTAGGTAAATTGGAATGTGTAGAAGGTGTCCCAGCTAAACGTGTCCAAGTATCTTGTAGGTACGAAGTGAGGAAGATGGCGTCTCACACCTGTGATGCTAAACTTTGGATAAAGGGGCCTGTTGTCGTTTTCGCGGAACCAACCAGAGTTGAACCCGGCACAGAAGTTGAATCCTGCTGGGAACGCTGGGATATGCAGGACATGGACTAGGCAATTTCAAATATGGAATGTATTATAAAATGAAGTGTCAAAGATATTAGGAAGGATAAAGAAAGAGTATCCTTGTACCACTAGTAGGTGGCTCTCTTGCTCCATGAAATAGGTCAGTCCTCTCTTGTTTGGAATTACACATGTATTCAATTAAATACTTAGTGGTCTGAGAATCCCTAAGAAAATATATATAATGAACGATTTACCACTAGTATATCTTATCTTCAGAAAGCATGACGCTTGATAAAAAGCACCATTCCGGCTAAAAGTGAACGTTAATCTACAAATTTATGTCAAGAAAAACACAAGATAAGAAGAGACTCTTTATGACCAAAAGCTTAACTAACAAGCCAGAGGTCTTGAGAAAAAAAATCCTGTCTCGGCTGGATTTTGTATGAACAAAGGGTCAAGCCTAGTTGAATGCAGTTATACTGGCCTATATTTGGATTTAAATCCTAAAAGGGATTCACCAAAATAATATTATAGCAATTGATAAACAGAGGTAAATTAATTGAAAGATTATCTTATAATGAAACAGGTTCAGTGCTAATTGAAACTGTTTATAGTTCATAACAGTTATTTCATAAGATTAATAATATGTTTTAAGTATTTGCTATAATGAGAAATCATATTATTTAAAACTGACAAGTATTATTGCTTGTTCACGACTTTGCTGTAGTGATAAGAAGATTAAAACCTGGAGCAGGATTCGATTTACTTAAATGGGAAAATGGTACAAGTTTATTCTTCTTTCTATTGAACAATAAGACTTCTAGACATTATGATATCCATTGAAGTATAGAAGTTAAAAGGTGTTATGTTATGTTTTGTGTTAAGTTTGTAATAATATACTATAATGTACCTTGTTATTAATCCACTATACTATTGTCTAATGATGGTAGATGGATTCCTTATAATGTGGTGATTTGAAACTGCTGCAGTGAAAACAGGGCCTCTCTTCTTATCTAGAAAGAAGGAATGTCCTTGGGTTCCACTTCAGCAGAGCTGCAAGCCTCATAGAGATGGAGTGTTAAGGTTTATGGAGTTAGTGGTTTAGTACTGATAAGTAAATGTCTTGAAATAATATGCACAACTCATGGCTTAATGGACAGGTCATATATCTAATAAAGTGCTTTGCACAGACTGTGATCTTGGAAAAAAACAAGAGACTGTGGAAACTGCTAGCAGTAACATATTCCCAGAGAGGTACAGGTCAGAGCCTGGTCAGTGCATCTCTTAATGGATAAATAATTGTAATGAAAACTATTACCACTTAAACTTAGTGAAACTAAATGACTTGAATATTGTATGAGACAAACTTGTGTCAAATACTCAGACAATGGTATATGGAATCAAAACTGACTCATTAACAAAATGATGAAGCAATATGAAGTTAAAAGAAACACATACCTTTAATTTAGCATAATATAATCACTTAGAAGATGATGTCACATATTAAGAACATCTCTCATATATAACACATATAAAATTAGTGTTTTGCATGCAGTAGTGTTTTTATATTATATTATAAACCAAGATCCTGGGAACCTTGGTTCACTTAACTTTTCAGATAAAGGAGGGGCTCGGAGGAAAGCAAAGAAATGAGATCATAAGAGTTGAAACAAATGTGAAGTTTTGAATTTATTGAAGTCCATGACACCTATTAATTCTGAAAAGTTAGTCCGGAAAACTATTATTTGTAAAAGGGATAAAGAGCTGTCTCACCTGATTAATGATTGGATTTAATTGAGGTGTCCCATGTATTCCAATGAGACAAAAAACCTATTTAACTCCAGAGTAATTTCAATGGAGTACCACACTCATCCCAGACAGGGCAAGGTGGTCCATCTTTTGCAAACCGACACAGTTGAGCTAATTGAATTCAGTTTCATTTGCCTGGTGAAGACAGCCATATCCTTTTACGATTTATATTAAAGGGTAAGCATTAAGCAATTATTATTATTATTATTTTATCTCACATGTATTGCATGTATTGCCATAAGGGACTCACGCTATGTTTTAGAAATAAGAGAGAGTTTTGTTGAATGTGCTGAAATAGACCATTGGGTACTTTAGGTGACGTGTTCTTGGCCTGCTTGTTGGCCTTGATTAACACATATATACATGTATTAAAGTGTTAACGTTGATATCTGTTAAGACACTGGACTGCCCAGTGTGTCTTTCAGCTGGGGATACGACGTAGCCTGTAGCTACTCTATCCAAAATTTAACCGTTAATAAACCGAACAAGTACTGATCATACTCCGATTCGTAAAAAACTTTAAATACATGAGTCTGTCAATTTCTTGAGTTCTATATTAGTCATCTGGATATACTGCGGGTCCAGAGCACGAACTATATCCCACTAGGAGTAATAACATCTCTGTCCTCCTAACGTCTCCCCTGAGATAAGAGTGTATGCTGAGCAGTTCATAAGAGTACATAAAAAAAATCTGACCACGCAGATTTTGTGACAATACTTATCGGTAGGACCGATAAAATGTCACATAGTAGTTGGGGTGACAGAAAGGCTACCACACCCAGTAATCCTGGGTCGAGACTGGCAAAACTATAAAGAATTGGTGAAATTAATGGCAGTCCCAACCGCACACGTAAATGTGGCAGAAAAGAACGAAAGGGAAATAATTGGTAATGTTTTTCCCTTTCAAACCAAAATGTTTTCCCCCCTTTTCCGTCCAAGAAAAACAAATAAAGAGAGAGACAGATGAGGAAATGGGAGAGAGCATTAATGAGACAAGGCTGGGGGCTGGTGGGAGCCTGCTACAACGGTGATAAATGCCAGTCAAAGGGGGTCGGAACACAGTGTGATCGAGAGGGTAAGGTTACTGGGCCATCTAGGGCAGATGCTACTCCCGCCCCTCTCAATATACCGTCAAGCGTGGACATAGTGTGGAGCCAAAACAACGACCCCTCACTAGTGCACACTTGGGGACAGGTCAGGTCTATTGAAGGTAAGGATGTTCATGGCGCCTTGGAGTCGAATCAGACTGTTCCAGGGCATTCAGAATGCCTCAGCTCGACTCTGGATTGGTCGATCCCGTCAGGATCCAACTTCCCAAATTTACATTGGCTCCCAATTGAACTTTGTGCACAATTCAAATTACTGTGCTTAATTCACAAAGCACTTTATCATCAACTTCCTGACTGAGAAATTGCAGGTTTATAATCCTAATAGGAGTCTGAGGTCCTCGCACACCATGTCCCTGTGTCAGCCACGTTTTAAACAAAAATGTTTTGGAGCTTGTGCTTTTTCGGTCCTTGG
Organism: Acipenser ruthenus; assembly: GCF_902713425.1. Lineage (NCBI taxonomy): Eukaryota > Metazoa > Chordata > Actinopteri > Acipenseriformes > Acipenseridae > Acipenser > Acipenser ruthenus. Next base: position 44,732,950 of record NC_081189.1, read on the forward strand.
TCCACAAATTTGGAATGCTCTGCCTGTAGAACTCTGCCTTCCCTTTTAGGAAGAAACTAAAAGCATTCTTATTTCACAAGTTATGCTAATTTAATCAGGAGAATGTGTTGTCAAATGTTTTGAGACTGATACTTTATGCTGTGTGCTGTTTTTTGTATATGTATGTGTTCTGTGCCTTTTTATTTTTAATTTTAATTTAAATTTTTCTTTAATGTATATTCATGTCTAGGTCGCTGAAACCACGTGTGGTCTGTTGCGCTCTATGAACATATTTTAAATAAAAAAAAAAATTAAATTAAAAATAAAATAGTGATATCTGACACACACATTTCCCTGATTTGGATATGTTGTTTTTTTCTTTTCAAAAAATATTCAAGCATTGACCAAGCCGTAAACTACAATACTAGGAGTCCATTGCCATCAAAGTGATAACCTAGCAGTGTGCTTCCACCAGAACCAGCGAACAAAAGGTGGAATTTGTGCAGTTAGTTACTATGCAAACAATATTAAATATTACCAGCAATTTGTGTTGGATGAACTTTAAATCACACCAGACACAAAACTCTGTTATCTGTTAAAACAGGGCGACATTGAAGACCAGGTGAAGTTTGTGGCTGATAATGTAAAACGGTTCATGCAACTTCTGACATGGTTGAAAGTTGACAGGTTTTGATTCACAAAGCGTACAAAAACTGATAGATCTGATAAGTTAGGTCAAAGATATGGCATCGCAACAACTGTCAGACAGCCAAACTGAAAATCGCCATATACAAGAAGTGTTCCAGTCAATAGCAGCAAAGTTAAATCAGTACTACAGGTACAATCGGTCACTACCATCTCAGTTTAAACAACGGCTGCATACTTTTTTAGTGCTATTCACATTTTTGACCCAAATCAGGTGCCTTTTCTGTGTTTTGACCCTTAACTAAGCAATCCCTGGATAGCAGACAGATCATGGCAACGAATGTGCTGCTTACCTGACTTTTGTCAAAGAATGCCAGATGCTGTTAAAAGTAACTGAGTCTTGGGACTGTTTCTGATAAGTTTCCAAATCTCACAAGTTGGCAAAACGTTCCCTTACAATTCCAACCAATTGCGTGGATGCAGAACGTGCACTCTCAATGTGTGGACAGGTATTCACACCACAGAGACTGCAGGTGGTGCCGCATGCTGGCATTTAACAAATAAACTGACTGTTTTATTAATGTAATCATAAATGCGTATTTCTAAGCTTTTTTTACTACTCTGCAATATTCTACTTTGTTGTATACAGTGTATGAACACATGCTGGAAATATCTGCAGAATTTGCTATGTATGCCGTGACCAACACGCAATTTTTTTTTTTTTTAATTTCTCAGCGATTTAAGTAAACCCCTATTTATGATCAAGAGTTTCTCAATTAAAATTTTATTTCAAACTATCCATCGACAAACAAATTAATTATCTTACTGGGTTACTTTACAATTCTAGTGACCTTAAAATAATGAACGGTTTAGTTCAGGGGTTCCCAAACTGTGGGTTTGGGAAATTAGGTGGGAGGCCAACTACACATAACTGAAAAAAAATAATTTATGCTTGATATAAACAACCATATAGGAAACAGTTACATAATACATTCACGTTTATAATTTGGCCTGTGGCCTTATCCATTGGAGCTCGATAGCCACCCCTATGCTGGCCGAACTAAGATGAATGCAATACAGTGATTAAGAATGACTCGGCCATTGGGCAGGACAAGTGGCACTTGGGCCACCTTCCCCCAAAGATAGGCTGCCACCATTTGATTACATAGTTAACCACATGGCCCACGATTAGGGAGACGTGACGGGGAAAGTCACTCGATAGTACGTTGTAAATTAACTATGCACTTGACCAATCGTCCAGCACGACAGCAATGCAAGATGAGATAGCGATCTTGCTTGTAATAGTGCATGATGGTTACTTTTTGGCCCTAGTCTGGGTGGAGGAACTATGACGTTGCCCTATATGGAATCCATGGCTGAGGGTTACCCCTCCTCCGGGTTCTAAAATTACACTTCAATACTTCAAAATTAGTCACATAGAGTTTTTTTTTGCATTGATAATAAGTCAAAGATATTCTTTCGAATGTAGAGTTCATATGCGCCTGAATTCCATCTCCCCATAGCCTTGATTATGTGTGGAGCAATGTTCCTAAAAGCATCAGAAGTTGCAGCGCCGATCCTGAAGGAATGTCCGGAATAGTTGTCGGGAGGAAGGCCAGCACGAAAGAGACGCAGACAAAGGTGGTCACAGAACCAATTCCTGGACGCGACTTTCCCTTCCGGGGTGAGAAACAGGGGATCCTGATTGCTGGACGTGCATTGACAGATAGCTGAAAAGAGCAGAGACAGGACAAATAATACGATGAGTTTTTGATAAATTAACATATACACCTTTCTTTTCCTGGTCTGATTTTGAATGTTTTAAATGTAAAGAGTACATGACCTGAGATTGACGATGGAGATCTCCTATGCAGAGGTCCGAAGATGGGTCAAATGACTGGTTGTGGCAGGTGATTTCGCCATATCATAGAAACCCGCAGAAGGCCGAAACAAACATAGCTTTCAAAAGGGCATCTTTGTATGGAGAAAAGCAGCCTGAACATAGGGTGGTGATCATGGATTCCCCCAGTGGACTAATGTGGAATGACAGGAAGAGGGGTACAGGAAATGGGCTGATCATGAAATCTTTGGAAGTCTCTTTCTTGAGCAAAAGATCAACTGCATCAGGGTCTGTGGCAATGTGCTCCGCCCCTGTGTGCATTTCTGTGTTGTATGTTGCGTGTGGTGTGTTAATGTTGGTGTATAGTCATTGGTACACGGGATATAAACGGGTCTGTGTTTCACATGTATTTAAAAATGTAGATTTGTATTTAGGCACGAGGAGGGCACAAATCACTTCACGTGCTGGTTAAATGTAATATGTGAGCACGGGGTTGCATGTAATGAATTCACGTGCTGGGATTCAAGTGAATAATTAATTGGTAATTGAATCCCAGCACAACAGTATATATAGACACATTTTCATTCACTCGGGGTTGGGTGTTCGGTGAGTGGAGAACGGGAGAGAGAGGAGGAGAACTAAAAAGAAAGTAAAGAATAACAATTGCTACAGCATGCTGGAAGTGCCAGCACGGTACTTGTTTAAACGTTTGTCCGCTTGTTTTGTGTGTTAGTTCGTTTTGTTTACCTGTTTATTTTGGCTCCAGTGCCATGTCCTGTTTTGTGTTTAAAACCCTTTTATTTCGTTTAATAAACGCTGAGTGCCACCATTGCACTCAGCATTACTCATCACCACCGTCTGTCTGTGTGTTTCTTCCGGGTCTGACGTGTCACCACTCAGCCAGCCTTGTGACAGGGTCGTATAGAGCAGATTTAAGATTACTGCGAATGTGGGGAACAGAGGGAGGAGTTACCAGTGAGGAAGCCATCATTGAGTCCTGAAATAATATAACTTACAAAAACTCTGTCTGAGTGGTCAATAAGAGCAACAGCCAGCAGTGCTGGATTAATCGGGGTACACGGGAGACCTAGTTATTTATGCGCCGACACAGTGCGGGCACGTCTGGGACAGAAGCATTTGCTGTGGCTGTCGCCACAGAAACTACAGATGTGGAGAAAAGTACATGGGAAATAAGAAACAGACTTTCTCATTAAAGAGAACCTGCCTCCCTCTTTCATCGTTAGATTGGGTTGGGTAAATGAGCAGTGAAGGATTATGTGGTATCTGGGACTGACGAGGTAAATTAACTGAAAACTGTGGTTGGAGAGGATTACAGGTTGGAACTGCCAGCGAGCCGTGGGAATGCATTTTCTGATTTAAAGCGGACTGGGCTGCAAGGGGACAAAGGTTAGTTTTGTGGAAACCGGAACTACAAACCAGACAGGTATAAGCTTTCAGCGACAAAATAGTTCATTGTCTAGGACAGTGTTGCGCAAAGTTTTTAAATGCCGCCCCCCTTTTTTAGCATACATTTTGTCACGCCACCCCCCTGTGGCAAAGTGGTTAGTAAGGGGAACAGGTGTAGCGGTGATGCGGTGCAGGAGTGACAGGCAGACAATGGTAATCCAGTGAAAAATGCTTTTATTTATTTTTATTCCTGGTCTAGTGACCGTAAATAATAAGCCCCGGCAATACACAACGATGTGTAGAGCGCGGGGATGAAAGGTTACAGTCCTGAATAAAGAAAACAAAAACACGTTCACCCGTCTCGGGTGCGTGCAGTCGTGCTGGTGGTGAGTGGATACACTTTATTCGGTGACAGTTCGTGAGGTGGTGATCCGGCTTGTGCTGGCCCAAGGCGACAGCTCCGGATGTGCTTTAGCTGTCTGGTGGTTTCAAAAACACAGACAGTTATTTTACAGCGATAAACAAACACAAACACACACACACGCAACTCTTTACAGAGTAACACAGTACTTTACTATATCGTCCTTCTCGGTCCTTGGCTTAACCCAAACGAAGGAAAAGAACAGCGTTACCCTGGCCCCTATATGTAATCCCCCATGATATCTAGGTAAACGGTTGCAGCTGCCTTATTACTTGCAGCTGCCCCTCGTTTACCTGTCAAATCAATACGGTCTTACAACAGAGTCTCGCTTCCTTCCAGGCTGACCCACTTCCCGGTCCCGGAAACGAACTGTCAGGCCAGCCCTTCCAGATACTTCTCCTCCCGTTCTTTAGCGCCCTCACAGGTCGGGAGGAACATTTATCACCAGAACTCATTGTATTTCTGTCACACACCCCCATCTTAAAACCTTAGACCACAACTTTATATTTTAACAGTTTATTTCCCTGATTTCGTGTAAATTGTGTATTTTTTCCTTAACCACAAAAAAATCCCAATTTAGCTAAATACATGCGCGTATCACAAATTCAACATTTAAATTCAGTCTAGAAATCTTTTTTTTTTTTTTTACACTTCGAGTGAACATTTTGACATGTTAAACCTGGGTTTCTAACAAATAAATCAGTTAATTTAAATAGTTTGTTTACACTTGGCAAGTCAACATTTAGCTAACATTTCTAACAAATAAATTTGTGAAAAAATACATGTAACTTAACTCTTTTTTTGTTTTGTTTAAACTTGGCGATTCAACAGTTTCAACCTGACAGATACATCTGAAAAACATTATCGTTCAGCAATTAAATCTTAGGTTTTCACAAAATACAGTATGCACATCGGGAGCGAAGCGAACGACACGAATACAGCACGAGTACAAAAAAATGTAGCTAGTCTCCTTTTGTTCCTTTTGTGGAGACGAAATAAAATAAATAAAACAAAGAAGAGCATGGGAACACCACACACTAAAAAAAAGGAAACACCGGCTTGTAAATGAGCTAATGTGATTATTATTATTGGTCAACATTATTAAAACAAAGAAGCATAATTTTACAGAAATACCAGTGTGTGGTGCACTGTGTCACTTTAATTAAAATTAAGGTGAAATAAAGAGAGATAGACATACCATTAATTTCCAATTGTTCTGCTATTTCTTGACATGTGCGTCCTTTTTATTGTTTTTATAACCACAGACACTGGCATCGTAAAGAACATTATATTTTTCAACCTTAATAATTCAATTCTCATTGTATTTCTATATTTGCTCGCTTCATTCACTCCACTCGCTTTGCTTGTGTTGTGCATTACTCCATTTAAATCAATAGTTTCAATTATTTTTGATTCACAAGCTCGCGTCCAGTGTGCATAGCTCTTAACATGCAAGCCCATGCCCACTGATGTGTTTGATTTGGCATTGTATGTTGCAGAGCTGCGCTTACACTCCGACTTTTAAGACTGTGTTTGTTAACATTTATGTATTTAGCTAAATCTGGACTTTTTTTTGTTAAATCTCAGAAAAAATACGCGATTTACATTAATCCAGGAACATTATTTTTTACACTTATCGGCACTGTTCACTGCAGTTTCACTGACACACTCGCCACTTCAAACATAATTTCTCCGGTTCTACAAGTCCTAGAGTAATCGTCAACGGCTCATTTGAAACGTAAGAACTTGGCCTAATTAGCTGTCATGTATGTATTTATTTAAAATGTTCTATCTTTTTTTTTTTTAACAGAAATTACTCTTTAGTCAGTCGCACCCCCCTTAGTGGCACTCCAAGCCCCCCCAGGGGGGTGCGCCCCCAGGTTTGCGCACAACTGGTCTAGGATGCCCCAGATATTGAATTGTGTTAGTTGTAAAAAGCTGTACCTCTGTATCTCATGGATAAATGGGTCACAAGGCTAAGGTAAACATCCAGCTCCTGACGGCGCATGGGAAATGTCTCTGTACAGACTGAATGCTGTAACAAATTCTGCCAAGGTTCGTTTTTTGAACAACCGGGGATCTTTGGATTTTAGGACCATGGATACTTCTCCACAGTCCAACACTCTATTATCATGCACCTTGAGAAGCAAAATAACTAAATTTATGTCCCTACCTTCTTGAATTTGAGTGCAGAGTTTGCTGGAAACTAAAGCTGGTCTGGGCAACAGGAAGGCCAGGTTGTTGGAATTGGAGCTGGCTACTGCCGTAGAAAGGTTAAAAGAAGGGGTGGTAGTGAGTGAGCTCGAACAGGGCGCCACAGCAGGGAGCTGAGATGGATTAGCGAGGAGAGTTGATGCCGAAGGACCGAGAGGTACGGGGCGGCATTCCAGGCAAGAGAGTACCAATTTCAGGGCTTGGAGGATGTCTGTGTTGGATACGGAGCTGGTATGAGTGGGGGACTTTATGATGGAGTCAGGGGAATCGTGGTGAGTGCTTGGTGCTGTGCTGTGAGGGACATGCTCTGGGGTTTGTGCTGATTCTGTGGCTGCAGCTCCTGTCTCTCACTCCTCCTCTACAAAAGACACAAGACAGACAATAACAAATGCACATGTAGGCTGTGTTTATCCAGCGCAAGGCGGAGTACTGATGTAGCTGCTTCCCCTTTGTACCCAGAAACTCCTCCCTGCAATCAACCCATCGCCATGGTTTTCTCCACTGGAGGGCCACCCCACAGCTGATTGCAATAGTCCTTTCAGGTACGTGCAACTACATAGCTCCCCCTAATATGGTCACCTTCCGGTTTCGACCTACCGTCAAAGCGGTCCATCTAGGAGGAAGCTTATCACCAACCTTACACAGCGCCCTTTCTGGTTACAGTTCGAATCCTTTCTCTCTCTGTCACAGGTACATGTGGCAAGGTCAGATCACTGAAGATTTTTTATTTTGCGAAGAGCTTAAGGAAAGAACCACCGGTAGCGCAATTTTTGAGTATCTGGATAATTACATAAAATCAGTGGGCCTTCAATGGGAAAGGTGTGTTGGATTGTGCACAGACGGTGCAGCAGTGATGACTGGTAAACACAACAGGTTAAAGGCAAGAGTGAAGGAAGGTGCGCAATGCCACAATGACCCATTGCTTGTGCATCGTGAGGCACTCGCAAGCAAGCAAATGCAACCAGAACTGCATGAAGTTTTAATGATTGCAATCAAAATGGTAAACACAATTAAGGCTCTAAGCTCTCAGTTGTTTATGTCTTTGTGTGAGGAAATGGGAGCTGAGCACCAGCATCTGTTATTCCATGCCGAAGTTAGATGGTTGTCCCGGGGAAACTCAATTGTCTCTTTGAACTTAAAAAAGAGCTGAAGGCATTTCTGAGCAGGCAAGGATGCCCCCTGGTGGAATGCCTTGGCGATAACGAGTGGACTGCAAAGCTGGCTTACTTGTCCGATATATTCAGCATAATTGATTATTTTCCAGATGTCAAAGATGACGAATGGGACTGGGTTCGCAATCCATTTAACAGTTTAGCACAATAAATGTGCATACTAACTGGGAGAACAGAAGAAAAACTAGTCAAGCTGCCTTCAGATAGGACCCTTCAGCTTCAGTTTCATCAAGAATCAAATGCTCTTGGCACATTCTGGGTATACGATCATTCAGAATACCCAGCTCTGGCTTTAGAGGCTGTAAAAGTGCTTGTTCCCTTTTCTACAACCTACTAATGTGAATCAGCCTTTTCAACTTTGACTGCAATGAAGAACAAATATCGTGCCAGGATGCAACCTTCCCATGATATGAGGGTCAGCCTATCCCGCATTCCCCCATGAGTGGATCACCTCTGTGGGGAAAAAAGCAAATGCACCCTTCACACTGAGCAGCACCCTTCACAGTGAGCAGCAGCACCCTTCACACTGAGCAGCACCCTTCACACTGAGCAGCACCCTTCACAATGAGCAGCACCCTTCACAGTGAGCAGCAGCACCCTTCACACTGAGCAGCACCCTTCACAGTGAGCAGCAGCACCCTTCACACTGAGCAGCACCCTTCACAGTGAGCAGCACCCTTCACAGTGAGCAGCACCCTTCACAGTGAGCAGCAGCACCCACACACTGAGCAGCAGCACCCTTCACACTGAGCAGCACCCTTCACACTGAGCAGCAGCACCCTTCACACTGAGCAGCACCCTTCACAGTGAGCAGCAGCACCCTTCACACTGAGCAGCACCCTTCACAGTGAGCAGCAGCACCCTTCACACTGAGCAGCAAGGTTAAAACAGGTATGTGATGCTTTTCTGATGTTTATTCTTATTAAGTACACAACTGCAACGTAGTTGTAATGCAAATAGTTTGATAACAATCAAAGCATAATTGTGAAAAAGCACGTGTCTCAAAACTAAAGTGAAAGTGCTTTAAATGTACTATTTTATTAAATATTTATGTTTTCAAAAATTGGTTGTCTATGGTTAAAGGTTACTATGCATGTTTCCTGAGGGACAGGTTTTAAATATTTTGTTACTGTACTTTTTATGTTTAAAATGGTTACTTTTATAGAGATACTTGCTTTTAAATGTAATACTATGTACATTTTTTTGGCAAATTAATTTTAAACAGCATGATTAGTTTATAGTGCTTTGCTTTTTGGGTACGTCACACACGGTTTCATTGATGGTGGGTCACAGAAAGCTGTCTGTCTTAATAGATGGGTCTTGGTTGTGGAAAGTTTGGGAACCCCTGCTTTAGTTGGTGCTTAAATGTAAGTGCATTTTATTTCTAGGACATTTTTATAAACAAAGTTATTTCTTTTTTACAACAGTAAAGACAGAAGTCAGATTATACAAGAATAATAATTGCATTGCTGTATTAATTATGAAAAAATTGCAGATAAAATAACATGGCCAAAGATAACTTTACATGCATGTGTGCATGCACCCTGTAATGAAGGGGGAGAAAGAGCCATATGCACAGATCTGTGGTCAGCCTAGCAGTGTGTGTGTGTACTGATCTGGGGTCAGCCTAGCAGTGTGTGTGTGTGTGTGTGTGTGTTTGTGTGTGTGTACTGATCTAGGGTCAGTGTAGCAGTGTGTGTGCATGCTGATCTGGGGTCAGTGTAGCAGTGTGTGTGTGTGTACTGATCTGGGGTCAGTGTAGCAGTGTGTGTGTGTGTACTGATCTGGGGTCAGTGTAGCAGTGTGTGTGTGTGCTGATCTGGGGTCAGTGTAGCAGTGTGTGTGTGTGTGCTGATCTGGGGTCAGTGTAGCAGTGTGTGTGTGCGTGCTGATCTGGGGCCAGTGTAGCAGTGTGTGTGTGTGTGTGCTGATCTGGGGTCAGTGTAGCAGTGTGTGTGTGTGTGTGCTGATCTGGGGTCAGTGTAGCAGTGTGTGTGTGTGTGTGTGCTGATCTGGGGTCAGTGTAGCAGTGTGTGTGTGTGTACTGATCTGGGGTCAGTGTAGCAGTGTGTGTGTGTGTGCTGATCTGGGGTCAGTGTAGCAGTGTGTGTGTGTGTGTGCTGATCTGGGGTCAGTGTAGCAGTATGTGTGTGTGTGCTGATCTGGGGTCAGTGTAGCAGTGTGTGTGTGTGTGCTGATCTGGGGTCAGTGTAGCAGTGTGTGTGTGTGTGCTGATCTGGGGTCAGCCTAGCAGTGTGTGTGTGTGTGTGTACTGATCTGGGATCATTGTAGCAGTGTGTATGTGTTTGGCATTCACATATCTCAAAATAATGCAAAATTTGGCATGACAAGGGGAGATTTCAGTTCCTAGTGACTGTTTTGTAAGCATTATAAATGTTTGTTAGTCACTGCTACACCCAGTTAGAAAATGTACTTTTCTTGCATTTTTTAAATGCAAAAGCCTGTGAACGTGAGAGTATATGTACACTTTTTTTAAGCACACCCACAGGACTACTGAGACACATACATCAACTGGTCCTCATCAAGTTTAATTTGCCTTGGGCAAACAGGCTAGCGTTGGTTTCTAACCCTGCAAACACCTATCAACATTACAAAACACAAGCTACATAGATATCTAATAAAACAACACATATTCAAACAGCACCTTCAGTGAACAAAGTGTAGCATAATTAATGAAACGGAAAAGAAATAGCAAGTATCTGTGATAAGTACAGCAGGATTTAAATGCCAGCCACCTGTGATCTGGAAGCAGACATGTGGACAGCTTTTCTCAATACAAAAATATAAAGTCCGTACTAGTGTCGATCTGAACGAAGCAGTCAACGATTTCTAACATGTAAAACCTAGATACAGACAGCTGAGATCTGCCTTTTATTAAACTGGCCCATTTTAAAGGGTGTACAGCTTAAATCTTACGTGCTGTGCACTTCTGTTCACTATCAGTTAATTGTTTTCATATTTTTTTCAAAACGGAAAAATAAAGTATTTGTTTCAGAACTGGTATTCACAGTATTTGAAGCTTTGGAATATAAACATTGTTTTAGTTATTTTTAGAAATAACTAAATGCTCCTATATCTGAAAACATACTGGGTTAAAGAAAGCTCTACACTTGCAATTCCTAGATCATTTAATCTAGACAGTTTACTATATCTTGCACTTCTTTCACAGTATGATCTACACAGTGTGTTAAAGTGCTTGGCAGGTCATTTTTTCATGGAATTATTTAATTTGCTAGAACCACTGAAAAAAGTTATTTCATTAGCCTTTCATGCTTTTTCTCTCTTGTGACAGAAATACAATGATTCTTGGTTGTAAATCACCTTACCGACCTGTGAGGGCGCTAAGCAGCAAGAACAGAGTTCCTTGGATGGGCTGGCCTGACAGTTCTGTCGCAGGGTTCAAGGGAAGTCGGCCAGCCAGGAAGGGGGTGAGACTCCATTGCAATAATGCATTGACCCGGAAGGGAAACGATGTGGCAGCCACAGATTGGAGAGGCGGTTGCACTCGTTTACCAAGGGGTCATGTGTGACAGGATAAAAGGGGACGGAGAATCGTAATCTGTTCCTTCGTTTTGGTTTGAGCTTTAAACCTGTAAGGACTGTGAGAGACCCCGTGAGAAATAAAGTTTTGTGAGTGTTTTCTTTGTTTGTCTGTAATTGTCTTGTTTTGTAAATTACTAGACAGCTGACACGATTCCGGAGCTGTCGCCAAGGGCCAGCACAAAGCCAGAACAGCACTGCACGATTGTCACTAATAAACTATATCACCCCCCACGAGCATTGCTGCACGCACCCAGGACTGGTGACTGTGTTAGTATTATTGTGGGGCGGATATTTGTGTTTATTGTTTGGGATTGTAACCCATTGTTATTTACGCTGCGCAATACACATTGTTGTGCATTGCCGGGGTCTTATTATTTGGTCTTCAGACCTGGATACAATAAAATTCCTTTCCAACTGGATTATAACTGTCTTTGTCTGTTTTATCACGCACTGCATCACTCCTGCACCTGTACCCACTTAACCACTTTGCCACACCCATATACACAGCCAAGCACACACACACACACACACACACAGTTTCTAGTAACAAGCAATTCAGTCTTATCAATGTAATTTATAGCCCCAAGATTAAGCCTGTATGTTTTTTTTGATCCCACAGTTTTATGGCATCTGTATAATAAATGATGTAGAAAGACGTTACAGAACTGGGATAAGGTACAAAGTATTGTTTCAGTTTTGGTTAGAGTCTGCTGTCTACAGGTTTTTTATTATTATTGTATTTGTTTTTACATTTGTTTTTTGATTTTGCACTAAAGTAATACATCCATGAAATCTGATATAAAAAGATTTTAGCCAGTGCAAAATTTGCAATATGTATACAAATGAGGTAATGTACTCCAAATATCCCAAGTGTGTAACAGCTCTTGCAAAAAAGGCTGTCTTTTTTGTAAAGTGGTTTTTCACCCAGCGTCTGTCTGTGTATTAGGTTGCTTTGCCCTGTCACTGCCAGCCACCTGTGACCTGTAAACAGTGTGGACAGTGTGGTTGCTACAGGAGCACTGATAGTTGCTGCAGCTTGGTACACAATAGCACAGTTATCTTAACCAATGTGTTTTTCTTCTAGTTTAGAATCACTTTGTACATCATCGGATTTCAGTCATCACATCCTGGTCACTTTTTAAAACTCCATGCACCGTGTGGCTTCTAGAGCTCTCAAGCATATCAGTAACCTTTCCACCTGCAGCAGGGGACCCAGGCGACGTGGAAAGGGCACCGGGAGCACAGGCCGGCAACCAGGCAGGTGCAGCAGCCGGCAGAGGTGCGAGCCCTGGTGACTGCGGAGCGACGTCTGGGCCACCAGGGGGAGCAAAGTAAGAGACCAGGCGACCAACAGTGCCTGGTGATGCAGCGACCTGGGAGTTAGGCCCAGCCACCAAAGGTCTGGACACAAGTGCCAGGTGTATGGGAGCTCGGATCGAGGGCTCTGACCCATCAACACCGGGTCAGGACATAGGGGTAGTGGTCGGGGCTGTGGTGGAGATGGTCTCCTCATCTCCTCCACGAGCAGTGGCAACGCTGGCAGTGGCAATGTTGGCAGCAGCAATGCTGACAGCAGCACTGGGCAGTCCGGCCAGCCCAATATTCCTCACACCCCATAGGCGTCTAACCCAGGGGCATAAGGGGCACGCGCCCCACCCCCCCCCCCCCCCCCTCCCCCCCACTTTGAATATGGGGGAGGTCAAACTGTATATTTATTTATTCATTATTTATGTATTATACCTTGTTGTGTTTGGCATTGATTTGCTTTAAAATCTTTAAAATAAAATATAAAAATGGAAACGTATTCAGAGGATGGGCCACATTTATAAACAATCACAATAAATTTTCCCTACACTCACGAACACGTTGGTTTGACCCAAGGTCTGCACCATGGCTAACATTAGCTAACAGTGAGAAAAAACGTTGTTAAGTGAATGTGAACTCGGCAGGCGGTCAGGAGAGACGACTGCACGAAATATTAATACTTAAATATAGGCATATATTTTGTATTTATTACTCTCAAAAATATCTGAAGGAAGAGAGATTATAAGACCGTTATTAAAAATTTGATAATGTTAGGTTTTAGAATTATCGGGTAATTTTGCCGCGCGGCCATGAACAAGTTCAAGTTCAATTCCCACCAAAATCTTTTATTTTTAACTTGGATTAAGCAGTAGTAAATATATCAAAACGTGGCATTTCAAAATCACACAAGCCTGATTTTACTTTAGTGAAAAAGTTGGCTAGAATTGTTTTTTCATTAAAACTTGTAACTTAGTTGTTCAGCTTTCATATTGAAACGTGTATACTTACTAATAATCTAAACTCACCTTTGCTTAATAATAAACATTTAGGTATATTATGTCCCTGAATGACTGTAAAAAATGTAGAAATAAAAAAGGGCGACTCAATATTTACCAATGTAGCTCGTGATATACTGAAATCTCTAAGATTTCAGTATATCATCGATTCCATTGGTCTGGAGCAGGTAAATTTCACATACTTGGCGCACCAGTTTTTATTTATTTATTTATTTTGGTGCCTAAGGATGTGGGAAGTGGGAGTGCTGACAGTGCGGCCGAACTGTTTTCTTGTTAACGTATGAGCAGTTATGGTTGATCTGTACTGCTTGTAATGTCGTCATTAATCAACTGTTTCAACCAATTAGCATTGCTATGTGAGGGCTGGCATTTAGTGTTTCAACCAATTAGCACTAAGCATTGCCACGTGAGGACGGATGCTTATTGTTTCAACCTATCAGCACCAAGCATTGCCCTGTTATAGCGAGTGTTTACTTTCCGAAAGTCTCGTAGCAGCTGGTTTCGCTGTGATACTTGAGTTCAGCAATGTCTGATGACAAAACATGAAAAGCATTCTCTAGCATCTAGCACTACATGTAAAACAAAGCTGAGCAAGGAATATTACTGTTGACATACATTTGTCAATATATGTATCAATTAACAAGCCATATTATAACATTATATACATGTGTCACAAATGACCAAAGTTTTAATTGTTTTATTCACTGCTGGCTTTATTGTATACTGTTTTAGTTTAACTATTTATTGTATTTTTACACTGTGTGTTTTATTTATTTTTATAACCAAAGGGAGACCCCAATAAGGGGTTACATTTATATGATTTATGTACCCAAAGGGACACCCCAATAAGGACCTTAATTGTAGTCAGTTGCAAGTCATCAGCACCACTTGTATAACTGGAACCAAAAGAACAGGAAGGGATAATACGGCGGGGTGCACACTGGAACTGGGCCGTGGTTATTTTGGACACTGAAGGAAGATAAGCAGCACTGAAGCCTAAACAACAAATACATTGAAGAGAAGCAGAAGGAAACAAACCAGTACAACTAAATGCAGCGAAGACTCAATGGCACAGAAAATAAAGTTAAGTACTCTTTGCATTGTTGAGATTAAGAGAATACTGTTTCACAACGGACTGCGAGTATAACTCATGTTATTTATGTAAGTGTCCCATTTGATGGATGCTAGTGTTTTAGTTATTGTTAACTGTTACATGACTCCAGTACACAGGGACGACTGTGAATGGAATAAGTATACTATTGGACTGGAAGATCTTTATTGTATTATGAGTGCTGACACATTGTAATTTTGTCTGTCTCCAGGACTTGCCTTCTCTCTCCCTTGCAGAGAAGACGGACTGCTGTATTACCTGCAGACACCCCGATAAGCAAGGCTCTTACTAGAGTTAAGTATCAGTGACCGAAAACTAATGCTCTTGTAGGGAGGGGCTGAATGCAGGGTGAGTAAATTGGCCCCGCTCTGAGAGTGAGACGGGGAGGGGAGAGCAAGTATTAAGGACGGATTGTTTTCATTGTTTCTCCAGGATCAACATCACGGAGGGAGGGAGGAAGCACCCCCTGGAGGCGTGGGATCTGGATGCAAAGTATTGGCAAGGAGCCAGTTGGACTTTCAAGGACAAATTAAAGTACCTGCATTATAGTGAAGACCACTTTGGAGAAGATTGCTTTTTTTCCTTTTGAGGAACGAGACACTCTGCTGCCATTGAAGATCAGGTGACACTACACTGGTGTTGTGGATACAATTAATGTACCTTCTAAACAGTGTAGGACATTTTGAAATCCTCTGGTGGGACTGAGCTATACTGTTTACTTACCCGAATACTTACTGTGTAGATATTAAATTATGGGAGAGACCTTGTTTTGTTGATGTGTGGATTGGTAATAGGAGAACCCACACATTAGTGGACTCTGGATGTGGTCTCACTTTGATTGAAGCTGCTCTGTTGGAAGGTTTGTTTTGGAAGGCCCAGGGAACTGTCGCCATCTCCTGTATCCATGTGGATACCAAGGCATACCCGACCACAAAAATGTATTTGACCGTGGGACGTCATACCTGCTGCGTAACCGTAGCGGTAGCAAAACGGTTACCACATCCAGTTGTATTGGGTCGAGACTGGCTGCACTTTACTAGCATTGTCACCAGTCTCAGGTAAAACCATTGGGGCAGCGGGGGAAGCAATTGGTCACATTTTCCCGCTTCAGGCCAATCTATTCCCCATTTGTTTCTGCCCAAGAAAAACAAAGAAGGAGCGAAGGGCAGATAAATTGGAGGGAATCTCAATGAAACATAGTTGGGGTCTGGTGGGAGAGTCCTCTCTGTTAAATGCAAGGGAAAGGGGGTTGGTATTCAGTGTGACCGGTGGGACCGGGTTACCGAGGCTCCCAGTGATGAGGCTACTATAGCCTCGCTCAATATCCCAGAGTTCTGGAACCGGGAGATTGACTTGGAGTGGGAGCAGAAAAATGACCCCACCCCTCGTCAACCTCTGGGAGCAGCTTTGGTATAATACAGAATCATCCTGTATTGGTAAATAGAATATTGTGTTGTGATACCCGTCATTGTTGTTGGTCTATATGACTTTTGTATCTTATATAACACAAATCTTATCTTTTATTAAGAGTGGAACTACCAAAGGGGATGTGATGAGTCAAAGGGGTTTCGGTCTGTAATTCAGCCTCCCGACAGTAGAAGGCATCAAACCAACTCGGGACTTTCCTTACCAAGGTCTCGTGACCATGACGAAAGTCATCTTTATGAGGGGCGGCACCTTGGTGAGGGGCGGAAGTATGAGTATGTAAATTCCAGCCACTGGAGTCAAGTGAGTTATAAGGACACTTGTCAGTTGGGGATTAGTGTTCCACTGACTACAGGGGTGGGGCGTTGCATACAAAAGGGAACGTACTACTGTGTTCGGGGTTGGTCCTTGAAAGGATAGGCGGGGTTACTGGGCCTGAGGGAGGCATTAAGCATAGGCTTGGATTGTTTATACTTGTTGGCACGGTGTTGGAATATGCACTAACGTTTTTTGTTCTGTTTTTATCCCTTTTATGTTTGGGGATATTGCGAAGAGGACAGAGGAGATTACAAACCCTTCTTTTTGTTATTATCTATTCCAGCACCCCCTCCCTCACGCCATTCTTTTTTTCATTTTTCTTATTTTATCGTGTAACTAATAATATTAATAAAAGAAAATATTTGGTTACGCGTAAATTACTGTCTGGACATTCCATTATTACTCACACGCCTCACATGTGGTGTCATTGTGGGAGATGGATCCAGCTACAGTCTTGGCAATGTTTAGGGAGCAGGAGGAGAAGCGAGAGGAGAGATAAATACGGCGCCACAAACAGCTCGCCCAGTTCTTTGGACAGCTGGTGGAGAAGATTTCGACACTTCCATCAACATCGGAGACAGCGGTTGCCCAGATGTTTGCAGCCCAACCTAAGCTGCAGAAGATGACTCCGGAAGATGATCCTGAGGCTTTCTTAGTCACCTTTGAGAGAGTGGCGGAAGCAGCCAGGTGGCCTAAGGAACACTGGGCCATGAAATTAGCACCTTGTCTGATAGGGGAGTGTGACAGAAATACAATGAGTTCTGGTGATAAATCTTCCTCCCGACCTGTGAGGGCGCTAAAGAACGGGAGGAGAAGTATCTGGAAGGGCTGGCCTGACAGTTCGTTTCCGGGACCGGGAAGTGGGTCAGCCTGGAAGGAAGCGAGACTCTGTTGTAAGACCGTATTGATTTGACAGGTAAACAAGGGGCAGCTGCAAGTAAAAAGGCAGCTGCAACCGTTTACCTAGATATCATGCGGGATTACATATAGGGGCCAGGGTAACGCTGTTCTTTTCCTTCGTTTGGGTTAAACGTGAGAGAGAGAAGGACTGAGAGAGGAGCTCTCAATAACGAAAATAAAAGAGACGTGATACGTGTTTTTGGTGTTGTGTTTGTCTGTGTGGTAATTGTTTGTGTTTTACTTCACCAGACAGTTAGAGCACATCTCCGGAGCTGTCGCCGAGGGTCAGCACAATCCGGAGCACCACTGCACTAAACGTCACGGAAATACTTGTGTTTGCACTAAGCACCAGCACGACTGCACTCACCCAGGACTGGTGACCGTGTGTTCTTTTTGTTCGGGACTGTGCCCTGTTTTTTTATCCCCGTGCTTTACACATTGGTGTGTATAGCCGGGGGTTTATTAGTTAACGGTCACCAGACCTGGATTATAAATAAAACACCATTTTTCCACTGTATACCGTTGTCTGCCTGTTCACTCCTGCATCGCATCACCGCTACACCTGTTCCCCTTCACTAGCCACTTTGCCACAGGGAGGCACAGGCTGCTTACAGAGCGTTGATAGCCACAGAGGCAACAAACTATGATAAAGTGAAGGAAGCCATTCTCTCACGCCTCGGGATCACGGAGGAAACATACCGGCTCCACTTCCGGTAATACCAGCTGTCCAAGGGGATGCTGCCCCAGGTTGCGGGACAGTATCTTATGGATCAGTGCACCCGGTGGCTGCAGCCGGAAGAACACACACCCCAAGAACTGGTGCAGAAGATTGTAACAGAGCAGTTCGCATCTATACTACCACCAGGAAATCGAGAGTGGATTAAAAGGAATCAACCTACCACTCTCGAGGATGCCATCATCCTGGCGGAGGCATATGAAGACGCGAACGAAGGTGTCGTCTCAGACCCCACTCCTGCCCCACAACTAACTAGGACCAACCAGTCAATGAAGCCCAGAGGGGGTAACCAGACCTTCCGACCATGGAGGTCGAGGTTAGCCCCATCTCGCGTGAGAGAAAAATCCCCGCAGGACAAACAGACTCCGTTGGTGCCTCCTACCCCAGTGTATTATTGGTGCAATGAGCCCGGACATATTGCCAGGAGTTGTCCGATGATGGAGGTGGACCTGGCGAAAAGATCCTGGTCAGCAGTAACAGGTAAGAACACTGGGGAATGTCGGGAGGGCCCTTATCAATTAAGAGTACAGGTCGGAGATAAGAGTACTTACGCATTTGCAGACTCTGGGTGTGCACAAACATTGATTCAACAAGCTCTCTTGGATGGGGTAGCCTGGGATACACAGGGTGAAGTGGCTATCTCCTGTATCCATGGGGAAACTCGGGTTTATCCCACCACTAAAGTTAGACTCACTGTAGGTGATTATTCAGCTTACGTTAAAGTGGCTGTAGCGCAATGTTTACCATACCCTGTTCTCCTGGGAAGAGCTGTTTTTTTATTGTATTTTAGGTCGGGAAATGGTCTTAGTTTCTACCAAGGGACAATCTAAGCGACGGGAGAAAACAATTGGCGAAATTTTCCCGTTGCAATCCGACCTGTTTAACCCTAAAATCCGCCCAAGAAAAACAAAAAGAGAGCACCGGGTGGAAAAATATGAGGGAACTCTGAGACGACAAGGGGAGGAGTCTGACTCAAAGGTAAACCAATCTCTGAAACGGCAGGGTAAGGGAGTAGGTGTTCAGTGTGACCGGGGCTGCAAGGTTACTGATGTGGAAGGTCACATAATAAAAGACACTCCTCTCTGTGTACCTAACCATTGGGACCGAGATATTGACCTGGGATATGAACAACAAAATGATCCCACGTTACAATATGCTTGGAAACAGGTTAGATATTTTGAGGGGAAGGATATGCAGGAAGGACAACCAGTGGTATTTCCGCATTTTTCTGTATCTGGGCACTTATTATATAGAATAACCCGGGCTCCCGGGACGGGACAGCTCGTAAAACAGTTATTGGTTCCTGGGCCTTTTCAGTCGGAGGTCGTGAGATTAGCGCATGACATTCCATTTTCAGGTCATTTAGGAACTGAAAAGACCCAGGAACGAATTCTGGCCCGGTTTTTTTGGCCAGGGGTTTATGGTCTTGTGCGGAAGTGTGTATCTGAGTGTCCAGAATGTCAATTAGCTGCCCCTAAGTTAGTTCGCCCCGCACCTCTGGTCCCACTGCCAATTATTGGAGTACCATTTGAGAGGATTGGTGTAGATTTAGTAGGCCCTCTGGAGGGAGCAGAGTCAGGATATCGATATATTTTGGTAGTAGTGGACTACGCAACACGATATCCAGAAGCTGTTCCCTTACGCTCTATGAATGCAGAAGTAGTAGCAAATAAATTGGTAAAAATATTCTCGAGGGTGGGAATCCTGAAAGAAATTCTCACTGATCAGGGCACTAATTTAATGTCTGGCTGTATTCAGCAACTATACAAATTATTGAAAATTCATTCAATTCGAACCTCAGTTTTTCATCCTCAAACGGATGGGCTTGTTGAACGATTTAATCAGACTTTGAAAAGTATGTTGCGCCGCTTTGTAGATCAAGAAAAACGCAATTGGGCCAAACTGCTTCCCTACTTGCTCTTTGCAGTTTGTGAGGTACCACAATCTTCAACGGGATTTTCCCCATTTGAGCTCTTGTACGGTCGGCAGCCGCGGGGTATCTTGGATCTCATAAGAGAAGGTTGGGAAGAACAGTCAAAAGATATAGTAAAATATGTGTTACAGTTACACGATCGCTTAGAATTAGTCGGTCGATTGGCACATGACAATCTCAAAGCGGCATAGCAGAAGCAGCAGCAAAGCTACAATAAAAATGCAAGAATTAGGAACTTTCGACCTGGAGACAAAGTGTTGTTGTTGCTTCCCTCATCAGAATCTAAGTTTGCTAAATGGCAGGGTCCCTTTGAGGTTATTCGAGTGGTTGGAAAAGTTAATTATGAGATCCGACAGCCTGGGCGTCGGAAAGAAAATCAAATTTATCACGTTAATCTCCTCAAACCGTGGAAAGAGCGGGAGGTCCATTTTATATCTCCCGCACAGGAGAGAGAGGACTTTGGACCCTCAGTTGAGCCAGTGTCAGCAATTGAGGTCCCAATGGGGGAACAATTAACTCCTGATCAGCGCAAAGAAGTAAGCAATTTAATCAATATGTTCAGTGATGTGTTTTCTAACGTGCCTGGAAGAATGCATTTGATTGTACATGCTATTATCACTCTGCCAGGTCTGAAAGTTAGACAGAGACCGTATCGCATTCCAGAGAGTCGGAGAGATTCTGTTTGGAGGGAAGTGGAGTGTGTTGAAACTTGGGGTAATTGAACCTTCCCGAAGCGAGTGGTGTAGACCAATTGTACCAATAGACAAGCCAGATGGGTCACTACGGTTATGTATCGACTTTAGGAGGGTGAATGCTATCTCCAAGTTTGATGCATATCCCATGCCCCGGGTAGATGAACTCTTAGACAAGCTGGGGTGAGCTTGGTTTATTTCATCTTTGGATCTGACGAAAGGATATTGGCAGATTCCATTAACGAAAGCCTCTCGTGAGAAAACGGCATTTTCAACCCCAGATGGTCTTTTTCAATTTTGTACTATGCCGTTCGGACTTCATGGAGCTCCTGCTACTTTCCAGAGACTGATGGACAGGGGATTACAACCTCATCGAGAGTATGCAGCTGCATATATCGATGATGTAGTCATTTACAGTTCTTCATGGAGAGAGCATTTGAATAGATTATAAGACGTCTTACAGTCTCTGAGGAAGGCGGGGCTCACAGCGAACATGGTAAAGTGCGCTATTGGAAAAGAAGAAACTAAATATTTAGGTTTCATAATGGGTAAAGGTAGAGTGAAACCGTTGGTTTCAAAAGTCTAGGCTTTGTTGGATTCACCGGTACCTACCACGAAAAGCCAGGTGAGATCATTGTTGGGGATGGCTGGTTATTACCGCCGCTTTATTCCACACTTTTCCACTATAGCCGCCCCTCTCACTGATCTCACTAAAAAGAACGCTCCAAATAAAATTAAGTGGAGTGCAGAGTGTCAGACGGCTTTCGAATCTATTAAAACTAACTTGAGTCAGGCCACAGCATTAGTAAGCCCAGATTTCAGCCGAGAGTTCATCCTTCAGACCGATGCATCGCAGACTGGTCTGGGGGCGGTTCTGTCCCAGGAGAAAGACAGTATAGAACACCCGATATTATATATCAGTCGGAAGTTACTGCCCAGAGAACAAAGGTATTCAGTAGTGGAGAAAGAATGTCTGGCAGTAAAGTGGGCTGTAGAGTCCTTAAAATACTATCTTCTGGGACGACCCTTTGTACTCATCACAGATCACGCCTCTTTAAAGTGTTTAGACACGATGAAGGATTCAAACACTAGGATTATGCGGTGGTACCTGGCGCTCCAACCTCGCCTTTCAAATAAGGCATCGTGCGGGTAAGTTACACCAAAATGCTGATTTTTTTTCCCGGGAGGGAGGGAAAAAGGAGGGGTTAGAGGTTTCCGAGTGTTCCTTCGGCTCCACTCTGAGGGGTGGGATATGTGATGAGTCAAAGGGGTTTCGGTCTGTAATTCAGCCTCCCGACAGTAGAAGGCATCAAACCAACTCTGGACTTTCCTTACCAAGGTCTCGTGACCATGACGAAAGTCATCTTTATGAGGGGCGGCACCTTGGTGAGGGGTGGAAGTACGAGTATGTAAATTCCAGCCACTGGAGTCAAGTGAGTTATAAGGACACTTGTCAGTTGGGGATTGGTGTTCCACTGACTACAGGGGTGGGGCGTTGCATACAAAAGGGAACTTACTACTGTGTTCGGGGTTGGTCCTAGAAAGAATAGGCGGGGTTACTGGGCCTGAGGGAGGCACTAAGCATTGGCTTGGTTTGTTTATACTTGTTGGCACGGTGTTGGAATATGCACTAACGTTTTCTGTTCTGTTTTTATCCCTTTTATGTTTGGGGATATTGCGAAGAGGACAGAGGAGATTACAAACCCTTCTTTTTGTTATTATCTATTCCAGCACCCCCTCCCTCACGCCATTCTTTTTTTTCATTTTTTATTTTATCGTGTAATTAATAATATTAATAAAACAAAATATTTGGTTACACGTAAAATTCCATTATTACTCACACGCCTCACGGGAATTATAAAATGCACAAACTAAGTTGTATTTTAACACCAGCTTCTACTGCAGGGATAGCTATAAAAAAAATATTGAATTAATAATCTGGCAAACCCAGTGGCACAGGGGCTTATAAAGAGGAGAAAGCCTTTGATGAGACCTCTCCCAGAGTACTGCTGTCATATTTCTTTGTGTGTTGAAGCTATAGTAAGACTTTAAAAAGAAATTAAATCTGTCACATCAATTTGAATACAAAAAGACATCAGGAAAAAAACAAATAAATACATTTTGTTTTATCTTGCAGTATAATAGAAATGTTGCCTTTGTGCTTCATAGCGCAGGCTGATTATACTTTTAGCATCACACATCGCTTTAGTTTCAGTGAAATGTATCCATTGTTTGTGTTTAAATGAATATCAGAAGGTATTCAGGTAAGTATACTCTGCAAATCCTCCAAATCCTCTAACATACACACGCAAGTTAGTATATTCAACAAATCTTTACCCCTTTTTTGCTGGGAGGTGTCTGTGTGAGTCTTGTTATGCTGAAGTCTTTAGCACCCTCTGGCATTTTTTTTACAAATTGTAAAAAATGAAACATAGCATAACATTTATTTTTTATAAAATGTGATACTGTATATAGCAAAATGTTTCCAGATATTCATATTACAAACTTGATTACTTGCTGTGGAGTTCCTGTTTGCACTACACTTTCAGTCTAAGGCTGACATTGTCTGTTCCAATGCAAACTGTAAGTAAGTTGTGTCTTTAGAAAAAGCAGTTCCTATAATATTTTCCTAAAGTTTGGTAAGAATTAGATTGAAAACAAAACTCAAACTTAACCATTTCCCCAGTGTAGCTAACAACTCCTTAGGAGTATGGTCAGTCAGGCATCTACAGTCCCTTTCACATTAGCATGCTCTACCTGGGTCAGAACCTACCCGGGTCAGGACCCAGTGTCATGCAGGTTGGGTACGTGATTTCACACTGCTTTTGATAAAGCACGGTTGACATGGGTGACAGACGCAAGTACACAATAAGCATATCAATGCCCCGGAAGCAGCTTGTTACTGACGCTTCCATCCAAGCTTCTCTGGATTGACCTGTCGGCCCAAATGATGATTATGGCAAATGTTTCTACACCCCTGCTACAATCTGGCTCATGGTGTGTCTCAATCAACAAAAATCTGTCCAAACAGAATAAACAGAAATGTTCCTTGTGGAAGTGAAACTTTCATGCAGGCGTGGCTGTTTGTTATTGCGTCAGCACACAAACGGCCACCATGCATGTTGTTTTTTTTCGCAGTATACTTCTTTGCTCTGTTGTTTAATGCATAATGCCAATCATTTTACCCTCTAAGGGAAAATTATGAATGGCCCCTTCCTGTAATAAGCAAAACGATTTGTAAAACGAATCATATCTTGTAATACTACTGAAACAGTCTACAGTCTAGACAAATTATGACACAAAACAATGCCCCTTTGGTATAACAGTAATAGAACAATATCTTGTGTGCATGTGTAATCCTGTGTAGGAGTGTTCAGTGTTCAGTGTTCCTTGGTTCATTGGTCTTAGTATTAGTAACTTTGTAACTAGTGAGTTTGTATTTAAATACAATTATGAAATGAATTGTTTCTGTTACATACATTATGTGATGGACAAACATGTTCTTTTCTTTTCAAATATCCAAGGAGTGACCTGTATATTTATATATTTATATATTTTGATCTGCTTTAGTTGTGACTCTTGACCTTATTTATTGTTGCTTTTCAATTCAACATTAAATTACTACTTTTATAGAATACATTTCAATGAAATATATTTAGTAGGTCATTGTTTGACATTGTATTACTGCTATTGTGGATATTAGTACAACTGTTCCTTTTTTTCCAAAAAAAAAAAAAAAAATCAAATAGAAAAAAAAAATCTTATGACCAGATCATCTTTTATCATGATTTTTTCTGTTTTGCTAGTATCATGATGTGAAAAATACTGCATCACTGCAACCTTAGGCCACAGAGAAACCTGGCAGCAAAATGGAGTCTATAGGATGCTTGATGATTACCCACAGTGTGGAGTGGTGGTTAAGGCTCTGGACTCTTGACCGGAGAGTCGTGGGTTCAATCCCAGGTGAGAACACTGCTGCTGTACCCTTGAGCAAGGTACTTTACCTAGATTGCTCCAGTAAAAACCCAATTGTAAAACTGGGTAATTGTATGTAAAAATAATGTGATATCTTGTAACAATTGTAAGTCACCCTGGATAAGGGCATCTGCTAAGAAATAAATAAATAAATAATAATAATAATAATAATAATAATAATAATAATAATAATAATAATAATAATAATAATAATAATAATAAATGGTGTGTGGAATGTGTTGTAAAGATGTTAAACTGATTTCAGAAGAATGCAATGTGAACAGCAAAAAACTAAATAAAGTTATCTGATACAGAGATAAAAGTAATTATGTCTTAATTTCGTGCACACAAAAGTCTAGAAACCAGAATTATCCCGGGTTTAAAAGGCATGTCGTATGCAGACAGGCTAAAAGAATTGAATCTATTGAACAAAGAAGACTACGCGGTGATCTGATTCAAGCATTCAAAATCCTAAAAGGTATAGACAATGTCGACCCAGGGGACTTTTTTGACCTGAAAAAAGAAACAAGGACCAGGGGTCACAAATGGAGATTAGATAAAAGGGCATTCAGAACAGAAAATAGGAGGCATTTTTTTACACAGAGAATTGTGAGGGTCTGGAACCAACTCCCCAGTAATGTTGTTGAAGCTGACACCCTGGGATCCTTCAAGAAGCTGCTTGATGAGATTCTGGGATCAATAAGCTACTAACAACCAAATGAGCAAGATGGGCTGAATGGCCTCCTCTCGTTTGTAAACTTTCTTATTACAGAAGTGCATCCTTTCAAAGGAACAATGGCATGACACATTTCAGCAACAATGTTATTTATGCAAAAAAATAAAAACAAAATACAGAGTGCACATCATCTTGTTACATATTGGAGAAAAGTAAAGAATGTGAGCATCTCTTGCAGTACCCGTTGCTTGACACTAGGAATCTAAGAACCTTCTCGCTCACCTTTCACTGTTAGCACATCATTTTGGTTCAAATGTGCACACACATTCTTCTTAATGGATTTTTTGCATATGGTTAAATCTCATAAATACACTGGTTTATTGTTAATGTAACTTGAGTGGCATTTTTCTTACCACTCCCACCTCGGCATGGACATAAGATGTTGGTCTCTGGACCCTTGTCAGTCCTTTAATAGTTACATTGCTCAGACCAGAAAATCTCTACAGCATTCAGCTTGCTTAGATACCTCGTTGTCCTAACTCACGTGTCCTCCAATTTCTACAGGAGTTTAATATTTATTCAAAAATGTAAATTGTTGTACTTTCAGGTTATATGTTAACCTATTGCCTGAGACGGCTTAACACATTATTGATGTATCATTTTTTCAAATGTTATCAATGATTACAGCTCAGGAAATCAAATGTGTTTTAGTACTCATTTACAGCAGATTCAATACCAAGTGGCTAGGATTGTTGGCAAGGTTTGAGAGTTGCTTTGGGAAGAATACCACTCATGTGAAGGAATGAGATCTGTCAATGTAGTGTAAAACAACAGAGCACACAGATGCTTACGATATTTAAAATGGTGTCAGGCACATTATAACTTTCATCCATTTTCAGAAATTGAATTTGTAGCATAAAACCATTATGGTGACTTAAACTGAAGCTTTGAAAAACAAAGCACTTACCGTCCACAGATATTTTCTTCTTGTGCAAATAGCACACTAATTAGCCAAAAAAAGGTTTTGCAATGATTCAGTTTCCCTAACATCTATATTCCAACAAAATAGAAATCATTGGGTAGATATTGTTAGGACTCTCTTGATATCTAGTCCCACTGCAATACTGGACCCAAATTAAAAACTCCTCAGTGTTTTTTTCAATGTGAAAACCTTGTCCTTCACAAAACATTGTGTCTTTGATCATGCTGTGTGCCTTTATATGTGTTGCTGCAACATCAAAGTGATTTGGCCTTCATAGAATCATTCTGCCTAATTGTGTATCTCAGCATAACCAGACATATCTTCTGTGAAAGGAAATATGATAAAATATTGCTTTTTATCAATAGCGCTTTGTATACAGTTACCAGCTGAAAACTGAGTCTTAGCTCACAGGTTCACCACAATTTATTAAAAAAAAAGTAAAATGGCAGAACCACTCAAAGCAAATGACCTTAAGCATAACATAGACCCAGGTAATTAAGGAAAATCCCTTTAGTGGGAAGAAACCTCTGGGGAAAAAAGATTTTTTGGGGGCAAACTTAGACAAATACTGTATGAATGAATATTGCAGTTCTGTAAATGACTTATTGTAAAATCCATTAGTAAATACTTAAGACTAAAGTGGCTAGTTGTAGAAAAACATGTTCTGACCAGTAGTGCACATTATTATGCAACATTCGCTTTGGAGGAGTGGGCTGTGAAAGATCCGCCATGCGACCTGCTAGGAAAGAGTAGGGAGCCAGGCCTGTTCTCTGGTTGTTTTTTTCTACCTTGTGTCACTAAAAAACAGTCTGTTAAATTAATAAAAAGTTTGAGATTGCAGAGTGTGCAAATAGGCTTTACATTGTGGCTTTAAAGTTGTCATGGATCCTATCTGAAGCAGCTGCAAAAGCAAAGGTAAATTATTATTATTATTATTATTATTATTATTATTATTATTATTATTATTATTTTGTTGTTTTTTAACAGACGCCCTTAGCGACTTACAATTGTTACAAAATATCACAGTACAAAGTATCACATGACAAAATATCACATTATAAAATAGCACATTACAGATAAGAGAAATTATAAAGTCTGATTTGGAGAGGTCCAGTTTGAGATGATGCAAGTGCATCCAGGAGGAGATGGCCGAGAGGCAGGTAGAAATACAGGAGGAAACGTCAGGGTCAGAGGGGGGAAAGGAGAGGAAGATCTGGGCACCATCGGCATAGAAATGATATGAGAAGCCATGGGAGGAGATGAGGGGACCCAGGGAGTGGGTGTAGAGAGAAAACAGGAGGGGTCCCAGGACTGAGCCTTGGGGAACACCTATCGAAAGAGAACAAGAGACAGAGGGTGAGCCACACCAGGATGCCCGGTAAGTGCAACATTTCCAATGACAAAATACAGGCAAGACACTCACTGCTCTGAATGGCTTTCTTTCTGGTTTTATACCATCAAAAACCTTTCCTTTTGGAGAATATGCCTTTGCTATTGCACCTCAATATAGCTCCCATAATCTCTTTTAGAGCTAAACAGGACGGGAGTATCAAAATGCCCCTATCACCCTGTTTAACCCTAACAATGGATGCCCTAATTCCACATGTAAAAACACAGAAAACCACATTTATAAAAAAAGCATTTTTTGTTTGTTTGTTTTAGGTTTTGGTGATTAAGAACAAAACACATTGAGAAGGTTGTACTGTTGTAAGTCTGTACTGCTGCTTCTGTTGGGGGCTGTTTTGCTTTGAAATATAATTTCAGTTTTTAATGTTTGTGTAATTGGCCTTTACCCCTGTTGTTCATCACCTTAATACATGTTCTTTCTATGTGCTTAGTGTCTCTCATGAGAGTTATTTATACCTAGTAAATCTTGTGCTGTATTCGACCAAAAGCATTTTTTTTTAGGTTTTACAGTAAATTTAGAGCCAGCTGATCCATTTGTCTCTTTTTCCTTCCAGAGAAATGTCTGCTTGATTCAGATTCAATCAGCCAACACCTTCATCTGTCAGGACTCAGCGCCTCCTCTGACCTGCTTCAGCCCATCGCTTCATTTGATTTCCATAAGGACTGGAGACAGAGATTGCTTCCCAACGTCATTAGTGATGCCATAAGATTCAACACATTAGAGATAACATAAGAGATGCAGAGACATCAGGAAATATGTTCACTTGAGATTTTTGTGTTGCTTTTTATTACAGTAATGAAGGCATAATTGATGTCCGTGCCTGAATTCAGAGAACGTTACTGCCTGGGGGGAACCTTTTGTGTTTGACGCTTTCTAATTGCATCAAATGTATTAGCAGTGTAACCATTTACACTGCAGACTGCACACTTGCATATCAAATCTTTTTTTTTTTTTTTTTTTGCATTTTAACAATATACATGTGCGATACATATTAGTAATAATGTCATTTTAACAAACAAATATGTAACATGAAATATACTGAATTCAAGTTGTATTCATTTTTCTACTCATTGTTAATTTAATGTGGTAAAGTTAATAAAGACATAGAGTAAGACTTTTATTTAATGAGACAGAGAAAAGGGAAGCGCATGTGGTGAGATGTTCATTTTCAGAGTATTCCCTCAGTGTCCCATATTAAGCTTTAACAAAAAACATATTTGACTGCTACCTGAGTTAAAAAAAAGAAATAAAAGGCACCAAGTAATTGAAAACAAATAAGCTACCTCAAATAAATCGGTACTTCATACTCTAACAAAAGAAAATTCAAGGAAAACAATCCCAACAAATTGGCCTTTGTTTTGTTTAAAGATCATCAAATTCCAAAACATTATGACACAGTGGTGCATTTCATTATTTTAACTAGGGTTAATTAGGAAGGTTATGTTGCCCAAGCCTGTGAATCGTTTTGAAAAGAGCTCACAAAGTTTCACAAAGAAGAACCCAAAATAGGAAAGTGCCAGACACAACTATGTGATCTTATTGTTTTAGGGAGACAGCAAGCCAGTGGGGCTCCCTTATCAAAGTTAACATCTTCCCAATTATTCGTTTCACTGTCTTCAAACTGGCGTGCATATTCTGGTTTAGTGTAAAAACCTTCCCTTATAAATTTCCCTTTTGGCAAAAATAAGTGGATTGGATTGATGTAGAGGTGATGGAAGAAGAGAAGTGGCCCACACGTCAAAATGACAATACACATTACATGGTCAGAGGAATAAATGGTACGTGCAATAGCTGCGGGTATTTTCATTAGCTATGTACAATAAGCTTCTTTTTCAAGTGAATCATGTGAATTGGTTCCAATTCAATGCAGATTAAGTGTTTGCTTGAAGCATCTGCGCCTGTGAGTAACACCACTTGATAACGTTGGCTTGAAGTAAGAAGTGGACTCTACAAGTTGCCGCAGCAAGTGTATATATAGAGGTTTTACACAGGCATATGTTTTTAGTGTCGGCACACAGACATCAGAGAGATGTCAGCTATCGAAGTTGAAAAAAACAGAGTCGGGGAAACATCTTCTGCCTGTAAAGGTAAGAGACACATCTGTTCTTGTGTATTAGAAGGCCAGTTTCCTTCTGTTGTTCTTGTAAATGTTTATTTAATGCCAGAGTTATAAGTAACATTTTAAATTTTGTATTATTCTACAATTTGAATTTCACTTGAAGCCATTTCATATGCAGGTATGAACATATATTTTTGTACTTGCAAGTTTACCTTTTTTATTTAAACAGTTGTAGTTAAATCTACAATGAGCTTTCAGTGTATTAAAAATAAAATAAGTATGGTCAGACCTTCATAGTTCAGAACATGTCAGGATATGATCATACATGTTAAAGTATCAATGTTAAAAATAAAAATCTTCATAATAAAGGCTTTGTTAGGCTGTTAGGCTTTGTGAAGTTTTGAACAATGTGAAAAACTGAAACATCTGAGACTTTTTAACCTACAGCCAAATATGTACTGATTTTCTGGAGATAGCAAAATAGTCTGCACATGTTGCTACATGCAACTCTTACAGATTTGCTCAGTGTGACAAATGGTTAGAAATGTGGCAAGCTGACTTTGAATAGTGTTGCCTAAAGAGATAAACTATAATCATTAACCAGGAACACAATGTTTCTTTCTGTGAAGGGAAACAACTAGAATTATGCTTTTTGAACATGCATTTGAACTGCAGATCTGTGAGCAGCAAGTTGAGCTGTCACACTGTTTAATGGTCAAGGGTACGAAGTAGCACATTAACAACGAATAACAAGCACTCTGTAAGGGTTCTTTGTAAATCTCACTCAGTACAGTAATGTACTGCTCAAGCTTTTTATCTCTCAGGTCTTTATCGTTAATTATATTAACATTATCTTTCTCAGGTTTTGCTACAGTGTTACAAAGGCAAGCCTGACTGATACAACAAAAACATAATTGTTTTTGCTATGAGCATTTATCAGCTACAGGGCTTAATAATGTATTTATTTACACAATTAAAAAAAGATGCAATACAAAGCTATGCATAAACAAAATCATATTTTTACTTTCTGTCGGGGGAAACAACTGATGAGTCTTGAGCCATATATGACTTGTTAAACTCCAAATGATGGCTCTTTTTTATTTAGAAGTAAAGTATACCATCTACTGTAAGGCTATAAATACAGAACTCAAGGACATAAGGTTGTCTTTGGTAAAAGGTACAGTCAAAATGCAACAAAACGAACACGTTTAGCTCAAAAATACTAAAGCAGAGGCTTAGCTAAATCTGTTAAAACCTGATGTGGTAAACCAAATCTATTTACGTTTGCAGTGTGAAATTAGCTTCATTTTATTTTTGTTTGTGATTTTCTGTCTGGTTGGCATGGCTCTTTTAGCCAAGAAGGACGTCCAGCTCTGTTCTAAACAATGGGGAGTTATGCTTTTTGAACATGCATTTGAACTGATGATCTGTGAGCAACAAGTTGTTCTGTTACACTGGATAATGGTCAAGGGTATGAAGTAGCACATTAACAATGAATAACAAGCACTCTGTAAGGGTTCTTTGTAAATCTCACTCAATACAGTAATGTACTTCTCTAAAGCTGTTATCTGTCAATTCCTTATCGGTAATAATACTAATATTATCTTTCTCAGGTTTTGCTAGTGTTACAAAGGCATGGCAAGTTCTACTATTACATTAAAAGCTGGCTTTGATTCAATACAAATAGAAATGTTGATAGGAACAACAATCATCAACTACAGGGCTTAATGATTAAAAATCCAAGAACAGTGACAAGAACCCATCTATTTATAACCTAAATATTGGAAACCCTACAGTATAAAGTGTACGATTTAAAATTCAAAGAATTTTAGTTGCAATCCATGAGACCATGTGTAAAAATGTGTTTGTGTTTAAAATAATAAGGATATGTATTTCCAAAGCAATTACTACAGTTCTACAATTCTTAATAGTCTTTAACTAGAATTTTACTAGAACCAAATATCTAAGTAATATAATCCATTGTGTTTTACTTGTTTTTTTTTCTCAGTATGTACACATTAACATTGAAAAAAAAAAAAAAAAAAAAAAAAAAGAACACACCTTGTTAATTAAAGTCAATTAAAAACATGGAGTAGTCAGCTGTCCCTTTCAGCAGCCAGTTAATTATTCTATAGGGTAACACCTCCAATGTAAAATAATTTGGCATGTTGATAATCTATAACACTTTGTAGTGTACAAAACCAGTAGTAACGTGTGACATTCTCGGTAGTTCCCCAGTCCCCTCAAGATGATCATCATTTCTGTCAGCTGCTAGCAGAGCTGATATAGAAACCTACCTCAGATTTCAGTGCCTCTTATGAGATGATCCTATGACTTATCAGGACACTTTGAAGATCTCAGTTTGAAGTGTAGCCAGACTGGTATAGAGGGCACTTGTTGATTTTCTAAACAAAACTAAAGCTGTTGAAAGTAAATGTTTCAGAACATAATAATAACCATTTAGGTGTGTTAACATTCTTAGTTTTTATCTTCTAGTTCTGAAAGTTTATTATTTATTATAGTAGTAAAAAAAAAACACTATTCCAGACTGACAGACATGCATTGAGATAAATTAACTCAGTTGGGTTGGTTTACTTTTACTTTTAACATAAATAAATGAAATCATTCAATGAGTTTCATGTGTAAAATATTGTGGCTGAATTTGTAAGAGTTTTGAGAGATTTTAATAATCTCTGTTAAAACACAAGACAATCAGTGTCCCCTTGAGCAAAGTTTAAGCAACACAGGCAAAACATACTGAACAATTTGGGGACAATAGCTTTAAAATATTACCTACAAAGTTGCTTCAAACATTGTGAGACATGATTTAACTAAAATGTGCCCTGTAAATGTAATATCTGTTAAATCTAAACCTTTTTTTTATTGAACATTAAGAGATAATTAAGTCATCAAGAGAAACACTCTCAGACTGGTGGGTGACAGATAAACATCTTCTCCTGGCTGTCTTTCTACATTAAGGGATTAAAATGATGTGCTTATATCATCAACGAAAGCTGACATTATCTGTTACTAATATAGTGCAATGCACTAAGCATATCCCTTTGTTTCAAAGATTAGGGGATATTTATTTTTTTCCCAAATACTTAAATCAAATATTTAACTACAGTACTCTAGAAAATAAATTTGTGATGCATCAGAATAGGAGATAAATGCACCTTTAGGATACTTTGTTTTTTCTTTTTCAGATTTGTTATTTTTCACATATTAACAAACCATTCTCTGCACCACTGAAAAGTGATTTTGAATCCTACAAAGGTATTTCTACAGGAGTAAAAGCTTCCATAGTGGAATTAGGTTTAAATCATTTGGATTTACTGTATTTCAGAAGGCTCAAAATAAATCTGGGTTTATGTATGGTTTAGTTAGTGCAATTCCAGGTTTGTGATCACAAGTAGTCTTGATCTGATCTAATGTACAACATATTGCTCACTGCCTGCATTCAGTGTTTTGGCTATTGCCGTTGCTATTGATGTATTCTATTCCTATCCTTTAGTTTTGTAATACAGATACCCAGACAAGTCATTAACCAAATATCATACCTCTTTTAAACACCAATATATATTTTGCCTATAGACATTTTATGGTAAACTAACTGATATAGAACTGTTCCAGGCCTTATATAGACAGCACATGACATCTCTGTTTCATGGTGTACCTACTTAATTCCACAATAACAACCTTACTGTACTGAAATACCTTACATACTAATTGAATTGTGTTTATTTATTTTTTGTAAAAGTTTTTTTTTTAAGTAATGTACACTTTGGGGTAAAAAGCTTTCACAGCTTTTAGAAACTGGTTTCCCTTGAGCCTTGGCACAATTTGCTTACACAGTATCAAACAGCTGAGGAGGGAGGCTTGAAATAAACAGTTACAGGTGTTTTATCAGTAGAAATGGAAAGTTATATATATATATATATATATATATATATATATATATATATATATATATATATACAGTGCCTATAGAAAGTCTACACCCCCTTGAACTTTTTTCACATTTTGTTGTGTCAGTGCCTCAGAGTTTCATGCATTTAAATGAGGATTTTTTTTCTACTTATCTACACACCATACTCCACACTGTTAAGGGGAAAAAAGGTTTTATTGAGAAAAAAATTGTATATTAAAAATACAAAACTGAAAGATCATAATTGGATAAGTCTCCACCCCCCGAGTTAGTACTTGGTGGAAGCACCTTTGGCAGCAATTACAGTCTGTTGGGATAGGTCTCTACCAACTTTGCACACCTAGATTTGGCAGTATTTGACCATTCTTCTTTACGAAACTGTTCAAGCCCTGTCAAGTTCCTTGGGGAGCGTTGATGGACAGCAATCTTCAAGTCATGAAACAAATTTTCGATTGGATTTAGGTCAGGGCTCTGACTGGGCCACTCATTTTTGTTCCTTAGCCACTCCAGTGTAGCTTTGGCTGTGTGCTTTGGGTCGTTGTCATGCTGAAAGGTGAACTTCTGTCCCAGTTTCAGCTTTCTTGCAGAGGGCAGCAGGTTTTCCTGAAGGACTTCTCTGTACTTTGCTCCATTCATTTTCCCTTCTACCCTGACAAGTGCCCCAGTCCCTGCCAATTAGAAACATCCCCATAACATGATGCTGCCACCACCATGCTTCACAGTGGGGATGGTGTTCTTTGGGTGATGTGCTGTGTTGGGTTTGCGCCAAACATAACGCTTTGCATTTCGTCAGACCACAAAACTTTTTGCCACATAGCTACAGAATCTCCTGTGTGTTTTTTTGCATACTTCAAACGGGATTCAAGGTGGGCTTTCTTGAGTAATGGCTTCCTTCTTGCCACCCTACCATACAGGCCAGATTTGTGGAGTGCTTGGGATATTGTTGTCACATGCACACTTTGACCAGTCTTGGCCATATTATTATTATTTATTTCTTAGCAGACGCCCTTATCCAGGGCGACTTACAATATCACGTTATTTTTACATACAATTACATTATTTTTTATACATTATTTTTTACATACAATTACCCATTTATACAGTTGGGTTTTTACTGGAGCAATCTAGGTAAAGTACCTTGCTCAAGGGTACAACAGCAGTGTCCCCCCACCTGGGACTGAACCCATGCGGAGCAACAGGCAGCCCCAGGCGATGCGGCGCAACAGGCAGCCCCAAGCGATGCGGAGCAACAGGCAGCTCCAGGCGATGCGGAGCAACAGGCAGCCCCAGGCGATGCGGAGCAACAGGCAGCCCCAAGCGATGTGGAGCAACAGGCAGCCCCAGGCGATGCGGAGCAACAGGCAGCCCCAGGCGATGCGGAGCACCAGGCAACCCCAGGCGATGCGGAGCACCAGGCAACCCCAGGCGATGCAAGGCAGGCATCCTTGGGCGAAGCGAGGCAGGCATCCTTGGGCAAAGCGAGGCAGGCATCCTTGGGCGAAGCGAGGCAGGAATCTTTGGGCGGTGTGAGGCAGGCATCCTTGGGCGGTGCGAGGCAGGCATCCTTGGGCGGTGCGAGGCAGGCATCCCTGGGCGGTGCGAAACTCAGCTGTAGCTCCTCTGGTGTTGGAAGTGGGAGCGGCAAGCAATCTTCCCACAGTGGTGAAGGCAGAATCAGCAGGTATTCACCCTCTGCTGGTGGAGGTGGGAGGGGCAAGCAGTCCTCCCACGACAGTGAAGGCGGAACCAGCAGGTATTCACCCTCTGCTGGTGGAGGTGAGAGGGGTAAGCAGTCCTCCCACAATGGTGGAGGCGGAACCAGCAGGTATTCACTCTCTGCTGGCGGAGGAGGCAAAGGCAGCTCCTGCTGCTCTGCTCCTGCCGGTGGAGGTGATGGAAACAGAGGCAGCTCCTGCTGCTCTGCTCCTGGCGGAGGTGGCAGAGGCAGAGGCAGCTCCTGATGCTCTGCTCCTGGCGGTGGAGGTGGAAGCAGCGTGTAGTCTCCTGGCGACAGGGGTGGGAGCAGCGTGTAGTCTCCTGACGACGGAGGTGGGAGCAGCGTGTAGTCTCCTGGCGACGGAGGTGGGAGCAGCATGTAGTCTCCTGGCGACGGAGGTGGGAGTGGCTCTACATCACTTGCAGGGGACTGGTGCAGCTCTACCTCACTTGCAGGGGACAGGTGCGGTTCTCCCTCTGTCTTGGAAGGGGAAACCAGCAGGCATTCTTCCTCTGCTGGTTGTTATGGGGAAACCAGGCATTCTTCCTCTGCTGGTTGTGATGGGGAAACCAGCAGGCATTCTTCCTCTGCTGGTTGTGATGGGAAAACCAGCAGGCATTCTTCCTCTGCTGGTTGTGATGGGGACAGCAGGCATTCTTCCTCTGCTGGTTGTGATGGGGACAGCAGGCATGCTCCCTCTGCTGGTGGTGATGGTGGAGGCAGAGGCAGCTCCAGCTCCTCTCCTCGTGATGGTAACGGTGGGGGAAGTGATACTAGCAGGCATTCACCCTCTGCTGGTGGAAGTGGACCCAGCAGGCATTCACCCTCTGCTGGTGGAAGTGGAGACAGCAGGCATTCTCCCTCTGCTGGTGGAGATGGGGACAGCAGGCATTTTCCCTCTGCTGGTGGAGATGGGGACAGCAGGCATTCTCCCTCTGCTGGTGGTGATGGGGACAGCAGGCATTTTCCCTCTGCTGGTGGAGATGGGGACAGCAGGCATTTTCCCTCTGCTGGTGGAGATGGGGACAGCAGGCATTCTCCCTCTGCTGGTGGTGATGGGGACAGCAGGCATGTTCCCTCTGCTGATGGTGATGGGGACAGCAAGCATTTTCCCTCTGCTGGTGGAGATGGGGACAGGAGACATTTTCCCTCTGCTGGTGGAGATGGGGACAGCAGGCATGTTCCCTCTGCTGGTGGTGATGGGGACAGCAGGCATTTTCCCTCTAGCCCAGTGAGGGTGCAGGTAGGTGTGGCTCCTCCTACTTGGAAGTCAACCTGCTGGGGCAGTCCCATATCGGCAGCCAAGTAGTTGATCACCACGGCTGCCGGGTTCACAAAGGGCACTGGGTAGTAGTGCTGTTCCCAGTGTTCCCAATGTTCCCCATCTCTGGCCCACAGCAGGTCAACAACCTTCGGGAGGTCCTCCCAGTTCCACTCTGGGTCCGACACCCAGTCCAGCATCTCCTCAGAGGATGGGAAAGGCTCTGTCTCCTCCCTCCTGGGCTGTGGATGCTCCGGGACCTCTCTCCACACCTGCTGTTGCTGTCTTCTGCCGTGTTTTCCCATTTTTTAAATTGTTTTAATTGTTTTAATTATTATTATTATTATTATTATTATTATTATTATTATTATTTTAAACAAACAGTACTCCTTTTGGCCTGAGTCTTGGAGGCGCTGTTGTCCCGGTTCTGACACCATGTGTGACAAGCAGGCTCTAGTGGTTACGTCAGACCAGAAAGGAGTACACAGACAGACGGTGGATGAAATGGTAAATGCGCTTGCTTGCGCCAGTTTATTGCAAATAAAAAGGTTGAACAAAACAAAACAAAACACAGGACACGGCACTTGTGGCCAAAATAAATAGACAAACAAAACGAACAGACACTAACAAACAGGGACGAACACTAAACAAACACGTACCACGTAGCAGTTGCTTTTTAACTTTAATTATCTCCTCACTCTCTCCTGTTCCTTTGCCCTGAACACACAACCCCGAGTGAATGAAATGTGCATCTATATATACTATTGTGCCAGGATTCAATTACTAATTAATTATTCACTTGAATCCCAGCACGTGAATTAATTATGTGCAACCTCGTGCTCACATATTAAATACTTTAAATGCACGTAAAATTATACATTTTAAATACTTGTGCTGCACACACCCATTTATATCCCGTGCAGCCACATCTATACACCAACATTAACACACCACACGCAACATACAACACAGAAATGCACACAGGGGCGTTGCACATTGCCACAACTACCCAGCAGAGGGAACCTACAGGAACTGCTGAATTTATCCTGAAATCATGTGAATCACTACAATTTAACACAGGTGGAGGCCACTTAACTTGGTGTGTGATTTTGAAGGCAATTGGTTACACTTGAGCTAATTAAGGATTGCTATTACAAGGGGGGTGGACACTTATCCAACCAAGTTATTTCAGTTTTTATTTTTAATTAATTTTCTACAAATTTCTAGAATATTTTTTTCACTTGGAAGTTGTGGGTAGGATGTGTAGATAAATGAAAAAAGAAAAACTGTTTTAATGCATTTTAATTCCAGGCTATAAGGCAACAAAAGGTGAAAATTTTGAAAGGGGGTGTAGACTTTCTATATATATATATATATATATATATATATATATATATATATATATATATATATATATATATAAACATTGTACTGCAGTTAACCCTTTTTTCAAATTGGCCTTCACATTTTGAAAAGTCCAGCTGCATCAAATAAGTTAACTACAGTATTTCTCAACAAAGATCCTGCATAAGCAATTCCATCTTAAAAAAAAACTTTTATGAGCTTTCCACTCCTAATAAGTCTTGTGTCACACTGTAGTTATTAAGATTTCTGATACAATAAGGGCAAAGTTCTAGTGTGTTTGCACTCTTGTCCAATGAGGTTTTCTTATGCAAATTAACCTTTATCGCTGGTCCACCTTCCTGAATGTAATGTCCAGTGCTGCTCTGCTACAGTTCCAGTACGTCTAACACTTTAAACTTACTCTGCGTTTCAGGAAATAAGCACAACATGACCACGACACCTGGAGATACCCAAAACCATGATCCCAATCCTTCTGCAGCTCCTCCTGGGTTACCCATACCTGTCAGTGATCTGGAAGTCAAGTACACCAAGGTCAGTCACAATATCCATCAAATCTTAAGGTATTTGTGTTGTTTTATGCATTCATTAATCCTAAAATATCACTATTTTGAAGAGCTAAAGAAAAAAAAGATAATACAAAATTGTATTTTCAAAGTTCATTCCCTTTGGTTTTAACAGTGTAGGCTGGATTGCCAGTTTAAAACTGCCTATTACACCATGGGTGATAATAGTACTGGACATTTTGCAAGTATGTATAGTCCATTTAAAATGATCAAAGGAACAAGATTACAAGATTACAAGGAACAAGATTACAAGATATATATACACTACTGTGCAGTTAAATAAACTGTTGAAATAGTCATTTTCTGTCCTTCAATGCAGTTTTCTTTATGAGACATTTCAATTTCTATAACTGATGAACTGGTATTATTTAGTATTATTTAATGCTGAACAGACACCCATGGCCCTAAATCCACATATAGTAGTTAAATATTATACTGTGCGAACTTACACAAATATCTTTCCGGACCAGCAGGGAATAGAACCCTTTTGTTCACTTAACAGCGGTGCTATCTCTAAAGCAGGTTACAATTTACCCCTCCACTAACTGGAGAGATAGGCAATGCTTCCTAGTAGGAATACACATTAGGTTAATATTAATTGCGAAGGGACAATTTCAGACTGGTGCTATAATTTTGTGTATAAAAATATTGCAGAAAATTGTTCTTTTCGACTTGACTGAAACAGCGCA
Source organism: Acipenser ruthenus (assembly GCF_902713425.1). Classification (NCBI taxonomy): domain Eukaryota; kingdom Metazoa; phylum Chordata; class Actinopteri; order Acipenseriformes; family Acipenseridae; genus Acipenser; species Acipenser ruthenus. Next base: position 44,772,251 of record NC_081189.1, read on the forward strand.
CTGTGAGCATTGTGCTAGAAATTGGACAGTGTAGGTAAAATCATTACGTTTCATTACCATCAATCAGTACGTTTACATGACAAAGCGTTTTCCGAAAACGTCACTTTTCTGTCTTTACATGATTAACGATAGAAAATCTAATTAGAATTCAACTGTACACATGGATTGAAGTTTTCGGAAAACGCAGGATATTTTTGCATGCAAAGTACTGTAGTAGCCTAAGTACGATTTGAACAGACCGGACATTTCTGCGACCGAACGGAGACCAATCCAACAACTCAAGTGCTTTATCGAAGTGTCAGGTCTTAAATTCAAAGATTACTATCCTATACCTCTATTCAGATTCCCCACAATGTGCAATCAGCCTTTCCAACAGCTCATCCTGTTCTATATTACCAGTTTCTTTTGCAGACATTATTTTAAATTCTCACGTCATTTTAAAGCTGGAAAACATTTGCTGCTTCAGTATGGGCTATTAACAAATACATACAGACTTTAACAAATGTATTACTTTATCCAGAACTAGGCAAATGGGTGCATTCAGACTGACGACAGATTATTATTATTTTCTCTGCTTTCTAAAACCACGTGCAGGAATGAAGGTCAAAGTTTGCACATGTGCAGTACGCTATCGGAATAAGTTCCGAAAAGTGTGTTTACATGATATACATTTTGTTAGTTTTCGAAATTTTTAGGTGCTGTTTTCCGAAAACTGACTTTCGGAATGTTCCGATACATTTTCTGAAAACATGACTTTTTATATCGCAATTAGTTTTCGGAAAAATAGTTTTCCGAAAGATATCGGAATTCTTATGTTCATGTAAACGCACTGAATAATGTCTGAAACGTTTGCATCGTTTGGTTCATGTAGGGTCAAACCAACTGAAGCTTCATTCCTCCGATCCTGCGAGTGTGAACCGGGATCGGAACGTAAAGAAGACGCCGAAACCGCGACCGCTGTCTGTGTAACCAGGGTCAGGGTTTGTCTACTAATCAGGGATTCGTTCAGGGATTGTACAAGATACCACACCAGCATAGCGAGGTGTGTGAGCAGGACCTCCGTGTTGTTGTGCATGCCTGGTTAAATGGTTAACCAGAAAAGAAAAGAAAATCCAGTTAAATACAGCTTAATAATAAAGCGTGTATCGTGGATATATCTTGTGTTAAACTAATTATGGCTCCTGGTTATCTTGATTATATAGTTGTTGAAGTTGTGGTCATAACTGCACTACTTGAAAGACTGTATAGTAGAAATCAGTATCTTTTTTTTTTTTTTTTAAATAGAGCAATCACCAGCAGAAGGTGTTATTAAAGTTCAACAGCTACATTTATTTAAAAAAACGTACCAGTAGTAAAGGTCATAAATATTCAAGGACAGTATATTCTTATCACTCTTTTTTAAATTATATATAAATAGAGTAATATACGGTCAGAATATATTGCCACACAATAATATGTCTCAAGATGGTTTTGAGTCATAATGCACAAGTGGCGCCACCAACGAGACATATTTTTTGAGTGGTAATATATTCTGACCATATATTATTATTGTTTATATTCTGTGTTTCTTACCTTCACCTTTTTCTTAAGCTGTTTTTGTTTGAATGAGATTGTTTCTTATGTTTGTTTAAACTACAACGGCTGCTCTGGAAAATGCTGCATTCATAGTTATGTCTGTGCAGGTAACGGACAACGCTGCTAAATGCTTCAGAGAGAACTTGGTTCAAAGTCGTCCCCATTTCTTTTTTTTTAACTATGAAATTCAAAAGGTGTTTGTTCAGGTCTTTTTCAGGTATGAGGTGAAATTCTCTCGTTTCTCCCACTGAACGCAAATTCGATGTTGTGAGGTTTATGTCAGTAAGTGTTTTTCTTCTTGTATTTTCATTTTCTTGTTCTTTCAAAAAAGTTTGTTTAAATTCTTCTGTTATTGGTGTGAATCTCTTCGGCACAGGCAGACACTGCACACTGAAGACGGTGATGACGTAGGAAGGAGTCTAATATAAAAAATAGTAGTCACGTTCATCCGTATGAACGTAACTAATATCAGGATTTATCACACCAGTGCATGAAAAATAAATCTGTAAAATGGCGCAGGGTACTTACTGGAATGTATACCCACCCAATCTGATTAGAATCAGTCGATTGAATGGGACGTTATCAAGGAAAATCATCCCATAGGAATGGGCCTGTAGGTACTACTAGCCTCCCAACAGGTAGAGTAGGTCCGGATCAAGCTCTTTAATGGATGTCAGATGCAGTAGCTACTAGAGGGTCCTAAACAAGTGGTGTTGAAATAATAATAACAATTACTTTAATAGTAACACAGTTTAGGGGTAGAGATTACGTTAAGGGGTAGAGATTGCGGTAGTGGTAGATATTAGGTTTAGGGGTAGAGTGTAGATTTAGGGGTTAGGAGGCTAGTAGGTATCTACTGGCCCATTCCTATAGAATGATTTTACTTCCTAACACCCCATTGGAAACTGATTCTAATCAGATTGGCTGGTATACCCAATATCTCAGAATGAAAAAAATAATGATTGCAACTTGCAACATTTGATCATTGGTGCTTTCATTTCACTGCAGTTGATTTTTTTTTTATTATTATTATTTATTCAATGTATTGGTTTAAACTGTATCAGAAAATGTATATTAAAAAAAATGTTTGTCTGAAAAACTGTCTTGCTTAGTGATTTAACTACAGTGCATATAGTTAATGTTTGCTGTTTGGAGTGTTAAAACTTAAGAACACCACAAACAACAGTTAAAAGTAAATGTTTAAAATGACTCACTTTGGCAAACTTCCAATTACATGTAAGCAAATATTTCAACTTGTCAAATTACATGTAAGTAAATATATGTATATTAAACATTAGCTGGCATTATGAAACATTTGCAGTAAATAGCATTATGTTAATACAATTTCATATCACTTATCAAAAACAGGTGTGATTAATCAATTAATTAAGTAGGGAAGATGATTAATCGATCAATTGAAAATGACAAGAATATATATATATATATATATATATATATATATATATATATATATATATATATATATATATACAAGCAATCAGACCCGACACAGAGGGCATTACCAGGCATTATACGACCGTTTGGGTAATGGGGCCCGAGACGAAGTCGAGGCGCTACTACAACCAAACAGTTGCTTATATACTTCAATGTTACAGCACAATTTTTTTCCATGTATCCTGACACATAAGAACACTAAAATGAACGTTCTATAAATATAGTCCTCCATAACAATGATCTTCTCTATAAAATGTGTACAAAACAGTGTTTTTAAAACTGTATACTTTTATTTAATAATAATAATAATAATAATAATAATAATAATAAAGTATTTTCCTTGGCAATTGATTTGAATATTTCCAGATATCGAGCAGTTATTAAAAATCCTTCCTGGGGGCTCCCGAGTGGCGCATCCAGTAAAAGCAGTCGCTAGAGTGCAGGATGCGCTCTATAGCCTGGACGTCGCCGGTTCGAGTCCAGGCTATTCCACAGCCGACCGTGGACGGGAGCTCCCAGGGGGCGGCGCTCAATTGGCTGAGCGTCGTCCGGGGGGATGGAGGGTTAGGTCGGCCAGGGTGTCCTCGGCTCACCGCGCACCAGCGACCCCTGTAGTCTGGCCGGGCGCCTGCGGGCTTGCCTGTAAGCTGCCCAGAGCTGCGTTGTCCTCCGACGCTGTAGCTCTGGGTTGGCTGCATGGCGGGCTTGCAGAGTGAAAAGAAGCGGGCGGCTGACGGCACACGCTTCGGAGGATAGCGTGTGTTCATCTTCGCCCCTCCTGAGTCAGCGCAGGGGTGGTAGCGGTGAGCTGAGCCTAAAAATAATTGGGCATTTCAAATTGGGGAGAAAATAATAAAAACTAATTGGCAACGACTAAATTAAAAAAAAAAAAAAAAAAAAAAAAAAAGTTGCCTAGTACTTGGACAGCAGAAGCAGTGTGCTCTTCGGAAGAGCTTGATGAAGAAACCGGTTCAGTTTGTCCGACAGTACTTTTTTTCTGACAGCGACTGTAGATATCTCAGAGGTGCTCATATTTTCCGGGATGTTTTGATTTAGCCATTCCTCAATTGACGAAGGTCGAGTAATTTATAAACAGTCACAGAAACCCGAGATGGAATTTTTTTCCTGTAACTCACTGAAGAGGCTCATCTATTATTTTTTTTTATAATACATGGATACCCTTGTGATGCTAATATTAAAGAAGACGAGGTTCCGCAGTACAGTTGGTTTTTTTTTAAATGTAGTGTTTCAGTGCTGTACAGACGTTCTATGTCATTATCTGAGATACGAATGTACCAGCTTTACATCTTTCTTTTTTTAATGTATTCTCATTTTGTTGATCATTAATGAACATTTCTGTACTGTGGGTGTTGTCGAGTGATTGAAAACAAGACATTTTGTGTTTGAATTGAAAGTGATGGTCTCGAGGAGTCGAATGGGTCAAAGTGCCAGAGGAATTATCACTTTTTGACGTCACTACTATGGAATTATGCCTTTTTTTAGAATGGCTCAGGATGCAAATATAGCCTTCATCCATGTATGAGAGAGAGAGAGAGAGAGAGAGAGAGAGAGAGAGAGAGAGAGAGAGAGAGAGAGAGAGAGAGAAAGAGAGAGAGGGGTCGCCACTGTTAGAAAATCCGGAACTGGGTACACGCTGTGAAAAATACCCAGATACCCGGGTCTTTTTCAGTTAATGATTTAAAGAAAAAATCACATATATTAATGTTTTAAGTGCATGATACCTATTTAAATACTATATAGTACACATACATTTAGTCCCTTCAGATCTGTAGACTTGTGTAACCTTTTTAAGTACTGCAAATATCTATTGGCCATATTCTGCTGTTGTCGTTGTTGTTTTAAAACATGGCATCTGAGCATTGTGTGCAATCAGGAGAAAATGGAAATTTGCAAACTCTGCCAAGGAAATATTTCATTCAAAGGAGGAAGCACTAGCACACTTACTTAACGTGCTCCTCAAATATTTTTAATTTTACCTCCCCAAAAAATAGGTCAACGTTTCGTTAGTGTGTGAGTAATGTTTTTCTCAATCTGATTTCATTTCGTATTTCGCACCTTATGCATTTTGGAGTGCGTATGCATTTTAAAATTATAATAAAGAGGGTTTATGATTTTCAGTCTGTTTTCTGGTGCACACCACTCACAATAGTTTATTTTTTTATTTATTTATTTTTTAAATAAAGGCTACTTATTTGATATTTTTGGTAGGAAACTATATCTGCGCAATAACTGTAGATAAAGCATTCCGTATTGGAAGCCACACGTTATTATTATTAATGGATCACAGAGTTATCAATTTCATAAACCCAACAGAATGTTGTTATGTTCTTGTCTTTCCGATTTAGTTCCTGAGAACAGTCGGCGCAGTTATTATTATTGAGGTGTACTTGCCGCTCGCTGTGTGTTACTGTTTTCTGTAAAACCTTGATATCCTGTCAGTTAAGAAAAGGCTTAATGCAAAGCTTGTTTTAACGTTGTCTTTATTACACCGACCAGAGACCCGCACTTAAATCCGCATTGTCATATTTTCTACATTTTCTTTAAATTCTCTAATTAATAATCGATACCCGGGTAGTAAAAAGAGACCTGGGTCTGGTTGGATAATTTAAAACCTGATGGGTATATATATATATTAACTCAAAGAGCCAGCTGCCCAACATTTCGATATGTTGTACACATCTTTCTCAAGGGAGCATGTGCTTGAATCAAAACATTGGAGGTACTTATAGGTTTTTGACAGCATGACTACTACTTGTTATTGTTTATATTGAAATCCATGATTAATTCTTACATGATGTAATGGTGTTCTATATATTGTGACATCATTTTTTCTTCTGTCTTTCAATCTGTATTAATTATAATTAACATTAGTTTATATAAACTTATATTTATATTATCATGCAATGCTGTCTCTGAGGATCAGCCTTGAATTGGCCTCCCCAGCGCATCAGCATGCACAACTTCGAATGAATTTTGTTTATTTATTTATTTAAATGTTATATATTTATTGGAGTTAATTAGTTCAGTCTATTTATCCATTTACTTTTATTCTTCTATATGTCACATTGTCTAATTTTAGCTGTTCTAATACTACAGACTTTACATAATTTAAGTCATGTCCTTGAATTATTTTATATAAAGTTGTTCCATTCTCTCCAACATATTTTATTTCATCGCATTTTTTACAGGCTATTCCATAAACAACATTGCTATTTTACACTAGGTATTAGTTTTTAGTGGATATGTGTTGTTCTTATGTTTCATTATATTTTTACTTTTGACCATGTATTTACACACTTTACATGTACTATTGCAAGTATTTGTAGAACCTATTCTGTCAATTATTCTTTTATGTTTACTGTGAACTAAAATCTAACCTAAATTAGCTTCTCTTTTGAATGCTACAATTGGGGCCTTAATTTTTCTGAATTAAGTACAATCCGCAAGTGTTTCCAAACTATCTTAGAAATATTAGGCAAAAGTTTAGAGTAAGTCACTACTAATGGGACTCTTTTGACCTTTTTATCTCTATTTTTATGATCTAGTAGATCATATCTTTTTTGTTTATCCACTTTTCTTAACTCCATCTCTATAATTCTTTCTTTGTATCCTCTTTTTTTAAGATTTGTTTAATACATTTCTTTGTTTTACATAGTCACTTTCTTTAGAGCAAATTCTTTGTATTCTTATTCCTAGACCCTTTGGGATAGCCTTTTTAGTGTGTATTGGATGTGCTCAGAGGAAACTCCTATCTGCTATTAACTACAGTTCTAGCAATGGTAGATGACATAGTCTGACCCCTGGTTTTAATTGGAGGAGCCACTCACACCTTCCCACCACCTGCTGAAGCACTGCTGTACTGAATATGCTCGATTATGTGTGAAGTGTTGAATAATGGAAATTGCATCATTCGGTTTCTCATACAAAATTTCTGAGATTTTAAAAAGTGACAGAAAAAAAAGAAATCCATCATAATGTTAGGAAAACAGAATGGGGGTGTGGCAAAGTGGCTTCTGATTGGAAACAGGTGCAGAGGTGATGCAGTGCAGAAATAAACACACACCAGGAAACTGTAATCTGCTTGGAAAAGGGGGTCTTTTATTTATACTCCCGGTCTGGAGACCAAACAATAGACCTCCGGCAATACACACCAATGTGTACAGCACGGAAGAAACAATAATAAATGGATTGCAGTCCAAATGATAAAGACATGTTATCCGCCCCACAATAATACAAAACACGGTCACCAGTCCTGGGTGCGTTCAGTCGTTCTCGTGGTGGGTGATAACAATTAAACAGTGACTGTGGTGTGGTGTTGTTCCGAGTAGTGCTAGCCCAAGGCGACAGCTCCGGAGACGTGTTAGCCGTCTAGTGATTCACAAAAGCAAAAGACAATTACTAACAGCGACAAAACAAACAAAACACTCATGACTTCTTTCTCTTAGTTTTCTTTAGGGGTTTCTCCCGGTCCTTCCAGTTCCTTGTCTCTCGAACCAAGCGAAGGAGTAGATTGCGCTTCTTATTCGCTAATATGCACATATGTAACTAAAATTGAGTAAGTAACTGGGGTATTTCAGGGGATAAATCGCCTCGGGCTGCTCATTTCAAAGTTAATACAAACACAGGGGAACCCCTCTACGTCATCCATATGTATTTATCTTGGCCCAAAACAGAATTTGGTACAAAAACAGAGTGCAAACATGGTCTATCACAAACTATAGTCTATCACAACTGTTTTGTCAAGAAGAAATGCCCATGACCAAAACAGTTACCTCAACAACAAAGCTGACCTTTGTACCAGTGAAGAAAGGAGAGTCATATGATAGAGGACCGGACCAAGATCAGATAAAACAAGCCTGGAAAGACTTCTGCAGTGAAGCCTACAACACAATGAAGAACTACACAGAGAATGCAGTCCAAACACAGAGGCAGCCCTTCAAACAGCTAAAGAAAGAAGAACCACATGATCGAGGTCCAATGACAAAGACCTCACAAGAGTATTTATTCTAGCTGTAGCTGCTAAAATCAACCAAGAAAAAATCGAGAGAAACATACACGGAAAATGCCAACTTTACGTTCATACCGCCAAGACTGTGTACCTAACCATGATGTAAAACATGACACAGAATACTCGTTAACAGCATCTGGTATATAACTTTAGTCAAAAGCACATTGTCAGCATGTGAGTGGTGTGTGTAATGTCCAAAACAGTATTTATAATTCAAAATGTCAGTGGTTTATTACAAAACACAAAAGACTAGCTCTACCCCTATACCAGCAATGTATATAGGGTTAGGTCCATGGCGGGTATTGCAGTCCCAAGTACAAAATAAACACTGCAATAACCACAATCCTCCATGTGCGCAAGGATTCCTGCTGGCTCCGTGGCGGCAGCTCCTGGCTTTACCCCCTAGGAAGCAAAAATGGAGTCTATAGGATGCTTGATGATTACCCATAAAGCAGTGTGGAGTAGTAGTTAGGGCTCTGGACTTTTGACCGGAGGGTCATGGGTTCAATCCCCAGTGGGGGACACTGCTGTTGTACCCTTGAGCAAGGTACTTTACCTAGATTGCTCCAGTAAAAACCCACTGAAATATGGTGTAATGAGACAAGCTGGGGCTTGGCATAATCGCCTCTTAATCGTATCAAAGCCCCCCACACATTCCCCTGTCCACTTAACTAATTTTGGAGCAGTCAGGGGGTTAACTCTGGGATAAAACGGCAATAATAGCCGGCTAACCCCAGTAGTGATCTCACCTAAGACTTGGTTTTCGGGATCGCCGTCTCCACCAAAGCCTGGACTTTGGAGGCGATTGGCTTTACCTGCCCATTAACCATAATGTAGCCAAGATATTGGGTCTCTTGTTTGCCAAATGCCCACTACCCCAGATTAGCCATCAGCCCCACCTCCCTCAGAGACTGTAGTGCTAAAAAAATCACCACATCATCAATGTATGTGGCAGTATACTGATGATGAGGTGCCAGGACCTGGTACATCAGTCTCTGAAAGTGGCCTGGGCTCCATGCAACCCAAAGGACATGATCAGGAAATGGAACAAGCCACCTGGAGTAGAGAAAGCAGTCTTCTCTTGCTAGCCCTGAGCTAACGGAATTTCCCAGTATCCCTTCGTCAGATCCAAGGTCAAGATTAACCGCGCCTTACCCAGTCGGTCGAGGAGCTCATCCACCCGGGGCATGGGATATGCATCAAACTTGGAGATGGCATTAACCTTTCTAAAGTCCACACAGAACTGAGTGGAGCCGTCCTTTTTCGGCACCATCACTATCATACTGCACCACTTGCTCCAGGAAGGTACAATGACTTCAAGCTCGAGCATATCCTTCTCCTCCTTGTCAACAGGACTCCTGCGGCTTTCCGGGATCCGCTACAGTCTTTCTCGGACGGCAGCACCTGCTGGAGTAATAATAGACTGTTTAATCATATTAGTTCTACTGGGCAGGTCAGAAAAAAAAACACTTCTGATCAGGAAGCAACTGTTCCCCCATCGGAATGTTAACTGTAGCTGGTGGATTGACAGTGGGACCAAAATCCTCTTCTAAACTGTCATTAGCTATAAACAGGGCCTCACGTTCTTTCCAGGGTTTTAGCAAATTAATGTTATAAATATGAGTTTCGTTACAGTGATCGGGTTGTCTAATCTCATAGTTTACATTACCAATTCTCCATATCACCACATATTGTCCCTGCCACTTATCATACAGTTTGGATTCCGAAGTGGGAAGTAGCAACAGTACCTTATCCCCTGGCCGAATAGTCAGAATCTGTGCTTGTTTGTTGTACTGTTGCTCCTGACGATGCTGAGCCAGTTTTAAGTTCTTGTGGGCCAAACGACCAACCAACATTACTACGGATTTGATTATATTTTTAGAACTTTTGTTTTGATCTTCCCACCCTTCTTTTACCCTCCTCAACAACCTCGGCAGCCTCCCAGTAAGTCTCTAGGGAGCATTTAGAGGTCATACGTCTAGTGGACCATGATGATGGATGTCTCTTGTGTTATCTGCAGAGAGTTGTATGTGATTCGTCTTAACTGATGATGGCTGTCTGTGGGTGCTTGTGTTGCCTTGTCCCTTCCACTGCATGTAAGGGGGTGGGAGGGAATGCAGAGTTATGGTTAAAAACTCTAAAATCGCATTTCCCATCTTTTGTGGTTTTAATATCACCCCTAACTGATGCATTAATGATTTTTTTGCAAATATATATATTAGGGATGCACTGAATCCTGGATTCGGTTTCGGTGAACCCGAATCCGAATCCTATATCCGCCCAGACACACATCCATTTTAATATATCCCTCCAATGTGTGCGGTTCTATTTTAAATAAAAGACACAAATCCGGTATTGAACATAACTTTTGTACTTAAAGTTCTCAATTCTGGGTAATGTGTTGTTTTTTTCTGAATATTTTGATAAACTGCATTGCCTTTTACGTTTTACATAATTCTGTGCATGGGTAACATTTTGATTTCATTTTGCTATTGGGTCGTAATGTGGAATTTTACATGCTGCTACAAATTAATACGTTCCGGATTTAAAAGAATGTACTGAACAGTCCATGTGTCTGCAGTCGTCTCTTTTAGTAAATTAAACTTTCAGAATCATATCATTCAGAATTAAAATACTTCTTTTGAAAATATAGTACTGTAACCAACTACAGTATATCTAAATGGAAGCCTATTTATTTTGAAACACAGTCCTTTCAGCAATGTATTGTGTTTCCTGAAGAAAGGGCCAAAATGAAATAATCAAATATACGTCACACTCCTTTTATAGGGTTGGATATGTGAGTGCTGACTGTCTTTGTGTATATATATATATATATATATATATATATATATATATATATATATATATATATTACATTGTATGAATAACACAAGTATTTTATTCTTGGATTTGTAAGAGGCATTAAAGGAAGCTGAAGTCCTTGAAACATTCTTTTAATATATTGGCAATCCTTTTTTCCCTTTTGTTTTAATTTATTACAGATATTTATAAACAATGAATGGCATGACTCCAGCTGTGGCAGGAAAATCCCTGTCTACAACCCTGCAACAGGAGAAAAGATCTGTGAGGTGGAAGAAGGAGATGAAGTAAGTTCCTTTCACGTTTTACTCAAAAAATAATTCCCCTTAAAATAAAATTCTATTTGCATTGGAGATAGATCAAACTTTAACAAGTTACCTTGGATAAAGAAGGAAAATACAGTTTATATTTTGACATCTTTATTTAACTTCCATGTTAAATGTTTGCCCCACCAATGTAGTAAAGTTGAAAGGTCACATTGTCAATATTTCTTTTAATGGAATTAGGAAGGCTGTTCCGTGCCAGATATTCAAAGAAAGCTCAGAGAAAAATGTTAATAACTCAATATGTGAATGCACAAGAACAAACCGTCTTCCCAGTGCCCATGATAACTGTGAGGTAGGATACAAATGACCCCGAAAACCGTCCTGGGTTTCAATCACTTCAATGCCGATGTTCTGAGCAACTGCAATGAACAGGATTTAGACATTGCACCTAGCTTGAACCCCCTTAACTGCTTGAGTGCTTTTTTCTTACTATGGCACATTATATCCAAGCTCACATCATGTTAAATCTTTAAAACAAGCAAAAAAAAATGTCAGAATAAATTCTGCTCTTAACATCTTTGAAGGCCTAGTCACACAAGCGATTTTTGTTGACGGCAACACGAGGGAGGCTTGTGTTGCTTTGTGGGACCACGCTGGTCGGCATGCTGCTGACAACCTGGCAACAACGCATTGCTCAGTTTGGACACTGTTCTATTTTGCTGGCGTTACGATGGCAACAAACTCAATACTAGCCAAAAATTGTATTCAGAATACAGTGCTAGTAACTCAATCACAGTACACTGAATATGAAAGCGTGATTTAATGTAATGTGTATGCTATTTGAAATGATCTGCAGTTGCGCTCCCAGAGCACCTTTGAAATGAGACATATGTCTTGCGGTTAATCCTGGTAAGTAAAACAATTAAATAAATACTTGTACATCATGAACTCAACGCAACAAATATTGCAGCCAATTCTTGTGTCCCCCTGTGTTTATATAATATATCCATATTTAATTCTTGTACGTATTGCTTATTGCTTATTTTATATTCCTTATAAAGCTTTCCTTTAACTCAGATTTGTTTAGAATTCAACTAACTTAAAGGTCTGTTATGCACGTGTTCATTCCTGTATGTCAACTACCCATGGCATTAATGAGTAATCCCACTTTATTCAGGTTGCTTTAGTTACAGAGTTCCATAAACACATTTGTAATACTTATGCTATTTGAAACCCACAGAGTATTCCTTTCAAAAACTTCAGTCTGCTCATAACATATGCTCATATGTTGCCCGATATTTCAGTAATGTACAAGTACACATGTACTCTCCCTCCGGTCTTTTTCAAATAGAGTAATAAGATTAACATTTAGGTTACTAGCATAGTGTTGATGTTTTTGTTTCACAGGCTTTATTTTCACTTTGTCTCAGGTGTATCGCTACTGCAATATAGCATAATTTAGATTGAATACACAACCTACTTTAGTATCTTTAATTAAGCAATAACACCTGCAGAAGAGAGTTTTACTGTCTGGTAAGGCCCTCCTTGTGCCATTCAATGCCCTAGCTGAAGGCTTTATCGAGCACTTAACAGCACAAAGCAGTCTTTACCAGACTGTAAAGCACTGTTATGGCTATGTTAATAAAAATTACATTTAAAGCTGTTCTGTTTTTTTTTTCATGATTTTATGCACCACTAGTTTTTGTTGCTGATGAATACAAACTTTTTATTCCACGAGTAATGCGTTTTGCTCGGAATTCTATGTGTGGTGTGATAGCTTTCATGCTTCAATATCCCAGTAGAAATAGTTAATTTTGAGGCTTTTACAATATTAAAATTGAGTTCCTCTGTATTTTCTCTGTTTTTCTAAATGTGTTAATATCTGTGTCGTGTGTTGTCTGTAAATAATGTGACCCCACTTCCCCATTGAATACTTCTTCTAGACACCCCACGGTACCAAAGGAGAGATATGGGACCTGGGTTCTTATGGCTGTCATTTAATATTATATATTAAAGATAGTGGTGTTTAAGGACTGTACGCAATTGCAATGGAATGTACTGTGACTCCACTCATTATAACACTATAATAGGTGTGAATGCTGACTAAATAAAAAAATGTGAATCTCTGAGTACAGTGAAATAGCTCACTAGGAATTATATATGTTAAGGGTGAAACCCGGTGGACTGGCGAGTCTAGTTTTGCCCGGGCCAATCTAGTTTTGTCAAGGGCTTCTGGGCAGATCCTGAAGTTAGTTTTTTTTGGCAATCGCCCGCGTCCAATCGGGCGAATCTAGATTGGCCCAGAACTTGAGAAAGATGACTGACTTCGGGACTAGCCCAGGCAAGTCTAGTTTCGTCCAACACTTCAAAATCGATGCTGGACGAAACTAGTTCGCCCATGCCATTAATTTGGAGTCTAGTTTCATCCAAAGCTTCAACATCGTCTAGTTTTGCATTTCTACACTCTCCCCTGCCAGCTTCCAAGTGCGTGCCGGGTTACTTGCCTCGTCTCCACTTCTGAAAACAATGTAGCGACGGTGTGCTGGGTTTCCAGCGACGGTGCTGAAAAGGCAGGACACCAGGGCTGGTTGATTGATCGGCATACTCTATGTCAGCTGAATACCTCATCAGGAAAGTCCATACAGGCTTGTTTTACTTCCCTGTTACTCTCTGTTCCAAACATTAAAATTGTGTTCCCACTGCACGAACAAAACCATGAACATGATACAATCTTAACTATCTTTTAATGAAGACGAAACAAAAGAAGATTTGAACATGCACAGTTAACATATTATTTCTCTCTCTTTTGTGTGTGTGTGTGTGGCGAGTTTGTCTGCACGTATGGAGAAGTGATACCTTTTGACTGGACTTTTTGGGAGAGAGAGCTAATAAAAAGAGTTTTAACCGCTATTAAAACCAGCCCTGGTGTCCTGCCTTCTTAGCACCGCTGCTAAACCCAGCACACCATTGCTACATTGTTGTCATAAGTGGAGGTGAGGCAGGTACCCCAGCACACGCTTAGAAGCTGGCAGAGGAGAGTAGAAATGCAAAACTAGACTTGCCAAAATAATTCGCCCAGCATCGATTTTGAAGCATTGGACGAAACTAGACTTGCCCAGGCTAGTCCAGAAATTCAGTGAAAACTTTAGAAAAAACTGGCACCACTTTTCCTAGCGATCTCAAGCATAAAGTGGGGATCCCCAAAATAAAATATCAGTCCCAAATGATTATTTCTTTTCCTTTTAATTGATTGATTTATCCAATAAGAAATTAGGTTGGCTTTATTCAGTAGGATAAATCTTCTTTTTGTAGCTTTTTTTAAAATTATCTCAGATCTATGTGGTTTTAAAACAATATTGCTAGAACGTGTGGGTTTTTTCTACAAAGTGCAGTCCTCCAATACTTAAAACAAGTAAAGTAACATGTAGAAAAATGTAGTTTTGGTTTCTTCACTTCAGTGGGACAATTATTTTAACAGTTCAAATTCCCACTGAAGATTTTCCCATAAGATGAATTCCCTCTCTAAGTAAACTAACATTAATATGAGCTTTTCTTTAGTAGTCACAGATTACTTTGGGCTCGCAGCAGTTGAGCAGCCACCTCAGGGATGCATGGTCCGTGCGCAGATGGAATTTCCACCCGTAGAAGTAGGGGCGGAAGTGGTGCACAGCCCGTACTACAGCCAACAGTTCCCGGCAATTCACATAATAGTTCTGCTGTTTTACTAAAAGCTTGGCTGTAGTATGCGACTACTTGTTCCCTGTCTGGGCCATCCTGGCCCTCAGGGAACGCCAAGACCAGGGCCTTCACGAGGGCCTCCCGCAGTTCCCCAAAAGCGGCTGTGAAGTCGGTGTCCCAGGTGAACCGGCCCCCTGTTTCAGTCAGATGGTGCAGAAAGCTACGCACCTCCGTCAAAGTCCTGGGGACCGGCTAGTCCTTTATTGCAGCCACTTTAGCAGGGTCCCCGGGGTCAAGTTTCAAGCCTGCTCCCTGGATGCGCTCAAACACAGTCCACAAGTTCTGCAGCGCCTCTGGGAAGGCAGCGGCGTGCACCAATAGGTCGTTCAGATATACGACACAGTGGGACCATGGAACTTCAGCAAACGTCGCTGGGGCATTGCACAGTCCAAAGAGCATCACTGAAAACTGCCACAGACCCTGGCCAATGGAGAATGCTGTCTTCGGCTGTGCCCCAGGGGGCATCTCAACCTGCCAGTGTCCGCTGCGCAGGTCGAGGGAGCTGAACCAGCAAAACCCTGTGATGCAGTCCAGGCCCAGGATGTAGCGATCCTGTATCTCCGCCAGCCAGAACTCGTGCTGGATTGTGCATTCCCCAAACTGGACCTCTAGGCGCCATCGCCCCAGCATGGAAGCAACCTGGCTGGTGACAGTTTGGAGGTGGACTTTGGTTGGCATCCAGCCTCCCAGCCGTCCATCACATTCTTCTTGGAGGACCCCGGGCCGCAGAATAGAAATCGTGGAGCTAGTATTGACCAGAGCTTTGCACTGGACCCCATTGAGGAGACAGAGTGTGTGCAAGCTGATACCCTGGCTAACACGGCCCACCATCACCACTGCATCACTCTTATTGTCTCCGAGGATGAGGGAAGGAAGGTGGCAGAGCAGCAGTCCCCCGCCTATGCTGCTCCACTTTGGTTTCCTGCCAGCTGTGCATTGTCTGGTTCCGACGCTACTGGCCGGCGGTGGCGGCATTGTGCAGTTCCCAGGGCTTCCTCAGTTCCAGCAGCATCTTGCAGGTATAGTCTGCCTGACAGCAGCAGCGTCTGCGTCTCTGTCACTATCCTTCTCTTCTCTGGCCACGCGGACTTTGGGGTCCAGTCTCGCTCGCCCTCCTCAAGCGCGGCCTCAATCCTTTCGATGTGGGACAAAGCCTGCTCTAGGGAGGTTGGAGCGGCAAGACAGACCTGCTATCTCATGGTGACATTCATACAACAAAGGAAGGGTTCAACAATTACAGGGTATATCAAGTAAATTACAATAATCACATACAAAATATATGCAGTTGTCCGTTTATGACTTTTACTAAATACATATATTAAATACCCTGGCGGCATCTGAAAGGCAGGATCACAAAAATAAGGAAATTATAATCCCACCCTCCTAGAACCGCCAAAGCCATCATTTTGACTGCCTTTTACAATACATGTTTTTATTTTGAATATAACCCAAAATATTTATTTTATTTTTATATACAAGCTTGTTGTTATCTCTACTGGACCTGGAAGCCATCAATTCCTTCATTTTGTACAAGGAATGCACACAGCTAGCCACAGCGCTTCAGCAGAAACATTTCTATCAGAAAACTGCATCCGAGCAGGCTGCAGCAGCTCAACCTAGATTCTGTGCTGCACCGAGTAACATACCCACAAGAGAAAACATATGTTACTTTTGTTTTAAATTAAAAACGACTTTGGTTTTTACTGTTTTGTATGTACATATACCTGTTTACACCTGTTTACACACCAATTTCTTTTGAACTGTTTATTTTATTATAGTTGTTCATGTTTTGAAGTAGTGCTTTATATGTGGCAATAAAATAAACCCTTTTATGTTTAATTGTTCATTTAAATACGGCGTTTCGGCTGTGCAGATGTTTGATATGATGTGCTTGAATAAAACTTTTGAGTTGTATCCCATAGTTTGTCTTTCATTTTAATATTGATGTTTGTAACAGGGGAGATCTGTGTTGACTGCTTGGCACATGCATGGTTCTACAGGAAGAGGGCAGCAATCCGTGAGATCCGCCTGTCAGTCATGGCAATGACACAGAGAGGTGGGATGAGGGTGTGTGGTCTCTCCCTCTCTCTGAATGGTTGGGAGGCTGGCCTTGGGGGACAAACGAACGAGCGGAAGCTGTATTGCCGGATCGAGAACGACCAGAGAACGAAAACAAAATAAAATAAAATAAAATAAAATATAGGGGTAGCGGAGAAACCTTGGGCAGACCCAAAAGTATAGACCGTAGTCTGAGGGAACGGTGGAGTGTAGGACAGAGAGTGCAGCACCTTTATTTTGTAGCTTTGTCAGTAGTGTTTTATTTTCCCTTTTTCTTTGTGCCTTTTGTTTTCATTATTATTTTTGAGCACTTGTATGTGTACTGGACTGTATACCAGTACTGGTAACCCTGCGGACCTGATTACTGTTGGCAGTATTCAGGCCACGGACAACAGCGACCTCTGCGGGTAAAAGTAAATCAGTGCGCCTGAGCGGCGTTACAAATAAAGTTTTGTCTTCTGTCAGTGAATTGCCCACCACCCTTCCACAATGTTGTTTAAAATGTAACCGTCTTAATGACTGCCGGTGGCGGTTTTAGGTATGAGTATAACCGGGGTGGTTCTAGTGTTAAGCAATAACATTCCGGGTCCTTTATTAGAGATTAGGGACCTCATATAGACCAATCAGGTTAAAGGAAATCTCTGCTCCATTTTCTAATATTAGGTAACAATTGAAGCACTCTAATCTGTGATGAGTAATGAGTTTTAGACAGTATATTGTGAACCAAGGAACAATTGTATGCTTACTGTACTTCAGTAAAAAAAAAAATGTTACTTTTCAAAACTGTTTGTTTTCAAAGTGGTTTTTTTTGGCATTTTGTATAGGAAATGATTTCAAGTAAATATGAGTAAATACAGCAGAAAAAAAACGTGTAAATACTATTTTTTTTCTATTCTAGGAAGATGTTGACAAGGCCGTCAAAGCTGCTAAAGAGGCATTTCAGCTAGGGTCAGTTTGGCGCAGAATGGATGCTTCAGACAGAGGAAGGCTCTTGAACAAGCTGGCTGACTTGGTTGAAAGGGATCAACTGATTCTAGCTGTAAGCAAAGAGTATTTTTTAAGGAAAATACTATTCCAAAATAAGCTACACTTAACTAGAAAATTTGAGAATGACTGTGTAACAGGGGATATCTGTGCTGACTGTCTGACGTATGCATAGTGCTGCAGGAAGAGGGCAGCAGTCTCGTAAGATTCGCCTGTCAGTCATGGCAATGACACAGAGAGGTGGGGAAGAGGGTGTGTTGGCTTTCCCTCTCTCTGAGTGGCTGAGAGGCGGGCCTTGGAGGATTGCTGGGCCTATAAAATAATGCTCTGTTATTCCCTCATCCCTGCCCCTTTAAGATATAAAAAGAGCCAGCGGAAACGCTGCGGTCGGACAAAGCACAGCCGGAGAGGAATGAGAACAAAACAAAATAAAAAGAAAGAAAAGGGATTTTTTTTAGTAGCGGGGCAAAACTTGGGCAGACCCCTGGAAAGTATAACAGGTTGAGGGAACGTGTGAGCATAGGATGGAGACCTGAGCCGTGCGGATAGCGACGGTTGGGGGTAACGCTGCAAAATGCAGCACCTTTATTTTGTAGTTTTGATTACTAGTGTTTTATTTTCTCTTTTTCTTTGTACCTTCTGTTTTCGATTACTATTTTATGCACCTGCGTGTGCACTGAAGGTGATCTGTTAGTCGCTTATACCATTGCTGGTAACAACAGTGCAACCGTGCCACATTGTGGCCGCAATAAATCGTGCACCCGAGTGGTGTTTAGAAACTCCAATTTTCTGTCTCCTATGTCAGTGAATTCCTCACCATTCCACAGGCTGGGATTTAAAGAGTAAGCAGTGGGGTCCTGAAAAACATCCCCATGTGTTGCTACAACTGTTTAAATAATGTACCTGTAATTTTCTTTTCATTGTTAACATCCTGACAACTTTAGAGTCTGTTTCAAAGCCCTTTTCAAAATATCTGCTCTAGTGCACTAATAGTGTAAGGATTATTGCTCACATTGTCAAACAGGTAACACAGCAATAACATTCCATGATGTGGTACGGAACAGAAAAGCCAGATCACTTGTTAATTTTTTTTTTTTAAATAGCTCTTCCTGCAGTGATTTAGAGACAGAGGACAGATCTTAAACCCCAGTGCAGTAGTTGTGAAACAGAGTTTAAAGTTGTAAAGTTGTAACAACACGTGGGGACGTATAACGCTATATTTTTCGGAACCCCGCTACTTACATTAAGTATGGCGATGCTAACATTACATTCTTAGTTTTAGAATTATGTGTAACTTGTCTCTTATAGTTACAACGCTATACTGGATTTAGGTTGTTAGTTGGAGAACATGTGACATCTGTTTCTTGCAGAAGTGTAACTTGCGACTTATTTCATCAGCACCACTGGAAATTGTCAGATTGACTGGAGTAGGTGCAGAAACATATATGGTACCATAATGTTAATGTGCTGATGGTAATATTGAAACAGTATTTTTTTGTCCATAGACTATGGAAACTATTGACTCTGGGAAACTGTTCCTCATTGCATACTTTGTCGATTTGATGGCTGCAATAAAAACCTTGCGATACTACGGTGGCTGGTCTGACAAAATCCAAGGCCGGACAATCCCTGTAGGTGAGTATTATTAATCCCTTTTGTTTTGTTTGTTAAACGGCACGAATACATTTTTATATTAGCATTTTATAAGTAGCAAGTCCTTTGTTTAATCATGAAAATAATTAAACATATTTTTAGTTTTTACTCTGGAACATGTTATTCAACTACAGTTTCAAGCACACTTTGATTTGTTTGTTTATAGATGGAGAGTATTTTACATTCACAAGACATGAACCAGTTGGTGTATGTGGACAAATCATACCAGTAAGTGTCAAGTTAATTGAGTTAAGATATTCTTCTATTCCTTGATGAGAAAGTAGGATCCATTGTTAATTATGGCCCCTTCACTATCTTCAAAGTAGCATAAAAGGTATCAAATAGTGAAAGGAACTGTGACAAAAATTTGCCCAAAAAAGGGTCTACTCAATTGATCTAAATGATAGCTAATTACAACCATTGTTTAAAAGATTAAAATAAGGGAAATTATTTATTGTATATTCTATCATTAAAAGTAAAATGGTAATATTTAATAATATTAATATTTTAATATTTAAATGTTGGCAGCAATTACAAATCAAGTCTTTTTGTTACCGTTTTTGGGCTGTATGTATAAAGGCCATTCGATCATGGGGTTTGGGGACGAAATCTCAATACTGTTATTTAGTTTTTAACTTGCCTGCGATGTATGCTGTCTTGTTTTGCTAGCGAACACCTTTATTAGCATATATTATGTGAGTTAAAATTGAGGTATTTGATCAACACATGACTATTTTCGTATTCAGGTACAAGCTTCTTGTATTCTTGCTTCTTTTTTTTTTTTAAGTGCCATATATTTCTAAATGTTTTTTAGTCTAGAACGTTTATATAATACAGTAATTACAATAAGTTGGTTGCCATTTTCATAAGTTGGAATGTCGGGGTGTAAGGGATTGGGTGCTACTTCATCAATAGGAGCTTGGAAGTCATCTTAAGCCATAGATGTAGTCCTCTGTTGAATTGCTTATTGTGCAAAATGCAGCAAGCCGCAAATATTTTGCACACATTTTCAGCTGAATATTGCAGTACACCTCCAGATCTGTCCAAACACCTGAAATGTATTTTTGTGGCAGCAGTGTGGAATAGTGGTTAGGGCTCCAGGTGGGGGACACTGCTGCTGTACCCTTGAGCAAGGTACTTTACCTAGATTGCTCCAGAAAAACACAACTGTATAAATGGGTAATTATATGTAAAAATAATGTGTAAAAAATACTGTAATTGTATGTAAAAATAACGTGATATGTTGTAACAATTGTAAGTCGCCCTGGATAAGGGTATCTGCTAATAAAATAATAATAACTCTCCAAACATATTTCAGGGTTTAAATAGTCTCAGTTGTCTTTTGTCTCTCAGGAATCATGGCCACAAAACCATTAATTATAGCAATTTCTGTGGCCAAAACACCCTCATTATTACAGTAGTTGCTGGAAGACAATAGCCTTCTCTTACAGTAGCATACGCCTGCATGTATGTGCCTGTAGGAGCACATGTACAATTAAATAAAGCATACATCATGTCAGCTATTTTTAATTATCTGCAAAGCACCACTAATACAAAAAAAAAAAAACTCGCTGGAGTTACTCCACAATGGAGCAAGCGTAAATTAGTAGGCTACACATGACAAAGATATAAATAGATGAAAGTTTGTACATAACATAAGTAAATTAGTATTCAAATTACATTTACAAACCATAAATATTAAATGAAGAGCTGACGGTCACAAAACTGTAAATTATGTTGATTGAGCAACACAACTGTAATGGCAATATGAAATTATAAATTTCATGGATAAATTTACGTAACCTACATGAAACACACATGCTGAAAACTTGTATACATACTGCCCTTTGTGCGTATTGTGATTTGGCATTTGGCTCCCAAAATCTCAGTATCAGTATAATGTGTAGAAATAGAAATTGTAGTTATAATATAATATTATTATTATTATTATTATTATTATTATTATTATTATTATTATTCACAAGGCTGTAAAATTAGTTTCACCTGAAAAGTATGTTCTTTGTTGCAGTGGAACTTCCCATTGTTGATGTTTATCTGGAAAATTGCTCCTGCACTCTGCTGTGGTAATACAGTGGTTATCAAACCTGCTGAGCAAACTCCACTCACTGCACTCCACATGGCAGCTTTAATGAAAGAGGTAAGGGGGAAGGATCAAGGTGCCTTTATTATCTGAAGAATGTACCAAAGCAATTATTAAGAGGCCAACTTTCATTACCATAGCAAGTACAGAGGTCCCAGTTTTTAAATGCCTGTTAGGAATAAATTAAATAATTAGGATATGATACCATAAATGCATTGGTTTAGTAGCAGGTGACATTATGAAGTTTCTAAATGTTTAGTAGAATTCTTTACTGAAGTCATGTTTCAATGGTGACTCTAGTTATTCACAAGCATATAAAGTGTTAAGTTGTACTGGCTTCTCCAACAAATACACAAAATACAAGAACATAAAAAAATATATATGACCAGACTTTACTTCCTCACAATCAGTCTTTTGAGAACCATTTTGATGAAACAGTGAACATGGAAAATAATGATCCAATCAGAAACAACAAAACAGGAACAATGCAGAATACCCAATGCAGGATACTAAAATAAACAAAAGAAACATTAGTAAAATGTGGATGATATAACATGTCCCTTTTTGTAATTCGTTAGTGGGGTGGGGGGGTAACATTAGTGACATCCTGATTTCTTCATTGGTGTTTTACTCATTTTAATGCAGGCTGGTTTTCCTCCTGGTGTGGTCAACGTTGTTCCAGGGTATGGTTCCACAGCAGGGGCAGCGATTGCCAGTCACATGTACATAGACAAAGTGGCCTTCACTGGCTCAACTGAGGTATTGTAAATTCAATCTTTCACCATGCATATTACAAGTTTACCAGACACTTTCATTGTACTTACTGTAAGAACTTAGTAAATGTATGGTCTCTAAATTCAGGACATATTTAGATGTATTATGGTCTAAAGGCAATACAGTTTATAAATACTTTAAAACAAGAGCAGTGAATTCAAAACTGAGCCAGTAATATTATCATTTAATTAATGATGCAAAGCATTACTTAAGCACCGATTTTGAACAAATCTACCTTTGTCATGAATAGAGCATAGCAAGTTATACTGAAACCCAATGTTATTTAACTGCAAATAGTAGAGATTTCTAAACTGACAATGTAACAAAAACATATACAAACCTACTTTATGCAGCATCTACACTACTAAATTCAGATTTTGAAAAACAGCAGTCATTCTAAAGCTGAGCAAAATGCATATTGCAGACCTCAATGTGCAAGTTAGATCTTGACTAAATAGAATGCTTGTCTTATAGGTTGGCAAACTGATAAAAGAAGCTGCAGGAAAAAGCAACCTAAAAAGAGTAACACTGGAGCTGGGAGGCAAGAACCCCAACATCATATTTGCTGATGCTGATTGTAAGTTATTCACTATGTAGTTGTTGCTTATCTTTGTTTGTTTTTAGTGCAATGGAATGGACTGCCAAGGTTGCCTACCCCTGGTTTAGTGTATTCCTGGTCTTGTCCAGAAATACATTGCAGTCACTTTTTCTTAGCTAGGAGGAGAATAATGAGTTCACATAATAAACTAGGGCAGCAGTGTGGAGTAGTGGTTAGGGCACTGGACTCTTGACCGGAGGGTCGTGGGTACAATCCCAGGTGGGGACACTGCTGCTGTACCCTTGAGCAAGTTACTTTACCTAGATTGCTCCAGTAAAAACCCAACTGTATAAATGGGTAATTGTATGTAAAAATAATGTGATATCTTGTAACAATTGTAAGTTGCACTGGATAAGGGCGTCTGCTAAGAAATAAATAAATAAATAACTAGTGGAACAATTTATCACTCAAACAATCTGAAAACTAAGGCCCTTTTTAATTAACATATGTTCTTCTGTTGGTCCTGTCACAAACACTCATACATTGTTCAGCTTTCCCAATCTTTAGGACAGGGAGCAAAAAAAAGGGGAAGATAAATATTAACATTTAAAGGGTAATTTTGTTATATTTTAAGCCTTTTCAGCTTGTGCATGCTGCAGCCAACCAGCACCTTCGCTTTTAATTAACACATGCAAATGTGTGTATAAAACTACTGCAGACACATGACACAAGTAGTGCTCCCAGATAAAGCAGTCTTTCAGTACTTAAAAGAAGGCAGAATTATCAAATAAGAATTTACTGAAAGAGACGTAAAATTGGAGAACAACTTGTCTATAATGAGTCCTGTGGTCTGATAATATTGGTGGTGAAGCAGACTTCAGAACTGAGGGCGTGACTCACACCTTGTACACTAGCTACGATTAAGAGCAACACATGCTCATTTAAAATTGCAGCTGTGCTGTTTGTCATAACAATTTTTTAATATATATAATTTAACTATGTATATAAGCATAATGTTAAAAAACTGACAATTAATATATTGTCAACATGCGTTTTGGAAAAATGTAAAAAATGTAAATATAATGTTAACATTGTCATGATTTCCATTACATGAGACTAGATGTTAAAACTTCATGTTGATTTTAGACTCGGCTCTCGCCAAGATAAGCACCAACTAAGACGTACACTTACAGTAAACTAATGTGATCCATCTGCGTTTCCATCCATTTGCGTTTCCTTCCACCGATTATGTAGATATCCTTCTGCCTGGTGTTGATGGCTAAAGTGTAATGCTGGCTCCAGGGATCAGCTTATTTTGCCTCCCTGGCGCATCAGCACACACAACGCCTGCAATGCTGGCTCCAGGGATCAACCACAGTGCGGTCTCCCCAGTGCCTCAGCATGACAACCGTCTGGATTGAGCTGAGTAGGGTACATCTCTGGGGTCTTCAAGCGGGCACCCTCCATCCTTGGTGTTTCGTCGACTAGCCTACGACACCTCAATAGGGCTCAACGGTGACTCTGGCATCCCAGAATCACCCCCCTCCCTCCACCACTCAGCTCAGCCCAGCTTACTTACCTGTGCATCGCTCTCCATCCTCTCTGTTCCGCTTCAGCAGCTAGTTGAGCATACCGAAGTTTCTTTCTCTCATACGCCTCATCCACAGTATCCTCCCATGGCACTGTTATCTCTACCAGGTGAACAAGGCGTGCTGACCACAAGACAATATCTGGTCGAAGGTTAGTGGTGGCAATCTCAGGTGGAAAAATAAGCCGTTGACCAACATCTGCCAGCATTTTCCAGTCTCTAGCAGCTTCCAGTTGTCCTGGGCGAAGCTTGGTTTTAACACTTTTTCTTGGCCAAACATTGCAGCACCTGGTCATTGCGCCAAGTAAACCGTCCTTGGCTAAGACACACCTTACATCCTGTCAAAATGTGCCTTAATGTTGCAGGTGATGAACACAAAGGACATGAGGGACCCTCTCCTACCCAGAGGTTTAGGTTCTGTGGTGATGGGAGAACCTCATATGTTGACCTGATGAGGAAACTGATCCTGCTGTGTTCCATTGTCTATAGGTCTTGCCAGTCAATCTTGCTTTGTTCCACACTTGGCCTGGGAAACTGCCTTTATGCACCTTATCCTTTCCTCCTGCTTTTGCACCTCAGCTTCCTCCATCGAGCTGGGGCTGCCTTGTGCCATGCAGGAGCAGCTGAACTCAGACCAAGACCTCCTCTTCCATGCTGAACTTGCCCCATGATATCACTGATACGAAGGGCAGCCTTTGCATCTTCCACAGCTTCCTTTGCCGCCCATTTCCTTCCAGTTTTCAACACAGGTGCTGCCTCCCTTATGCATTTATCACATTACTAATGTAATTTCCAGTCGGACCTTGGTACACTTAAACTCCTCTGTTAGAGCGGAGACTGGCAGCTGCAGTATTCCTTTGCCATAAAGTCGACCATTTCCTGACATATGAACTGATTAAAGCTTCCAGCTTCTCTACTGTTGTCAATGAAACCTCGTACACAGTCAGTGGCCACAGCAGCCTTGGCAGTAGACCAAACTGAAAGAACCAGAGTTTCAGTTTACCTGGTAAAACGCTACTATATATGCTTTTCAACCCTTCTACTGCTTGTTGTCTCACTTCTCCCACACAAGCTGTGTCATACCATCTCCCAAGACTTTTCACTGGCTTCTCAGACACTGCTTCAAAAACAAAACTGCAAATCTCCAAAGTAAGCTTTCACTGAATCTGTTATTGTCATCGGAACACTGAAAAAATCAAATCCTGCCCAAAGAAGTTCATGTGGCACTGACTCATATGCATTAGCTGATTGAATTTGTTGCCAGATCACACTGATGTGTTTTAACCATCCCGGGAAACCTGGAATGCTGGCCTTTTGTACTGTAGTGTCAATGAAAAAGTTCTTTATTAGGTAATTTGACAATCTCTGAGCAATAATGCTCAAGAAAATTTTGCCTTCCACGTTTAACAGGGAAATAGGGCAAAACTGACTGATGTTTGTTGAATCTTTTTCTTTAGGTATAAAGACTCCACCTGCTCAGTGCCATGCTCTTGGTACAACCTGTTTTTCCCATGCCACTTTCATCAATTTCCACAGGATTCATAGAACTCCTGAAGCACTCTTGTATACTCTGTACAGAACTCCATTAAGCCATGCTCTACTTCTTTCCACTTAGGTGCACAGTCCTCCATTTTGTATTCTGGTGGATTGATAGGTGGGATGTTTGAAGGAATCAACATAGGCTCCTGCTTTTTTGAAAATATCTCTCCAGCTCAAACTTAGATGCTTTTAGTGTGCCATTTTTCTCACTGGTGAATAACTTCTTTACAAATTTGAATGGGTCTTTATAAAAGTTGATTCTCGCATGCTCCTCCTTTTTGCAGCGTTTCCGAGTTTGAGTCCCTCCTTCTGACCTTTGTTCTGCTCTTCTCCACTGCTTCATCAGCTGCCTCCTTTCTCTAACTAAGAGTTAAATCTCCTGCTGCTGTCTAGACTTTCCAGGAATAGTTTGTACTTTTTCCTTATTTTTTTCAACTCCAAACCTCTCGCTTCCATATGCGTAAATGATGTCCTCAAATTTATCCAGCATCTTTTCAACAGTTCCTCTTAACCTTTCCAACGCAAAACAGAGATCCATGTTTACTGTGTCCCATGCAGTTTTCTCACAAGCTCTTGGCCATTTAACTCCAGGCTTGTGCCCGTTGAGGTCCTTTTCTCTCTTACGCTGGTTCATCTGACCGGGTTCACCAGGATCGTTAGATTCATCACCAGTTGTATCCATGCAAGTCCTTCTCACATCTATGGCAGGGGTACTGATATTCTGCAAACTATGGTTTGCTTCCTGTCACTGGATTTCATTCGACTGACTTCACTGACTAAGAAGTACTGATCAATGCGAGGCCCTTGTCCCTGCTTCCTCAAGCATTTCATTCTCACTTGATGAATCTTCAAACCCCTGACCACTGTCTCCTTACTCCAGCCGCAGACACAAACCTGGAGTTCCATGTATTTGCTAACTGCAGATCTTGAGCTAGTCCTTTGTGAAGTACTCTCCATTCTCATATCCATTTCCTTTCCTAAGTTGTTAACCGTGTTGTCTAACATTGAGCCATCTTCCGCCCTTGCTCTTGCAGACTCTAGGGGTATTTTTCTCTTTAATTTCTTCGAAGCCTTGGGCGGGTGTCTCCAGCATCCTGTTCCCCTTGAAAACACAGAGCTGGATACTGCCGACAAGGGTAGCTAACCCCAGCCAGCCCAATGGGGTATCTTTCCTACTGTCAGCTGTCTCTCCAGGCTGTCACAAGCTCTTCCCCTTGTTGCCAGCTGCACTATTCACAGCAGTCACTGGACATGTCTAGATCTTCATGATTTCCATTATATGAGAGTAGATGTTAAAACTTCATGCTGATTAATATAATCAAGTATAATAATGTTTAAACAAATGTATTCTATGGCATAATGACTGCTTGCAAGCCCATATATGTTGCAGTTCTATCAGAATGTAGCTGGCAAAATACTGAGCACTGTAAATTATTAAAAACAAATAGAAATTTATTTTAATCTCCTATGGTATTGTAAACTGATGGACCCAAAGCGCTCAATAGATGGCTGCTGCTATATTTTATAACATTTTTTGAATATACTGTACTGTCTGTTTTAGTCATTATTATTATCTAAATCTTTGGGATCCCATTTTGAGCAAAGACAAAAACTAATTTGATCTCCTCAGTTTATTAGTTGCAATCTTAGTCCATAGTAATTGTACCCCTGTCAAGAGTTTATAGTTTTTGTTGTGATCTAAAACCAAAAAAATAACCAGTATGTACCAAAGAAGACAAAGGTGTCACACTGCAGGCCTATGACACTCAGGGTCCCTATAAATAAATAGTCATCAACTACACCACATGGTGATAAGCACCAGGACTAGAATTAATTGTAGTTAAGTTCCTAAATGCAACTAAAACACAATACCTTACAATAAAAAAAACTCAGGTTCATTAGTAATAGTTGGGATTTGGACCAGAAGCAACACCAAGGAGAGACAGACAAAACTGGGTACAATTAAAACAAATTTTTAGTTATAAAATATTTATTTTTAAAAAGTTTGGTAGGAATTTGACAATGGAAAAAAAATGCCAAAAAAAATAATAACCCAAACACCCACTGAATGACTAGGGTGCAAAAGTATCAAAATAAAACAGAAAAACACCCACTGAATGACTAGGGTGCAAAAGTATCCAAATAAAACAGAAAAACACCCACTGAATGACTAGGGTGTAAAGTAGAAAAATAATAATAATAATAATAATAATAAAATTCCACTGCAGTACTACCAGCACCAACGACCTCTTCTGAGGGAGGAAGAAATGATGGTCAATGATAGAGGCCTGGTCGCACCGCAGTTCCAGGGCAGGAATTCTAAAGAACAGAAAAAAAACAAAGAAAACAGCAGCGAAAATCCACTCTACATAACTGGGTTGTTCACTCAACATTTAATTGTACCACACCTGCAGCTAGATTCTAAAACTGCAACCCGATAAACAATAGGTTAAAACAAACAGTAGCTATATTACTACGGTACGATACTTCCCTTTTCTCAGTCAGCTTCTCAGTCGTTTCAAATAAATCTCTATAGTATTGCAATGTATCCTCTGCACAATTTTAAAGCAAAACAAAATCTGGAAGCAAATGAGATGTCCTTTTTTTGGAATACCATGTTCCTTCTCAAAAATGTGTTTTAATATTAGCCTTTAATAAAGGAAAACGACTGCTTTAATTAATTTTCATGTATCTATTTCAGTACAATGTAGATTCTTCATTGTAATAAGAAATACATTGTTTTAACATTTACATTTTATTTCTGTTTCTTCATAAAAAATAATATTTTCTGGGGAGAGTAAAAAACACCAGTTTATGGTAAACTGTGCATGCATGACTTAGAAACTCGGCTGTCAGATGAGCAGAATATCCCAAAAACTGGTCTGAATTTGAAAATGCAAAGCAGCCCAGAATTTGTGACGTTATATAAAAATCAGAGCGGCTCAGAAATTGGGACGTTATCTAAAAACCAAAGCGGCCCAGAATTTGGGATATAAATGAAAACACGGGCAGTCTATATGTAAAACCGTGATTACATTAGCAATAAACGAATGTGTCCTGTAACAAAACTGTAATAGTGTGGAAAATATATATTTGCTATTAAAATATTTCGTGCAAACAATTATAGATATATACTATTTGAAAGAAAAAAAGCACACCACCACAGAAAGCCAATTCTTACATTCATGCAAAACATGATAATTCATATAAAGTAATAACCCCCCTATATTAGTACAGCAAAATACCACTGTAAAAGGGCGAGGAGCCCTGCACATGATTATTTGTTTATTTTTTAGAACGGGGTACCCCGCCGCCCCTGTGCAATTTATTATTTTGTATTTGCTTTATTGTATTATTTATTTATATGTATTTTTAAATGACGGCGTAGCCGTGCGTTTGTTTTGTTATTTCATTTAAATGTGTTCTGGCAGAGGCGAGGTCGGAAGCTCATCCTCTGCCAGTAGTAATTAAAACCATTGTGTAGCAGGTGGCCATCTCCTGAATTGGTCACCTGCATAAAAGCCTGCAGCTCTCTGCAATCTGTGTGGGTGTTCGGAGGAGTGAACGAGAGAGGAGTGTAAGAATTCAAAAGTAAAAACATCAGTGAAAGCAATCTGCCAAGCCTGACCTTTTGTTTTAGTGTACGAGATTTGTTTTTGTTTATCTCTTTCATTTCGTTCTGTGAGCAAAGTGATTTTTTTGTTAAAACCTTTTATTTTATTTGTGCTATTTGTTTAAATAAACAACGCAAGTGCCATTGCACCAAATCCTTGCAGTGCCTGTTTTTCCTGCAACTGGCCTGACGTCACCACTCAGCCATCCCTGTCACACGTGGTGTCAGAGGTGGGATCACCAGCGCCTCCTAGACTCAGGCCAGATGCAGGAAAAACAAGCACAAGGTTTTTAATTACAATTGGCAGAGGACGAGCTGCCAACCTCGCCTCTGCCAGAGCACATTTAAAAAAAAATAACAAAACAAAACACAGCTACGCCTTCATTTAAAAATACATATAAATAAATACATACATAAATAAATTAGTAAGAATAATACAAAACAAATACAAAATAATAAATTGCCCAGGGGCAGAGGGGTACCCCATTCTAAAAATAAACAAATGATCATGTACAGGGCTCCTCACCCTGTTACAACCACATTATATTTTAATAGAAAGTGTGTGGAAAGCAGATCTCTCACTCTCTCTCTGATCGCAATGTTAAAAATGCCTGCAAGCTTTCTCACTCGTGTGACAGACAAGGACCAATTAAAATTCGAGACTTATGCGGTTCCATCCCAAAAACCGGGCCTGTGTCATACCTCACAGCCCAGCTACCAGGGCAATGTAAAGAGGTAAACAAATATTTAATTCTCAAATAAAACATGATCAGCAATAATTTATATAACCATAAATCAAACAAATTAATCAAAGAATCCTACAAAGTGACTGTGTACAACTACAAAACTCAATAAACAATAAAGTGAAAAATATAAGCAAACGTGCACATTTACTTTGATATAGCTGGCACAGCTGTTTGCTCAGTGCATGGGGAAGTAGACTGCAGATATTTATTTTTAGTTACCAATTTCTTGGTTGAATAGTAGTGTGACAGAGGTAGAGACTCAGAGACAGTGTGAAGTTCAAAATAAAGCTTTTAATACAAAAATACAAAATAAACCGGCACAGGGCCAAATAAAAAGGTTTCAAAACACAGACAGTAAACACAAAACAAAACTTACAAAAATACGGCTACCAGGCTGGGCATTGCCTTCACTGGTTTGGAAAAACGAACCGAAACAGCACACATAGAAAAACACTCCAACGCTTCCTCTCCTTCTAGAACTCTCCCCCCTACTGGGAGGCTGAGGCCTCCTTTTATGCCAGGTGGCTGAGTGAAAATTGAATAATTAATTGATTGATCGCTCCCACCTGACACAATCAACCTGGGCAGGGAGGAGAATTTAACTCCATCCCTGCCAGTATTTCCAAGGGCAGAGCCCTGCTCTGCCACAAGTAGGTTAATTCTCTTTTTAAAAAAAAGGTATAAAGCTGCGAGGATATTTTAGAAACTTTATTTTTTTTTATATACTATAGTATAATGGAAATAGCTTACATGGATTTTTTTTGGTTCCTGCCTTGTGCAACAAAAGCAGACAATACAATTTTAGTTAATAAGCAGCTTGCTTTAAAGAGTTGACAATAATTCTGTGGATCTGCAATTTCATTGAATACTGGCATTTCTTTGAGCACTGGACCTAAAAGACCCAAACGGTATCAACCCATGAACCTTGCATACCATTAACTCCAGCCACAGAGAAACAACCCAAGCATACTAGAATCTTCCCATGTGTCCCTCCCTGGTTCGAATCTGCATAGAAAAGAAAATGTAAAAGGCCCAGTACAAACCCAACCTGTTTTCAAGATCCTTAGGTCTAAAATCCTGAAGTTCTCAACAACATAAATGCTCAAAGAAAGGTGCTATTCTTCAGCATATTATATCTTGAAAGAATGAAAATCTAAATCTAAATGTTACTATCCTGTTGTTTTTCTAGAAAATAAATACGTAAATAAAGAAATACATAATAAAGTAAATAAACTAATATATGTGTCATTTCATATACAGTAAAACGATATTTGCCAGGTTAGAATTCCTAAATCAAATTTCAATGAAAGGATAGGGTATTTACGAATTAAGTTACAATGTGTAGGTTTTTATTTTTTTATTTTGCATTGATGCAGTGGACCATGCAGTGGAACAGGCACACCACGGTCTGTTTTTCAATCAAGGCCAGTGCTGCCTGGCAGGATCCAGGATATTTGTGGAGGAGACCATTTATGATGAGTTTGTACGCAAGAGTGTGGAGCGAGCCAAGCGGCGTGTTTTAGGAAACCCTTTCATCCCTGGAGTGGATCAGGGTCCACAGGTACTGTATTGCTGGATTGTTTTATTTTGATATGCCTTCTCTAAAGGGGCTGGGAAAAACAAAATTGTGTTATGTATATAGAAGTGTCTCATAAAATCTCATCAGTCCAGTCTACTGTTAAAAGTCTCCATCCTAGTACCCTAAGAAATAATGTGCATATTTTCAGAACATTACCACTAACAGTTACTGTTGCCAGTGACCTGAACAATAATCTGAAACACATCTCAATCAAGCTGAATCATTGCATTATTACCGTGATGTTTATTCGTACTATTGTAGTACTGTATATGGTAAGAGAGGGGCAGCTTATTTTTATTTTTGTATTGAAGTATTTGAAAATGGAAAATAACTAGAAGAAAATGTATTAAAACAGTATGTGCCCTGCAGCACACTATAAACAATTCTGCCTTTGGTTTTTTTAGAGGTAACTTTATCCATAGCCCTTGCACAGTCGTAGTTTATAATAAGAACATTTTCTTGTGCTGTTGTATGCATGGAAATGTGCTGTAGTTGTTTTAAAAAAGCCGTGGGCTGCAAAGACTGTTAAAAGTATAATGAAAACATAAGTTTGTGGTGTGTGTGTGAAGTGCTAACAAGCTACATTTTAGTATAACATTGTAATCATCTCACTGTTGTGCTAACAGATTGACAAAAAGCAGTTTGATAAAATCCTGGAATTGATTGAGAGTGGGAGGAAGGAGGGAGCCAAGCTGGAATGTGGAGGATCACCATGGGGAGACAAAGGCCTCTTCATTCAACCTACAGTATTCTCAGATGTTACAGATGAAATGCGTATTGCCAAAGAAGAGGTAAGATGTGCCAAATTTGTAACACAAGTTTATCAAGCAAATAAATGGAGCATTACAAAGCTGGAATTTTTCAGCCTGTAAATCCAAAAAAGGTAAATTCACTAAAAATGTATGCATTCTAATGAGTTGTTTGAGATTTCTCAGTGTTTTTTTTATTTTTATTATTATTTGTGAATATTTCATAAACTAGATTTTCTGGCTTTCACTTTGTTCAAATAATAAAAATAACTAGGAGTTGCTGGCAACGTTATGGCTTCCAGTACCAGTAACAGTACCAGTACCAGTACCAAACACTTTAGCACATTGTGCATAATGCATACATGGGTTACTATATGTGTTCCATAGTAACCATGACCCTATCTGCACTCTCTCAGGAGTTATAAGCCAGTTTTACATTTTACCTTTAGGAGAGGTCAAAGGTCACAGGCAATGACATTTTTTGATAGAGGTTACATGGGTTACTATATGTGTTCCATAGTAACCATGGCCCTATCTGAACTCTATAAGGAGTTATTAGCCAGTTCTGTATGTTGATGATGTCATCCAACGTGGCCGCCATGTTTTTTATTGTAGCAACTTCCCTTGACCAAATCTTAAAGACAGCCATACTCGGATCATGTGTGCCAATTTGTGGTTCAATCGGACTAGCGGTTTGGGAGAAGATCTTTGTAGTTTATGATTATGACGTCTGTACCGTGCGATTTGGACGTCATGCAGCATGGCCGCCATACCACACAACCTGTCTTACGAACACCAGTTAATCTTGGACTATCCCTCAACAAGTTTACCAGCTTTCAGCACTCTGCAATAAGTAGTTTTCAAAAGACACATTTTTACATTTAGACAATTTTTCAATCCAGTATGGCGGCCAAACCATGTGACCTACGACATTATTATTTGTTTATTTAGCAGACGACTTTATCCAAGGCGACTTACAGAGACTAGGGTGTGTGAACTATGCATCAGCTGCAGAGTCACTTACAATTACGTCTCACCCGAAAGACGGAGCACAAGGAGGTTAAGTGACTTGCTCAGGGTCACACAATGAGTCAGTGGCTGAGGTGGGATTTGAACCGGGGACCTCCTGGTTACAAGCCCTTTAATTTAACCACTGGACCACACAGCCTCATCTGTTCAATTAACATTTACCAACTTCCCATAAGCATCTACCATCGTACCAGATTTTGTCAGTTTACGAGCAAATTTTGGTGGAAAGAAGAAGAAGAAGAAGGAGAAGAAGAAGAAGAAGAAGAAGAAGAAGAAGAAGAATCATCCCAGCAATAACAATAGGCTTCCCAGCCCTATGGGCCAGGAAGCCTAACCTAGAGCTTTCTGATAACTAGAGGGTGCATCAAATGAAGAAGAAGATTAGGTCTTCCATCAAGTTATTTCATGTAAATGAAAAAAAGATTGTGAAAAGCTCTTCAAGTTTTGGTGTGGTTATTTGTGTTACGCCAACTTTATCTTTTTTCTTTTTTTAGATATTTGGACCAGTCCAACAGATTATGAAGTTTAAAACTCTTGATGAAGTCATTAAGAGAGCCAACAGCACACACTATGGTTTGGTAGCAGGAGTTTTCACTCAGAACATCAATAAAGCACTCACCATTGCATCATCCCTCCAAGCTGGTACAGTGTGGTAAGTGAACTTCTTCACAGTAAAAGAACTACTAAAAGGAGATCGAAGAAAGAGTAAACAATACCATATAACATGACTCATGCTTTACAAATCCAGATATCTTTTACAGAACTACATTTAAACAAAAGCCTTATCAAAAACATAACTCTTCAGCCTTCAGTATCAATTGACTGTTCTCCTAATTATGCTGGGAAGAAAACTCCAAATACGTGGAGCATAGCAGCTAAAAACCTGGGAACCACAAAGATTAGCTTTTGCTGCGACCAGCGACATGAGGAGTAAATTTAAAATCAGTCAAAACCTAACCTGTAGTAAATTACAGGACCTAAGAACTGCAATAATGTGGTTACTACTTCTTATCAGCTGCAGTTTAATTTAGTGAACCAACCAAGCAATACTAAATGTGAGTTCACTGTAAGCACCTTATTGATTAGTTGAAACTTGTCTGAAAAAAGAAAATGGCTCGAGAGAAAGTAGCTGACAGCTTGCATGTTCTCTTGCATATTTCAAAATCATATTTTTTTTTTTCATTTGTAATACAATTCCTTATTGTACAGTTTTTATATGTACGTCTAATAGAAACATAGTAGATATTAAAATGAAAGTAACAGAGTGTTAGTGGGGGATCTGATCAACCATTGCTATGCTGTTAAAAACATCCTCAGCTAACCACCATGGATAATTGATTTGTAATGTATTAGCAGTGCTGGAAGGAAACACTTGTCTCACAGCTCGGTTCATCCCTCAGGGATCCTAAAGACATTACTTCTTGCTACCAATGTAATACACATCATAGTACTGAGACTGCCCTACTGACACTTCATAATTATATTTTACATGCAATTGAATACAGGCGTGCTGTAATATTAGACTGCAGCATGATTCATCCACAGCATTTGACACTGTTGATCCCCGCTTCAGTTACCTTCTTTGAAGTATAGCTTTCTTATTACTGGTACCATGATTAGCTGTTTCATTCATATCTGGAAAACTTAACACCATCCCAAATACATTAAACTAAAAATATTTTGATCCACAGATCTGTGGCTTTTCCAATTAATGATATTCTTCGACAACAAAGTTTTCCAATATTATAACAGCAAAAGAACATTCAAGGAGGAAGTAAAATGTCCAAGAGATACAAATGGCAAAATCATAGATGAAGAAAAAACAAATTGCAAATATATTAAATGATTACTTATCACAAGTTTTTACAAAGGAAGATACGGACAACATGCCCTACATGTCGACCTTTTCCTATCCAGTTTTAAATAATTTTAGCATAACTGAGGCAGAAGTGTTAAAGGGACTAGGAGCTCTTAAAATAAACAAACCCCCTAGGACGAATGAGATCCTCCCAATAGTACTCAAAGAAATGAAAGAAGTTATTTACAAACCACTAACCAAGATCATGCAACATTCTCGTGAGACAGGGGTTGTACTGGCAGACTGGAGAATTGCAAACGTAACACCGATCCACAAAAAGGGAAACAAAACCGAACCAGGTAACTACAGACCAATAAGCCTGACTTCTATTATATGGAAACTTATGGAAACTATAATAAATGGAAAATTACCTATATGGTAACAGTATCCTGGGAGACAGTCAGCATGGTTTTAGGAAAAGGAGATTGTGTCTAACTAACCTGCTTGATTTTTTTGAGGATGCAACATCGACAATGGATAATTGCAAAGCATACAACATGGTTTATTTAGATTTCCAGAAAGCTTTTGACAAAGTCCCGCATAAAAGATTAATTCTCAAGCTGAATGCAGTAGGGATTCAAGGAAATGCATGCACATGGATTAGGGAGTGGTTAACATGTAGAAAAAAGAAAGTACTGATTAGAGGAAAAACCTCAAAATGGAGCGAGGCAACCAGTAGAGTACTACAGGGATCAATATTAGGTCCTCTGCTATTCCTAATCTACATTAATGACTTAGATTCTGGTATAGTAAGCAAATTTGTTAAATTTGCAGACGACACAAAAATAGGAGGCATGGCAAACACCGTTGCAGCAGCAAAGGTCATTCAAAATGATCTAGACAGCATTCAGAACTGGGCAGACACATGGCAAATGGCATTTAATAAAGAAAAGTGTAAGGTACTGCATGCAGGCAATAAAAATGTGCAATATAAATACCATATGGGAGATACTGAAATTGAAGAAGGAATCTATGAAAAAGACCTAGGAGTTTATATTGACTCAGAAATGTCTTCATCTAGACAATGTGGGGAAGCTATAAAAAAGGCCAACAAAATACTCTGATAAAATACTCAGTGAAAAGTGTTGAATTTAAATCAAGGGACGTAATGTTGAAACTGTACAATGCATTAGTAAGACCTTATCTAGAATATTGTGTTCAGTTCTGGTCACCTTGCTACAAAAAGGATATTGCTGCTCTAGAAAGAGTGCAAAGAAGAGAATAGTGGGAGTCTGGAACCAACTCCCCAGTAATGTTGTTGAAGCTGACACCCTGGGATCCTTTAAGAAGCTGCTTGATGAGATTATGGGATAAATAAGCTACTAACAACCAAACGAACAAGATGGGCCGAATGGCTTCCTCTCGTTTGTAACCTTTCTTATGTTCTTATGTTACTTAAAGTATATATATATATATATATATATATATATATATATATATATATATATATATATATATATGTGAACTTTTAATGTTAGTATATTGATATGGACAGTTGCAGCAGTACGAAGGTCACTCTTGAAATCAGGACTTAAAGGATGTGTTGCAGTAAGAATACCTCTGTTATTATCTTCAAATATTGCTCATCCTTGTTAGACAGCTTTTTGCATCTTCCACTCCTGGGTTTGTCAATTACAGATGATGTTTCTCTGTACTTGTTGATTATGCTTTTTTTGGTATTATTTGAATAATCTTTCTAAATTTCACTGCATCCCTTCTTGCATTATTATTATTAATGTTAACTTTGGTGAAATTCAGGGGGCGTGAACCAGGACTTTGCTATTTCCTAATTTCACCTGTCTAATCATCATTGACTCCCTATTTAAACCCAGTCACAGCTCAGCTCTTATTTGCATACGTTGCAGGAAACCTTCAGTACCGTCTACTTCTAATGCAGACCTCTACCCAACAACCAGACCTGCTGCCCCGGCAGGCTCAGCCTCAGCCAGCAGGATCGGCCACTCGCCAAACTCTTAAAAACCCTGTACGACAACAATATCCCGGCTGGAAGCGAGCGTATGGCATTGCTCAGTAATAATTTTACCTTTATAACTGCTACATCCACATTGCCTCCTTCTCACAAGCGTGCTTCTGCAAACTCGCTCAAACAGAGTCCCAGGACAGGCTGCAGCAGCCCCTCCTCTCCAGTCATGGTCATCGCCTCATCTCAGCACAGCAACCAGGAGATGCACCCAAACTCATCCTTCATGTAATTTTCGAGGACATGAAGTCCTTCATTCAACCCATCGCTGTCTCAATTGCCTCAATTAATACACGGCTCAACGATATGGACAAACGGGTTGCTTCTCCATTACTTCAAGCCCAGTATTCGCCACTCGAATCATGGTTGCCGTCTCTTCGGGTTCAGCACTTCCGGTTCCCACAGGTGATGTTCCGACCTACAATTGGGTATCAGCTGCCCTCAGTGGTCCACAGCAAGCGCCTGTAGTCAGAAATCAAGTCCAGCCACCACATATGGTTTCTACTTTTGATATTTGGGCAACATTTACAGTTAGATTCTCAGAGCTGTTTTCCAAGCTCATTTAATTTTATTTTTCTGGAAGGGAACATTTTCAAGTACAGTTCTAATTTAGACTGTTTGCAAGTAGTAAGAAATGGCAAGTACTAAGATTTGTTGTTTCTGTCAAGTTAAATTTTTGGAAACAGGCTTCACACAGCTATTTTACTGGACTTTCCAGGCTCTCTTGGTTTGAGTCTGGCCCGTCCTTTTTTTCTCTCTCCCCTGCTCTAGAGGCCAAGCTTCGAATCCTAAGTTGCAAAACACTCCTCTCACGGCCCTGGTTTCCACCCTGTGAATTACTATATATATTGCAGTCAGCACTCGGATGTCCGTTATCCAGATACACGTCAGTCGCGTTTTACCAATCTTGTATTAAGAATAAAATCAATCCCCATTATGTATATGTAACAAATTAATGCACTTACCCATCCCACGCGATTTCCGACTTTGTCACCAGTTTTCTGATACAAAGCCCATCTCTTCAATGTTACAATGTACTTGTTTATACATCACAGCCCGCATTTTTTTGTTAAGATGAACATATATATACAACTCTCTGCAGATAACACAAGAGACATCCATCATCATGGTCCACTAGGTGTATGGCCTCTAAATGTACCATAGAGACCTACTGGGAGGCTGCCATGGTTGTTGGGGAGGTACACTGCATAAGGGTGTATATTTACAGAACGCATGTGTATGCTATCTGCCAACATAGTCCTAAAACACTGAAAAATACAGAACATACTGGTATTACAGCACAACGTATACAGCCCATTTGTGACAGTGAGGCCATCCCTCCCATTAAACTGTATTCTGTTAATCATCTAGTATGACACTGAAAAACTCTTGGTTGATCCGTGTTGTTGGTGCTGCCCTCTCAAACTGACATGACACAGCACATTGCACTCACCCATGTAAACACAGTTTCATAACAGTGTACCTCATACACTTCAATTTTTGCAGGTGACAATATCATTGTGTCATACATCTGTCGCATGGGTGTCCTGTTCTTAAAGTGCTCCCATTCCCCCTATCCATGTTAGTATGAATGCTAATGTCAGCCCATCACTCCTTCCTCCCTTGCAAAAGACTGTATTATGCCATTGAACATCTGAAATTCCATACAACAGGAAGTTATTCTAGGACATAGATTCATATTACAGCAGTATTGATAGTCCTGTCATGTACCTGTGTCTCACGATTGACCATGCCTATACACTTCCCCTCGTGTTGCCCTGTATGCAGTTGCCCACCCCTCACTACACTAGACATTGGTCATGGCAGTGGAATTCATAGAGGTACAATGTGATGCTGGTGCCACTATTATGCATCTGTCTACTACTAAACCTGCATAAGTAGTGCCCAGATATGCACAACCCCCCAACACACTGGCATGGCAGTAGACCTCATACACTTAGTTGACCTTGATGATGGATGTCTCTTGTGTTATCTGAAGAGAGTTGTATGTTGTTGCCAGTGTTGCCTTGCCCCTTCCACTGCTTGTAAGGGGTGGGAGGGAATTCAGAGTTAGGGTTAAAAACCCTAGCATTGCATTTCCCTACTTTTGTTGGTTTAATATCAACCCTAACTGATGTATTAACAAAGTTTTTTGCAAAGAATTTCCTTCCTTTTTGAGAATATATTTATAGCTAGAAAGCCTGTATATTGTATTATAGAGCACAAAAAGTGGCTATATTGTGTAAACTTGATTAAACACGTCACAGGTTTATATATAATACACGATTAGTTTTTCTTCACCTATTCACACAAAGCTTTTCAATACTTCTGCGTATTTAAATTGTAATCACTATATAGTTTAATTTGTGTTTAGGCGTGTTTGTTTATTAGACGGCTAACAGGTACTGGGAGCTGTCGCTTAAGACCAGGACAACACTTCACAACTGTAGACTAATAAATTGTATTTCACCACTTGCATGTTAGCACTCACTCTAGACTTGTGATCGTGTGTGTCTTTGTGTGTGTTATACTGTGTTTATTATAAACCCTTCGTTTGGAACAGTGCAATACACAGTGCTGTGTATTGCCTGGGATTATTCTTTGCGGTCGCCAGATCGGGATTAGAAAAATAAAATGTGCTTGGATCGTGAACTTTGTTGTCTTCTATATCGTAATCACATCACCTATACACCTGCGCACTGCAAACCCCTTTGCCACACCTTGGCATATTGTGTTTGGTGGTCAACTCTGTCTTAGAGAACAGAGAACACTTTGCTTGTTTCCCGAGGGGTGTTCTCTTAACCAGAGACTACTGTGTATGTGTGTATGTATATATATATATATTGTAACCGGCCGGCACTCACGGTCGTTCGTTTGCCCCTTTGAAAGCAGACCCAGGACACAGGAAATTGAGTTTTCAGCGTGGTTGCGCTATTTTTAATAAACAAATAAAACACAAGCAGAAATAAACACCTAACTCCTTGTTGGAGCACTGACTATACAGGCAGGTCCCTGACTAGCTCGCAGGATGGCTAAGCCGTTTACCAAACAAGCACACCAAACCACACAGGTTTAAAACAAAAACAAAAAGGTTTTTACACTACCTTTTCTTTATACGCTTGAGCACACAGTCAAACGGGCTTCTATACACACCAGCAGCCCTGAACAGACTGGCTGCTGGTGTGTATAGAAGCCCTGGCTCTAATTTATAATGATCACCAGGTGCAGTGGATAATTACCAATAAAACAATTAACAAAATAATTAAACAATTGACCAAAATGTGCTTATGCACATGTTTTATGCAGGGAGGATATTACACATCCTCCCCCTCAAGTGTGCAACACTGATCGGCCATTCCAAGGCCACTTCCCTCCACCCTTAAAAGACCACCCACCCTCAAGTCCGATATCTTTAATCTTCGCCCTCTTCCACGGGCGGGCTTGAGAGTGGGTCGGTCCCTCCGGCGCTTCCAGTTAGGGACCATGAACTGGCAACACGGGACCCCACCGGGATGACAGGGGCGACTGAAGCAACGGCCGGGGAACAGGAGGATGCAGCAGCGGGCAGAGATCTTCACCTGGGGACCGGCACAGCGATGTGCGATTACCCAGGGGAAGCGAAGCAGCGAATAGGGGGAGCACCAGCGACGTCTGGCAGCAGCCCAGCGACGTCTGGGTGCTCGGGGAGAGCGGAGTAGGGAACCGGGGGCAGAGCTGTGGCCGATGGTGCAGACTCCTGGGCTCCAGGTCAAACGCAGGGAGGTCTAGGCAGACCGGCAGTGTGTCCAGGAGCAAGGGGCAAGGGACTGCACTGACCAGCGCCGGACAAGTTTGCAGGGTTGGGGGCTGGAGCTGTGGTGGAGGTGTGCTCTTCACCTCCTCTGGCTCTCGGGATGGCAGCTCCACCCTCTCTGGCTCTCGGGACGGCAGCTCCACCTCCCACTTCTGGAGCAGCAGGTCCAGCTCTGTGGGCTCCGGCTCCTCCCCTCTGGGCTCTGGAAGCGACAGCTCCTCCCCTCTGGGCTCTGGAAGCGGCAGCTCCTCCCCTCTGGGCTCTCGAAGCGGCGGCTCCTATGGTGCAGGAGACTGCTGGACTTCTCTCGCCGGCTTCCACTTTTGGAGCAGCAGCTCCAGCTCTGTTGGCTCCCGTTCTTTTATTTCTAACAGGGCCAACCACACCTCCCCTCTTTGCCTCTCAATCTCCTCCTGTAGTTGGCGGTTGTTTTCTTCTTGCTCCGCTGTGTTTTTGTTGATCCTGGCTTTCCATTTCAATTTCTGGGTCTTTAGGGGCACCCAAACATGCTGCCACCATATGTAACCGGCCGGCACTCACAGTCATTCGTTTGCCCCTTTGAAAGCAGACCCAGGACACAGGAAATGGAGTTTTAAGCGCGGTTGCGCTATTTTTAATAAACAAATAAAACACAAACAGAAATAAACACCTAACTCCTTGTTGGAGCACTGACTATACAGGCAGGTCCCTGACTAGCTCGCAGGACGGCTAAGCCGTTTAACTGCCAAACAAACACACCAAACCACACAGGTTTAACACAAAAACAAAAAGGTTTTTACACTACCTTTTCTTTTTACGCTTCTATACACCCCAGCAGCCCTGAACAGACTGGCTGCTTCCTTTATATACCCTGCACCTGGCTCTAATTTATAATGATCACCAGGTGCAGGGGATAATTACCAATAAAACAATTAACAAAATAATTAAACAATTGAGCAAAATGTGCATACGCACTTGTTTTATGCATGTTTTATTAACCCCCTCCCTGCTGTGT
The DNA here is from genome assembly GCF_902713425.1 of Acipenser ruthenus. NCBI lineage: Eukaryota > Metazoa > Chordata > Actinopteri > Acipenseriformes > Acipenseridae > Acipenser > Acipenser ruthenus. The sequence goes on from NC_081189.1 coordinate 44,814,711, forward strand.
TACAATATATATATATATATATATATATATATATATATATATATATATATATATATATGTTGTTGTTGTTAAATGTGTGGCTACATTTCTTAGCTTGGACACACATGTGCACCTAAGAAAAAAAGTTAGTGTGGAGCCCTGAGAGTTAACCAACACCAGAGTAATCTTAGCTAATGTATCCCTCTTGTTTAGATTCACTTTGTATAAATTTCTGTTTCAGTCATCAAACCCTGGTAGCATTTTAAAACCATCTAGCATCATTCTAACTCTCATACTCATGTCTAACCTCAAAAGTACACCAAGGTGTAACCATTAGCATTTCACTCTGCCCCTACAAGATGTAAGGAATACTACATTTGTTCTACAGTATGCAGCATTCTTATTAATGTATTTCTTACATTAATTAGGTTAATGATTACACTCTGGGTACCATATGTACTTGGGGGTAAGACGATGCTGAGAGCACTGAGAGCATGATTCTGATGTGATGCAACGAACCAAAAAATATGACGACTTAAATAGAAAATAATAAAAAAGTTAATCTAAACTACAATAATTGTGTCATTAGTTATTTCACACCCATAATGAGTTGCTCTTTAATGGGTTTTACAGAGCATCTTATTATTAAGTATTATATGGCTTACTATAATGTATTAACCAGCTACAATGAGTAGACATACCTTGACTTGACCTTTTAATACCATGCTTTTTTTTGTAACAGTAATAGATACTTTTTTTCTGTCCATAGGGTTAACTGCTACAATGCAATGAGTTCCCAGTGTCCTTTTGGAGGGTTTAAAATGTCTGGGAATGGAAGGGAAATGTGAGTAACCTAATTAATATACTTGCTTGTGTGGAGAAAGGCAAAGACAGAATTTTTTTTTTGTTTTTTTTACTTCACCCAGTTGAAAACGTGATTGTGAATGAAGTCTATAGGATTCTGGTATTTTCAATGCATTATTTAGGTGAGTGAATAGGGTATTATAATTGCTCCAACCTGATAGGTAAAGTTAAAAAAAAGTATTTTAATTATTTCAATCACAATTCTTAATTAGCCCTATTGCAGTTGCCCTGCAGACACTGTATAAGCATGTTAATATATTTTGTGTTGACATATGATATCACCATTACAGGAGATAGCTGATACTTATTTATACCTCCAAGATTATTAATTACTAAAGCTTTTTTTCCTCAGGGGTGAATATGGCCTGCAAGAATACACAGAGATAAAGACTGTTACAATCAAAATCCCTCAGAAGAATTCCTAAGTTACAGACTTTTCCAAGAAGACAATAAAGCATGCAAATATATCACACCAGTGGCTTTTTTTGGTCATTTCAGTAGTACAATAAATGTGAATTTTTATTTGAGGCCCTTCTGCTGAAGAAACCCCATATAGAACAGCAGAAATACTTTAAAACAATACCAATGGGGTTTTAGGACTGTACTGCATTTCTGTAATGTTTGTGGTCTTAAACACTGGCAATTTTTATCTAATGGTCATACAAAAAAAAAGGGAGTTGTGCAGGTCATCTGCAGGGAAAACATTTAGGGGAGAGGGGGCAAGATTGAAAGCACTGGTTGAGACCTAAATGTGCAATTGTGGCAATGTGCCCCGCCCCTGTGTGCATTTCTGTGTTGTATGTTGCGTGTGGTGTGTTAATGTTGGTGTATAGATATGGCTGCACAGGATATAAATGGGTGTGTGCAGCACAAGTTATTTAAAATGTTAATTGTATTTAGACACGGGGATTGCACTTCACTTCACGTGCATTTAAAGTATATGTGAGCACGAGGTTGCACATAATTAATTCACGTGCTGGGATTCAAGTGAATAATTAATTGATAATTGAATCCCGGCACAACAGTATATATAGATGCACGTTTTACTCACTCGGGGTTGTGTGTTCGGTGAGTGGAGAACGGGTATGGAGAGAAAGTAAAGTAAAGTAAAGTAAAAAACAATTGCTATCGCGTGCTGGTAGGACCAGCACGATACTTTTTTGTTTATTTTTACTCACCGTGTTTGTGTGTCTGTCCGTCCACCGTTTGTTAAGTGTTAGTCCGTTTTGTTTGTCTGTTTTATTTGGCCTTAAGTGCCATGTCCTGTCTTCTGTTTTGTTCAACCTTTTTATTTTCTGTGTGTTAATAAAACGCTGAGCACCGCAACATCTCAGATTCATTGCAACAACTGTCTGTCTGTGTGATTCTCTCTGGCCTGAAGTCATCCCTGCAGCTAGCCTGTCATAGCAATCTGTAATATTTATTTGCTTTCCTGCTAGAGCACAGGGCCAAGAAAATGTTTCAATTTAACACAAACGTTGATGCATTTCACACATTTTGGGCTGGTAATTAAGGTTAAGGTTCAATAATGAAACTACATCTCTAACTGAATAATTGTTATTTTATTTTACATGCCGTTTAATCATGTACAACTAAATACATTTTGTTTGTGAAGGAATTTGTTTGACTTTTCTTTTGACTAGATATTTAAATGTTATTGTTTGGCAGTTGCCTGGGTGTGCTGAAAACTTTTGTAACTACAATATCTCAGACCTTCAAAGGCAGGCTTAACAAAAACTTGGAGGAAGATTCAAACATGCACATATCCTCATTTGCAAATAACAAAATAGATATACTGTTTAAGAGGGAATAACAGAGACTACAGGGTGAGTTTAATTACTGAATTTGAATAAATTTGGACTTCAATTAAATTATGTACTATACTACTACCAAAAACCCTGCAGAACGTATTGGTAAAGTATATTCGTTGGTACATACAGTATATTCTTGCATTTATTTTTTACTGTACAAGTATTTCTATACAGTATATTTCCAAGAAACATACCATTATTGAACAAAGAACAGCAAGGCAAGCTGTTAAAAATAAGGAACTAAACATGCTTCAGACAGTGTAGATATTGAAACACATGAAAGGGTTCTTGGCTGCTCAATATAAATGTACTGGCTGATGAATTTCAGCAAACAAAGAATCGTTTGTTAACTTTATCTTGAAAGTATGTGAAATTAGAAACCGAGGGCTGTGTTTTTTATTCTGTAAAAGGAGTAAGCTGCTGATTTGTCTGCATATACTTAATTTGCTGAGTGGCAAGACCACTAATATGTGCCATTGCTCTTTGATTCTTTGTTTTTATGAGATGACCTTTTTTGCTATTGGCTGTTTTTTGATGAGCACACAGTTTGATGGGTGTTTTCATATCATTTTTGAAATAGTAATGGCTTTCATGAATGCTCTTTGTTTTCCATCATAATGTGTCTGTCGTTTTTTCAGAGGACATACTGGTGCATGTAATGCGAATAGGCCCCATTCAGAAAGCTTTAATTGTCTGTTTTGATGGCTTAAATAAAGTCTGATATCATGGAACTGAGACTGTTCTTGCTTTCTTAGATAGTCAATAATTTCATCCATTCAAAACACGCTTTAAACCATCAAAAGACTTTAAAAACTTTATAACTTTATAAATGAGTTATACTTTGTGAATATGGCCCTATTACGCATAGATGTTACTGTGTGTTTTAGCAAAGTGATCCATTTTGAGCACATTTTTAAAGATGTTATCAACTATGTATATTGTAGTAGCTTTCTCAACAATTGATTTAAAATATAGCATTTTTCTAAAGTCCTTTTTGAGTACTTCAAGTGAAATGAGAAAATATTTACTAAAACACATGCTAAAGATAACAAACAGATCAAATAGCATTGTTAAGCCATATCCATAATTTTATAAGCCTTTCAAACTTAGATATGAACTGCCAACCAATTATTTACACCATAGTACATCATGATGGTAAAATGGTGCAGCACTGACTTTCAACTTTAGAGACCCATTGGGTGTATTCTTAATGTTCTTTTCCTTTTCATCACCATTGTTATATAGCTTATAAAAAGAAACATGGTGCACCTTCGTAAAATGTATGCTTACGATAAAAAGAAAACTGCTACTTTTAATATAATCAAGTCAGTCTGAGCAAAAAGACTACATATTAACATAGCTTCATAATCATCTTGGGTATAACTTTTAAGTTTCTTTCCATTTAAATGTTACAGTTTAAATCGTTTAATTTGATTTGTTAATTGTTTATCATTCATTAGATAAAATGTATTGGAATGTCTGTGAATGAAGTGTTTAATTGGCTGAAGGATGTAATAATGATTTATAAATGTGAAAAGTATTTAATCTGAAATCAAAATAACGCACATTTGAAACTGTCTTTGGTGCATACGTAATGTATTCAAAAATACAGATAGCAATGATGCATGATGGAGAAATGTTTTCTGACACCAGGAGACAGTGTTGTAAGGCTCATTTTAATAAACGGTTCAGGCACGTGGGCTTGAAATGATAGTGTCCACAGGGTAAGCTTCATTCTCTCAAATGCATGATTTGAGAATTAACTTCCACAATGCAACATTTAAATGTGTTCAGATTAAAACAAAGTCTGCTCATCTTAAAGAGTAAGTAGCAGGGTTCTGAAAAATATAGAGTTACAAGGCCCCACATGTTGCTACAGCTGTTTAAATAATGTACCTGTAATTTCTCTTTTCATTGTTAACATCTTGACAATTTTTTTAAACAGACTTTAAAGTTGTAAGTGTAGAAAATTGTCAGGAAAAATTACAGGTATGCTATTTAAACAGGTGTAGCAACACGTGGGGATGTGTAACGCTATATTTTTCAGAACCCTGCTACTTACTCTTTAAGACAGATACCGCCATATAAAAAAGCCAGCCTAGTTTTAAAGTTTGCCTATCTGGAACATGAGTGTTCTGCATTATTTCCATTAATTACCAAGATTTTTACCTGCCATGAGCATTCCATGAAAAAACACTACAGCCATTTTATAGAAGTCTAGTGTTGTTTAACCTTCAGAGGTTGGACATAAATATTTATACATGTAACTGTGGTATTGTTAAAGGAAAATACATGTATAGTAGTTAAAGGATACCGTAGATTTTTAGTGACCTACACTATCAGTTGCACTTTGTGATTTATTATTACTATTTTAGTTGATTAACAACTAGCTTACTCAAGTTTCTGGTGACATTGATAAATGTCACCTGAAACCCTTGACAGAATTACATAGAGAATAAAGTACAACCTACTGGACATAATCAGATTGTTAAAAGCCACCAAGGAGTTCCGTGGCATCACAAAGGACAAGGCCGCAGGTGGCTTTTACAATCTGAATTACATACAGTGGCTTGCTTGTATTTTGTTTTGTATAATTCCAGCACTAAAAAAGAAACACACGCAAATAAAAGTAAATGAAACTTTTCTTTATTAAAAATCACAAATCTCTCCCTCTTCCATAGCGTTGTTTCATTTACCATGGTCTTGCAGATTGGAGGATGTACTGCCCAGAATTTCAAAGTTCTGAAGTTCTGCCTTTCAGCCTCTGACAGAATGGTAAATTGAGAGGACATTTTTTTTTAACAAATAAGCTTTCACTGCATTGCTTACTTGAGACTGTCAAAACACTTTGAAACCGGCAGATATTTAAAAAAAATTCTGAAAATTCTCATTCAACTGACGTCAGATTGAGTCTGTAATAAGAAATATCAGGCATGATCTGTCGTCATAACAGTGATTGCAGGCTACTACTGACGTCAGTAGTAGCTTGTAATCAGAGAATTAAGCACAGGATTTTATAGGGAAATGTCAGTTACACTAGTATTATAGGCTTATTATGCACAAATTGGGTGTACATTATTATTATTATTTGTATTATTATTATTATGTCAATAAAATAGCTGTTTAGGTATTTCTTATGAGCAGCATGTTTTTAAAAACACATCAAACCCAGGCCTATACTGTATATATTTGTAGATTCAATTTTAAGAACTTTAACTATGCCCAATACAGTTTACAGTTACACAAACTACTTTTTTCTGGAGTATAGTAGATTATATTTAGTTTTTCCATTAAATTATAATACAAAATGTGACAGGATGGCGTGTGTGATGACGTCAGGCCAGAAGCAGGAACTGGAAAAGGATACCGCAGGTAGAGTGAAATGGCGTTTGCGCCGTCTTTATTCGAAATACAACAAAAATAAACCAAATGTTTTAACAAAAAAGAAACACTTTGCTCACCGAGCAAAATAAACAGTTAAACAAAAAACAAGTCACGAACACAAAAAAAAGGAATACAATAACTGGTTCAGGTCAGGCTGAGCTGTAGCCGTCACTGTTCCTGGACTTATTCTTAAACTTACAGCCTTTTTCTCTCTCTCTCTCTCCCTCGTTGCTCTCGCTCCTACTACACCACCACCCCGAGCTGGAGAGCTGCAGACTTTTTATACAGGTGACCATCTCCCGATTAACAACAAATTAAATCACCTAATTAATTCGGGAGATGGCCACCTTCTGCACGAGTTTTCTACTAAACGGCTACGCCGTCACAAATACATAAATAATAATAATATACACGGCGCTTCGCTGTCCTAAAACACAATAAATAAATAAACCAACAAACAAACACAAAATAACACGGCCGGAGGGGGCCCTGTTACAAAAACTAATATTTATGTTTTTACGTAGAAGCAATAAACCTTCATACCTGGTCATAACTAGACCTGCCTAACAATACGCATATGCAGCACATATTTTAAAATATATAACAACATTTTGGTAAAGGAATGACCAGTAGTATATTTATTGTACATTCGTTTACAATAGTACAAATCAAAAGTCATTACCTCTAATTTATATCATTGCTAAAAATCAGAGGGGAAGATGTGTTAGTGCCTGGACTGCCCTCTTACTACTCTCTGGGGTTGGCCTCGTCCTCGCTGGCCAGGGACTGTCAGCTGTGGGTTTCCAGGTAAGGGCCCGGGTGGTCTGGGTCCTGGTGGCCTTGTCACTGCAATGCGGGGGTTCTGTGCTGCCAATAACATCTCCTTCTCAGGGTTCACACGGCTTCCATTGCGAGACACCTCTCCTTGTTTGCCAGCTCCTTTTGCAGTTTGTGGTGGGTCATTCTTGTTGGTGTTTGCCTTGTTAGCTTAAAAGAAAAAAAAAACAGCAGATGGCAATTTAGAATCCAATTACAGTTTGTGGAACTATGTAGAATCTCTAAAATTGCAAGTACAGTATTTAACATTGATTGCAAACACATAAAAGAAAAACCTGAAAAAAAGTGTACCAGTGCATCAAATTCAAATGTATTTATATTTAACCAAAAACATTTGAGATGTACATTTCAAGGGGGTTCTGGCGAGATGCAGCCTGTGTCTCAGATAAATATTTCTCCATGGATAGGGTGATGAGAAGTAAGCTGTGGTTTCACCTCTGCAAGCCTGGGATTCAAAGTCAATTACTGTAAGTCACAAATTTAGTTTGGTGGTCTCGACTTATAGACCAGTGGTTTAACATCACAAAACCAACATGTAATCAGCATATCTCAAAGAGACCATTACAGCTGTCTCTGTTATCCCTTCACTTTGGATGAAGTGGTCATTCAGTACCTTATACTCCAGTTCAACACTCACACACTTCTCACTTCAAACATCTTAGTGACTCACTTGCAAAGGGTACATCCAAAGAATCCTATTTACCTGGTGCAGTACTTTTACCACCCCCAGACTTGATGGGCAGCAGGTCTTCTAAATCTTTCATTATCGAATTTGTGCTGTCTTGGTTGTTCCTTCGGTTCTTCTCTTCATCTCGTTGCTGTTGAAAGAACATATTTCTGCATTTTAACAGTTTGCATGTTAGTGGTATTTACAGTGCCTATAGTAAGTATTCACCCCCCTTGGATGTTTCACAGTTTGTTGTGTTACAACCTGAAATCTTGATGCATTTAAATGGGATTTTTTTTCCTTTTGATTTACACAACCTACTCAACACTTTGAAGAGGCAAGTGAATTTTTATTATGAAACAACAGTTAATGAAAAATATAAAAAAAACTGAAATGTCTTGGTTAGATAAGTATTCACCCCCCTGAGTCAATACTTGGTAGAACTACCTTTGGCAGCAATTATAGCTGTGAGTCTTTTGGGGTAAGTCTCTACCAGGTTTGCATATCTGGATCGTGCAATATTCGCCCATTCTTCTTGGCAAAATTGTTCAAGCTCTGTCAAGTTGGATGGGGATCGTTGGTGGACAGCAATCTTAAAGTCTTGCCACAGATTCTCAATCGGATTCAAGTCCAGGCTTTGACTGGGCCAATTTAGGACATTCACTTTCTTGTTTTTAAGCCACTCCAGTGTCGCTTTGGCTGTGTGCTTGGGGTCATTGTCCTGCTGAAAGGTGAATCTCTGTCCCAGCCTTAGGTCTTTTGCAGACTGAAGCAGGTTTTCCTCAAGGATTTGCCTGTATTTAGCTCGATCCATTTTGCCCTCTACCCTGACAAGCTTCCCAGTCCCTGCTGATGAAAAGCATCCCCATAGCATGATGCTGCCACCACCATGCTTCACAGTAGGGATGGTGTTACCTGGGTGATGTGCTGTGTTGGGTTTGCGCCAGATATAACGCTTTGCATTTAGACCAAATAGTTCAATTTTTGTTTCATCGGACCACATAATCTTTGCCACATCTTTTTAGAGTCTCCCACATGCCTTTTCGCAAATTCCAAGCAGGATTTTACATGGGCTTTTTTTCAGAAATGGCTTCCTTCTTGCCACTCTTCCATACAGGCCAGATTTGTGGAGTACCTGAGCTATTGTTGACACATGGACAGTTTCTTCCATCTCAGCCATGGAACCTTCTACTTCTTAATGATCGACTTGACTGTGCTCCAAGGGATTTTCTATGCCTTTGAAATCTTTTTATATCCCTCCCCTGATCTGTACCTTTCCACAACTTTATCCCGGAGTTGTTTGAAAGCTCCTTGGTCTTCATGGTAGTATCTTTACTTTGAATGCACTACCCAACTGTGGGACCTTACAGAGACAAGTGTATTTAATCTGAAATCATGTGAACCACTTTTACTGCACACAGATGGACTCCATTTAATTTATTGCGTGAATTCTGAAGGCAATTGGTTGTACCTGAGCTTATTTAAGAGTGCCATAGCAAAGGGGGTGAATACTTATCTAATGAAGACGTTTCAGGTTTTTATTTTTAATTGATTTGTTTTTTCATCCCCCCATTTTTTTCACACATTGAAAGTGTTGAGTAGGTTGTGTAAATCAAAGGAAAAAAAATCCCATTTAAATGCATCAAGATTTCAGGTTGTAACACAACAAACTGAAAACGTCCAAGGTGGGTGAATACTTACTATAGGCACTGTATTCAAACATATAAAAATGAACCATGCGATCAAAGGTAAAAAGTAATGCCAAATGCTAGACTCTTGATATTGCTCAGAAGGTTCAGGTTTATTCATTTATGTGTAACTGCTATTAAATGGATGGAATGGAATCAATAGTATTTTAAATGCTAAGTTTCAATGGACACTTTACTGCTGGTGTTATTATTATTTATTTGGCAGACACATTTATCCAAGGCAACTTACATGTGTTACAAGGCAGTACAGTATTACAATGCAAAATTAATATTTAAATACAGTATAGTTAAAGGCGCTCAACGTGAGTGCAGGATGCACTCTATAGCCTGCAAGTCGCGAGTTTGAATCCAGGCTATTCCTTTGCCGATCGAGGACGGCAGCTCCCAAGGGGCCGAGCGTCGCCCGGGGAGGGAGGGTTAGGTCGGCCAGGGTGTCCTCGACTCACCGCGCACTAGCGACCCCTGTAGTCTGGCCGGGCGCCTGCGGGCTTGCCTGTAGCTGCCCGAGAGCTGCGTTGTCCTCCAACGCTGTAGCTCTTGGGTGGCTGCATGGTGAGTCTGCAGTGTGAAAAAAAGCAGTCGGCTTGACGGCACACGCTTCGGAGGACAGCGTGTGTTCATCTTCGCCCTCCCAAGTCAGCGCAGGGGTGGTAACGGTGAGCCGACCGTAATAAATAATTGGCCATTCCAAATTGGGAGAAAATAATAAAAATAATTGGCAACGACTAAATTAAAAAAATAAAATAAATAAATAAAAAAATTTAAAAAATAAATAAATAAATACAGTATAGTTTACAGCAAAGGCAAATAATACTACTAAAATGCAATATGAACTAAGATGCAACAAGTAAGGATTTAGTAGTTCAATAGTGCAAGGATGGTGCATTAGCTGGGGATCCAGTATCATGGTCTTAGGTCAGGCAAGTCCAAGGCATAGTAGGGGTGGGAGATCAAGAGATCTACAAGTGCAGTCTAAACAGGTGGGTCTTGAGAAGGCGGCGTAAGGCAGTGAGAGATGGTTCTCCGGTAACTGGTTCCACCACAGAGGGGAGAAGGAGCAGGCACAGGAGGCTGGAGAGTGGAGGGGAGGCATGACCAATCAGCCAGTAGAGGAGCAGAGAGGATGAGAGGGGGTGTAGGGAGACACAAAGGATTGAAGCTAGGAGGGGCAGTGTGGTTAAGACAGTGGTAGACAAGAACAAGGCTATTGAAATGAATGTGAGAAGAGATAGGTAGCCAGTGGAGGGTGTGAAGCAGAGGGGTGTCCATCTCTTTTCCACTATGATCTATGGACTAGCCAGTTAATGAGACGGGTATTTGCGTCTCTTGACTGAATCAATAATGGAAAACTTCAACCCCTTCATCATGGATGCATGGTGACTGGACACATTTTACCAAATACAGATAGTGGCACAATGTACTGCACTGAAAAGCTATAGCAGTATCTGGTAAACCGTTATAAATGTTTACCACAGTAAATCTGTAATTTAGCAGTTGTCCCATGCTTTTCCCATGGTTATACTATGTGTTTATCATAGGTTACCATGGTTTCCCATGTTTTTTAATATACTTTATCATAACTCTTTCGGCTTTACAATGCTTACCTTTGTTTTACCATACTTTCACTATGCTTTATTACACTTTTCAACACTTTTACTATGGTAGACTTTTATAAGGGACAATACAATAATCTTGCATGGTATCTGCTTTGGACCGTAGCAACCTACTACACATACCATTTGCATCTTCTTTTTAAGTTCCAGATTTGAATTTTCATACGCTTTGGAAACAGCATTTAAATAGTAAATCGCCAACCTGTGGATTAGATAGAAGATGCCATTTTAGTTAACAAAGCCCCTCTTGAATAGTAGGAAAGGAGTCTGATTTCAATAAGCTTGGAAAGATTGAATTTATAAAGCCAATGAATTATTACAAAACAGTATTTAATGAATTAAAGACAAATCTTGTACTACAGAATCTAAACATATTTTAGTATTTATATACTTTTTACTGTAATGTTCATTATGTATTTTTTATGCATCTAAATTATAGTATAAAACAATTGAAGACAGGATATATATTTTAAAACGTTTGGCTTACCAGTGTTTCAGAGTCCAGACATTTTAAATGTGTGAACATTTTTAAGTTCTACTGTAAGAATTATACCCTATGCATGCTGTATGTTGATATTATCCCAATATGGCTAAAAAGTAAGCAATAATGGCTATTTAAACAATTTTTTAAGTTATTTCCAATACTTACACCATCAGCAGAACAGCAGGGATAATCAGTCCTGGGTTGGCTACGTAGCTGAAGATATTTCCAACAAAGGCTGGAAAATCTAATTCAATTGTCTCCAGAATGATATCAAACATTTTCGATTTCCCACTGTTTACAAAGGAACCAATTCGTTAGCATTAGTGTTCAGAGTTCCATATTGACTTGGGGTAGCCAAACTAATTTCTTATCCCAGTAATGCCCAATTTCACTTTACCCATGTAGAACATTTATAATACTACATTAAATGATACAAGTGTGGGTAATCGGTAGGTGAAATCAACATCAATAATCAGACTTTCCTCAATTAAATAATTCCATCATTCTTACACATTTTGCATTTTGGTCTCAAATGTGCAGTTTTTAAGAAACTGTGTTATAGCAAACATTAAACATACATCTGATACTAAGTCTTCAGTTTGCTTGCCTTGTCTTCTAGAAAGTATGTTAATGCCTTACTTTCTTGGTCATTCTACGCCCACCGTGTCTTCTGGGTCAAGTTACAATGTTATTGGTTGAAAGCATGTCAGTCAATAGGGGAAACGGCTGATTGGTTATTGACAGGAAGCCAGTGCAGGGATAGGGACAATTTCACCCTCCTGATAAAATGACCTATTGTAATACCAGATTGTTTTAAAATGGTAATACACGTTTCTTTCATACTTTAAAATGGTTACAAAATGTGTCTTTCAAAACTGCACATTTGAGACCTATGTACTGTAATGAATGGATATGCATGGTTGTGACAGTGCAGTGGGTGTGGATGTGGAACACACATCACAGAGTCACTTTGTAGAGGTGCAAAAACTCTACCACAATGGTAGAGGGTGAACTTTATTAAAAGGGAAACACAGTCCAAAGCAACAAAAGTACAAATCATAAGTCCCAATAGAGCAAGTCCCTCTCAGCTCTTTGGGTGCACTTTTGGGGTGGTGAAAAGTGCTGGTGCTCAGGTGCTGAAGTGTCCAGTTCAGTTGTGCGGGGCGTGTGATGTCCAAGGTGAAAAGTGCTGGCAGTAGTGCGGCAGCTCCTTGGCATCTGACCCCGGTCCTGACGATAAACAAATCAAAAACACGTAGAACACAAACAAACAAAACAAACACACAGCTCAGCAACCCAGGTTTAGTATTACCTCCAAAAGCCCCACACTTACAGAATGACAGCCCTTAAATACTAGGAGACTCCACCCCATGATCAGCGCGACTCAGCACACCTGCCAGTTGTCTAATGCAGCACAGCTGATCACAGTAATCTTGTCCCCTAATATGGTCATTCCGCCCTGCACCAAGATGGCCAACTTCCTTTTCCGCCCCTCTCTCCAAGCCGTCCCGTCTCTGAACAGGCGTGCAAGTACCTCTGCTTAGTGCCCTCTTGGGTCGGGAGGGAGATTTGCAGCTCAGATCCTCACGCTCCCTGTCACATATCCCTTTCCTCAGAGTGCAGCCGAAGGCACGCTCGGCCAATACTACCTTCACCAATTGGCCCCCCTCCCTAGAGAAAAAGTCTGCATTTGAGTGCTCCTTACCCGCACAATGTTTTACCCGAAAGTTGAAGGATTGCAACGCCAAATACCACCGAGTTATCCTAGCGTTGTTATCCTTCATCGTGTCTAACCACTTCAACGAAGCGTGATCTATGACAAGGAGGAAACGACGCCCCAGGAGATAATACCGGAGGGAGTGCACAGCCCATTTAATAGCCAGACACTCCTTCTCGATGACGGAATAGTTACGCCCCCGAGGGAGCATCTTCTTACTGATGTACAAGATGGGGTGTTCTACTCCGTCAATCTCCTGGGACAAGACCGCCCCCAGACCTACGTCAGACGCATCAGTCTGGAGGATGAATTCTTTGCTGAAATCAGGAGATATTAGTGCAGGAGCTTGACACAGCCGCCTCTTTATCACATCAAAAGTCCCCTGACACTCAGCTGACCACTTTACCAAATTTGGAGCCTGCTTCTTAGTGAGATCCATTAACGAGGTAGCAATAGTGGAGAACTCGGGGAGGAACCTACGGTAATAACCTGCTAACCCGAGGAGGGATCTCACCTGGGTTTTGGTCTTCGGAATCGGAGTGTCCACCAAAGCCTGGACTTTAGAGGACATCGGCTTCACCTGACCATTACCCATAATATAACCCAAATATTGTGTTTCTAGTTTGGCAAACGCATATTTCCTCAGGTTGGCTGTTAGCCCCGCTTCCCTTAGAGACTGAAGGACGGCTGTAAGTCTAACAAGATGCTCTTTCCAGGAAGAGCTAAACACTACCACATCGTCAATATACGCGGCCGCATATTTCTGATGTGGAGCTAGCACTTGATCCAGTCTCTGAAAGGTTGCTGGAGCTCCATGCAGCCCAAACGGCATGGTCACAAAATGGAACAAGCCTTCCGGAGTCGAAAATGCGGTTTTCTCGCGAGAGCTTAAGAGTTAAGGGAATCTGCCAGTATCCCTTTGTCAGATCGAGGGTGGAGATGAACCGCGCCCCTCCTATCCGGTCCAAGAGTTCATCCACTCGAGGCATAGGGTATGCGTCGAACTTGGAGACTGCATTCACTTTGCGGAAATCCACACAAAAGCGATTGGTGCCATCCTTCTTGCCAACCAAGACAATCGGGCTGCACCACTCACTCCGTGAAGGCTCTATGACTCCAAGCTCTAACATATCCGCTACTTCTCGGCTCACCGTCCCCCTCCGACTTTCTGGGATGCGGTACGGTCTCTCTCGCACCCTCACACCTGGGGAAGTAACAACAGCATGTTCGATTATATTTGTTCTACCTGGCAAATCAGAAAAAACATCACCGAACTTCCCAATTAACCCTTGTATCTCTCGCTTTTGACTGGGAACTAATTGATCCCCCACCACCACCCCCGCGTTGCTAGGGGGATGAATGTCAGGACCAAAATCGTCCACGACACTATCTCCTGCAATGAACAGGGCCTCCCTTTCCCTCCAGGATTTCAACAAATGAATGTGGTAAATTTCAGTTTTATTCCGGCAGTCGAGCTGCTGAATCTCATAATTTACCTGTCCCATTGCCCGCACCACCTCATATGGGCCCTGCCATTTAGCAAACAGCTTTGATTCGCTTGAGGGCAGGAGTAACATCACCTTATCCCCAGGTCGAAAGGTCCGAATCCGTGCGTTTTTGTTATAATGTCGCTCCTGACGATGCTGAGTCTGTTTCAAGTTAACATGCGCCAGTTTGCCAATTATTTCTAGGCGCTCTTTCAACAGCATTACGTGCCGGACTACATTTTTGGTCTCATTTTGAGGCTCCTCCCACCCTTCTCTTATTAGGTCGAGAATGCCTCGGGGTTGTCTTCCGTACAGCAGCTCAAATGGGGAGAACCCAGTTGAACTCTGTGGCACCTCTCTCACTGCAAACAGAAGGTATGGGAGAAGCTTTGCCCAATTTTTCTGCTCTTGGTTTACAAACCGCCTCAGCATCTGTTTTAAGGTCTGATTGAACCGCTCCACCAAGCCGTCAGTCTGCGGATGGTAAACTGACGTGCAGATGGAGCGGATTTGCAATAATTTATACACTTGAACAAGATATTTAGACATGAAATTAGTCCCATGATCAGTCAAAATTTCTTTGGGGATCCCTACTCTAGACATAATCTTTACTAATTCAGTTGCAACCGCAGCTGCACTAGTGGACCTCAAAGGTACTGCCTCAGGATATCACGTTGCATAGTCCGCCAATACTAAAATATGCGTATATCCTGAGTCAGAGGGAATCAATGGGCCCACTATGTCCATTGCGATACGCTCAAAGGGAACCCCCACCAAGGGCAATGGGACCAGCGGGGCGGGGCGAACTCGACCCGGCGCCACCTTTTGACACTCAGGGCATTCCGCTACATATTTCCTCACTTCGCCACATACCCCAAGCCAATAAAACCGAGCCAATATTCGCTCCAGCGTCTTTTCAGAACCGAGGTGCCCCGAAAAAGGTATATCGTGTGCCAACCACATCACCTCGGCTCGAAAAGGCCCCGGAACCAATAATTGTTTAACAGGAGGACCTGTGCCCAGGGCTTGGGTTACCCTATACAGTAACTGCCCGGATATGACATAGTGGGGAAATGTGAGCGGATGTGTATCATCAATAGCCTTCCCCTCGACAGACCAAACCTGCGCCCGGATATTAACTTAAGTGGGGTCATTACTGTGTTCCCACGCCAGGTCAACATCCCGGTCTCAGAACTTCGGTATGTCGAGCGGGGTTATGGTAGCCCGTGCACTGGGGTTCTCAGTAACTCTGCCCCACAGGTCACACTACACCCCTACACCCTTCCCTCGGCTTTTAACAGACACAGAAGCTTCTCCAATCAAGCCCCACCCTTGTCTCATTGCTATCCCCTCCCACTTCTCAGCCCGTCGCTCTCGTTTTGTTTTTCAGGGCCGGAAGCGAGACGAGAACACTTCAGCTTGCATCGGAAAGATCTGGCCAATACGATCCTCCTTTGCAACTACTACCTTACTCGAGGATGGCCCTGTTTCACCCAATAACAGCTGTTTGAAACATGGCCAGTCCCTCCCCAAAATGACAGGATAAGGCAGACTATCTGTGACAGCCACGACTACGCGGTCTGTCCGACTTCCCACAGTCACATATAATTTTGTGGTCGGATATACCTTGGTTTTTCCATGAACACAGGAAATAGCCACCTGGGCATGCGGCTGGCAAGATGTACCCTCCACGAGAGCAGACTGAATCATAGTTTGCCCACATCCTGAGTCCACTAAGGCGTAGGTACTCTTATTACCAATCTTTACAGCAATGACACAAGGCCCCTCCCGACCCTTTCTCCAGGACTTACCTGCTTCGAAAGCCGGGTAGTGGGAAGCCACATCACACTCCATCGTCGCAGGGCAGAATCGCTGAATGTGACCTGGCTCGTGGCATCTCCAGCAGACTGGGGGCGAGGATGCCAAGGGAGCCGACCTGTCCCGCTGCCCTTGAGCAAGTGGGTGGGGGCCAACCTCGGCCTCCACTGTTTGGGAGGGAGGTGGCCCGTCGGGGCACGTGCTGGAACGGGTGTCAAGGATGGTCTCAGTGAAGGCGGAGGTGGGCTGGGGAGCTGGATCCGACTCTTGGGAGGGGGAGGGGTTGATGCTGAGGAGGGCGACACCCCATCTTCAAAGGCCAAGGCCAGGTCGATGGCCGCCTCCAGCGTGGTGGGCCGGTGCTGTGTAATCCAATTCCAGGTCTCTGCCCCCATCATGCTTGTGAACTGTTCGATGTTAATCAGCTCAGCCACTTCCTGGCCTGATTTTTCTGTGGGGCAGAGCCACCGGTCGGACTGGTCCTTCAGCTGTTGTGCTACCACGCGGGGGCGGGTAGCCAGAGGTCTTCGGTACTCACGAAACTGGCGGCGGTAGGTCTCCCCGGTGATGTTGTACCGCCGGAGGATGGCCTGCTTAATCAGTTTGTAATCCTGAGCGGCGGTGTTGTCCAGAGCCCGGTAAGCTGCCTAGGCTTCTCCTGTTAAGCAGGGGGCCAGTTGCAAGGCCCACCACTCCTGGGGCCACCTAGCCATTAGCGCCACGCGCTCAAACATAACCAGGTAGGCCTCCGGGTCTTCCTCCGGCAGCATCCTCTGCAGCTTCGGCTTAGGGACCGAACCTATGGGGAGTCCATCTTCCCCTACCGCCGCTGGCGCCGCGCCAGGTTGGTGCAGCTGGGCCACCCTCTGGATGAGTGAAGTGTAGTGGGCAGCGAGCTCCTCCTGCCTCTTCACCTCCCGGGCTTCCCTCCTCCGCTCACCATCCTCCCTCTGTTGGTCCAGCGCCGTCAATAACGTCGCCAAGGTAGTCGGATCCATCTCTTCAAGTCCCACAAGGACACCAAATGTGACAGTGCAGTGGGTGTGGATGTGGAACACACATCACAGAGTCACTTTGTAGAGGTGCAAAAACTCTACCACAATGGTAGAGGGTGAACTTTATTAAAAGGGAAACACAGTCTAAAGCAACAAAAGTACAAATCATAAGTCCCAATAGAGCAAGTCCCTCTCAGCTCTTTGGGTGCACTTTTGGGGTGGTGAAAAGTGCAGGTGCTCAGGTGCTGAAGTGTCCAGTTCAGTTGTGCGGGGCGTGTGATGTCCAAGGTGAAAAGTGCTGGCAGTAGTGCAGCAGCTCCTTGGCGTCTGACCCTGGTCCTGACGATAAACAAATCAAAAACACGTAGAACACAAACAAACAAAACAAACACACAGCTCAGCAACCCAGGTTTAGTATTACCTCCAAAAGCCCCACACTTACAGAATGACAGCCCTTAAATACTAGGAGACTCCACCCCATGATCAGCGCGACTCAGCACACCTGCCCGTTGTCTAATGCAGCACAGCTGATCACAGTAATCTTGTCCCCTAATATGGTCATTCCGCCCTGCACCAAGATGGCCAACTTCCTTTTCCGCCCCTCTCTCCAAGCCGGCCCATCTCTGAACAGGCGTGCAAGTACCTCTGCTTAGCGCCCTCTTGGGTCAGGAGGGAGATTTGGAGCTCAGATCCTCACGCTTCCTGTCACAATGGCAGAGAAAATGTATGGAACTATTTTATTGTAACCTTGGGTGTGGTTCAGCTAGGGCTCCTCCCCACTGTTCTACCCCCACATTTACTGTTGGAACCTGCTCCTCCTCCCCTCCTGTCCCAGTGCTCTTGCAGAACGGCCTTCATTCTTGCTACAGCTTCAAAAAACGGTCCTGCAGCCTTCCTCTGCCACAACATAATTAAGTCCCAGGATCCACAACTATTCAATTCTCTCAACCTCAGTGATTTCTTCCGAGTATTTTCTGTCACCCGGGATCTGCTATAAGAAGACATACAGAAATGTTCATTCTTCATTGTTGGCATTGCCTTTAGATTCGACCTCATCCTCCATGAGGATGGTTCTCTGTGAGCCAGAGGGGACCCCTGTACAAAACCTTCTTAACTCTTTTCTCGTTTTCTTTTTCCCATGCTCACTCTTTCCTTTTCACCTGTGCCAGTCTCCCTCTCTGGAGAATACAGCTAATTTCCCAGCCTCGGAGCCCAGTCATGTCATCTCTACTCCTCCAAAGCGGCGCTTTGAGAGCTGGGGGGAGACCTTTGGCCCACTTGTGTGTTTGTTTGTTTGTTTTTCAGTTTCCAATGTTTCAGTCTACCCCTTGGAAGTCTGGCCACACTGACCTCCCTCAGCAAGCTGGGGGAGACCTCTGGACTTCTCTTCATCTTTATGATTATCCTGTTATTCTATGTTCTGTTTCCCCTTGGCAGAAATGAAGCTGGCTTCCCAGTCTTTAAAGCCAGCTCCGTGAGGGTGGCTCTCAGCGAGCCAAGGGGAGACCCTGTTCTCTTTTCTAAGTCACAAGCACTTTCCTCCCTGTCTAATTCCAGAGGTTCTTCCTCCATGCAGTCCTTGCTCCTGTCCCGTGAAGTAGCTGCAATTACTTTATTTTCTCTCAATTGTAATGGTAATGAGGTTATAGTCTCTTATTTATGAATGAAATATGACATACCTGCAAGATCTAATAAATATGTCTGTAACAAAAAAAAGCAAAAACACAAAAACACAAAAAAACAATAGCATATGCTGTGTGCAATTTTGCCAAAGATTGTGGTTAGCTGTAAACCTGTTCCTAAGAAAGCTAATTTTTGTCTGTAGTCGACATATGACGGTACTATACCTGCAGAAATGTACACCAGCTGCATATAATGGAATTTGGAACATTGTTTGAAGCATTTAAAATCTGAAAAGAAATATTTATATACCCCAGAAATTCTTGTTCATACTCTATAGGTCTTCATCTGCATGCTTCATGTGTGGTACAGAACATGTATGGTAACATACTTACCTGAAGGGTCCACAGTCAAATGAAGGTGGTAAGGTCATGATGGTGTAGACTACCGGTAACAAACTTAGGAACAAGATCAGCAACAGGAGCCCCATGTAAAAATTATTGGACCTGGATGCTTTGAAAATGCGTTCATGAGGAACATTAGAACTCATTACAGCCCAGGATTGGTAGTACATGGAAGTCAGCAAACGCAGGACATTAATTCCAACTAGTCCTGGAGCATAGAAGGCACCCATCCTAAAATGCAGAGATTAAAATTAGGAATCAAGTACTTCTCCTTGTTTTTTTTTTTTTTTAAATTGGAATCGCCAATTGTTTTTTTACCACATTTTCTCCCCAATTTGAAATGCCCAATTTTAAGCCTGGCTCACCACTGCAAGCCCCAGGAGAGACAAAGACGAGCACACGCGTCCTCCAAAACATGTGCCATCAGCCGTCCACTTCTTTTCACTCTGCAGGCTCACCATGCAGCTACCTTCAGAGCTACAACATTGGAGGACCACGCAGCTCTGGGCCACTTGCTGGCAGGCCTGCAGGCGTCCGGCCAGTCTACAGGGGTTGCTAGTGCCCGATGAGCTGAGGACACCCTGGCTGACCTAAGCCCTCCCCACCCAGGGCGGTGCTCGGACAATTGCGTGGTGCCCCCTGGGAACTCCCGTCCACGGCCGGCAGTGGAATAGCCTGGACCCGAACCAGCGATCTCCAGGCTATAGAGCCCATCCTGCATTCCACGCGGCGTGCCTTTACTGGATGAGCCACTTGAGAGCCCCCTAGTACTTCTCATTTTAAAGAAGAATGATAACACATTGGTTAGGCTTGAAAGCTTAGAAGTTAGCTAATATAACATAAAGAAAACACTGAAATTGTATAGATAAGAGAAAGGTAGAATCCAATAAATATAACAGCATGTAGAAAGTAGCAAGAAAGGATGGAGAGGCGTGTAACTAATTTAGAGGAAGTAGAACGTTATTTCAGCATGGAGAATCCACAATGAATAAATGATTTATTGATCACAATTGCAGATGATTTAATGAACTGTGATGATCGCTCAGGGCCTGATGACTATGATGGGCCTGAGTGAATGATAAATTTGGCTGGAGGTCTCGTCCGTGGGTGCTTGACGGCTACCTGCGCGAGGCTGGCTGGAAAAACACGAACAGTTACATGCATCGCAGTGCCGCAGATAAGAAGTGGATATGGGCCACCTCCCCCAAAAAGACGAGGCTGCCAAACCATGAATGGCGCACTGCCACCTATCCCCCAAAATATTGGAAAATTTATGAAAATGAGCAGCTGAGACACGGCCCTTCCCCCAGAGCATGACTGCACCACGCACCCTGCAGAACTAAATACGAACCACTCAGCACTCAGGTAAGGAAAAACCCCTACTCAGAGAATCCGTGGCTGAGGGTAGGCCTTCCTCCAGGCTCTAAGCGGTCGACTCCCGTTTCAGCTTCCCAACGCATGACTGAGAGGCCGAAACTAATGATGCGCTTGCTGATGACATGTTGGTTAGGGGCAGATTCTCCTTGCAGAAAAGCAACCAAGTTTACAATTCTGATACATTAGTGTTTTTTGTTTATTCTGCTATTAATTGTGCTATCAATTGCTCTTTTTATTTTAAAATTAAGTTTTTTATGATAGGACACAGCAATTCATACCAGATCACTCCTTGATTGAAGACAAGTCCCAACACATTACCACTTATATCAAACTCTGCATAAGATGGCTGTGCATAATAATAAAAAAATATATATATTTAATGATTAGTACTAATGCATCAAGAAGTCATTATGAAGTTGAAGTTGACATTGCAGTTCTCTGGTATCTTTCAACAACAGCAGCTACTGAATAATGGCTAATTGTATTGATTACATACTGTTTAATAAAGTTTATTTTCACAGAAATGCAAGATCTTTTAAATCAAAAAGTTTAGGTGTAGGCTTAAAGCAATTTGTTTTTCTACTTCACTTGTTGCATCTTTTCATAGTGTTAGAGTTTATGATTGAGTGCTTTAAGGTATAAATAACACACATCAGAGTTTTAGAAACATAGGTATTCTTACAAATCCAGATTCCAGGTCCCAACACCAGCAATAATTAAGGAATCGCACAATCACAGCTCGAAGGAAATCTCCAACCAAAATAGTAATATATGTAACTTGTATGTCAGAAACAGTAAGCTTCACAAACTCCTGCAAAACAATGACATAAAATGAAATTTAAAAACTGTATTAATATTACAACAATTTACTTTTTAGAAGTTGCTTAGTTCTAAGAAGTAGTACAATCTGAAATTTGGTTATGTTGTTATCATCTGTATTTCAATATATTGATGATTCTAGGACACAGGAAACATCAGGTTATTATCATAACCCTGGTTCCCTGAAATAGAAATGTAACCATGACCGAATGGGTATTTACCTCCTAAAGACCCGAAACAAATATATCAAAGCTGCTCAGCTGAGCCTCTGCGATGCAGTCATGGCTGCCCCCGAGGGTATAAAGGATGGCACGCACAGAACCCAGCTTCATTTTTCCTAACTTATTACTCGTTATCGGTTTCTTCAGAAAAAAATGTTATATAATGCCCTCAAACATATGGTGATAAAGCAGTAAACACTAAGTACAAGCCTCCTCCCGATCTTGTGCTATTCTGCTTCAAAATACGCACCGGTAGATGCGTTTCCTGTAAATTATGTTTTTGAAGTGTATCATCAAAATTGTCATACACATTTTTTGTTCTTAGTGCCTAGCCTTATTCAGTGACAAGGTTGAGAAACACTGATTTCATTGCCTCACGGCTTACTATTGCCATGAGACATCCATGAAGAGAGATCGTGTCATTGGTGCTTAGACACCGAAATTAGAGCGCGTCAGGGTTAAAAAGGAAAGACCACTAATGTAAATGTACAAAAAAAAAGGTAACAAGATTAACTTATTTCTTTTTTGCGGAAAGTGACTAATTTTATTACTCACATAAAAAATCTAACATGTTATATTACCTCATTATTGACAAACAAAAGTAATATTACACTAACGCTTTAGCTAAGTAGTGCTTAACCCCTAACTCTGACCGTTACTATGATTTATGACTCTATGAATAATGCCCTTAAACTTGAAGTCAATGTGCCATTCGAAAGCAAGAACAAAGTAATCAGACAAACAAAACTAATTTAATGTCTCCACTACATGCATAGCAAACTGAACTACATTGTTTAATGAAAATAAAGCTGCTTCCATATCTCTATAATCAATGTGGTAGGCTGAATCCAGATACCAGGTAGTAAGGCCTTCCTCAAATTACTATCCAGTTGTTTTTAGATGAGAGCCCATGCCTGTCTCTTCTTTTGTTAGTTCGAGCGATTCACTGCTTATTCCAGGTTCACTCTTGAATGGGATCTCAACTAACATTTATTTCTTAACAATAATTTTGCTGCAGCATGCGTGCATTACTGCCCAAAACCAACTTAAGTGTGATAATATATTCTGACCCATACATTATTCTATTTTTATTTTAAATATCTAGGGCCAGCTTCGGATGTCAGCCTTTCTTATGTATGCTATTTCTTTTCTTTCTTGGGGGGGGGGGGGGGGGGGGGGGCGGGACTTTAAAAAGTCCCATGTATTATTATTATTATTATTATTATTATTATTATTATTATTTTGGTATACAACCACTTGATTAGAAACTGCAGAGTCCACAATGCACCTGACAGGACTCAACTTTCCCTATGTGGAACAGGAGACTGTATGACAATATATAAGCAACACCTCAAATACGATCACAAATAATATTTCAAAAAAGCACATCTTTTCACATTTATTTTTACTCTAAGTTGGCTGTGTAAGTTACCTTTAGATTTGAAGAATGTTTGGTAAAAGTGAAACTTAACTGGCAGTTGGGGTGTGCTTAAGATCGTGCTTTATGTTAATTATCCTTGAGGTTTACCACCCATTGTTTAAATGGTGCCATTCAGTTTCCTGCAGGTAGTTTCCATGTTAATAAAAACAATGTAAGCTTGGCAACCTTACTAATGACACGTTGGAGAAAAAAGGAAATGTGCAGAATTACAATTCCAACAGTGGTTTCCCAGCATGGTCCTCTGATTACATCTGCAGGGTCTATGGGTGGTGGGGTGGCAGATGTGTTCCCTGTGAAATTGGCATAGTGCATATGTGTTGCCCATGTTGTGGCATTCTTTATAGACTCTTCCACTGCAAGCTGAAAGAAAACAAACAAACAAACAAACAAACAAACCACCAAAAGTAGTAATTGTCTGTAAGAAAATATGTGACTATGAATGTCATTTTGAATCGGGCCAACTAATCTATCTTATGGCAGACATTGTGTCATTCCTTACAATAGTAAAAACTTCATCCAAAGTTTTTAGTATTTTGAATTGATTATTTCCTCTACAAAATATAACTTTACTGTTGGCAGTTTTTTTCTACCAAATACATTGTTTCTTTACTTCCGTGAGACACAATGCAATTTCGGAATTTTGTAAAACAAGAGAAAGAGGATTTCCACTTCACCTTTTGATTCACCTCATCAAACAGGGCAAAAAGGAAGGTATATAAGTTTCCGAGGAACAAGGCAAAAATTCTCCCCAGCTGCCACTTTAGTGCGATACGTGGGTGGTATTCCTCTAGTTCAGCAATGCTCTCAAAGAGTGGAGGACAGACCAGTCCTAGCAAGGACATCACTATCTCAACCTAGAGGGCAACACATTAACATACAAGTAAGCAGCAGCAGTGTCCCCCACCTGGGATTGAACCCACCACCCTCCGGTCAAGAGTCCAGAGCCCTAATCACTACTCTACACTGCTTAAAAATATTTTTTTCCATAAGGGTCCAAACGAAGACAGATGGAAAGTGAATCTGATTATTCTGATTGAATCTGTTTATCTACAGATAGCGACAATTATTTCATTTGATTTTAGCTTTCAGTTTGTGTGTTCTCTTTTAAAAATGGCTTCACACTGCTAAACGTAAAACATTTGGGGAGGCTAATGTTGTGTAGTTTTTAAATATCAAGTTCCACATGTTTCATCATGGCTGTAAACAAAGAGCTTAAACATCTCCTGGCAACGTGATGATGCACCTCCTTTGTAGCCAGCTTGGCTACATTGAGTATCATACAAATCCTGACCAGATAGTCACGCTCAGCCACTTGGGTGAGCAGTGGGCAGCTGGGAACGCCAGGCAGTAGATACGGGGCATAAGTGTTTCTTGAGCTTAAGGGTGTTGCAGAAAGCAAGATAAAGGTAAATGTATCCTTAAACTTAATATGCAACCAGCCCCTGGCTTTTCACATGGTCTACTGGTAAATTAAAAATATTTGACAGTTGACCACCCTCTCCCATTTCTTTTATCCTTTTTACCTTATAAAAATGTTAGTAAAAGACTACTCATATAAAATGAAATTAGAAGATTTGTGTGACAAGGAGTGCAATGCATTGTCAATTTCAGCTAATGTATAAAGAGAAAACCCCTTACCTCATTTTTCTCATACCACCCCAGATCATCTCTGGTAGCAAAGTCCTGTGACCGTTTTACTACAAAGTAAATAAGATAACCACTCCCGCCTAAACAGCATAAAATAAGGACGTTTGCCAAGACACGAAGGAATCTTCTTAAATGGATGTTTTCATCCTTCTGGTTTTCCTCTTCATCCACAATAGATTCCTACCAAATTAAGTTAATTATCAAAATGGTTTAAATAGGGTTTCCCAACATGAAAATCCAAGCATTTTAGCAGATTTCTAAGAAACAACCACTTGAGATTATTACCTTAAAGCTGGTAGTAATGGAAGCAAATTTGTTGTCAGCTGTTTCTGAATTACCAATCAGGTAATCCCAACTGGTAAACATTTTCCAGCTGAAATTGAAGTCGGAGTCTTCACCATCTCCTCCACTTTCATTGGCATTCGAAGCCATTCTGAAAAACAGAACAGACTGTTGAAGTAGTATGCATTATAAACTTTCATTCACCAATCAGGAAGTACATTCCAAGTCACTACCACACAAAAGTTACTACAGAACATTCAACTCAAAATGAAAGGAAAGTAAAACATTGAAAATGTAAATAAATCTGGAATGTACATTTTTACATTTTAATATAACAATAAATTCCATGTTCACTCATTTCTAAATGCAATAAAACCCTGATTATTAGGCATTACCTTAGTATTTGACCTTGTCTGTACTGTAGCCTGTGGCTCAGCTGCTAACTAATGCCCTCTAATCAGGGTTGTATTACTTAAGAATCAATGTTGTCATTAAAATGCAGTGATACGTGGTTCAATTTGGGGCTTACGGGTCAAGTTTGAAAAAGTTGCTTTATAATACACACAATCAATCAATTGTTGTTTTATTGTTCGACGCATCTGAGGTCAAGTAATTTCCCAGTCAACCCCTGTAAATTATATTGCATGCAATATTCAGGTATAATTGTGGTAATGCTCCCTTTGAGAGAAAAGTAACTCTTAAAAACATCACTCACGTTCTTATAACAACCATCAGGCTGTACCCAAAAGTGCCAATCCCGACCATCAAGTATGCCAAAGGTAATCTGAATTTCAGCAAGCCAATTGTCCGTTGATTATTGTAATAGCCATAAAAGAGGACTGAGTACTTACAATAACCCTGTGAAAAATAAAAAATGTGTTCATTAATATACAATATAAACAACTTAAATCTTCAATCCTAAGGTAAGTCAAACTAGAGAAGAATCTAGCACCTAAAGAGAAGAACCTGTTCATTCAATATCACTGTCAATGGTGCCTGCATGACATTACATAACTTGCCATGCAATTATTGTGTGATAACATGCTTACATGCTAAGCATTAGTTGGTTGGGGGGGAATTCAGAAAGCCATTTACTCTAAAGTGTGGTTAGCACCATTTTTTATATAAAAAAAAGAGAAAAACACCAATTGAAGTTACAAATCTTGTATTTCCTAAAATGCAAACCCAAACTAAGAAAAAATGAAGGTCCTAAATACTTCAATTATCTCCAAATTTCATTAGCTTTTCTATTGCAGAACCTACTTACATCAAAGTCCCAGAGTGTTGAGAAGTCCATAGCTTTAGCGTGTTCAGCTCTTGGGACAGTTTTGCGGGGAATACTTCCGTAAGGTAGCCCCATTAGAAGCTGGAATTAAAAATGTAAAGTTATAAATGAGCTAAACCAAATCTGTATTATAATTACTGTATTATATTTGTTAAAATTACTACAGTACCTCAGGTATTACAACCAGCCCAAATGTGAAGCCAAAAAGAACCAAATTCATTCCATACATCCATCTGAGAAATATGAAATAGGAGGCTACAGAGGATCCAAAGTGACCTGTGGATAAAATAAAAAGCATATAACTGCTTCACAAACCCACTCAAAAGCATATTGGGACAGAGTAGAGGCTGTTGGTGTATTACTTGGTGTGACCGAGTGCTGTTGAGTGGCGTGTGTATGGTGACGTCACGGACCAGAAACAGAAATCAAACAATTAATGGCGGTGGTCAGCTATTTTATTAAATAAACAAAACAAAAGATTTGAACAAACACAAAACAAAAAGGTGCGTTGACCAAACAAATAAACAAATAAGTATCGTGCTGGTGTAAACCAGCACACTTAGCAATTGTTTTTACCAGCTGTTTTTAGCTCTCCTTGCTCGCTCTCCCATACTCTTCTTTGTACACTCTCCCCCCCCCCCCCGATGGTAGAGAGCTGCAGGTTTATATACAGTGACCATCTCCCGATTAGCAACAATTAATCAATGAATTAACTTGGGAGATGGTCACCATCTGCACGAGTTTAATAAGTATGCGTGACTGTCAGCTAGTTAAGTAATCAGTAGCTGATCAGTCACGCATCCTCACAAGGTTTTTAAAATCTAAAACAATAACAAATACACAGCGCTTTTATCCGTGCTGCAAACAATTATACAAATAATAACAAAACTGCACATATATATATAGGGGTGGGACACTCCAACACACTTGGTCACACACAACAAGGTTCAGTGTAAATCAGGGCAGCACCTGGTTTATTATTCCAGTTCCAAAAGCAGGTCAGTAAACAGGCAAGGGTCAGGTACACATAGCAGATTATCCACACAAAACAGGGTCAGGCCACTAACTCACAGGTATCAGCAACTCGGTCTTGCACAGGTTTTTAAATCTCTCTCTCTCTACTTCTCGCAGCACAATGCTGTCTCCTACTCCTTCACTATCTGAATGGGGCTGTCCCTTTTTGTATCATACAAACGGCCAGTCATTGTGACATAATTTCCTTTCATGGGGCTGTCTGGGAAATGCAGTCTCCCGGTGTCGGCCAGCTTGTTTCCGGTAATGTGCCAACAAACTTGCCCTCACGTAGCTCCCATTAATGACCCTACCCCTTGTTCTTTTACTATATATATATATGTGTGTGTGTGTGTGTGTGTTAAGGGCGAAACCTGGTGGTCTGGCGAGTCTAGTTTTTCCAAGGGCTTCAGGGCAAATCCCGACGTTACCATTTTTTTTCGCCACTCGCCGGTGTCCAATCGAGCGAATCTAGATTGGCCCAAAACTTGAAAAAGACAACTGGGCTAAAACCGTTTTTTCAACAGTTTTCACTGAATTTCAGGGCTAGCCCGGGCAAGTCTAGTTTCGTCCAACGCTTCAAAATTGATGCTGGGCAAATCTGGTTCACCCATGCCATTAATTTGGGCAAGTCTAGTTTCGGGCAACGCTAAAACATCGATGCTGGGCCAATCTTGTTTTGCCTGTGCCAATTATTTGGGCAAGTCTAGTTTTGCATTTCTACACTCTCCTCTACCAGCTTTCAAGTGCGTGCCGGGGTACCTGCCTTGCCTCCACTTCTGACAAAAATGTAGCGACTGTGTGCTGGGTTTCTGGCGGCAGTGCAGAAAAGGCAGAAAACCAGAGCTGGTTTTAATAGCAGTTAAAACCACTCTTTTTTTATTCTCTCTCTCTCCCAAAAAGTCTCGGTCCTCCATACGTGCAGGCAAACTCGCTACACACAGGTGGGTAAAACTATCAATAACTCAATTAGTCGGTACCCAAAAAAGCTTTACAAGGGGACTGAGTGGCTACTTTCGTCTGGTCAAGGCCTCGAGTTGGTGATTTGATGATTTAATTAATGTTTGGCAGGACGAGTGAGATGCCGCTGCCATTATTTGATGTTTTAAATACCTTGTGGGAATGCGTGACTGATGAGCTACACAATATATAATTATTATTATTATTTATTTCTTAGCAGATGCCCTTAATTAGCTGACAGTCACGCATCCATAGTAAATCCGGGCAGAATATGACCGAGGGATAATATAACAAAATTTCAATGTACCATTTGTAATTCAGTAATATGAGAGAATTGGTCAGGGGTCTGAATACTTTTGAAAGGCAATATATATATATATATATATATATATATATATATATATATATATATATATATATATATATATATATATTGTGGAAGGGTGTGGGTATTCACTGATACGGGAGACAGAAATTGTAGTTGAAACACCACACAGGTGCTCTGTTTTATTTATTTTTACTCCTGGGAGTTGCACAGATTTCTTTGAGCCCGTAGAGGGTGCTGTGGTCTGTGGTCTGGCTACCAACTATGGTATCCAGAACCTACCGGGAATACCACGACAGGGTACTCAGGTACAGTCCAGCACTCGCAGGTGCTCACAAATTATGAAAAACGAAAAAGGCAAAAAGAAACAGGGAAAATAAAACACAGTAAGGAAAAAATACAAAATAAATGTGCTGCACTTCGCAGCGTAAATCTCCCCAGTCGCCGCTACCAGTACGACCCGGGCCTCCATCCTACTCTATGCTGTCTCCAGCTCACTGCACAACAATATCGGGGCTGCCCAACGATTCCCCACTTTTCTCTCTCTTTCTATAAAATTATTTTCTTTAGTTTTTCTTTCCGGACGTTTGTTTTCCTCCCGTCCGTCTGTAATCACACAAGACCACTTTGCTCGCTGTTCCAGTCTAAAGGGGCAGATCTGAGGAAACAGCAGAGTATTACTTTATAGGTTAAACAATCCCATTAAAGCTCGCCTCCCAGCCACTCAGAGAGGGGGAAAGCGCACACACCCTCTTCCCCACCTCTCCGTGTCACCGCCATGACTGGCAGGCAGACCCCACGGGACTGCCGCCCCCTTCCTGCAGCATCGTGCATGCGTCAGACGGCCAGTCCAGATCTCTCCCTGTTACATTATATATATATATATATATATATATATATATATATATATATATATATATACATACAGTGCCTATAGAAAGTATACACCCCCTTGAACTATTTTCACACTTTGTTGTGTCAATGCCTCAGAGTTTCATGCATTTAAATGAGGATTTTTTTCCACTTAGCTACACACCATACTCCACACTATTAAGGGGGAAAAAGTTTTTATTGAGAAAAAAATTATATATTAAAAATACAAAACTGGAAAATCATAATTGGTTAAGTCTCCACCCCCTGAGTTAATACTTGGTTGAAGCACCTTTGGCAGCAATTACAGCTTTGAGTCTGTTGGGATAGGTCTCTACCAACTGTGCACACCTAGATTTGGCAATATTCGACCATTCTTCTTTACAAAACTGTTCAAGCTCTGTCAAGTTCCTTGGGGAGCGTTGATGGACAGCAATCTTCAAGTCATGCCACAAATTTTCGATTGGATTTAGGTCGGGGCTCTGACTGGGCCACTGAAGGACATTTACCTTTTTGTTCCTTAGCAAATCCAGTGTAGCTTTGGCTGCGTGCTTTGGGTCGTTGTCATGCTGAAAGGTGAACTTCCGTCCCAGTTTCAGCTTTCTTGCAGAGGGCAGCAGGTTTTCCTCAAGGACTTCTCTGTACTTTGCTCCATTCATTTTCCCTTCTATCCTGACAAGTGCCCCAGTCCCTGCCGATGAGAAACATCCCCATAATATGATGCTGCCACCTCCATGCTTTACAGTAGGGATGGTGTTCTTTGGGCGATGTGCTGTGTTGGGTTTGCGCCAAACATAGTGCTTTGCATTCAGGCCAAAAAGTTCAATTTTAGTTTTGTCAGACCACAAAACTTTTTGCCATATGGGTACAGAATCTCCTGAGTGTTTTTTTGCATACTTCAAACGGGATTCAAGGTGGGCTTTCTTGAGTAATGGCTTCCTTCTTGCCACCCTACCAGTCTTGGCCATAAAAGCCTGTAGCTCTTGCAAAGTTGCCATTGGCCTCTTGGTAGTCTCCTTCTTGCTCGGTCATCCAGTTTGGAGGGATGGCCTGATCTAGGCAGGGTCTTGGTGGGGCCGTACACCTTCCACTTCTTAATAATTATCTTAACCGTGCTCCAAGGGATAGTCAAGGCCTGTGCCTTTCAACAACGTTGTCCCGGAGTTCTTTTGAAAGAGCCTTGGTGCTCATGGTTGAGTCTTTGCTTTGAAATGCACTACCCAGCAGAGGGAACCTACAGGAACTGCTGGATTTATCCTGAAATCATGTGAATCACTACAATTTAACACAGGTGGAGGCCACTTAACTTGGTGTGTGATTTTGAAGGCAATTGGTTACACCTGAGCTAATTTAGTATTGCTATTACAAGGGGTGTGGACATTTATCCAGTCAAGCTATTTCAGTTTTTATTTTTAAATAATTTTCTACAGATTTCTAGAATATTTTTTTCACTTGGAAGTTGTGGGGTAGGATGTGTAAAAAAATCAATAATAAATGCTTACTTTAGTACTCATAACATGCAAAAAGAATCTAAACATATATAAATTATTAAGTTTATTAAGGCTCACAAAAGTAAGAAGAATATAAGACTTAGAAAGCATGGTACCAGAATTATAAGTATAGACACAAGTAGGAATAAAACATTTAAACAAAAATTTTCATAAGCACAGAGGCTTCCGTGTGGTTACATATTTATTTATTATTATTATTATTATTATTATTATTATTATTATTATTATTATTATTATTATTATTATTATTATTTATTTCTTAGCAGACGCCCTTATTCAGGTGACTTACAATTGTTACAAGATATCACATTATTTTTTACATACAATTACCCATTTTTATACAGTTGAGTTTTTACTGGAGCAATCTAGGTAAAGTACCTTGCTCAAGGGTACAGCAGCAGTGTCCCCCACCTGGGATTGAACCCAAAAGTCAAGAGTCCAAAGCCCTAACCACTACTCCACTGCTGCCTACACGTGCACGCAGGATTCGGTTAAGCAGCGTCTGTTGTGTTGGAATTAAGGCTTCATTTTTGTTTTACAAGTTCAGTTCCGAAGCAGTTTCAATTGCATTTAGTTTTAAATTTTAATCCAGAGTTACTTCAAACTTGTAGATAAACTCAATCAATGTTTAAATGGTTCCAACGTTCGCAGTTGTTTTCAAATGCACACAATGTCATCAGTTTAGTTAAAGTCTTATCTTGTTTCAGTTGTTCATCAAAGTAGAATTGTTTGTATTTTTAATCTTAGCAAAGTGTTATGCAATATTAAACGTTATTACTTCTGGTTTGCATGTAGATATTTCTTATATAAACAAATAATATTTTACTTGAATCTTAAAGTCTTTGAAACGTAATACTTATTCTGGAGATGTGGTCGTTGTTGAAAAAAAAGTTGGAATGCAGTTGGTTTTCTTACGAAACACTTAGAGTTGCAGGATGTAGCGGTGAGTAGTCTTCTTCTGGACAAAGGTAGGTACGACGCTTGAATGGATCCCCATTCCATGCGAAGGCTCCGTGGTTACATCACGGTGAGATAAGAGTCCGGATCCCAGAGAACAAGTTCATGCTTGTTTCGCTTTAAATATAGCACCCAAAGAGGAGTTCACTTTGGTGATACAATCACTTCCGGGTCAAATTGTTCTACCCTTAGCTATATTGATCATATCTGGGAAAAAAATAATTCCCCTAACTAAATTACTGTTAGAAGCATATTAAACATGTTATACAATAATGAAAGTAAAATAATTAAATAATTATTTTCACTTTAAACTTCATAAAACACAATAAACAATTCAATTTTATTGTGAAACAACTCTTAAACTTGTGTCCGCAAGATTTGTTATTAAAATTATGCTAAAACCAATTTAAATCAGTTAAGTTTTTACTTATTTGTTACTTTTCAATCATAGTTTTATTCTGTATTGTCTTCTAAACAGACGTTCTTAATTAACAGATAAGAATCAGCTTTTTTTGTTTAGACCACACTGGCAGGTCAGCACAGCAGGTAATCTAAACCAGCAGTTCTCAAACTTCGCTGCAATGCGACCGCCTTCTAGCAATAAAAATGACTATGCGAACCCACTGCCCTGTCTTACTGCAGAATAGTATTGATAAGAAAAACTAATATATAGCCATTGGTTATTTTTAATTCACAATACAATCGCAGTAAAAAAAAAATAAAAATTAAAAAGTAAATGCTTCCAGGTTTTCGTGATCGTAACACAAGGACAGCTTCTTGATCCAGCTTTTGATTTAGTCAGTGAGAGAAAGGACAGATGAATCTCGTCCTTGGAGTGACGTAAGCTAGCAAAGCAAGCCATTTAGCATCTACAAGCTTTTCAGGTTTTTATTTTTTACTGCTGATCGAGTCCTTGTTGTCGGCACTCGACTGTCCTTCATTACTCCCGTTTCCAAAGCTTTTCTTCAGAAAACTGTCAAGTTTTAGATATTTATGCAAAACAATTGTTTGAACTCCCTTCACAACAAAAATCACAGACGCTGGACTAAACACTACAGAAGTGTATTCCGCCGATTGGCTGACATGCAACTTGGTTGCTAGGTAACCAGTTTAGACAAAGGCAGGTAGAGCGAAGGACTCATTTGGACTAATATCTATTATCTAGTCCTTTGAAGTAAATCAACAGGAATGCTCTGGGGGAATATTAAGAGAGACAAACTTAATTAACAGCATCTTTAGACTCATCGGTACACAGACCTAGTTTTCAAGATTTAAAATGTCATTTTAGAAAGTACATTCAATTACAACTATGAATTTCTCCTACAATGCAGTCTACAGAAAGGGTAAATCAAAGGCAGGTTATCAATTTGTCCACTGAAAATAGATCTTTATCTACACACTAATGCAATGGTAAAACATTGAGAACAGGGAATAAAAAGTGATTTAACCTCACTTTGGGTACAGACATATTCTCCCTACAAGAGTGTTGTTTCTTAGGAAGGTGTTTTAATATTAGCAAAACCCTACTTACTTTCAACTTCCTTTATCTTCCTCTCCCAAGGGATACAGGCAGTCTTAAAATTGTCAAAATCTCTTTGAAACTTGATCCATTTCTATTAAAAGAAAAGAAGAATTGTAGCATAATAGTGTTATTATAGAATGAGTCTTAACTATACTGTATATTAGAAAATGGAGTGGAGATGTCCTTTAACCTGGCTGGTAAATAGGTCCTTAAACTCTGATAAAGGACCTTGATTGTTGTCGTTCAAACTATGTTTAATCTCTGTTCCAAATCAATCCGCCGGAAAACACGTAAATACAGTATTCATGTATGTAACTTTTTTGTGTTTGATGTTGTCTGTCTGCTTCCTTGCTGTCCTATACGTTCAATGTATCTATTTAAATTTAGTAAAGCAAATAAAGTTTTAAAAAAAATGAAAATAGTGTTTGCTGTCAGCAGCAATGCAGTAACCAATAGCAACTAGTCTCTGGTTTGAATGACAACTTAAAGAAATAAAACAACTGGATGTAGTCTGATTACTTTCAGCAAGGTCATTTGAGAATATCACAGTAACAACACAAGAATTGCGTTGCTCTGCTGCTCTTGTATCTGTATCTCACCACACTGTCACACGTACAGCAATCACAACAAGCTATTATTATTATTAGTTATTATCAATACTTGCCTTCGCTTGAAACATCTTCTAAACACCAGATGTCACTCACGCATTTCCTCTATAGAGCAGTGTTTTTCCGACAAATGTGACACTCTTTTGGCATGTTCCGTTTCTTTGGCAATGATTTGATGTTGTACGCACCAAATAAACCAAAAGAACACGGACAACAGCAGAACCACATGATGTAAAGTATTCTCCATGTTGGCCATGATGGAAAACATTTTTCCAGAGAGAACTTCCGCTCTAGTAATCAGCAAGTGAGCCCATGTGCGTTTGGAAAAGTGCAACGTGATAAAAATAGAACTTTGAGAATTTTAATGCACTTTAAAAGAAGTTTGCTTGAACTTTGTCTTGTATGAAACAAACCGAAGCAAACCTGAAAAAAATTAGTTAATTTGCAAGTGAACCATGACTCGAATCACTTGCAAGTGAACGAGGTGTGAAAGTGCCTTTACACAAATGAATGGATCTGCACTCAAATTAAAATTTAAAAATACAAAGTTAGCTGCACTTCTACAAACAGTTCACAAACCATGTTCACTTTTCTGTATGAGGTACCTGAACTAAAGAACAGCTTCAGTAAGTAGAAGATTTTTTTTCATATTGAGGTATTATTTAGGCTGTTGGAAATACCCCCAACGTGACATAGTCCACCGCTTGGATAACGAAGCCTGAAGGCAAATGAAAACCGCATTACTCTTGGAATATTGAGGAAAATGTGTGTATTCATTAGCAACAAAAACTAGGGCTGCATAAAATCACGACAAAAAGAAACAAAAACTTCGGCTTGTGACATTTAATGGCACGAGGTGGGCCTTACCAGATGGTAAAGCCCTCTTCTTCGGGTTCTATTGCTTAATAAGAAATGCGGTGTGATCAGAAATGACTTGCCTTCATCATCATTATTTTAATAAGAAATGCGGTGTGATCAGAAATGACTTGCCTTCATCATCATTATTTTAATAAGAAATGCGATGTGATCAGAAATGACTTGCCTTCATCATCATTATCTTATAGGCATACAGTCGTCTTCCTTTTCCTTTGCCCAAAGCCCCTTCAAATTTTTCCACAAAAACTTGAGCTTCTCTAAAGGGAAGATTGTGTAGAGAAAAAGGATCTTCAATAAAGGAACCAGTGAACAGAACACAATTTGTACTTACAATATATACTAGACCATTTACTACACACACAACCTGCTGAACAGGAGCAACCAACAAACAAGCCAGGTATGAGGTGTCCATTTTTGTTCACAGTCAAATCATCCAAAAACCAGATCGCACCCCAAGCTTTTCACAAAAATAAAACAAAATGCAACATAAAAATCATATAAAGCAAACATAGAATGACATTTTTAAATTGGGAAATTTATACAAAAAATACATTAAATAAATATTTGCAATCGTAGTTGTCAAGGCTCAGCCATTACCATAGACACAGTCTAAAGAGAAATGGAAGCTGTCTAGCACTTGTGCAAATGTATCATTTGGAGCGAATTAAAATTGTGATGGAAGAGAAGAGACGTTTGTTTCTAAAATGCCTAAACCGCGCATAACAATAAAACAATGCTGCAAAGAATTTGAGTATGAGGGGATGCATGATACCGTCGAAAGATACCGTTGTTAAGCATTATCTGTTTATTCCGTTTGGGGAAAATATGGCTTGCTTGCTTGCATTTTGTATTAGTATGCTTTCATACTATTTTGAAAGCATCACGTGGTGCAAACTTTGCAGTGGAGCAAATGCTGCTTTGATTTTGAATGAATTTGAATGAATGAATGAATCTGCTTTGCTTAGTGTTTAAATACTGAGAAACCCCATGCTTGTTGTATACTGGAACTCTGCTTCAGTGCAATGAGATTGAAATACAATTCATATTGTTTTTTTAATGGGTACATTGCTGTATGTGCAATTATTATGACATCTCCACAATAGTAGAGCAATATATATATATAATTGATCTTATTATATTTTTATAGAGGGCATGGGTAGTTATTACTGTAAATAGGCAGTTAATTAAAAAGAGTGGGGAACTGTATGTTATGTTACCATTACTGCCGCTAATGAGAAATTATGGTAACTAAATTATTTTTCTGTGCTAGGTCTGTTTGTCAAAATATTTTTAAAAAAATGTATAATGTCTAATAAAAAATATGTATATAGTTAAAACATGAGATTTACTTTGTTTTATTTATCTATTTGAGTTATTTTATTAATGTGTATCTGTAATAAAAACGAAATAAAACAATATTTTTACCGGATAAAACTAAATAAAACTAAATTTGTGAGAAATATATATATATATATATATATATATATATATATATAAAATAAAAATAATTTCACGGGGCTCTACACCCAACTCACCCTAGGGCAGAATAAGTTGGAATAAAGTTATTAATAAAGTTGGCCACAGTGCAATCAGAAATAAAACCCACATTTTTAATGATTATTTTCTTCTGCCATGAACGCACTTTGACAATGAAACGATTGTACAATACAGCAGATGTTTCCAATTGTTTCCAGATGATTACTGCAGTCATTTGTCCAATTTGACTTTCGGCCAGTGTAACTTTTAATTTGATATTAGCTAAGCTGGTTTTTGAGATTTGACCAGTCAATAGTCATAAAACAGAACATTTGATCACCAAAAAGCCGGTGGCTTGTCAGCAGTCTGATTTTGTATCCAATGTAACAATCGGTACATTTTCACAGAAAGGCCCATCTCTACACTGGAATATTAATTATCGCCTGCTAAGAAATAAATAATAATAATAACAATAGTAATCTCTTTGGAAATGAGTTTCGGTCAGTGAAAATTACTTTACTTTATTCTAACAGTAGATTGTGATAAATTGAATGAACATGTATTTCCATTCATAAATCGCAAGTATATAACTATCACTTTTAGATGGTTTACAAACTGCACTTTTTTTAATTACTAGGCCTACAAGAACCACAAGCAATAAAGTGTTACATTCAAACAGTAATTTCCTGTAAACGAATAGATGCAATTCACCACACATTCTGACTGTATTACTTTAGTGCCGCCAGTCTCCTCTTCATGCGCCAGGGTTTATTCCTCATGTTGGACACAAGTTTCTTCTTTTCTTCGACTTCCTCCATTAGCTTGGTCAATTCTCCCTCAGACATAGAGTCTTCATCTGAGGAGGAGGAAGTGGAGGAGCTGCAACCAAGGAGATAAAACAGCCTGGTAACAGTATCTCAAACTTTAGACAATTAAGGATAAGCAATCATGAAGTCATGGTTGTTATATTATCCATACCATCGTCAATTTAAATGCCTCAGTGACAAACTTCACAAGAAAAAAATGGGCTAATGGGCTGGTATAGAAGTTACTAGTTTGCTCACATTTAGGTTTCCAGAACCATAAAGATCCAACTCCAAACCCAGGTCACATACAAGAACTTTCAATGGAGGCATGTCTCCTACCGTACATACCTACTTTCTTTCTTTTTTTTCTTCTTTTTATCCTTGCTGTCATCTTTATCTTTATCCTTCCCTTTACCCTTTTTATCAGTTTGTTTCTCTTTATTATTCGGCTCCTCTTTCTGCTTTTGGTTCCCACCCTTTTTGTTGGTCTTCCTGTTTGGCTGCTCATCCTCACTCTCTTCATCGCTGTCTTGCGCTTTAGCCAGCTTTTTCCTGTTCCCTCGTCTTGGTTTAGGGGCTTCGTCCTCTTCTTCCTCCTCACTGTCATCTTCAACTGCAGTCATTCTACCATTTCGAGCCTGAGGTTGGGACCTGTTGTTATTTCTGTTATTCCTGGCACCTGCAGGGGAGGGTTTATTGTTTTGTTGTCTTCTGTTTGTTTTTCCATGTCTCCCTGCATCATCTGTGTAGGAATAAAACCAATGAAAAAAAGGAAAGTATATCAAATAGACAAAATAAATACTGGGTAAAGGTTATATAATTACTATGTTCACTGGCTAAAACACTGAAACATTGTGCAACAATGCAACACTGATATGCTTCCCCACAATCAGGCTCGAGGAGCCTTTTCAGAAGCATGATTTCTGGAATTATCGAAGCAGAAACCACAAACTGAGAGTCGTACAGGACACCCATAATAGGATATATAAGAGGTAAGAAATTAAACAGTGGGGAAATATAGATGATATAAAGAATGCCTTTAAAGGAGAAAGACTGGAAACTGATGAAGTGTTACTGTAAGCCAAATTAGACAACTGTGGGAAAAACTGCTTTGGACATGGAATACCTTTGTAAGTCAACAGCAGGTTTAGTAGTTTGTGCACTTGAAGCATAATTCAACATTATTTTGCTTATTTACTTCATTTTAGTTGACAATTAGATTGTAAATGTATCTGAGTAAGCTGCAAATGACACCAGTCATGTGTTGAAAGGAAATAACCTGAAAAATAATACACTGCTCTTGATACTTGATATTTTTATATAATTGATGTATATCTTTAATTTGGAAGTAAAATGTAGAAAAGCATGTTAAACTACAGGTAATTATGAATGGCTGGGAATGGAAATAACATGCAAATGTACAGTGAATTGATAAAGTTTTACATATTTATTTAATAATCACCCCCAAAAAGCTTTGCATTTATTTACCATCACTGTCGATCTTCACCTGCCCATCAATCTCAATTCCCACTGTAAAAAAAAACAAAACAATTACATTAAAAATAGGTTATCTTACTGATGTTTTCAATTTTGTTTTAATGTAGCAAATTATTAAACAATTTTTGCTTTGGATTTTAAAACTTGCAATTAAATTAGATATTGCTCCTAGAAAATACATTTCAGAGGTAACTGATTGTGAAAGAAAATATAGATAAACTCATCGTAAGGGCATTCTTGAACCTTAAATAATATTGTGCTAACTACATAAGCAATAAATCTATTTAAAAATGTTACGGTTCTTTTGAAAAATAAACACAAGCTACACCTAAGGATATTAAAATGATAAACACCAAAACAATACATGTTGTATCTGTTAATAAAATACATTTAACATTTAGCACCTGTGGTCTTTTTTGAAATATAAGTATAGAACTTAGAATAATGTTTATATATTTATAGTAAAAAAAATTACTCATCATTACATGTAATAAAGATTATGCATTTTTTAAATCAGTAGATGCAGGTTTGGATGCATGTATCCTTGTGTAAAGTAAATAATTGACTGTACTTACCATCTTCCATTTTGATTTCTAACTGAGTTTTGTTGTGTCTTGGCATATTTGATCAACTTTGAGATAGAAAAGTCTGTTTGTTTTAGTCTCTATTCACTATGGCTTTCAAGCACTGACAAATAACCACCTTTGGTACAGGACAAAATGAGTCTGTTGTATGATCTGCTGTGTTACTGTTGCAGCCCACCTGTCTCCATGACAACTGCAAATGATATTCCAGAACAGATGACGCCCTAAGAGGGTGAAGTTAAAGACTAAAAACAGTACATAATACACAATCCAAATAAACATATATACATGTTTTGGTCAGTCACTATGCATCTGGTTTGTTGTCAATCTACTCCAAGAACAGAAAATAAGCTAGTAAAATACTTACTCAAACAGGTAGTCTGACTCCAAGGATGAAAGTACAGCATGTTCAGTTATCTTCAGGTACTTCGCAGTGGATTGGAATATCAGGTTAATTTCTAGAACCTTTGCGACTAGCACACGTTGTTGTTTTTAGTTCTAAGGACCATTGTTTCAAAATTAGGTTAATCAACAATGTTTTTTTAATGCATCTCAAAAACTCAAACTTCCTTCTGTCACTTTATTTTTATATTTGCATTCCAATTAAAAAAATATCTCTGGTCTTAGAAGATGCATCAGTTTTTTTCAATGATTCTTTGTTGTCATTTTAATCATGAAATGTTTTTCATGTTATGAGTGAAAATGCTGCATTCACACTCTCAAAGATCAGTTTGAAATGGACAAATCTGTGTTCGCTCTATTTATTTTACTACACAGAGAATCCACTTAAACTGAAACATAACAATCAACATAAGTGCATGGTTAATGTTCTGTCAACGTAAATGTTTGGGTCAAAAGTAGAAGTGAAAGCCCATCAAACTGAGTCATTCATTCCCAGGG
Organism: Acipenser ruthenus; assembly: GCF_902713425.1. Taxonomy (NCBI): domain Eukaryota; kingdom Metazoa; phylum Chordata; class Actinopteri; order Acipenseriformes; family Acipenseridae; genus Acipenser; species Acipenser ruthenus. The sequence goes on from NC_081189.1 coordinate 44,855,075, forward strand.
TGTTATAACATGCCCCCCCTGAAAAATAAACTTGCTGTTTAAAAGATCCACCATAATTGTTTTCATGCAAAGCACAGCAACAAAAAGATACCACAATGCTAATTTAACCATAACAAAATATTTCTGGGGAAAATGACTGTGTTTACATTGATCTTGACACTTCTCTGCTTTAAATAATGGTTTGGTGACTTGACACCAAACATTATACCATTGAGTAAGAAGTTTAAAAATTGATGAGGATTTAAGTTACCTTTTGTATAACTTCTAGCCTGTTTAAGGCCAAATACAGTCTAAGCTTATGTATCTTCCTAAGATTCATTCAATTCACCCAAGGCTGATCCTTGTTTAAAATTGATTGCCATAGTTACCATATACTCAGACAGGTGACAATATAATGACACCATTACATGTTGGTTGGCCTAGGTCACAAGATTGAATAACAAAAAGGAATCCCTTATGGGAAAAAACATATATTTTTATTTTTTATATATATATTTGAAATATATGGGATATATTTAAAATATATTTTAGTCTGTAATCTATATATTTATTTTATATGTTGAAAATATATGGTGCACTATATATTTTCATTAGTCTGTAATCCATATAAAATAAATATATGGTTTACAGACTAAAATATATTTTAAATATATAAAAAGGGGCCAATTTCTATATATGAAAAATATAAGGATCATACTTTTCTACCATATATTACAAATATATGTTTGTTCCATAAAAGATACAAGTGCATCTTCCCAGCACTCAGACTCAAAACTGGGTTACTTATAATGAAAACAGATACTTTGGAAAAATGCCCAATACTGGTAGTCAGAAAACTCCTGATTAATTACATGGGACTCATATTACAGAAAATAAATACTTAATGTTTACTATACATAGATTTCACATAGCTCATTAACTATTAATTGAACCAACTGGGCTCAACATCCTGCACTATACAAATCGAAATACTATACCTAAAGAATTGTTTGTTGTTTATTGTTTTCCCTATAAATGCATTTTCCAAACTATGCACCATTTAAAAGGTAAGAATCCCTCATACTTTTCAAACAATGAGTATATGTATGTATTGTTCTAATACAGCTAAAGAAAATGTTATTGAGGATAAATTGTTTAATGTGTGTGCATAAACAAAATGTTCACATACTAGTAGTAGTCCTTATATAACAATGTTATAGAACGCAATTCATTTCTGTCAAATCAAAGACAAAAAATCCTCCTTAGTAAAGTGACCATACTCTTTTTAATATATATCTTTATTTATACAAGACATTGTACATTATAACTTTATCAGGTGCTACATAAGAGATTTAAAATGCTATATTGCAAGTATATAGTGTTGAAGAAGCCCAATGTAAGGAGCCCAATGTAAATAATATATGACTGAAGTAAATAAAGGAATTAGAATGCAACTATCATTCTGGAACTTCGCTGTATTTGTTTTAGTCTTCATGGCACAGTATCCACAAAAGTGATGATTGTCATGACTGCTTATTACGGGATTGAATTACAAATAAACACTGGAGACACTTTGCAGTGGGATAGTGGAAACTAACTTAAAACAGTTTCAAATACTTCTGAATACTTTAAAATGCTCAGAGAAATGTATTTAATTCTTTACACTGTAGATAGGAACCATACATATGCACAGGCATACATACAGATTATGAGTCATAACACTGGCTGTTGAGATATAACAAAGATTGATTCATTGTGCTTGTTTCGTCACAAAAACAAGAACAAATATTATAAAAAATGTGTTCAGTAAAAAGTCTTACATAAAAAACAAATACTGACCCAATAAGGAAATCTTTCAGCAGTCTTTAGAAATAAGCACAATTCAACTCTCTAAAGGTGCACTGTGAGGCTGGTGCTTCAAGGCAGATATATACAGTATTGCACCCCCAAGTGGGCACAATGTCGTTTTTCATTACAGCATTTCCTTCTGATGAATCAAATACTGGAAGTTACTCAATTTTCAGTAATTTCAATGATTCCCTGAACTGTTCTGTGGTCATATCTCGACATTGACCAATTTGTGAAATGCCACAACCTGGCTCGGTGTCCATACGTACTTTACAAGTTGTTTATCTGTAAGGATTTTGACCCCTTGGCATCCTTGGTCCAGGGTGACGTGGGTTGCCAGGTAGATACCCAGGCATTCCGGGTCCTCTCGGCCCAGGGGGGCGAGTCACAGCTATCCGGGGAGGAGGCGGGCCTCCTGGGCGCATTCCTCTCCCACTGGGGGGGTACAGGTGTCCATCATTCTGCCCAGGCTGGTTCCTCTCTGATTCTCTGCCCCCGGCTCTTCCAACTGCTTGAATAGATAGGGGGTTTACAGATGTATTTTCTATACATGGATTTTGTTCCACTTTCTTACAGCGAAAGCATTGGATGCTTAATAGATTTCATAAAGATACTGTTTGAATCCTTGTGCTATCATCACTCCTACCTTTTGTGCTGTTGTCTTGTTTGAGTTGACTGCTCTTAGCTTCTTGTAAATCAAGTGCCGTCTTTTCTGCTACCTTTTTGTTCTTCTTTTTACTCTCCTCTTTTTGCTAGGAAAAAGGTAAAATATTATAAGAATCTGAGGAAGATGGCAGTGTAGCTAACTACTAATAATATTCATAATAAACTGCATCAATGCATTGTGGAATCTGAATGCCAAGTATGGAATGACATTAATATGCAATAAAGAAATAATACACATCTTTGGTGCCAGTATGGAGTAGGACAGTCATTGCCTTTAGGATAATGCATTATGTTCAGATGGTAGAGTATCAGAACATTATTGGAGTTTCTGAAATAAAACAACCATCAGTAGCTGTGGGATGGTGTGGCGGAGTGTCCCGCCCCTATGTATTATTATTTGTATTTTTGTTTACGGCGCGGGTAAAAGCGCAGCGTCTTTTATTATATATTTAAAAACCTCGTGAGGATGCAGGTTTATATACTCTGGCCAAGGGATTAACTAGTTGTTAATTATCTTATTATCCCTCGGCCAGAGTCTGCACGCGTTTGGTAAGGATGCATGACTGTCAGCTAGTTAAATAATCAGTAGCTGATCAGCCATGCATCCTCACGGGGTTTTTAAATATATAATAAAAGACGCGGTGCTTTTACCCGCGCCGTAAACAAAAATACAAATAATAATACATAGGGGCGGGACACTCTGCCACACGTGGTCATCTGTGCTTCCTCATACACAGAGTCCTCAGCTCACAGGAGCACACTCACTGCCAGCATGCCACATGAAACGACACATTGGCAAAAATCCTAAGGCCCCTGTTCATACGCATATAATAGGGTCTAGCGTTTATCAGGGCTAGTTTAGTTTCTTACATTGTGTAAATTTATTCCAACATATCTTGGCACATTGTCCACATCCACCTTCACAGATAGGTGCTTTTCCCTAGAAGGTCTGCTAACATCCAACTCAAACTACTGAACTCTGAGAATATTGGGGTTTTAAAGATCAATGGCAATTCCAATTTCAAAATACAGTTTTTGCTCATTATGCTTACAATATTACATGAATATATAAAAAGCCATATTATTGAGTTGATCATATTAACTTGGATTGAAGTTTGAGCTTTTTATTTCAATATGTATTTAATAGAAAGGAGCAGAATGCATTGTATAACTTACATTTTGCAGTTTCTTCTTTAATTCAAGATTGGCAGTCTTGTATGACTTGGAGGTAGCATGCAGATAATAGATTGCTAAACTATAAGATATAATAAGAAAACATGGTTTACAATAGTACTGTAATTACAATTCAAGGTATGAAATACAACATGCACTTCCAGAACACAGCACATTGAGAATAAACCAATCTGTGAATAAGCTGTTGCAAAAAAAGTCTGAAAAAATCTAATGGTTAATATGTTTTTATAACAAACTTTAAACAGCAATTCTCAACAGTTCAGGTCAATTAGGCCCTGAGTTATGACAAATGTGGATCAACCTAAAAATGACAGCCAAAGGAATGTTGTCCATTTGAACCTTCTTGGTGTCCACAAAAGTATAGCCATGTTTTGAAGCTTCCCAACTACAAGGAAATCAAGACATTTAAAAATACCTAAAAGTACTCGTGACTATACACTTGAATTAACCTTGCTGCCTTTGTGCAAGATTGCAGTGCTGACCTACACTGCAATATGCATGTTGACCCACATTTTCATTGTTCATTTCTCACAAAAATAATTTAGTGTCCAATTATTATACCCCTGGCCCTCGCAGCAATTTGCCTGGGCGGAGTCTTGCAGTGCTGGCGATTGTCCTCCAGAGGCCGCTAGCTTGCCGACATTCAGTAAGTGCTGCCTCACAGAAGTAGTAGGACTGTCACCAGTACTTTATTTATATGAACAAAAATCATACTTGCAGGCAACAAATAGTTATCTGACAGTGTGACAGAAATACAATGAGTTCTGGTGATAAATCTTCCTCCCGACCTGTGAGGGCGCTAAAGAACGGGAGGAGAAGTATCTGGAAGGGCTGGCCTGACAGTTCGTTTCCGGGACCGGGAAGTGGGTCAGCCTGGAAGGAAGCGAGACTCTGTTGTAAGACCGTATTGATTTGACAGGTAAACAAGGGGCAGCTGCAAGTAAAAAGGCAGCTGCAACCGTTTACCTAGATATCATGCGGGATTACATATAGGGGCCAGGGTAACGCTGTTCTTTTCCTTCGTTTGGGTTAAACGGGAGAGAGAGAAGGACTGAGAGAGGAGCTCTCAATAACGAAAATAAAAGAGACGTGATACGTGTTTTTGGTGTTGTGTTTGTCTGTGTGGTAATTGTTTGTGTTTTACTTCACCAGACAGTTAGAGCACATCTCCGGAGCTGTCGCCGAGGGTCAGCACAATCCGGAGCACCACTGCACTAAACGTCACGGAAATACTTGTGTTTGCACTAAGCACCAGCACGACTGCACTCACCCAGGACTGGTGACCGTGTGTTCTTTTTGTTCGGGACTGTGCCCTGTTTTGTTATCCCCGTGCTTTACACATTGGTGTGTATAGCCGGGGGTTTATTAGTTAACGGTCACCAGACCTGGATTATAAATAAAACACCATTTTTCCACTGTATACCGTTGTCTGCCTGTTCACTCCTGCATCGCATCACCGCTACACCTGTTCCCCTTCACTAGCCACTTTGCCACACGTGGTGTCAGAAGTGGGATCATGGATCGCAACGCACTGGCGGAGCTGCTGCAGGCGCTGGAGAGCAGACGCGACGCAGAGGAGAGGAGGAGGGAGGAGCGCTACACGGCGCTCATTGAACGGGTAGGGCTGGCCGTTGCCGCAGCAACGACCCCTACCACAACACCGCTGATGTCGCCCCCGAAGGCACGGGCAATGAAGAGGTCGGCGGAGGATGACCCGGAGGCGTATTTGGTGGCGTTCGAGCGGCTGGCTACCGCGGCGGCTTGGCCGCGGGAGTTCTGGGCCAGCCAGTTGGGACCCTGCCTGATTGGGGAGGCTCAGGCAGCCTACCAAGCCATGAGCGACCATCACGCCACCGAGTATGACCTGGTCAAGCAGGCTATCCTCCGCCGGCTGAACATCACCACGGAGACCCACCGGGCGCGGTTTAGGGAGTACCGGAGAGCCCCGGAGACACGCCCCAGGGTGGTTGCAGAGCGGTTGTGCGACCACATGGTGCATTGGCTGACCCCCGGGAAGAAGACCGCCCAGCAGATGGGGGAAGCCATTGTGGTAGAGCAATTTTGCCATGTGGTCGGCGCCGAAACCCAGGCGTGGATACGGCGCCACAACCCCGACACCCTGGAGGAGGCGGTCAAATTGGCTGAAGACTTCGAAGACTCCCTGACTTCTGCCCGGATCGGGATCCTGTCGGCCCCTGCCCTTCGGAGCAGCCGACCTCTCCCTCCCTCTCCTCCAACACCACCACCACCACCCCCCCCCGCGTTCCAGGGACCCAGACCTCCTAGAACACCAACCCCATTGGGCCCCCTTGCCTCCCCCCCATGGAGACCAAGGTTGGCCCCCAGCTGGGGTAGAGGTGCTGCCCCTGCCCCGTTGCCATACCAGCAGCGGGACAGATTTATGACCTATGCCCCCTCTGTCCCTCCTATCTGTTTTAGGTGCCACCAGCCGGGACATCTGGCCAGGTCATGCCCCGCTGCCATGGAGTGTGACGTGGCCGCGTGCAATTGGGCACCTGAAACTGGTAAGCGTGGGGAAAATGGTCGGGAGGGGCCTTGTTTGATTAATGTTGTGTTAGGGAATGTGAAAACCCACGCATTAGTGGACACAGGGTGTGAGCAGACTTTGATTAGGACAGCTCTCCTGGGCGGTGTGTCGTGGCGGCCACGAGGTCAGGTGGCCATCTCCTGTATCCATGGAGATACGGCGGCATACCCCACATTAAAAGTATATTTATCGGTAGGACCGATAAAACGTCACCTTGTAGTCGGGGTGGCGGAAAGGTTGCCACACCCAGTTATTCTGGGTCGAGACTGGCCAAAATTCAAAGAATTGATGCAAATAATGGCAGTCTCAGCCACACACGTAAACGTGGCAGAGAAAAAAAAAAAGGAACGAATTGGTGATGTGTTTCCTTTTCACACTGAAATGTTTTCCCCTCTTTTCCGTCCTAGAAAAACAAATAAGGAGAGACGGACCGCGAAATGGGAGGGAGCATTTGTGAGACAAGGCTGGGGTCTGGTGGGAGAGTGCTGCAAGGGTAACAAACGCCAGTCGAAGGGAGTGGGAACGCAGTGTGACCGAGAGAGCGAGGTTACTGGACCGACCAGAGCAGAGGTTATTCCGGCCCCTCTCAATGTACCGGACCCGTGGTACTCAAGCGCGGACCTAGTGTGGGGCCAACATAATGACCCGTCACTGGTGCACGCTTGGGGGCAGGTCCGGTCCATTGAAGGTAAGGATGTTGACGGCGCTGGGGCGCTAGTATATCCACATTTCAGTATCAAGGGGCAATTACTATATAGGGTAAACCTAGCCGCGGGCACAGGACAGCCTGTAACACAATTGTTGGTTCCCCCGTCTTGTCGGACCGAGGTCATGAGGCTGGCGCATGATATCCCTTTTGCGGGGCACCTCGGAGCCGAGAAGACGAGGGAACGGATATTGGCTCGATTCTATTGGGTAGGTCTTCATACTGATGTGTCGAGATATGTAGCCACATGCCCAGACTGCCAGCGAGTAGCGCCGGGTCGAGTGCGCCCCGCTCCTTTGGTCCCACTGCCGATTATTTCCACTCCTTTTGAACGCATTGCAATGGACATAGTGGGCCCTTTGCTACCTTCTGACTCAGGGTATACGCATATATTAGTGGTGGTGGATTATGCAACGCGATACCCGGAGGCAGTTCCATTGAGGTCCACTAGTGCCGCTGCAATAGCCACCGAGTTAGCGCAGATTATGGCTAGAGTAGGGATCCCCAAGGAGATTTTGACCGATCACGGAACCAATTTTCTGTCCAATACGTTACAGCAGGTGTACAAAATATTGAAAATACGTCCCATCAGGACGTCCGTTTATCATCCACAATCGGACGGTCTGGTGGAACGTTTTAATCAGACCTTAAAGTCGATGCTGAGGCGATTTGTAACACAAGAGCAGAAACATTGGGCATCGCTTCTTCCCTACCTCCTTTTTGCAGTGAGAGAAGTGCCGCAGAGTTCAACGGGGTTCTCCCCTTTTGAGCTCCTGTACGGCCGGCAGCCTCGCGGCATTCTCGACCTGCTGAGAGAGGGGTGGGAGGAGCACAAAGGCTCGTCCAAAAATGTAGTGAAGTATGTGCTCCTACTAAGGGATCGCCTGGATTTGGTCGGTCGTTTGGCCCAAGACAACCTCAGATCGGCTCAGCACCGACAGCAGCAGCATTACAACAAAAATGCACGGATTCGAACCTTTCGACCAGGGGACAAGGTAATGCTGCTACTTCCCTCATCAGAATCAAAACTGTGTGCTAAATGGCAGGGGCCGTATGAGGTGATTCGGGCTATAGGGAAAGTAAATTATGAAATTAGACAGCCCGATCGCCGGAATGAACGTGAAATTTACCATGTTAATTTGTTAAAGCCCTGGCAGGCACGGGAGGTCTTATTTATAGCCCCAGGCAATATGGAGGATGATTTAGGTCCCTGTCCAGAGACCCCGAGCACAAGAGCGATTTCGATGGGGGAACAGTTGGTTCCGGATCAGCAAAGAGAGCTGCGTAAGCTTATTGAGGAGTTCAGCGATGTTTTTTCTGATGTGCCCGGCAGAACCAACTTAGTTGAATATGACATTATCTCTCCACCAGGTGTCACAGTGCGAGAGAGACCGTACCGGATCCCGGAAAGTCGACGAAGTGGCGTGCGCAAAGAGGTATGGGATATGCTCGAGCTTGGGGTAATTGAACCTTCCAGGAGCGAGTGGTGCAGCCCCATTGTCATAGTGGCTAAGAAAGACGGCACCAACCGCTTCTGCGTAGATTTCAGAAAGGTGAACGCTATTGCTAAGTTCGATGCGTATCCCATGCCTCGGGTCGACGAGCTTTTAGACAGACTGGGAAAAGCGAGGTTTATTTCCACTCTGGACCTGACGAAGGGATACTGGCAAATCCCTTTAACCCGCAGCTCCAGAGAGAAAACCGCATTTTCAACACCAGAAGGGCTGTTCCACTTTAAAACCATGCCATTTGGGCTACATGGTGCGCCCGCTGCCTTTCAGAGACTGATGGACCAGGTTTTACGCCCACATCATGAATATGCAGCAGCGTATATTGATGACGTGGTGATTTACAGCTCCACCTGGCGAGAGCATTTGGCTAGGGTTGCAGCCGTCCTTCAGTCTCTAAGGGCAGCCCGGCTGACAGCTAACTTGAGAAAATGTGCGTTTGCCAAAACAGAGACTCAATATTTGGGATTTGTAATGGGAAATGGAAGGGTGAAACCTGTGGTCACCAAAATCCAGGCTTTGGTTGATGCAGCGATCCCCAAAACCAAGACTCAGGTGAGGTCACTACTGGGCTTAGCCGGTTATTACCGCCGCTTCATCCCCGAGTACGCCACAGTGGTTAACCCGTTAGTCGACCTCACCAAAAAGAGTGCTCCAAATTTAATTAAATGGTCAGCTGAGTGTCAGGGGGCGTTTGATACGATTAAGCGTAAACTTTGCCAGGCCCCCACTCTTATTACCCCAGATTTCACCAAGAGATTCATCCTCCACACCGACGCCTCGGATGTAGGTTTGGGTGCAGTCTTGTCCCAAAAAGTAGCTGGAGTAGAACACCCGATATTGTACCTGAGCAAAAAAATGTTACCTCGGGAACGTAACTACTCCGTAGTCGAAAAAGAGTGTTTGGCCATTAAATGGGCTACTCACTCTTTACGATACTACCTGCTGGGACACTCATTTGATCTTGTCACAGACCACGCCCCACTCACGTGGTTAAGCACAATGAAGGACAGCAATGCCCGGATAACTCGGTGGTATCTGGCGTTGCAGCCCTTCATGTACCATATGGTACACCGTGCGGGGAAAGACCACCAAAATGCGGATTATTTTTCCCGGGAGGGGGGAGCAATGGGAAAGGTAGATTTAGCCGAGTGTTCCTTCGGCTCCACTCTGAGCGGTGGGATATGTGACAGAAATACAATGAGTTCTGGTGATAAATCTTCCTCCCGACCTGTGAGGGCGCTAAAGAACGGGAGGAGAAGTATCTGGAAGGGCTGGCCTGACAGTTCGTTTCCGGGACCGGGAAGTGGGTCAGCCTGGAAGGAAGCGAGACTCTGTTGTAAGACCGTATTGATTTGACAGGTAAACAAGGGGCAGCTGCAAGTAAAAAGGCAGCTGCAACCGTTTACCTAGATATCATGCGGGATTACATATAGGGGCCAGGGTAACGCTGTTCTTTTCCTTCGTTTGGGTTAAACGGGAGAGAGAGAAGGACTGAGAGAGGAGCTCTCAATAACGAAAATAAAAGAGACGTGATACGTGTTTTTGGTGTTGTGTTTGTCTGTGTGGTAATTGTTTGTGTTTTACTTCACCAGACAGTTAGAGCACATCTCCGGAGCTGTCGCCGAGGGTCAGCACAATCCGGAGCACCACTGCACTAAACGTCACGGAAATACTTGTGTTTGCACTAAGCACCAGCACGACTGCACTCACCCAGGACTGGTGACCGTGTGTTCTTTTTGTTCGGGACTGTGCCCTGTTTTGTTATCCCCGTGCTTTACACATTGGTGTGTATAGCCGGGGGTTTATTAGTTAACGGTCACCAGACCTGGATTATAAATAAAACACCATTTTTCCACTGTATACCGTTGTCTGCCTGTTCACTCCTGCATCGCATCACCGCTACACCTGTTCCCCTTCACTAGCCACTTTGCCACAGACAGGTATTTCAGCACACAAAGAACCTTTGTAGCACTTACACCATGAGCAGTATAAAAGAAAGAATTAGTCCGGGATTGGAGGCGTAGCCAAACACTTTTCCAAACCAGGCAGGGAAGTCATTATCCAGTGTCTCTTGGATAACATCAAACATCCTGTGTTTTCCACTGAAAACAAACAAAACAACTTCACAAAGTTTTCTTTTTTTGAAGTGAAAGCTGTTTCTTTTTATGTTGTTTTAGAACATGCTGCTGTTTAAACACATCACTAAAAATACAGTATAAATATGAAAATACAATACAAAAAGTATGCAGAAATTACAATTAATTAGGCTCAATTTTATTTTTTACGTTGTTATGAGTGAATTATTTGCACTATTCCACTTCAAATAGAATTTACTGTAAAACTACAGTGCCACAAAATAGCCAAGTAAAACGATTAATAGAAAAAGGAAATCTCAAGACACTTTTTTGCTAATCTCCAGTTCTGAATTCCATGCCACTACAATATTTCTCACACTCGCACTGCACTCTAGTGGACACATATCATATTGCACTGTGTGGGCTCAAATGTGTGCCTGTGGTCCACATACGCATCCCATCATGCGTGGGATATGTATCCATTGTGTCAGATAATTATTGTGAAATCTTAAAAAGTTTGAAGACCTGAAGTTTTGCCTGCCTTCCACCAATTAAATAACCTCTACAGCTAAAGTTAAAGAAATGCATTTAAAAATATACTTATATTATCAGTAAGTACTATTCTTTCAGTGAGACAACATTTTTTCATGATTCAGTCTGTGTCAGGGAGTGTTGAGTGCTGTGTAATTAAATAGTCATGCATTTGGTATTAAATCATTTCAAATAGGTTACCTAAAGGGGCCACAGTCAAAGGAGGGTGGGATCGAGACAATGGTATACACCGCAGGTAGCGTTGAAAGAAAGAGAATAACAAGCAGCATGGCTATATAGAAGTTATTGGATCCAGAGGCCTTGAACACCCTCGCGTGAGGAACATTACAGCACATTACTGCCCAGCACTGCAGATACATGGATACATGAAGACGAAGAACATTGATGGCTGGAAGGCACGGAGCGTAAAAGGCACCCATCCTAAAGGGAAAAGAAACAAAGGGGTAGTCCAAAACAAAACAGCATTTATTCTGTATGTAGTATGTCTGTGTATGATTATTATTAATTAGTCATTTAGCAGACACTTTTATCCAAAGCGACTTGAACTATGCATCACAACTGCTGCTGCAGAGTCACTTACAGTAGGACCTCTGTTTTACATCGCATCCGAAGGACGAGACATGTGTATAAATGCTGCCTGTTCAAAGCTGGGAAGTTATAGGATCTATTTTTTGTATCCTAATTCAACCAAGTTACAACAATAGAATTAATGTTAGATAAAGTTCAACCTTTTGTGTTGCTAATTCAAATAAACTAACAGATTTTAAAATCCAATGCACAATCCACAAGCTTACAGTTCAATATATATATATATATATATATATATATATATATATATATATATATATATATAGTAAATATGGACTGGAGAGGAGGGCTATAAAGTGATTGACCCGACAGGGGGCAATAATGCCCGAAGCCTCAGGCTGAGGGCATTGCACCCTGGAGGTAACAACAATCTTCTCAGGGGGCATTTCATTTTCCACTATTAGCTGAGTCTGCAGTACATAGTTAATATATGAGTCAGTCAAAATAATGAGAGAGGCAAGGTTGGATAATAAATATGACTTTATATACCAGTACTGTAAAGCCATACATATTTGCGAGCCTTTTATTATGTGTTTTTCGCACAGATATCTTATTGCTGTACATATAAGGAAGTAATATACTACTACCAGTGCAACAGGTCGCCAACATTTCTGGAGCAAAATAGGTTTTATGGGTGTGATTCAATATTTTGGTCGCAAATATTTATGGATTTATAGTATTTTGTTTAACTTTCGCGGATACTGCATAAGTAAATAACTAAACAACTTAAATAAATAACAAAAATGTTTTTGATGTTCATACCGCAAGTTTTTTACTTTCTTTTGTAGTATGTGTTGTAATTCATTTTCTGTTAAGTCACAGAATCGCCGTTCAGCAGTTTTTCATTCAGCCATTTTATCTTGTTGTTGGAGTGGAGGTGGAGGGCGTTCCTTTGAAAAGTGGCAGGACTGACAGTGATGTGAACCAATCACATGACAGATGGAGACTATCGTCCGGTGGTGTAAGGATGTGAGGGCAATAGTTCAATCTCTTTTTTCTCCTATGATGAGGTTTTAACCAATCACAGGCCAGAATATCCAACCATACATATATGTGTGTGTGTGTGTGTGTGTGAAACATGCTTCCTACCAAATCATTCCTTGGTTGAAGATCAGTCCCAGTACATTCCCACTGATATCGAATTCTGCATAGGATGGCTAAAACAAAAACAGTCTAAGTTAACAGACAGCTTTTAAAATGTAGCCCACTTCTATAACAGGGCAGAGACTGGGTGTGAACTGGCAAACATGTACTCTGTAATAGAGCATCTGGTAACACTTCAGATTACAGGGTGTACAGTATAACCATGTAATAACACTGTAGTAACTATGCCATGGCGTCACAATATAATTACATCAGGTTACAAAATGTTGCCCGCAAGGCCATTTACATGTAATTACACAGTAGTTAATGTTTAAGATAAGGAACGATTTGTAGTTACCTAGTTATTGTAGTATAATACCATGTCACGAGGTGTTTGTTTTGCACCTATTATTATTACCGGTATTATTATTATTATTTATTAATAATAATAATAATACTAATAATAATAATAATAATAATAATAATAATAATAATAATTTTCTTATTTAATGGTTAGAGTTTGTTTTAAAATGTCTTTTTTTCTAATAAACGTTTCTCCTTCCTCGTATGTCCCTTGAGACCACATTGTTATTTGGTCCCTTCTGAGTGAATAATATATTGGTAGAGACTGCCTGGCCAAATGCTTCTATTGCTATGGAAAACTCCTGCCACTATTTGAATGGGCTGCTTACCTGCCTGTCACCTCTGAGCACAGCTTTCTATGTATGTGTGGGTCATGTAAAAGACCCCATATGTAAACATTTGGGGAGCCATCTTTTACAGGTAAACCTTATAGTTCTGCATGGCGCTTGCTGCACACTTATATTCTTTTATTACATATGCTTTTATTTCATTAATAATTTAGATGGGCCAGCATTGTACAATCACTGCATTGAAATAGATACATGCCACTGAAAATAGAAATGTATTTGCAGTGGATAAGTAAAGGCACTAGCTACTTTATGGATTCTTTAACTCCTGTATTACATAGATCTGGGCAAAGATATCTAAGGTGTATTTTTGGATTGCAATGTTACCTTTCTAAAATATATAGGTTGATTTAAGTGCAGTATTTTAGGATGCTTGCAAGAGATTAATGATTGGTGATTGCTTCTATGATATACTGGCCACTATAGCTTGGACCCTAGTTCTCATAGGCTGATAGGAGCACTGTTGTATGTGGTCGTGTTGAAATTCGCACAGACTGTAATAGTTACTGGTTACTTTTGAATGTGTTTTATCTAGTTTTGTTTTATTATTATTATTTTTCTGAGATTATTGAGTGTTACGTTTTGTGAAGCACTGCGGTCACATGATAATTATTTAGACAATTACTGTTATTGTCTTGATTTATTTTAGTTTTATTTTTTATATAAATTTAGTAGTTGCCAATTATTTTTATTATTTTCTCCCAATTTAGAATGGCCAATTATTTTTTTAAGCTCACCTCACCGCTACCACCCCTGCAACTTGGGAGGGCGAAGACGAACACACACTGTCCTCCGAAGTGTGTGCCGTCAGCCGACCGCTTTTTTTTAACACTGCGGACTCACCATGGCCAGACTACAGGGGTCGCTGGTGCGTGGTGAACCATGGACACCCTGGCCAACCTAACCCTCCCTCCCCCCGGGCGACACTCAGCCAATTGTGCGCCGCCCCCTGGGAACTCCCGTCCATGGTCGGCTGTGGAATAGTCTGGACTCGAACTCGCGACGTCCAGACTACAGAGCGCATCCTGCACTCCATGTGGAGCGCCTTTACTGGATGCGCCACTCGGGAGCCCAATTTATTTTAGTTATTGATTTACTTTATTTGATATTACCTATTTAATCTATTTGCCTTGGTCTGTGTTAAACTAGGATTATTCTGAAACTTTTGATACAAGTAATTGTATACCGGTATTGCTGTAAAGTACTTACCGGTATTTGTCATTAATTGGTTGATACACTGATTTTAAACTTGGGGATAACTAATTTAATATTGCTGTAAAGTATTTATTTGCCATTGATTTGCTAATTTTAAATTCGGATTTAACTAACTATTGTTGTGCTGGACTGATTGCCTGGTCATGTGTTGCTGCTGGACTTATAGTACAGTTACTATAGTTACTTACAAATCCATATTCTAAGTCCCAGCACCAGCAGTAGTTGAGAAATCGGACAAACAAAGCCCGCAGGAAGTCTCCAACCAACAGTGTGATATAAGTTGTCACTGTATCAGAAACAGTTAGCCGCACAAATTCCTGTGAACATAATTACATTGGTGAATTCTGACAACAAAATAAAACAGAAGAAGCAGAAGGTTTGGTTTTATTAAGGTTGGAGTTTATTCGTATAACAATGGTTGGCATTTATTAGTATAATAATAATGACTGTGTTATTAGTGCAACACAGTTGATCTACACAGTGGTGGATCTAAATACCACTGACTTTTAAATATATTTAAAATCAATTTGCATACCTGTCATTTTCCTTGAAGAGTAAAAAATACACTAAAAGACGTGCTGTTAGAGATGGTTATCAGCAGTCCCATTGTTTAAATGGTTTAAACACTGACGGTATTAAGATCTGCCACCGTTTGAATAGACGACATGTGTTTAATGTGTAGCCTAATAAAAGCAAGTATAAGCAATAAGTCTTTCAAAAACATTTTCTGACCCCAATATAACACAATTCCCACTAGTCTTTTTTTTTCTGTGTTTAGAATTTTAATTTTTTGTTATCCTGCACAGTAAGTTTGATGGAAGGTTTTTATATTTCCCTCCTTTTCCTCTCCTGCATGATTAACCCTTACCCACATCAAGTGGGGTCCTATAACCTGTAACACAACTAATACTGTACCAAACATATGGCATATTTTGCCTGTATGTATAAGTCAAAGTAGTGCAAGACATCATTTTAAAATTCATTTCTCACTCTAGAAATGTTATCACGGTTTCCCTTTTCTTCAGTTGGTTTATACTTTATAATACAGTTTGGTATCTGCAAAGTATTTCACAGACAATGGTAGAGACGACAGTTCCTGCAATTTCCTGGTACCTACTATAATCACTTCATCTGTTGCAGTTCAAACTCACTCAAATGGTTTACAAACAATCAGATCATGTGACCTACAATTGCATATCCTGAACTAACATCTAAAACAATTGTAGAACCAAAAGATATTGGATTTGGTTGGCAGGACTTTAAGTTATCGTATGAAGTTGTTTACACTAATCAAAACCATACCTAGAGTACAACAATATACTATTACCTGTCCAACCATAGTCTCCCAGCATGGTCCTCTAGGCACATCAGCAGGGTCCACTTCTAGTGGGGGAGCTGTAGCATTTTCTGCCACAGTTCCATTGTAAAGGCTGGCCTCCCATATTGTCATATTGATCTTGACTATCGCCTCCTCTTCCAGCTGCAACAAATAAGACTTATAATGAATTACAGAATAGATTTTGTGAGATTTATACAACGCGTATGAGAATACATTTTCAAAGATAAACCATCTTATTTGTGCTCAGCAAAAAATAACATATGTTATGCACACCACTGCAGAAAAATAACACGTGTTATGTGCGTTGGCAAAAAAATAACATCTGTTGTGCCATGAAAAACAAAAAATAACATCTGTTATGCCTGTCGGAGTAAGTTTTGCTCCTTCTGTATCTAATTTGACTATTTCAGTTTAACAAGTACTGTTGTTATTTTTTTTAAACTCTGCATGAAAAGTGAAACATTTACAAAGATGTGTCATTCATTTCTAACATTTTAAGCCCGATCAATACCCTTACAATACATATATAAACCATCAAAATGAAAATAGGGAAGTAATTGAGTCAATTTGAGAATGACACCAGATGAACGAGGAAGAGGAACCAGTAAATAGTACAGCTCAGAAAGCAGACAGCACACAGTGAGGCAGAGCAACTAGACAAAGAAAGAAATATCTATTTATTTATAATTTGGGCCTGCAAATCCATCACTTCGTACAGGACATGATGCTTTTTTCTTCAACTGCTGCAGCTCAACTGAGCTTGAAAAATATACCATTCCCACAACTCCTGTCCCTGGGAAACAAAGAGACAATGAAATAGAAGTTCCTTCAGTCATACAACCAATAGTAAGACAATGAGGTACCAATAGATCACTGCAGACTGTGGAAAGACACAACATAGTCCCAATTTAAACTGAAGAAATAACAAAAAAATAAGAATAAAAAAATAAATACATTAAGCTACTCGATAGAAGCGTTGTAAAAATATAATAGGCCAAGGCCCAACTGAAAATATTGAATTTATTTGTAGTTGTTAGCCTTTGTTAGACATTTTCTACCTGGGTGAAGAGGCCAAGACTAACTGGTAAAATAAATATGATATGTTCAGTTCGGTCACATGGCATATCCTATATATATATATGGGATAATAAACAGAAAAAAAAAAAAACATTATGAAAAAGTTAGAAGGTATAAAATAATTTAATTAAGTGCAAGTTCTACTGTACATAAAGCCAGTAAAGCAGGCTGACTCAAAGCGTTCCTGTGGTTTCGGTACAGTATGCTAATTCTTACCTTCAGATTTATTTCATCAAGGAGAGCAATGATGAATGTGTACAGATTGCCCAGAAACAGAGCAAAGATGCGTCCCAGCTGCCATTGAAGAGCGATTCGAGGGTGATAGTTCTCCAACGCGCTGATGACATCGAACAACATCGGACAGAACATTCCCAACAAGGACATCACCATGTTTACCTAGGAAATATGAAATAGATATTAGTTTTTTATATAATAAACACAATAGTTGATTGTAAGGCTGGAGATACACAAGCAATTTTTTCTTGGCAACTCAAATTGACAATAAAAATTGACCGTGTGTCACATTTTTGATTGGCAATCGAGTTGCTAGATAGACCACTGCTCTTATTTTCAGCAATTCAGTTGATAATTTTTCTACATGCCTGTGTGTGTTCAGCCAATGATACTGCATTTTCTATTCAACTGATTTTAATCTCCATTTTGTGGACGCATGAGGATACTTTGCAACTGATCAATCTTTCTATGTTAGACCACAATAAAAAAAGAGGAATAAAAGGAAATAGCAAATCTTTTTGGGAAATCACCAGCAGAGTTAAAAGAACCTCCAAACTCAGTATTTTGCTGGGAGAAGGAAAACATCTGAAAAGAAATTGGGGAGCTCAACAGATGACTTTCCATTAGTGTTTCTACGTCGACGTCTTTTCAATTTTTTTATAATTGCTGTAGCTGCTTCTGAAACATTTTTACTGCAAACAGGCACCATCTTAAATTGCTTAAAATAATTGTCAATTTCCCAGTGTGGCACATTTAGCCACAGCAAATCAGTTGTCATTATTTTATTTATTTATTTATTTTTTGTCAACAGCACTTTCAGGTTGGAAATTTGTGACAGGAAAACATTTTAAAAATACTTCCGGTTTTAGCCCGGTTGCACGCAGAATAACTAATATGAATATGACGTCCCCGAATACAGATACAAACAGTGCTGCCAGCTTTTTTCATTCCGTTTTGCGGGAGAGAATGATGCCAGGCGGGTTTTAGCAAAACGCTGCTTTTTTTAACATAAACAGTGGTTTGTCAAATAAGAAAGGATCTCTGCCATGATTGACACAATAAAACATAACATCAGAATCAGAGTAAGACCACACAGAGATACAGGCCCCTCCCCCTGCCCTGTCAAGTAATGATTTTTGGAATCGGGTCCGAACCGGGTATCTGCCATTAGAACCGTGTATTTTGAGTCCAATTCCGGTTCCCAAACTATTTAGAAAAACATGTCCGTATGTCAATGTATATTCGGCATGCCCCTAGTCTGTACCTTTGTATTTGTATGTGAAAAATAACTAATGCTTCGGTCCTGTAAATCTAACTCTAATCTAAATGGAATTTCCAACAAACCCTCCCTTTAAATTCAGAAATTTGTGCATGAGCAGTATAGGCGATATCTACTTTTTTCACAGTCTAGCAATTTCCTGTGACACCGCTATATGTGCATGTGGGTGTGTGTGTGTGTGTGTGAACCACTGAGCTACAGCATTACAAACACACTGCAAGACAATATGTAATTGTAAAAAAAGGAAAATTGCAATCTGTCACTTTAACAGTATGATTCCCTCTGTTGTTCTTTATCACTGAAGCTGTCATTTCATTTGATCATCAAGTGATAGTGATCCCAATACACACATCATAATGCTCTTCCCTAATTGGCTGATGAGAATACTATAAAGTCAGATTGATGTTGTACTGTGTATGAAGGTTTTCTTTTTCCTTGTTTAGGATGGAGAGGGGGATTGGTTGAGAGAGGGGGACCCACATACCAATCCTTTCCCAGGGCCCATGAATGCTCTCAGCAGCCCTGGTTTTACCTTAAAATGCAAATCCAAACTAATGTTCATTCAATATGGTTTGTGGATTCCAGGGAATGTCAATTTTTATGGAGTACAGGCATAACAAAATGACAATTTGTTCACAGGTTACCTTCCCCTTAAATATCACTCACTTCACTAAATGTGTATTTTAAAGTTGAAGGAAGCTAAAGTACAAATATTACAACTAGCCCTTCCCTCTAATTCATTGTAAAACATCCATTTACTTTGAGTACAAGCAATTGATGGGTTGTCAGTGGTTTAGACTCACTTCATTTCTCTCCCACCAACCATAGTCATCCAGCCCCTCCTGAGCAAACTTCTGAGACCTTCGCACTACGAAATAGATGAGGTACCCACTCCCACCAAGGCAGCAGAGCACTAGGAAGTTAGCAAGCACCCGCAGGAACCGGGTTAAATGGATGTTCTCTTCCTTACGATTTTCTTGCTCTTCTACAATAGATTCCTGTTGGGGGAACATGAGCAACATTTGGGGTTAGGGGTTTCAGACTTCCCTTTAGCATGTTTTTTTTTTTGTCAGCAGGTCTTAAACACAATGAAACCTGTTATAACGTGTTAATTACACAACAATTGTCATCAAAACAAGTAGGGATTATTGTTTTATAATGAAACGCAGGAGTGGTAGACGCTTTGCAAAGCAATTTGTCTGACTAAACCTAAAAATATGTTGAAATATTTACCAAAAGAATATGGATGGACCTACCGGACAGTTCCGTATACATTTTAGGTAAACATGTAACAAATTACATTACACCTATGAAAATAATATGACAATTTAATATAAAGATAAAAACATTTTAAACAATATTTTGCTTGTTTATTTTAGTTGTTTTAATGACAATTCATATTTGTAAAGATTAAACATTTTTTAAGTTCCTAAATTAGAAAATCGTTGTCATTGATTAGTACTTAGTAATTGTGTAGATGTGAGAAAACAAGGGAAAGCTTTGTTTCGTGTTGTTTAACTAACACACTTTTAAGAGGTTTCAATTAATACCTAATAACTTAAAACATTTTAAAGTGAATTATTTGGAGAATTTGAGCATATGCACACCCTAGTTTAAAGTGTAATAACCTTGTCATACTAGAAAGCAGCAGCACTGTAGGTTTTAGATTTCCATTTTCTGTGATAACTTACTACCAAGGGGCAGATATTTTATACCACATTTCCATGAACCACAGAACTCGCGAACATGCTCGAGTTGACCCTCCTCCACTGCTGTTTAAATTACTCAAGTTGGCTCCCAATTAGGTCGGGGAGCCCGAATTCTCTGGTCAGATTTCACTCCTCGGGCTGGCCTGAATTCTAAAGTCTGAATTCGGGCTAGGAGGAAATTACATCACTAAATGTCAATATCAAAAATTTTGTAGGGGGTGGGGACATTTTTTCTGGTATTAAATTCAGCAGCTTTGCTACCTTGGGGGATTTTGACTGTTTTTGAATTGGCATTTTTCTCTTATCACATTCACAAAGAAAAATGCAGTGCTGTTTTGCATTTATACTTTTAATTCCAAAAAGATTTGAATAAATGTTTACTTAATGAAAGCTGTCTGCTAAAACAGTATCTCATTTACAGTAACTCGTTATACCACCATTTACAATGTCACCGCAGCAACCTGGAGAACAACAAAAAAAGAAGGCCTTCTAATCGGTTAGACTAGCAAGCACTGGTAAAATCAGCTCCATTTTATACAGTGTAGAACTAATTCATTTTAACGTTTTGTTTTGTTTGTGGACTTTGCAATACTTGTACAGTGGGTGTCTTTAGTAATATCTACAATGTATTGACACTAAAAATCAACCATTCTGTTACAGACTTTCTAACAAGTCTGGCATAAACCATTTTGGTTGTTACTTAATTAAACCCTTGTAAAAATGCGAAAGAATATCTAGATGGATATATCTTTTATATCACTGACAATTTGGCTGTAATACCATCTGCAGCAAATGCACGTCTTGACCTTTTTCTTGCCCAACTCACGTGACAACTCAAGTAACTCAGAAAACCATGGAAACGCCACATTTTTCACCAACTCGAGTTGTCCATCAACTCAAGTTCTGGGACAATTCAGATCAATTCGAGCGCACTCGAGTTGGCTGTCCATGGAAAAAAGGTATAAGTAATTGAACTTTTCATCAGCAGTAAACACTGAAACACAGTTACTGAACAGGTTTTAACTTTGATTTAATACTTCTTAAACTGCATATTTTGTAGTAGTATCTACTGTACCTGCTTTTAAAATTGTACTAACAAATATAATCTTACAAAAATACTATTATCTGAATAAACACAGATACGCATACAGACTTTATTAAGCAGTAGAAGACATTTAGTCATGCTGGGTTAAAGACCTGATAATATTATCTAAGGGATTTTTAAAAACATTAAACCAAATTAAGCCAGAGTCTGGCAAATATAAAATGAATACAGGTACTGTATTCACTCCTTCTTGAACAGTAGTTAATTTGAATACATATTCACACCACAAGACAGTACTGTACATGCTTGAAATCTAAAAGTGCATAACTGATGCTGCCAGTGATGGAATGGTAATATGAAGTTCCTGGAAAACTTGGTTGTATTTCTGGAAGGAGTCACTAGTCAACACATCATATCCAAGCACCATAAAAACTCTGTGTGATTTTCATTCATGTCGCTTCTTTTTCAATTGGCCTCTCAGTCACGCGCGGCGAGGCCAAACAGTGAGACGGCCGTCTTTAGAGCCTGGAGGAAGGGCTACCCTCAGCCATGGATTCCCTAAGGTTTCCTCCTACTAGCGAGTAGGGTTTTTTCCTTACCTGAGTGCCAAGCAGTTCGTATTTAGTTTCTTCAGCGTGCGTGGCAGGCTGGAGAGGCCGGGTTCTCCCTCAGGGCATTTCATGCTCGGGGGGCGGGCCCATGTCTCAGCTGCTTACTTTTCATTCATCCTTTTCTTATTTCTGGGGGTAGGCGGCATTGCGCCACTGCAGTTGTTGCGTTAACCATTCATCATTTTCATTTTTCCAGTCATGGTTTGGTAGCTTTGTCTTTTGGGGGGAGGTGGCCCTACGAGCCACTTCCTATCTGCGGCACTACACTACATGATGTCACTGTGTTTTCACTAGTCTGCCAATATTGCGGATAGCTGTCAGCACCCACGGACAAGGTCCTCGGCCAAATTCATTATCATCATTAATTTGTCTATTCAATTGCAATTTAAATCATCCACATTGCAGATTCTTCATACCAAACTGATTTGATATTTTGTTTTACAGAGGATTTAAGCAAATCAAAATTCCTGGAGGCCAAACATCCTCCTATTTAACCACACACTTAGGAGATACATCAACTCAACAGTTACCTTAAAACTTGTGGTAATAGAAGCAAATTTGTTGTCAGCTGTTTCAGGATTCCCGATTAGGTAATCCCAGCTGGTGAACATTTTCCAGCTGAAGGTAAAGCTTGTGTCATCTCCACCACCCTCTTCATTTGCATTACTTGCCATTCTGTGAACAACAACAACAACAACAACAATACAGGTCTGTTCTGTCTAATAGAAAATTAAGAATGTGCTTAAACTTCAGAGGTTAAAAATTGGTGTGAGGGTGAGTGGTCCCCTGTCATGTGACAGGCACATTTTGGCAGGAACAGGGCTGTCCTGCAAGTATGAATGTTTTTTCAAACTGGCCACCTGTATAAAAAGAGAGACACATGTGTTCTTAATGGCTCTGAAACCTAGAGCTGTTTTTGTTAAAGCCTATAACAGACCACTTTTGTTTACATTTGTTTATATTGATTTCTGTTTATTTTGTTAACAATAAAATATTTCAGTCTCCTGCAGGCTTCTATTTCCTTTGCAATCATCTCACATCTGTTATGTGAGTCTGTTATTATGTCATTTTTGTGAGATCCAGTAAGAAATACTTACGTTCTTATAACCACCATGAAGCTATAGGCAATTGTTCCAACTCCTGTCATAAAGTAGGACAAAGGCATACGAAACTTAAGCCATCCCACAGCACGCTGGTTGTTGTAATAGCCATAGAACAGAACAGAGTACTGTGAAAAACCCTTAAAGACAAAAAACAGCACATTCTGTATCATTTAGTTGATAACAATGATTTAAGTCAAAAATTGGAATTCCTACCTGTGGAAGGGTGGGGGTATTCACTGACACGGGAGACAGAGGATTTTATTTGGAAACACTGCACAGGTGCCCAGATTTATTTCTTTTTCTTATTAATTGTTTTATTTAATTTAGCCCACAGAGGGCGCTGTTGTCCGTGGTCTGGATACTGCCGACAGTAAACCAGGACCACGGGGTTACCAACACAGGTATCTAACTCCGTGCACCTTCAAGTGCTCAAAAGTAATAATGAAAACAGAAGGCGAAAAAAAAGGGAAAATAAAACACAGTAATAAAACTACAAACAAAAGTGCTGCTTATGCAGTGCCCCCACTGCCGCTAAGCCGGTCAGCACGGGTCTCCGTCCTACACTCAGTTGTTCCTATACACTGGGGTTGGCCAGGGTTCCCCGTATATCTACACACGTCCCCTCTTTTACTTTGTAAATTATTTTTACGGAAGGCTGTCCCCTCAGTCGGGCTCGTCTGCTCCTTGTTTCATGCCGGACTCCTCTGCCAGCGACACTGTATTTCCCCCAACACGGCCACTCGAGCGCATAACCAAGCCAGTTCTTATGGGCCGAGCAGTCTCCCAAGGTCCGCCCCCCAGCCACTCAGAGAGAGGGAAAGCACACACACCCTCTTCCCCACCTCTCCGTGTCATCGCCATGACCGACAGGCGGATCCCATGAGACTGCTGCCCTCTACCTGCAGTAATACGAATGTGCCAGACAGTCAGTCCAGATCTCCCCTGTTACACTGCCCAATTCCTGTGGACTCAAATACAGCAATATGCATAAAAGTAGATCCCTAACCCAGTTCTAACATGCCCCTTTCACACTGGTGCTCCTGGCTGCCCGGGTAATAATTCTGCCTAGTGTGAAACCACATACCCAGGTTGACCCGGGTCGGCACGCTTTGACAATGGTCGAGCAAGACAAAATGCATGAAGTAAGTGGACGACGTAACAAAGGGACACAACTGAGTGATTGTTTCACTTCCGCAAGGAACATTTCTTATTCTGTTTAGTCATATTTTACAGCAGGGATGAAGAAACATTTGCTCTAATCAACATTAAGGCTGATGATTTAATCCAGAGAAGTTTGGATGAAAGCGTCTGTAACAAGCTGCTTCCAGGGCATTGCTACACACGTTGTGTATTTACTTCTGTCACCCAGGTCAACCCTACTTCTTCAAAAAGCAGTGTGACATTGCATAGCCGACCCACATGCAAGTGTGAAAGCGGCTCTGGTCACTATAAAAGTACTATATGTCTTCAAACAGGAATACTAAAATGATTGTAGTATAGATTTGATTTTGTTTTAGTTCAGATCACATGATGCAGTTTTTCTCATATTGTCTACATCTAATAATAATAATAATAATAATAATAATAATAATAATAATAATAATAATAATATAATACACTCATATGTCTTTATTCTTAAGTTTAAAGACAATAAAACTGAATCTACTGTAGCACCCCCATATAAGGATAAGCAGTTACTCACCCCAAAATCCCATAAAATGGAAAAGTCCATAGCTGTGGCTTGTTCACTTTTAGGGACAGTTTTTCTTGGCATACTGCCATACGGCTTACCCATCAGTGCCTTCAATAGAAGAACATGAAACTTGCAAACAGTGGACTTTTAGGTGTATTTTAAATGTGTAGGAGGGTTTTAAAATCAGTTTTCCTGAACAGTGTTCTTTTACAAGCAAATATTTAACTATCATTCACCTGGCCCACAGGATGGCGCACCATGTGTTATATAACCAATAACACGCAAAAACAGCAAAACAGACTTAAACCTTGTCATGCTGGGGGGCGATTACATGTTTACTGTTACCAAAGAAAATAACTTTGCAATTAATACGATTGTATAGTGTACTGTGGGCACCAAAATCTCTTGATTTAATTTAAACCAATTCAATCATCAAGTACATATTTGTTTAAACAAACCCTTAAATATAATAAGAATAGTAACACAAAACAAATCTCCCTACCTCAGGCACCATGACAAGGCCAAATGTTAAACCAAACAAAACCATATTGATTCCATACATCCATCTCAAGAAAATGAAATAGGAGGCAACTGAGGAACCAAAATGACCTAGAGGAAAATGGTTCATTACTAATCAACAAGGAGACCTGCACATTTTAGGTAATGCTTCATTAAAAGTTGAATTCACCAAGGTTATCAGTCATTGACTTTCTTCTACAGCCCACGGTGGTATAAAAAGCAAGTCCTTTGCCTCTTGCTTTTCAATGCAGATTTGTTTGAAACCAAGAACAATATGTTTAAGTTTCCTGACATTGTTATTGTAGTAGGAATTAACGGGTTCTTTCTCTGTATTGGAAGGGGTTGATACTTTGGCTCACGATGCTTAATTTCTATACCTATTATTTAACTTTAGATAACATGTACTTCCATGAATAACTTAAATATTTCCTTTACTTAAATGTTTATAATCCTGGAAAATATTGTGCACTGTGCATGCAGTTCATACAGATAATAACTGCTATTAATATTTAAATAGTTTGTTTGCTTACTTTCTATCTCTTTTATTTTCATTTCCCATGGTATGCAGGCTGTTCTGAAATTCTCAAAATCACGTTGAAACTTCATCCATTTCTAAAACAAAGAAAAACATTCTTAAATTAATACAGAGTGACTGAGTGAAAATTATCCATTTTAGATTTGTTTATTTAAAAATATGATTTAATCGGTGAGCTAAAACATTATATATTAAAAGGAAACAAAGTAGTCAAAACATTGTACTGATAAAGTCCCAAATGTAAACATTGCTGTTGTGATTCCTAGTTTGCCCACCAGATGGAGTGCTAAGGTCAGAATATACAGTAATTACTACAAACCCTCCACTATTTCCCCGTCTGATCTGAGAAAGCTTACCTTTTGCATCATCACTTTGTATGCATAAAATTTTTTGCCTTTTCCCTTCCCAAGGGAACCTTCAAATTTATCCACAAATTCATGGGCTTCCCTAAAGAAAATGTCATGATGAGAAATTATATGAGATTCACTGTGCAATAACTGTACTGTTATTCGGAACAGCAAAACCGAGGACCAGTTAGACCTTCCAGAAATAAAAGTGGTCTTCATAATCAGATGATCTCTGTATACAGGTGGTTAAAGGGGTAACAACCAAGGTAGTAAACATTTTCTTTCTTATTGGCTGTATATTTCAGACTTTTTTTTTTTACTTTGTCTCAGGTAAGGCAGTATGCACTGTAAACAAAGTGAATGTGTTGCAGCAGAACACATGGACTTCATCCAAGTCAAAGTAAAAATAAAGTCTAATAAAGTCTGGGAAACTCAATTAAATTTACATTAAAATAATAAAAGGAGAACATTGCTACTGAAAGGAAAGACATTTTCTTTAAAGTCTTACACAACGATCATTGAGACACCTATTCATTTTACAAAACTAGAACCAAACAAGTAATATAATCCAAGTTCTCTCAAGCACTCTCAAGGTGTTTGTTTCTCATTTTGTAAAACTGAGATGATTTTTTAAGTTAATTAAAGAATGGAGGAAACACTTTTAAAATGTTGCTCCAAGTATCAGATAACTTTTTCATGTGGTCCATTCATATGAACAGTGGTTTTGAGTGAAACAGATTATAAACGCATTTTAGTATTAAATACATTACACTGTAATGTATATTTTGATGATTCTTTGTTTTTTGTGTGTCTAAAGTATAGTCTAAAACAAAAACATGTGTTTATAATCTGTTCTATAAAATGTATGTTTAGTTCTTGAACATTTGGTTTGACAGTGTTGACAGGCAGATGGATAGATTCTCATTGCACAACAGACTTAAATCCCATACTTGAGAGTTGTCAGCTTGCGTTTCATTTGCCATGGTTGGTTTCTCAAGGTAGCAATCAATTTCTTTTTCTCTTCAACAGCTTCCTTTAACTTAGCGACTTCCTCTTCAGTAAGGACTTCTTCTTCTTCTTCAGAGGAATCACCTGAGTCAGAACTGAAACAAGAGACACAGAGGTCTTTTTAATGATCCAAACAGCGGGACATCTTAATATTGATCTTAAACCTGCTCTTTGCAGACCTCATTCCACTGGATGTTCTCCATATTTAGGGAAGTTAATAAGGGGGTTATGTAATCAATACATCTAATGAAAAACGCAAGTGTTTATAGTATAAAGTTAAAGGGTAGTGTTCATTTAGAACATTAAAAAAGATTCCAAAAATGTGAGATAGTGAGGGCCAACTGACAGCTAAGGCCAAAAGCTTTGTAGCACCCTATAGAATTACCAAATTTTGCTTCATAAAATCAAAAAGATTTACATTTACATAGTGAATTACATACCACTTTCTAGTTTTCCACATACTTAATGAAAAATCCTAAAATTCTAGGTGATGCAAAACCTTTGGCCATAGCTGTACAGTTACAGGCTCAAAGTGAGGCATATTTTCAAAACATTGACTCTAGTTTTTAATTAACTGTTGTTAATATTGAAAAACTAGAACCAAATGATTAAAGGTTGCCTAAGCACACAATTGTTTCTCATTGAGTATCATTAACTTGGATTTATCTGTTTAAAAAAAAATATGAGTTACATAAACACTTGATTAAACCTTTTGAAATAAACACAGTATTTCTCATGAAGCAACACTTCTTGTGATAAACTGTGTGTACGGTATAGTTCATAGGGATTTGTGACAGAAATACAATGAGTCTTGGTTGTAAATCTCCCTCCTGACCTGTGAGGGCGCTAAGCAGCGAGAACAGATATTCATGTTTATTATTTGGGACTGTAACCCTATTGTTATTTACTCCGTGCTCTACACATTGTTGTGTATTGCCAGGGATTATTATTTGGTCACCAGACCAGGATATAAAAATAAAAACTGTTCCAAACCGGATTATAAATCTCTGTGTGTTTCATTACTGCACTGCATCACCCCTGCACCTGCACGTACCACTTACCACTTTGCCACAGGATTATATTTAAATATTGGACCTTTTGAACAGAAAAAAACAAAGTTGAAAACAATCCTTTAAACATTCTAGAATCTCATTTCAAGGGGTCACACTCAGGTGCTTGTGGGACCTCAAAGTAATCACGATATATTTGATACCAATGTGAAAAAAAAAAAAAAACACACATTCTAGTTGCTGGTTTATTGAAGCTTATTTCCTTACTTTGATCAGGAATTTTTGTAACACTTTTTCTTTTTTCCACCTGTAACAAAAGCTAATACATAGAACACCAGAGCTATATTATACAATTTAAAAGCAGTGAAAACAGGAAGGTAATTAATATTATCAAACTGTTACCTTGAATCAGCTTTCTTCTTGTTTTTATTATCATTTTTGTCATTCTTCCCATTTCCATTTCTGTCATTCTTTCCCCCTTTCTTGTTTTTTTTGTCATCACTGTCATCTTGTTTCCTTCCATTCTGGCCTTTCTTCTTTTTCTTTGAATCTTTCTCCTCCTCTTCTTCCTCCTCCTCAGATTCCTGTTTTTTTCTGGATTTTTCATTCCTCCTGTTCTTTTTATTCTTGGGCATTTCTTCATCAGGTTCATCGTCCTCATCTTTCTGAGCTTTTCTATTGCCACCTCTCACATTTCTCTTCCTGCCTCTCCCTTTTCCCTGGTCCTCTTCTGAATCTTGCTTCCCACCCCTTTTCCTTGGGTTTCCTCCAGTCTGTTTGCTTGGCTTTTTCTCCTCTTCGTCTGAATCATTCTTAGCATCTTAAACATTAAAAATACAAAAAAACAAATTCAGAAAACCTATTTACAGTTTGAAGTAACTTGTAAAATGGATTGCATAACTGACACATGCGTAGAGTAAATGCTTTGACTTCTGACATGTTCTGAATTATTATGTGTGATCTTTTTGGTTATATGTTTTGTTGATTGTATTTTACAATTTTATCTTGGATGTATTTCCCTTACAAATAAAAAAGGTTTAAAAAACGAAGGTTACACTACATTAAGGTTATGTTATTGGCTTTTATAGGGTGTCTGGTTTCAAAATCACATTTTGCAAACCTAAATAAATGGTTATGTTGACTGATGACTGATGATTATTTTTCACTTGGTGTGATGACGTCATGATCATTGTCTTCACTAAAGAAAAATCAGCAACAAATAAAAAATGTATTTATGTATAACAATGTGTTTAATGTGATTCTAGTGTGCATGGGTGAAAACTTGCATGGGTAACCACAACACCTTCCTCTGGTTCGATCGCATTAATAGAGGTCAGGGAGTCATTATGCTTTAATTTCAAGGATAATACTTTTGTTTAGTGTGGTGCCCTTTCCAGCTCTAATATTTGCCCTTTCTAGATCATTAATATGTTTATTCCGAGTGGAGTTTAAATATGAAGAGAAGGCAGTACAGTTACCTCTCAAAAAACATTTAGTAGCCTCCCACCACGTCTGTGGATTCTCAGAGGAATCAGCAGAGGAATTGAAATGCCACCTTGTGTCACGCATGACTTCATGAATGGGAATAAGATTACAGTGCACTGGGGAATGGTCCGATAGAACAATTGGAAAGATGCCAGGTTTCATCAATCAATGAGTCCCAGAGATACAAAAATGTAATCAATTCGAGAATAAGACTTGTGTATGGCAGAATTCTTTTTTAAATCACTTACATTGTTGTTTCGTCTACTATATTTAAATAATTTATAAAGTTACATAGAGCCTCGGATGAAATAGACTTATTCAAATTGGGGCTCATTACTGCGTTGAAATCACATCAGTATTCCGAAAAACCCAACATAGCATCAGCAATCCCTCATAAAAAATGAATGTCATATTCATTAGGGGCATAAACTGACCCCAAAACTATTTTAGCATTATTTAACATGGTCAATAAATATACAAATCGACCCAAGTCCTCACCCCAGACCCTTCAATAGATAACTGCAGTTTTATATCGATAAGGATAAGTACACCCTTGGTTTTGTTTGTAGCACAGGAATGGGCTGCAATCATAAAACAAAAACAAAAAAAAATACTTTGAAAACAGTGGACATCACAAGATTTAAGCTGTGTTTAGTGGAAAAAAATGATATAAATACTAATTTGCAATGCAACAAGTGAAGGCATTTTGTACGTTTGATGGGATAATTCAATACCAGCATGTTCCAGGACCCAATAATAATATCTGTCATTATAATGGCTGAAATGAGACAGCAAGAGACCTTTCCCCCTCTGCAACACAAAACATTAAAAAACAACTAATACAAAACACAAACTGCAGATGGATTTCAACATTGAAAGCCCCCATGTTTTGGAAAAACTCAAAACTCTTTAAAGTCATGACTTTCTAACAGTAATGCATATCCAAGCTCAGACTTTGCACTATACACAGTCAACCCCGGAGCCAAAAGATAATAATTGGTCTGGTTTAACCAAAGTATGTATAATTTGATTTTGTCTTATAGCAATAACCTTGGTTAACATTTTATAATCTACATTCAGTAGAGAAATTGGCCTGTAATTTCCACATTAAATAATGTCTCTTCCGGGTTTTGGTATAAGTGTTATTATTGCACTATTCGTGCTAGTGGGTAATATGCCTCTATCCCATTGTAAATCTCACACAGGACTGGGGTAAGAATGTCTCGGAACCACTTGTAAAATTCACTAGGCAGACAGTCTTCCCCTGGCGCCTTCCCTGTTCACATTGATTTAATTGCCTCTGTACTCTCTTCTGTTATTTTTGTTCAAAAATATCTCTTTGTTCTACATTAAGTTTTGGTAATTCAATCTGGGAAAATAAATTATTATAATCTAGAGTTCCTGCTTTTTATTCTGATTGATATAATTAACCAATAGTGCCTGTCGATGATGGCGATACCATGTGATAGTTGTCCGCGGCGGGAGTTATGCGTCCCGAGCCGAAGGCGAGGGCGCTAACGAAATTCAAGGTCAACTATCACACAGTAGAGCCTCATCGAGAAGGCACTATCATTAGAAAACTATTGTTACCATTGTTTTCTGAATGGGTTGTTATTAGAGCGTCATTTGAGTTGACAGGGAGTGGATTGGCTGGTGCGATAGTGACAGGAACATGATTCACTGTTTGATTGGTTGGTTTTAAGTCCTGTTTGGAGGATCCAGCCAAGGATAGTATTGTAGACCAATTATGTTTTTGCTGAACATTTGCTGTCCAGTAGCTGTGAGTTGAGCTTTCATTACAGTCCTGTTACAGACATGATTTCTCTTGTCTCCAGACCAGAGTCAGATAGAAGTTGAACAGCCTTATGCTCTCACACAGTGATTTGTGTACCTTTTGGTGAGATTGACTTTTTCACTGAAGTTTAGCTGTAAGCAGGAATGTAGTTTTAAAAAAGCTGGCATACACACAGATTGATTTTAAATTTCATTCACAGTTGGTGCTGAGACTTTCCAGTGGCTATCTACCGTTTATTAGAGCCCACTAGAGCTGGAAGCTGATTGGCTGACAGTACTGAATAATTTTCTAATGTATGGTAGTATTCCTTAAAGGTGCTATTAATAGACTTGGTGTCTGTATGTGGATGATTTTACCACATTCAGCCAGAGCTACGGATTATGTATCGTATTTAAATGCCATCTACAATATGTTATTATTAAGCTTTTTTTTAAAGGACTTGTTAGAGTTTTAATGTTATACAACAAAAACATAAAACTTCTTGTAAAGTCAATTGCTTTTAGATTACGCATCATAAAAGGTCTATATAAATAAAATAATCATTTTTTCTAGTGACTGCTGTTGAAGTTTTGGGGTGCTTTCAAACGGGAATATACTACATGCTACTCACTGGGGGTCTCATATAACATCTTGAATAGACAGTATTTAATTTATATGCATCACGACAGAACCTTTCGAAAACAGCCATTTATATTTCTCTTTTTATTCCAGATATTGTTGTTTACTCCAACAATCAGGTTAATCAACATAATTAATACTTGCGGGGGAGTTTTTTTGCTCTTGTCCAGATATTGAAGATCCTAGCTGATGAGAAGTTTGCTGATTTAGTTTGGGCTTACTGCCGACTTCTTCTTGTAGGTCTGATGTTATTGTGTTGTCCAAACTGTCGGAATCATCATTCAGTGATTGCTCAGTCTTAAGGTCCTTTCACACCAAGCGTGTCACGTCAGTGACAATACTGTGCATCTTATGTAGGCTTTCACACCGGTCACTTAGTGTAAAACAGACAGTGTCTTAAATTAACCGTCTTCCTATTTTTCTGTGCGGGTCTGGCATAAATGTACTTATTTAACCAATATATAATGGTTTAGTAAGTACATGTATATACACTGCTGTGCAAAAGTCTTAGACATGTTGCGTTTTTCTACTGCATTATGAGCATCAACAATTTACTCAAAGCCTCCACTAGTGTTTTCTACTACTATAACAACCTTTACTTTCACAAAGAAGGAAAAACATTGAGTGAAATAGTTTGCATCACTTGAATTGACAACAGAACTGGCAGAAGGCCTAGGTGTTGTTTTCCATCAAATCAACGGGTTGTTATAATTGTATAAAACACTAGTGGAGGCTCAGGCAACCTCCGGCCTGCACTGTGAAGTGGCCGAGAGAATTCTAAAGAGAGTCTGAGTGAGAACGAGAAAGAAAGAGTGGATGATAGGGAAAGGAAGGGTGCTAAAGACAATTAGTAGTATTTTGAGTTCTTTTATTTTATTTTTGGCGTGAACCCGGCCCAAACAGGGATTCGTTGTTTCAAAGGATTTCCTGAAATATCTATCTATCTATCTATCTATCTATCTATCTATCTATATATATATATATATATATATATATATATATATATATAAGGAGGGAGAGAGAGAGAGAGAGAGAGAGAGAGAGAGAGAGAGAAATGTGAATACCACATATAAACATCAGCATGGAAAATAATTGTTTTTATTACCATGTTTAAAATTAAACAGTATATATTTTGTCTCCAATAATAAGAACGAGACGTTTGTGGATGGTTGTTTCTGAGTAGCCTGCTACAGCACAGCCCTTTTAAAAAGTATAAAAACAAACCAGTGACTCACAGCACACAGGCACCTCTACAGTGTCCAAGAAACAGGGATCAGAACGCTTATTACAGTCTGCAGGAAATTAAAACAAATATTCAACGGAAATCTGAAGTATTTTGTTAGCAATGTTTAGTTTTGGTGAAACTGAGTATTTTCAACAGACTATTTGGGTACACTGTATTGTGTGAAAAAAGGTTTCAAGCCCACTTTTATGTTTACAAAATAAATTAGCAAGCACTGTGTGTAAGTTAAGATCACAACCGTGAGTTTACAGTAACATACGATCTGTGTTCAGAATTTCAACAGCTGATTAGCAGGTAGAAAGCGTTCGAACAGTTTTATAATGAATTATAAAATCAAGTAATTGTTGTGCATGTATGTCCGTGTGTCAAATGGGAAGGCACTTAACTTTCAACAGTGAAGGCCAATCTGACAAACAGTAAACAAAAGACCAATCAAATCTATTGGTTTAAAAGGTAGAACAGACACAAAATATCCAGGCAATTATAAAAAAAATACTGGAAAATTATGTTAAGGAAAGCATAGCTTTGTAGTCCAACAGGCACTGTAATATAAGTTTAACAAGTATTTTAGGCTGCATTTTCAAAGGATGTAGGGATAATATCAGTGTCTTATGTGCAAAATAAAACACCAAAGAGAAGTATGTTGTGTGTGCAGTTTTTTTTATCAATCTGGCATTGACAAAAATATATTCTTTGTCTAAAATTCTTTGTCTGCCTTAGTTTTGTTCCTCATCGTTCATTATAGCAGCAATTATTATTATTATATATTTCTTAGCAGATGCCCTTATCCAGGGTCCTGTGGCATATGAGGGAATCCACTTTTGTCCCTTGCAGTATCAGTTGCCTGTTACTATATCTAAGCAGGTAAATATCAGTTTCCTAATCGAGTCATTACTGTTATACGATCTGCGCTCTTTCTCAAAAAAGGGATCCACTTTGGCAGCATGGTCTTTAAAAATCAGATTGGGCCTGAACCTTCACATTAAGTCACCAGCCGTAGGTTGTTTCTTCGGCTCTCTCGTTTTGTAATTGTTCAATCCGTTGCTTGTAGAGTGTTAACTGGTGTTATACGTCCCCATGTGTTCCTACAACTGTTTAAATAACGTACCTGTAATTTTTATTTTCATTGTTAACATCCTGACAACTTTTTACACTTATAACTTTAAAGTCTGTTTTAAAGCTTTTTTCAAAATGTCTGCTCTAGTGTACTGCGGTTTGAGATCTGTCCTCTAAATCACTGCAAGAAGAGCAAAGAGTGCTTTGGCTTTTCTGTTCCATACCACATCATGGATTGTTATGGCTGTGTTACTTGTTTGACAATGTAGGCAATATTCCTTAGACTATCAGTCACTAGAGCGGCCATTTTGAAAAGAGCTTTGAAACAGACTATAAAGTTATAAGTGTAAAAAATTATCAGGCTGTTAACAATGAAAAGAGTAATGCATGGGGATGTGTAACGCTATATTTTTCAGAACCCCGCTACTAACTCTTTAAATGTTCTTTAAAATAATAAATAAAAAAGATGAGAAAGTCAATTAGGACAGCTTTCCCTTTTGGCTTTAACAGACGTATCAAGATGAGAAAATGGGGAAATGGAAGACTTACAAAAGTTACCCGAGACTGCTTTGGCAACAGTCCAGAAGGTACAGTAGGTGACAAGGTGCAAGTTCCTTGCTTTGTGTGGAGATAAAGTTTCCCTTGTCGTTACATTATGTTCTCAATTGCAGTGATGAGGGAAAGTGATTCATGGTGTTTAGGACATCAGATTTCATTGACAGCTATCTAATGGTCACCAGTGCAAAAAAAGATAGGGGTAAACCAGGAGTGTGGACTGGGTGGAATTAGGAGCTGTGAAAGGCACTAGGCCATTAGTTGTTTATGTTGCCTGTATCAGTTGTCTGGTACACACGCATAAAGAGTGGCAGCACATAAATGGAGGCGACATAAGTTGACGGAAAGTGAAAAACTCCAGTTATCGAAATTACGTTATGTTTAGAATTTGTTTTGCACCTCAATTCTAAAATGGTGGAAGAAAAGATATAGCGCACACTGAAAATGAAAACAGCAATCTTAACATTGTTATTTTACTTTAGTATACTGGTGATTCCAACATTTTATTCACGTCAAGTTAATTATAGCATGATTATTTTCTGTTATTTACCGTTTGGAGATGATTTTCCGCTATACTGTGTAATTCAGCGGATGTGCATAACTCTTTATTGCCTCAAACATGTGTGTGACGGGGTACTGCCCCGTCTTTATGATCATGGTTGGGACTGGCAGGGAGGGGGTTAAAATTCCTCCCTGCCAGGAAAACATGTGAGAATGTGGCTGGAGCCCTAATTGACTAA
The DNA here is from genome assembly GCF_902713425.1 of Acipenser ruthenus. Lineage (NCBI taxonomy): Eukaryota > Metazoa > Chordata > Actinopteri > Acipenseriformes > Acipenseridae > Acipenser > Acipenser ruthenus. The sequence goes on from NC_081189.1 coordinate 44,890,751, forward strand.
TTAGCAATTATTGATTAATTGGGCTCCAGCCACAGGGGATAAAAGCCAGGGGAGAGGCCCTGGCTGGAGAGAGTTGGAGAGTGGTAGAGAGAGTTCTGGAAGGAGAAGGTGTGTTTTGTTTGTGCTGTGTTTTTCTGTTCCAGTGAAGGCAACGCCCAGCCTGGAAACCTTTATTTTTGTAAGTTTTGTTTTTTTGCTTTGTGTTTGTTTTATGTTTAAACCTTTTTGTTTGGCCCTTGTGCTGGTTTATTTTGTATTTTTGTTTATTAAAAACTTTATTTTTGAACTTTAAAACTGTCTCTGAGTCTCAAACCTCGGTCCATCCTGTCACAATGTGTTTTCTGTATATATTCCGATGTATTTGTAAGTATAATTATATTTATAAAAAGTATATTTGTTTTAATATTTATAAAATGCTAAAACGGAGTTTATGTCATACGAGATATTCTTTTAAAACGCAAGACCTGCGTAAATGATTGACTGACTTGCTTTCTTCTACATTGCAAATAAATAGGTAGGTACGCTAATTTAAACAACTTTCTTTTTGGGTTGCTTTCTGCTCATGTAAAGCCCGGTTGTACTATGTTTATTTAAATGCTTTATAACACAAAACAAAAAACGCCTTCATTTTATTTTTCTTGACTTCCACCCACCGCTCCTGAATTTCTCATTTAGTTAAGGGCTTTTTAATTGTTTTTTTTATTTGTATATAAAAAATGTCATTTACACATGCAGTGTCTAACTGATATTCAGGGCAGGACTAAAGGACGAGCGGGCCCTATGCATATTATGGCTAATGGTGTTCTTGGCATATTGGTTAATCCAGCCTTGCATTGGGGACAGAGAGTGTGAGCAGAGAAGCCAAATGTATATGGGGCGGGGGAGCGGAGCGAGGTAGTTGCTGAAGCGGAGCAGACATTTCCAGCTCATTCTTTCACAGCACTGAGAAGAACTGAACACGTTTTTGTTTTTCTTAAATACATGTTTGGCCATGGAGTTTGCAAACAAATTTTAAAAAAAGGTGACAAATACAGACAGCTGTCAGATCTTTTACTTTCCCATTGGCTACTCATTCGCCTTCAATTTTCATGCAGAATACCGTGAACAGCCTCTGCTTGCTTATGACTGGACAGCTGAGTAAAACTTGGCAGATATTTGACTGTCCTATTGGTTAAACTTACTATCAGTACCTACAACTGAAACAGACACAGTTTATGTCCCACTGTCACAAAGACGGCCGGAGTGGGTGGCGTCAGACCAGAAGCAGGAATTCACAGACAGAGACGGTGGTTGTGATGAGCTGAGTGCAATGGCTGCACTCAGCGTTTATTAACAAATAAAAAGGTTTAACAGTACAAAAACAGGACACGGCACTGGTAGCCAAAAGAAACATATAAACAAAACGGACTAAACACTTAACAAACGGTGCACGGAGACAAACAAACACGGTGAGTACAAACTTATCTTTACGTTTAATGATTTTAACTCTCCTCTCTCTCTCTCACCCGTTCTCCTCTTCCGAACACCTAACCCCGACTGCAAGAAATGTGCGTCTATATATACTATTGTGCTGGGATTCAATTACTAATTAATTATTCACTTGAATCCCAGCACGTGAATTAATTCTGTGCAACCCCGTGCTCACATATTACATTTAACCAGCACGTGAAGTGATTTGTGCTCTCCTCGTGCCTAAATACAAATCTACACTTTTTAAACACACGTGAAACACAGACCCGTTTATATCCCGTGTACCAATCTATACACCAACATTAACATACACACGCATCCATACATACACAGAACACACAAATGCACACAGGGGCGGGGCACTTTGCCACATATACCCCCCCTTGTGCGCAGCACACATGGCCTCAACGGCCACCTCCCCCCTTAAAAACCCAGCAGTCCAGGACAAAGTCTCGGGCTGGGAAGGGAGGCTTCAGTGGGCCCATGGCTGGGAATGCTGTCAGCTCCCCTGCCGGTAGTGGCACGGCTGACAGCATGCTGGTCCCGTCCTGCAGCGAAAAAGCTGCGGGGGCAGGTGGTCCCCCGACCTCCCCCTTCTTCGTAGCCGGCAGCTCCCTCCTGTGGGGCTCCGGCCACAAGAACTCCTGCAGCGAAACTGCTGCTGGGGAAAGTGGTCTCCAGACCTCCTCCCCCTTCTTCGTGGCCGGCAGCTCCCCTTTTTGGGGCTCCGGCCACCGTACTCCCTGCGGAGGTACGGGCAGCAGAGGCAGCTCCTGCTCCTCTGCTCCGGGCGGTGGCGGAGGCAGAGGCAGCTCCAGCTCCTCTGCTCCTGGCGGTGGTGGAGGCAGAGGCAGCTCCAGCTCCTCTGCTCCTGGCGGTGGTGGAGGCAGAGGCAGCTCCAGCTCCTCTGCTCCTGGCGGTGGTGGAGGCAGAGGCAGCTCCAGCTCCTCTGCTCCTGGCGGTGGTGGAACCAGCAGGTATTCACCCTCTGCTGGTGGAGGTGGCGGAGGTAGAGGCGATGGGGCTGATGCTGGCCACTCAGAGGGAGGCTGTGGCGGTGCTGGCTCCCTCTGCTGTGGCGGCTGGGCATGTGCGCGCCGTGCTGCCTTCAGCAGCATAGCTAGAGGCTGCTGGGGGACACCAGCATCCTGCCCTTCTCCCCCCCAAAAATTTTCAGGGGGTTGAGCCTGTAACTCCTCCCCTTCTGGCTCTTGGGACGGCACCAGCAGGTATTCACCCTCTGCTGGTGGAGGTGGGACCAGCAGGCATTCTCCCTCTGCTGGCAGCTTGGGTCCTACGGCTGTGGAAGCCCCGACTTCCCTCTTTTTGGGCTGTGGACGCACCGACTCCTCCCTTTTGGGCTGTGGACGCCCCAACTCCTCCCTGTTGGGCTGTGGACGCACCGACTCCTCCCTGTTGGGCTGTGGACGCACCGACTCCTCCCTGTTGGGCTGTGGACGCACCGACTCCTCCCTTTTGGGCTGTGGACGTTCGGGCTCCTCCCACTCAGGCGTAGGACGTTCGGGCTCCTCCCACTCAGGCGTAGGACATTCGGGCTCCTCCCACTCAGGCGTAGGACGTTCGGGCTCCTCCCGCTTGGGCTGTGGACGCTCAGGCTCCTCCCGCTTGGGCTGTGGAGGCAAAACCAGCAGGCATTCACCCTCTGCTGGTGGAGATGGGGACAGCAGGTACTCCTCTGCTGGTGGTCCTGCTACCTGGGCTGCTGTTCCGTTTATCGTTGCCTCCAGGTAGCTGAGGAGAAACTCCACACCTTCCTCCAAGGTGTTTGGGGTGTGTTCCTGCTGATAGGCCTCCCATCTCTCACTGTCCATCATCCACAGGGCCCGAACGACTATGGGCAGAGCCTGGGCCTCCAGCCCAGCATTCTCCAGGAACCAGTCCCGCCATTTTGTGGCGTCTTCTGCCATTATATATATATATATATATATATATATATATATATATATTTTTTTTTTAACCAAAACCCCTCCTGGTCTGACGCTTGGAGGCGCAGCTATCCCACGATGACACCACGTGTCACAAAGACGGCCGGAGTGGGTGGCGTCAGACCAGAAGCAGGAATTCACAGACAGAGACGGTGGTTGTGATGAGCTGAGTGCAATGGCTGCACTCAGCGTTTATTAACAAATAAAAAGGTTTAACAGTACAAAAACAGGACACGGCACTGGTAGCCAAAAGAAACATATAAACAAAACGGACTAAACACTTAACAAACGGTGCACGGAGACAAACAAACACGGTGAGTACAAACTTATCTTTACGTTTAATGATTTTAACTCTCCTCTCTCTCTCTCACCCGTTCTCCTCTTCCGAACACCTAACCCCGACTGCAAGAAATGTGCGTCTATATATACTATTGTGCTGGGATTCAATTACTAATTAATTATTCACTTGAATCCCAGCACGTGAATTAATTCTGTGCAACCCCGTGCTCACATATTACATTTAACCAGCACGTGAAGTGATTTGTGCTCTCCTCGTGCCTAAATACAAATCTACACTTTTTAAACACACGTGAAACACAGACCCGTTTATATCCCGTGTACCAATCTATACACCAACATTAACATACACACGCATCCATACATACACAGAACACACAAATGCACACAGGGGCGGGGCACTTTGCCACACCCACCCAGCTAACTTATGATTGGGCTGCCGCAGAGAAAATGCAGATATTCAATTGGTTGATCGTATCGCAGAGGCCCTTCAGGAAAAAAAAATCTGTTGAGTACGTACAAGCACAGCATAAGCGAGCAGCACTGTCAAGAGATTGCTGTGATGCTTTTGTTGGAAAACGTGTTTAAAGCTTTATTTATTTTCCCACACAACGACCAGCCAGAAATGTGTTCAAGACTCATCATTTAAAAATAGCTGCCGTGGGCACGTTGGCCTGGCCTCGCGGGCACCACTTTGATGACCACTGGAATGATGATTGCTGTCATTACCAATAAGTCAATATGGGAAATAGTAAAGAGCTATCTGAAGACCTTAGGCAGAAAAAAATATTTATTGTCATAAAGCTGGAGAAGGATACAAGAAGATTTCCAAGCATTTGAGTATCCCAATTTCAACTGCTGTTTCTGTTGTCAAGAAGTACAAGACTCATGGTACTGTCACAACGCTCCCTCGGTCTGAAAAAGAAGGTTCTTTCACCAAGAACAAGCAGAATAACTGTGAGGAAGGTTAATAACAATCCAAGATTGACTGCCAAAAATATTCAATGTGAATTGGTTGCAAGTTTCCTTTTTAACCATGGCTCGAGTATTGTGGTGAACGTCTCAATGGTCGCAGGTCAAGGAATAAGCCACTCTTAGGAAAATGTCATAAGTACAATCGCTCAAAGTTTGCTAAACGGCATTTGAATGATGGATATGAGTTCTGGTCAAAGGTTTAAGCTATTTGGTCACGCTGATAATCATTACGTTTGGAGAAAGTAGGGCATACAAAGAAACAGACATACAAAGAAAAGACGTACAAAGAAAAGACACCATACCTACTGTCAAGCATGGAGGTAGAAATATCTTTCTATGGGGCTGTTTTTCCTCTAATGGCACAGGAAACAATACATGGTAACATGGATTCCATAGCATACCATAAGATATTGGCCAATCATCTGAAACCCTCCACTACAAAACTTTGTTTAAAGTGCTTTCAGTGTGGAGTAGTGGTTATGGCTCTGGGCTCTTGACCGGAGGGTTGTGGGTTCAATCCCTGGTAGGGGACACTGCTGCTGTACCCTTGAGCAAGGTACTTTACCTAGATTGCTCCAGTAAAAACCCAACTGTATAAATGGGTAATTGTATGTAAAAATAATGTTGGATAAGGGCGTCTGCTAAGAAATAAATAATAATAATAATATTAATAATTCCAACACGACAACGTTCTAAGCACACATCAAAATCTACTCTGGAATGGCCTAGTCAAAGTCCCAATCTAAATCCGATTGATAATCTTTGGTGAGTTGAAGAAGGCTGTGCACAAGAAAAGGCCTCGGAATTTGAATGAACTGGAAACAATTTTGCATTGAAGAATGGTCAAAAATCACTAAAAAATCATGCCAAAAGCTCATGAACAAATATCCTAATCATTTAAAAGAGATTATTATTGGTAAAGGTGCCTCAACTAGCTATTCATTTCATTTTCTGAAATAAATAATTGTAGACACCTTGTAACTTTTTTTCTTCATCCACAAAACCAAATACTTTTGCTACAAAAGATTTTTCCTATAATTATTTGTTTTTGATAAATTTCTAGGAATTATAAAGTTCCATTGGGGTATGTAAACTTTTGACTACAACTGTATATTCTCACGATTGTGGAGCTGCCATATAAAAATGTGAGAAACGTCATCAGTGTGTCCATCTGTCTGTGGTTATTATGTAGCCTGTATTGTTCTTATAGAGTTATATGGTTATGCCTCAATACAGCACTGTGAACACAGTTTATATTTTCTGCACTCGTAAGGATAGTTCATTCACTACAGGGTGGTCCATCAGCCCCGATGAGACTCGCTCATGTGTTCGTGGGTTGCTTTCAGCTCCCTCTGAGATATTCAGATACAAACAAGCCCAGTATAAAGCTAATGTGATACAAATCATATGCAAAGTTTGAAATATGTAAGTGCAGCATACATGAAATCGTAGGAACCTGTTAAAAACCTGTTCATTGCAAGATGAGATTTCCTAACTTTTACTTTATTTTCAATGTACACATTTTTTTCAGTACCAATCAATAACAATGAGAAAGCATCTTCGAATTGAGTTAGATAAGCACTTTATGTAGGCTTTTTTTTTTCTTTACTGATCATAGCTGGGCATGAGGCTTGTTAAATTAAACTGTGTATACTTTTATTGCCTTGTACCATACAACAGAAATCACATGCGAATGATAATAATTAAATCTCACTGTTGTTAATGATCATTTTAATTAACATTCAAAAGTCCATGTGAACATAGAACACAACATGATGCAATATGGATCACAGACATAAAAAAGCTTCAGTCCCAGGCAGTGAAGTACAAAACCATTAGCAAGTACATAATATAACATCCACTGAGGTTAATGGGTCAGTGGTTTTGTTAGTTTAACAGAAAGTCCAGAAGCTAATATATACAATAGCAGCAGAATTATATATATATATATATATATATATATATATATATATATATATATATATATATATATATATACTGTGTATATATATATATATATATATATATATATATATATATATATATATATATATATATATATATATATATAGCAAAGCAAAAACAATGTTTTTTGGTTTTTTTTCCAATTGCATTCAACAAAACAATGTAGTTTAGCAAAAAAAGGGAATAAGTTTTCTGTCCATTACTTCTTTTTGAGTATTCTTTTTTGTAGTGAGACAAAAAAACACTATGGACTTAAACCATTCTTGCCAGCTGCACACATCCACATTTGAATTTCCTTCAGCCTCCCACATTGTACACGTTTACCTTTACCTGTCTTTTTTTCTAAAATTCCAACCTCCAGATGAAAAAGGGAAGTTTCTAAAATTTAAAGAGGCCTACTGTGCACATTTGAGACAGGGCAGGTTTTTAAATTGGTCCTAAAACTGAAATAAATGAATACATAAATTGAGCCTGATTCATTCATTTTATCCATCTCTCCCATGAGGTAGAGGGTGTGGGGCATTTGGTATTGTACATTAGCAGGAAGTTGCTTGCGTGAGAGACTCAGAGACCAGGTATGCTGTAATCGAAAAAGAAATGCATAGCCGTCATAAAAGAACAAAATTAACCAAAAGCAAGCTTATGTGCGCCTCTCTTCCTGTGTGTGGGCCCGTCCGTCCGCATGCAGTTTTTGTCAAATGCCCCAAACAAACGCCGACCTCGCGGGGGCCCTGCGCTATAGCGTCATTTGAATATAGGTTAATCCGGCCCTGCCGATATTCATCTAAGCAAGTGCGCATTGTGTGTACATATGAAAAGATCAGTCTACTAAAACTTTAATACATACGTTTAAAGACTGCTGTCTTTGATTTACCTTGTTAAGTTTTTATTACTGTTTGATTTAGTCATGAGTAGCTTTTACTCATGTTCATTTTTTTATATTTTTGATTGATAATATTGGCTCTCCATGTAACTGTTTACAAAACCAAACTGTATTTAGTAGTGGTTAATTAGGACATTGTCTCTTTATTTACAGTCAGTAGACACCGGTGGGAGGAAAATGCAGAGTAGTATAGTGAAGTTTTTCAAAAATGCCACTGGGAATGAAAGACAAGTTGAAGTTCCCCCTGCAGCAAACTGTAGCACTAGCAGTACCAGCAACACTGTTCAGGAAAGCAAATGTAGGTAGTTATTCACAGACAGTGATTAAGATTATTAAAATCATTTTAAAATCAATTTTATTGCTTGGGTAAATTCTAAATTGAAGTACTTACTGTTAAGTAGAAAGCTTAAGCTGTGAGAATATTTACTGAAAGTGCAATACACACAAATAGCTGTTTTATTTTCTTTTGTTTTTTAACAGAAACAGACACAAAAGGAATTTATTTTATTGTGCCAAAAGATCGACTTGCAAGGGATGAGTACATCAGAAAGGGTCTCATCAAACTGTTTGAGATGCTTACCCTTACACGTTGTTTGGAATAACACTGGCTAGAGTACAACATGATCAAAGATGCAGCTTTTTGCTTTTCGTGTAGAATATTTGGATCATCTACAGCAAAGTATGGCAAATCTTTTGCTTTAGATGGGTTCTAGAGACCGGAAAAGGACTTGCAAAGCATAACAGCAGTCAGCAACACACAGAAAATCTTCAAAAATGTCAACTGTTTTTGACATTAGAAATGCCTGTAGAGCAAGAGCTATCAGCACAATAACAAAGACTATAGGCATAAATCAGTAATAAGACTGCCAGACATCACTGCTATCCTTGCCCGTTTAAGACTGCCATATTGAGACCATGATGAATCCAACGATTAAAGTAACAAAGGGATGTTTAGGGAGGTAGCAGCATTAGTTGCACGCTATGACCCAGTGCTTAAGGAACACCTAGATTCAGCACAGAGGATCCCTAAAGGTATTCCAAACTACCTCTCAGCACAAAGTCAGAATGAGATGATTATGTGTGTTGGTGAGGAATACAATCATTGAGGAAGTGAAGCAGGCCGTATACTTTTCAGTTTGCTTAGACACAACTGATTCTGCCAGGCAAGATCAGTTCTAATACGGTATGTTACCAAAGAAACAGAAATACAGGAGTCCCAGATTCATGTAGTTCAGGCAAAAATTACAACCTGTGTAGCGTTATTTTCAGGTACGCGGACAAAAAGCAGTACGTAAAAAGTGCACTGCGCTTGCTTTGCCCATTCAAATCTGGTATGTTATGCTGTTTTCAGTCTGTTTCATTTTTTTTACTGAGTTTATCATATTTTTCCACCATTAAGAAGATAGTATGTGAATATTTATCATATGCAATACATTGGGTCTTATTTTTTTACTTCTGCAACTTTGCGGTGGACTTCTCATTTTGTTTTGTTCGTCGTGAATTGTTTTTTTCTTTTTAGGGAAACTGATTGTCTGTTTCCAGTTTAAATTTGCCAAAGAAATATGTATAATTAATGGCTTGCAAAAAAATTATGTATAATTAATGGTAAATGTACCTCTGTCTGACAATAGGAAAACACATCACATCGCAATTGATTGCACCTGTACCAAAATCTCACAGCATTTTGGTATGCGTATCACATTGTGACGATGTACAACTTTATATCACTACACCAGTGCTGGTTCGTAAAATTATCTTTGTGAGACTCTGGATCACCATGGAGTCAACATCTGCAATGTAAGGGGCCAAGGATACGATGGCTGTGCAGCTATGTCAGGCACATACAGAGGTGTTCAGGCAGCAATCCGCAAGTCTTGTGATAAAGGATATTTTGTACACTGCTGTGCACATAGATTAAATCTGGTTGTTGTTGACACATGCTGCAAAATTACTTGCAGTTGTAAGGAGTCATTGAACAGCTGTACAGATGTATAGAAAATTCTAACAAGAGACATGGCCTGTTTCTTGCAGTACAGGAAGATATTTTGAAAGACAGTGGCTCCCATTCTACCAAAACTCTGAAACCAATGAGCACAACAAGATAGTCATGCAGAATTCATAATTGCAAAGCTTTGTTTTCCACAATTGAGTCAGTTGTACAGACATTACAACAAATTCAGGTTGATAGTGCATTTGACAGAGACACGTAGGGTACAGCGCTAGCATTCAGAAAAGCTATTGACTTAGATTTTTGTTTTTATCTGATAGCATTCAGCAGAATTCTTTCTGTGACAGGTGTGGTGTCCAAATATCATCAGATAAGTGACATGCACATCAATACAGCAGCAGAAATGATACATGATGGAATAGTTGTATGCATGTGTCTTATGTAGGAATTCACTTTAATCTAGGCCACTAAGATTTCAGTTTACAAAAGCTCCCTTATTTTGAAAACTCTGTATTGACAGGTATGAACACCTGCTAAATTAACCCTTCTGTCAACTACCAATCACCTGCTAACCATGGGTTTGATGCTTAAGTACTGTCTAGTAGAATAATTAATAAGAAAATGCAACACAATTGTGATTAGTCCACGTTCTCAGCTAATCAGGTCATGTTTCCAGGCAATGTATAGTATATTACCTACTACCTATCAGTTGCATGTGATAGTTACTTGAGCTGGATATTTGTCAAACTAGAAACAGTGCTTTAACAGGAAATAAAATTTGATGAGGGAAACAATATGTGTGTTATCAAGTCAGATATGTTCACAGGATCATAAACATGTTGATGGCAGTTCATTTTTTAAGTTCTGATGAAAAACCTGTTTGGGTGAACGTGGCTGTACCAGTTGCAGAGGACCTTAGGGGTTGACATTCTCTTTCTGAATTCAACCAGTAACAAATACAAGCTTGTAGTTAATTCTAAATAAACACTTTCAACATCTGCTGTAGTGTAACAGTAAACACATTTCAGTTTGTGTTTGTATTTGAAAAACTCACAAAACCCTAACCTGTACTGTAGACAGAAAAATATGTCTTGCTGGAAAACCAATTATCAGTGCACTGGCATTACTGGTAATCTCATCACCCCCACTCCCTTTTCAATTGGACACACCGGGATGGCAGTCCTGCTAAATGTGCTGTTCTTTAAGCCCCCCTCCCCAATAGAAAAGGTCAATTGACAAGAACCACCACTGGCTGTTTACATACTACCCAAGTGTTCATCACAAGACATTTTTTACAGTGTACTATACTGCAGAAGGGCCAAAGACAAAACTGAGAAATATTTGTATTGTCAAAATTCATACAAACTTATCAGTGTTCTCCAAATACAATAGTACAATTAACCAAGTATACAAGATCACTGTAACCTTGAAATTATATATATATATTACCTATGTCATCTTCATCTTCTTCATTGGAACTATCTTCCTCATCATTGTCCATTTCAATGCTTACTGAAAAAAAAGTATAAATAAAAAATCAGTTTATAAAGGAACAGGATCTCCATAAATGATGGCATACATTAACTTGCCATATTCTTATTTTAACTATTGGTATTGAATCATAAGTAGTCCCACTTGTGTCTTTTTGTATGTTTATAGGTAATATGTTTATAATGACTCATAAACATCTTGTGAGTTATTAAATCTAAATAAAAAAAACAGATGATGTTAACTTACTTGATCTGTTTTATAGACCATTACAGTATAAGTGTAATTGGTTCCAGTGGGGACTTGACTTACAATGCTTATTTTAAGGTAATTTGTCCTACTGTGAATTCATTTTTTAATGTGAGTGTCTTTTTTTAAAATTTAGTTGTTGCCAATTATTTTTTTTTATTATTTTTTACCAATTTAGAATGGCCAATTATTTTTTAAGCTCAGCTCACCGCTACCACCCCTGCGCTGACTCGGGAGGGCGAAGACGAACACACACTGTCCTCCAAAGCGTGTGCCGTCAGCCGGTCACTTTTTTTCACACTGCGGACTCACCATGCAGCCACCCAAGAGCTACAGCGTTGGAGGACAACGCAGCTCTCGGGCAGCTTACAGGCAAGCCCGCAGGTGCCCGGCCAGACAACAGGGGTCGCTGGTGCACGGTGAGCCGAGGACACCCTGGCTGACCTAACCCTCCCTCCCCTCGGGCGACGCTTGGCCAATTGTGTGCCGCCCCCTGGGAGCTCCCGTCCATGGTCGGCTGTGAAATAGCCTGGACTTGGACCGGCGACGTCCAGGCTATAGAACTCATCCTGCACTCCACGCGGAGCGCCTTTACCGGATGCGCCACTCGGGAGCCCTGTGAGTGTCTTCTTTAAACAATATCATCATTTAATATTTATCACATCTCATATTGATAAACAAGATGTCACATGAAAAAAATTGAAACTATGTCCATGTCAAAATTCCCATCTTACACTGTAGAACCAGTTAATCTAAGCAGTATCAACTCAAATTAATTTTGATTACATAATACAGGTCTCATAATAACAGTGTGGTCCTGTGTAGAAAATCATCATTTGGGTTTTTTTTACAGTACAGACAATATCAGGTAACATACGATGAGTATACAAATAGCATGCTCCATGGCCATATATTTCATTCATTACTGAATAACAATTGCCCATGGGCAATGCCAATCAGATGCTATCCATCATCAGTGTAGGGGAGGGTGGATCAATTAAATCTGAAGCGAACAATTGAAATTATTTATATTAATTGAGCAAAAATAACTGCCTAGTGCAGTGTAAATATACTTTTTTATCACTTAAAAATAAATCCAACATTTGCCTGATTGACATACTACCTGTTACACTGCATTTAAGAACCTGGTAGCTGGTTTAGTTTGCTTCTGATAAATTAACACACTGCATAGAGCTGCACCATTTCTTTAAAATGTCTTCAACGAAAATAACACCAACTGCATCACAGATCGGAAATATTTCTGCTAAAGATCACTCTGTCCAAAACAAGAAGGGGACATTGCACGTGTCTGTTGTTTTTACATTTATTCATGTTTTTATTTGTTTGCTAATTCACTGATGGTGAGAGGATTTACTGTTTTTCAGGTTAGCATTTCAATACTTAGGAACATTTGTTGCATAATTAATTACTCTAGAGAAAATGATACATTTTGAATGTGACACTATTTTTTCTGCTTTAATAAATATTGTGATTAATCATGAAATATCCTGTAGACCTGAGGTATGGGTTCATTCTCCCTTTCCAGTTTCAGAAAGTCTTCTCTTAAGAGAATCTTTAAAAAAAATTGACTTGAATAAAATGTAATGTCTGTTTATAAATATATAATCACTGTCTCTACCTGGCAGAAAGCAAACACAAATTCCAAACTGATGATATGAAATGCAGGGGTGCACCCATGACTTTTTTTTTTTTTTTTTTAAGAAGTACCAATTAACAAAACAAACAACAACTATGATAAATATAACATATGATTTTGTTACCATCAAATAAATTTATAGTAACAGTATTTGGTATTTTCTAAAAGTCTTTGTAAGAATAGCAGGGCCATAACTAAAATGTAATCCCAGGGTTTATTGTATTATTATTATTATTTGTTTATTTAGCAGATGCCTTTATCCAAGGCGACTTACAGAGACAAGGGTGTGTGAACTATGCATCAGCTGCAGAGTCACTTACAATTACATCTCACCCGAAAGACGGAGCACAAGGAGGTTAAGTGACTTGCTCAGGGTCTCACAATGAGTCAGTGGCTGAGGTGGGATTTGAACCGGGGAAAGCTTGGTTACAAGCCCTTTTCTTTAACCACTGGACCACACAGTGTATTATTAAACCTCATTTGTGTCATACTTGATTTGAAGAACGCCCCTGCCAGTACAGCATACTGTACCCTCATAAGTGGGTTGCCATTGTGTGAAGAGCATGGCAACAAAGCAGCATATTAAATAATGAATAGCTGTTTATAGAGTTAGCATTTGTTGCTTTGTGTAACTGGATCTGCATTTTACATGCATCATTACATGGAGAATAACATGTTACAAAGATAACAAAGGGGCCTTTTAATGAAGCACCTTTCAGTATTTTCATAGACCCTTTCTTGTATGGCGGAGGGGGGGAGCAAGGGAAGAAAATAGAAGAACCATTGTTTCTCTTATCCACCTTTTCACTGCTAACCAGGATCATCTATTGGCAAGGGCCAGCTACAGTATAAGGAAAACAGTACATTTGAACCTGCTCTTCATGTAGTTTCTGTATCACTTACATTCACATTCACTTGGAATAAAGATGGGTTCCCTTTCAAGTACAAAATGTAAGCATTACCTAAGGGGTGTTTATTATCATAACCCTGGTTCCCTGAAATAGAAATGGAACCATTAACCTCCAAGGTCGCTGTGTCTGTGATTGCAGCAGGCTTGAAGGAAAAATGACACTGAGATCTGTGTGTGCAGTCCTTATATGCACCACAGGCTCGGCAGAGCAGCTTTGATACATCTATTCAGGTTTTGGGGTTTTTAGGAGGTAAACACCCATTAGGTATTGGTTACCTTTCTATTTCTGGGAACCAGGGTTATGATAATAAACGTTCCGTTTCAAGTACGAAATGTAAAAGAAAAAAAATGAAAAAAGTTAGTTCTGCAGACAGTATATATAATATTACTCTAGTATGCAGAAATAATCTGTTTTGCCACTGTGCTTACAAAGTTATGGAACCTATTTGTGAAACTTTAAGGTCTGTTTTAAGGAATGTTTTTTCAATCATGACTAATTTGCTTCATTTAGTACATTCAGTACTAGGTTTTAAAAGATAAATTCTGGGTTTCTTTGGCTAGTCAATAAATGTTCTGCAATCTGTTATTAACCTATGACTCCACTCTTTGCCAGGTTCATGTCTGCAGTATTAATGTGTTCTACTGGATTCATGTTCTAAGTTTGGAAGAGGCTCATGTCTGCAGTATTAATGTGTTCTACTGGATTCATGTTCTAAGTTTGGAAGAGGCTATTCTGCATCTCTCTATGCTTTACTGAACTCTGTGTGCAGAGGAACCATGAACTGAGTAGTTTGAGGAGACAGCTAATTTACAAACACAGCCACAAGATCCCTCTTTCAACATTGCAAGGTATATCGTGTAGTTGTAATGGACACTTAGAGAGATAACAACTTTTGATCAGCCCAGGTCAAGGAGACAAAGGTTTCCGTTAATGCCTTCATTAATCTCATGATCACTCCAGTAATTATCTGGCCTTCTCTGAGATCAATTTGTGGGACCTGGTCTGCCAGGACAGGTGAGTGCTGATTACATCTGTGTTTTTGAAGATGGAAGGGTTGCTTTTATAAACCATTTTCTAGTTCAGCATCTATTTAGTTATGAAAAGTCAGTTTATGTGGAATAAACTCATGCAGCACAAGTTTCAGCAAACATCTCTAAAAATATAGGGATCTCAGTACTGTTTTGTAATCAGGTTCCAATTAGAGTGGTCATTATCCCTCTGGCAATTACCCTTTAAAAGCTTTAGAATTTTAGGTTTCATTTGGATCAAGTCCAAATAAAACCTGTCTTCATACACAAAAACATGTGTTTGGTTTATAAAAGCTTTAATATCCTCTGCAGTGGTCAAAACCTATCAATAATTCACCTTGTCTTTTAGTGAGTGCTCTTGCTTTCAGTTCAGGAAATCTAACTGTTGCAACAGTCAATTATCTAGCAGGTAAAGACCGCTGAATTAGATAAACAAGCTTAAATATAGGGCCGTTTTAGTAATCAGTTTATGAAAATCAGAAACATCTATCATTGCATCTCTTTGGTGTATTCTTTTGGCAGGAATAAGTAAAATACTAGGGATGTCCTATTTTAATGAATTAATATTTACTATTCACCACCATTTATATAGAATAGACCCCACAACCTTCAACTGCCCAATAAGTTTTAAGCCACAACTCAATCAAAAGTCTCCATGACCTAAGTTCTGCCCATACCCCTAAGTTTATTCACAATTGGATGGCAGCTTCTAGGGCAGAAACTAGAATAAAATAAATGCATGCATCTTCACAATAATCTCTTGAGGATATTAACCTTCTGGTAACAATAAAATGTAACTAAGTTACTAAGTTCAGCACAGTTGAACTTTAGTGGGACAGATTTCCTTAATTGTGTTATGTCTTATATAATGCTAATAAGGCACTGCTCTCAAATTACCAGTTAGCAGTCTCAAGTATATCACTTTCGATCGAACACTTACAATTGACTACAGACATTGATTAACTAGACAATGGTTTAAAACTAATCTTGGTTTGGTTTCATGATTTTAAAGCCACTGTCCAGATTTTTGTTTTCCACATCTAAACAAGCATGTCAGTGACAGCACAGCTATAAATACAAAATTAGAGCATGTTTGGCATACATACAGACAGATGGATAGAAGGCTCCTTATACCTTCAGAATATGAGTTGTGCTAAAGAAGATATTCAGACAACATCTATTTACGCCCATATTCCGATACACTGAATACATTGTGCTAAATAATGTCTTAGCAATTTTCATCGCAATTTGATACTCAGTTCTCTAGATATAAATAAAAAAAGATATGATGGCCAGATATACAATCGGACAGACTCCATGTATGCATATACAAAATATGAAGTGTTTAGGCATCTGGAAGCAAAGGCAACCATTCATCATATCTTTGTTTGTGAAATATCTGTAAGCATAAAATAGAAACGAGAACCAAATGATCAGCAACAGAATTAAACAGGGACCCTCAACTAGCTTTTCAACCATCATTAAGTCTATTGAACCAGCACTGACCAGCTGAAAACCAGCACAGACCAGGATAGACCTGTATTTCCTTTGAACAGATATACAACATTATATATATCTGCTTATTGAAAATAAGATATTTAGTCCATTATTTCAGTAAGAAAAAAATCTCCAATTTAAATGATTTAGATATAACAACAAATGGGAAAATCTTGTTAGAGAGAGAGAGAGAGAGGCGACTGTTGTTGTATTTTGATCCACTGCATCAAGAGTTTTGGATCTTTGCCAGTGCTTCCAGATAAAAGCATAAGAAATGTATGTGACAGTACTGCAATTTAAACAATATAACCTTAGGTCAATAACAAAAAAAGAGTGCTCTAGAGTTTCTGTCAATTGGTTACAAATTATCCTACAAATATTTCAAGAAATAAATGAAAATGAAAATATTCCAAAATAAATTAATAAATGTGTATCTTAGACTTATCATCTTTTACTGAATACAGTCCTTAAGGTTTGTCAAGAATTTTTGTGACATCAGGTCTCTTGTCATAAACAAAACAACAGCTTATAAAATTATGATTTTGTGACAACAGCTTTCCAACAATTCTTAATCACATCAGGAATTACATATAAAACGTAAAAATAAAATAAGTGAACTGATATAATTACCATCGCTTTCACTGGTGATGAGTTTCTTATGTCGTGGCATCTCTGCAGTTGAATGCGCACTTCCTCTGGCTTGCTTCTTCAGTTACTAAGGCTGGCAGTGTGGTTTGAGAGGATTCAGGTGCTTTTGGACAGGTGATTAGCATTTCACTTGAGCTGCTCACTTTTACCTGCCATTCACTGATCTGATGCATGTCTGCGTGAAACATTAGAAGGAACTAATTTCACTACTGCTTAATCTTTCATGAAGGTTTAGCTTACTTTTTTAGTTTTAGAACCTAAGAGAAAAAGGATGATGTTTTGATGTTCTTTGCTGTTAACACTTTCCTGTTCAAGAAACAGGGAGTCGTCAGGTTTCTTTTTGTTTGTTTTTTTTCCTTCTGTCCCTTAAGCAAGTTGATATACAATACAGGTACTGTAGTAAGATCATTTTGATGGTAGACATTTTCACAGTAAACCATTTGTTTAAATTATTATTATTTATTTCTTAGCAGACGCCCTTATTCAGGGAGACTTACAATTGTTACAAGCTATCACATTATTTTTACATACAATTACACATTTATACAGTTGGGATTTTACTGGAGCAATCTAGGTAAAGTACTTTGCTCAAGGGTACAGCAGCAGTGTCCAGAGCCCTAACCACTACTCCACACTGCTGCTAAATAGTTTTGATACATGTAATCCTACTGTAAGAAAATTCTATGTAGGACCATTTTATTCCTTTGGGCTTTATTTTGACTCCTATTTCACAGGGGTAAAGAACCCATTTTATATACTGAGCAATCAAGTCTTCTATCTGCCAGGTTCAGTACAAAACAAAGGGTTCTAAGTAGGGCCCTCAGTACTGCTATTCAGTATAGAAGAATTGTCTTCTGGGTAAAGAAAGATAGTTTGAATAACATTGGTTTTGGAATGTTTCAGATGTAGAGTTGTGACCTGGTATCCCTGTGGGAAAAAAATGAAAAGAAAGTTGAAGCCATTATTGGCCTGTTGTGTATGGAATGGCTCATACATAAATCATTTTCTGATAGTTCAGCAAGTGTGAAGTTCTGGACTTTATTTTCTTAGGAAGAACTCCAACTACATGAATTGTTATGCTGGCCTTATGAACATACTCGTGGTCCTGTTACAGAATTGCATTTTTTTCTCTCTCTTTTGGAATTATTTGAGCATGCAGTGATCATGATGTAGATATTGTATGTACCCTATTTTCCTCTCTGCTGTAACAATAAGGCATGACTTATTTTAAAGGTTTGCCTCTATTTTCACTTTATTGGTTTACTCCAAAGGCTTAAAGCTAGGCCCTACCACTTTCCTGTCGTGAAGTTTATTTCTTTCTCAGCTGCCTTTCCCTTTCAGGGGTTGATGGGTCCTATTACCCATTTTTGGAGGAAGGTGAGATTCTTGGACACACCTACCCTATAGTATAGGGTGACCAGATTTTCAAAGTTCAAAACCGGGACACATTGTTATATAATTGATAAGACCAATTAAACCATTTAAATATAGGCTGCTTTAATGATTATTTAAATAGCCATCCTCTCACTCTTAAGGCCTTTGCACACTGGATCCGTTCCGTCATTTAGAATCCGTCATCTGAAAAAGTCGTCCGTCAATCCATTGCACACTAGATGTGCTTATTGTACTTCAGAGCGCTGATGTGCCGTAGAGGTTTTGTAGTAAATAGACCTAGTTTCAGTATTTTAATAAAAAATAAATACAATTCTGTTAATTCTTACATAACACAAATTTTAAATGTAGTATAAACTTAATGATCAGCAAACTGATGAAAACGTTTGCTAATTATTACGTTTCAACAGGACTACAATAATGTTGTTACGCAATACATAAATAAAATTAAAAAAAAACATGATATTACACAACACGATTGTCATAGCATCAGGAACCATGTGACCAATATTTAATTTTTCAAACACTCGCTCCTGTAATAAATATATATCTACTGCCCCTCTTTTCTGACTGTTAAGCGCTGACTGCCCTGTCACACTTCTTTCTCTGATATGTGTCTTCAGGTTAGGCCATTGTTTCTTTACTTCCTAAGCTACAATTGAAATAAAAAGTATATGCTTGTAATAACCTATACTGTACAAAATCCACGTTTTCATGTTTTATAATACATATCATTCATGCACAAGTCCACGGCAATGTCTTTCCATATGTGTTCTTTTTTACAAAGTCTTTGTAATCTTTGTTAAATTCTGATGTGTTATCGGATCCAGTGTAAGGCCATTGCACAGTGGATCCGATAACGCATCCGAATTTAAGGTGCGCCTAAACAGAAAAAAACGATCATGTGCATTCCCTATTGCACCTTACACACTGAGTCCGTCAATTTTGGAATCAAAACAAGTTCGATTTGACGTGCTTTAAAAATGACATTGACCAATGAAAAATGACTGGGAAGACACGTGGGTTCTTCCAGTACCCTGAACAAAATGGAAAATCTAAATGTGTGTGCCGCCAAACAAAAATTACTTTATGATAAATCCAACAAGGGTTACAAAGAAAAAAAAGAACACATATGGAAAAACATTGCCGTGGACTTGGGCATGAATGATATGTATTATAAAACATGAAAACGTGGATTTTATGCAGTATAGGTTATTACAAGCATTATACTTTTTATTTCAATTGTAGTCGAGGAAGTAAAGAAACAATGTTTTGCGTAACAACGTTATTGTAGTCTAGTAATAATAAATAATTCATTTTGTAGATCACGGTTTAAAAAAATGCCAAAATGCAAATGGTTTTTCTTGGGCTAAACCCCACCTGAACTGAACAGCTACAAAATGACTGTATTAAACATCATTGTAAATTCATATTGAATATAAACTAAATGAAAACATATGGTGCACTGAGGAATAAGCATGTATGTTTATGTTAATCACTTTATAAAAATAATGTTCTTGATTACCTAAATGGCTTTTTTTTTTTTTTATTCAATTTTGTTATCACTGCATGTGCTATAAGCTGGGACTTTAAGATTTTGAGAAAAATGTCGGGACACTGGGACCTTTGACGGAAAACCAGGACTGTCCCGGCTAAACTGGGGTGTCTGGACACCCTACTATCCTATCATTCCCTTAAAATAAATATTCTAAGTTTAATCATGCAAAATATTATGCTAATTACACACGTTTGTTATTTTCACTTTACTGTTAAATAACATTTCCTTTTTAGTCTCCAAGATTAAAATCTGTACACCTTTTTACTGTCTTTCAAAAAAACACTTCCCCACATCTCAGTTGGATGACGAAAGACTTAATTCATAGTCAAAGTAGTGTCACAATGCTACTCCTTGATCTTTTTTTTTCTTTTTCCTCCAAATTCAGCACTTTGTCTCGAAAGTATGTAAGAAAAAGCATCATATTACGCAGGAATATTTAAAAAGAGCCCTGATCGAAGTTGCGGGTGGCACACCAGTGAAAACAACTCCTAAGCTCTGTAATATTTCTGCCAGGACTCTGAGAAGACATCGAGATGGGAAAGTCAATAAACCAGGGTCTGTAAAGCTGGGACGCTACAAACCAGATATGGGCAATTTTCAAATTACTATGTGGATTGGGCTAAAAAAAAAAAAAAAATCTAAAAAAGAGGGTTTTTTTATTTTTAGAAACATTCCCCTGTTCAGCAGTGTGGCGGAGTGTCCCGCCCCTATATATTTATTTATTATTTATATTATTGTTTGCGGCGCAGATAAAAGTGCCACGTATTTGTTATTTATAATTTAAAACCCCGTGAGGATGCGTGGCTGATCAGCTGCTGATTATTTAACTAGCTGACAGTCATGCATCCTTACCAAACGCGTGCAGACTGTGGCCGAGGGGTAATCAGATAATTAACAGCTAGTTAACCCCTCGGCCAGAGTACAAGAACCTGCAGCTGTCCATGCTGCGGGGTTGAGGGTGTACAGAGGAGAGTACGGGGAGTGGAGAGTGCGAGCGAGGAGAGAGAAAACAAATTAAAAAAACCAAACAACTGCTAGAACTTTATTTGTTTGGCCAACGCGCCTTTTGGTTTTGTTTTGTGGTTTGTTTAAATCTGTTGTTTTTGTTTAATTATTTTATAAAATACGCTGACCGCAGTAGCGTTCAACTTCACCCGCCCATCCACTGTTTTGTTTCTGGTACTTCCTGGTCCGTGACGTCACCACACCTCACCACTGCAAGCCATCCTGCCACAAGCAGATTTTGAAGATTTGTGTCCAAATATTGGCACACCAAATTTTGTTCATTTATATAGATTTTTGTCTTAATTTTTAGGAATAAACCCCTGTGAAAGAAGCTACTCGTATTCGCCACTAGGGCGTGCTTTTTCCCCAGGTATGGATCAGCAGGACACGCTGTGTTCACAGGTAAGTTGCTTTTTTTTTACAAGTATTTACAAACAGCACGTTTATAGTCAGGACACGCCCTGTACGGGCTACTAACTAGCTCACTTCTTCGACCCTAGCTAACTGTAGGTGATGAGGAGACTGTAACACTGGTCCCGGACACTGGCTCCCCCTCGTGGGACACTCCGGCCTCTCAGGTAAGGGAAGGTTGGAGGCTCCCCTGGATGACGTGTCCATAACACAGGTAAGGGAAGTTGGGGAAATGGCTCCCCCTCCAGGAACAGTGAAGCACAGGTAAGTTAGGGAAATGGCTCCCCCTCCAGGAACATTGAAGTACAGGTATGTGGGGGAAATGGCTCCCCCTCCAGGAACAGTGAAGCACAGGTAGGTTGGGAAAATGGCTCTCCCTCCAGGAACAGTGAGGCACTGGGTGATGAGTGTGGTACAAACAATACACAAAGTGCTGAACCAATACACAGTCCCCCTCTACGGTCATGGTGTCCTTGTTTTCTTTTCCCGTTCTTCACACAACACAAACAAAAGGTTTTCACAGGTTCGCTCCGGCCCAGCGGACCTTTGGCTTGCCGCGGTAAATAACGCAGGCAAACAAAACAAACACACAACATTTGAACCGGAGTGTATTGTTACAGAAAACTGAAAAATAAACAAAAGTGAACGCACAAAACGGTTCTTCGAACTAAACTATACTTTTCAAAACTAACTACAGTGTGTCAGCAGAACTTACAAGACAAAAGTAACAGCAGGAACTCCAGCAAACTCCGGTAAGCAGCAAAGCAATCAGGCAGTGCTTCCCCAAACAACACCCCGATTGCTCTGCTCTGCTCTCTTTTATACTGCCTAACCCCGCCCCGTAGTTAACCCTGGCGCTAGGCAGTCTGGGCCGTGTAGTTTTTTGTTGCGGCTGCCATTCCTTAAAGGAATATCGCCTATTTCCCTCACACCCCCTAGAATCTCATAACTGACACTTAAAATAAAAACCAATAAATCTGATGCTGCTGTGAAAAAGTATTATAAAACAGTTTTTTTCTAAAATGCTTTTCTTTAGTCTCTATAATGTATAAAATAATTTTTAATTTACACTTTTTTATTTATTTTATTTCAGGCTTTATATCATGACCGACACCCATTATAAATTTTATTACATCATTTTTTTTATGAAAACACCAATCATGTACATAAACAATACTTACTTAAATATTAAGCACTGTGGATGTAGAAAATAACTATATCATTATTTTTTTTAATTTTCCTATTATATTTTGCATAAATTGTCTTTTTCATATGAATGTTAGTTATGGATGCCTGGTGTCGGTTATGGCATTTTGGTGTTGGTTATAATAAAGAGGGGTTTTTTTGGTGATATGTCTTGCAAGTAAAATAACCAAGTTAAAATAAGTAAAGCTTATTGTACCAGGTAATAGTAAATAGGTCATTCATATAATGCAGAGAAACAAATAAGACTCTCTTTACATGGTAGTTATTTCACTACTATTTCAGGTTTACGAGCTGCAAGCTCTTACATAATCCATTTGCATACACAGACATAGAGTTAAACTTATATTAAATATACTGTTTTTCTGATTCATCACTACAATTTCTTGTGCAGAAAGTTCATTTCTTTAAAATAAAGGGATGGAATAAAGTTTGTTCCCAAGTCTTCCCATGGTGGCTTGAGGTAAAGTGACATCCACAAAGAATTAGATAATTAGATTGTCCAATTATGTTTTTTTTAGTCTGTAAGCTGATTGACAGCAGGGATCACTCAAGAGATCGAAATCCTACAGAAAATTAAATAATAGAATATAACTGTATACGTCTTTGTGGCAAAGTGGCTGATTGTGTACAGGTGCAGGAGTGATGCAGTGCGCAATGAACAAACAGAGAATTGTAATCCAGTTAGAAACAGGTTTTATTGATTAATCCGGGTCTGGTGACCAAACAATAACTCCAAGCAATACACAACAATGTGTAATGCACTGGAAGTAACTAAACGGGTTACAGTCCTAAATAATAAACACACATATCTTTCCCACAATGTACAAAACACGGTCACCAGTCCTGGGTGCGTGTTGTAGTGCTTGTGGTGGGTGATAGAAGTTTATTCGTGACAAAAGTGCAGTGTTGTTCCGGGTTTTGTGCTGGCCCTTGGTGACAGCTCTCGAACGTGATAGTCTAATAATTACAAATAAACAATTATAGGCAAACAAAACAAAACACTCAAAGTATTTTTCTCACTGTGTCTCTCACAGGTCCTTACAGTTTAAAGATTCAAACCAAATGAAGGAACAGATTGCGATTCTCTGTCCCCTTTTATGCCATCACACATGACCCCTTGGTAAACGAGTGCAACCACCACCTCTCCAATCTGTGGCTGCCACATCGTTTACCTTCTGGGTCAATGCGTTCTTGCAACGGCCTTCATTCAGACTGGCCGACTTCCCAACCCTGGGAAAGAACTGTCAGACAGGCTCGTCCAAAGAACTGTTCTCGCTGCTTAGCACCCTCACAGGTCGGGAGGGAGATTTACCACCAAGAATCATTGTATTTCTGTCACATATCCCACCGCTCAGAGTGGAGCCGAAGGAACACCTGGCTGAATCTATCTTTCCCATTACTCTCCCCTCCTGGGAAAAATAATCTACATTTTGATGGTCTTTCCCCTCACAGTGTACCATGTGGTACATGAAGGGTTGCAACGCCAGATACCATCGAGTTATCCGGGCATTGCTATCCTTCAACTGTGCTTAACCACTTGAGTGGGGCGTGGTCTGTGACAAGATCAAATGAATGTCCTAGCAGGTGGTGT
The DNA here is from genome assembly GCF_902713425.1 of Acipenser ruthenus. Classification (NCBI taxonomy): domain Eukaryota; kingdom Metazoa; phylum Chordata; class Actinopteri; order Acipenseriformes; family Acipenseridae; genus Acipenser; species Acipenser ruthenus. Next base: position 44,914,876 of record NC_081189.1, read on the forward strand.
TCTGTCTGCCTCGCTTCTCCCACGCAACTCCACTGCTTCGCTCACTCCACTGGCTCCCGATCACCGTTCGCATCCAGTTCAAGACTCTTGTACTAGCCTACAGATGCCTTGACCAGACTGCACCCAGCTACCTCCAGACCCTCATTTCTCCATACACCCCCACTCGACCTCTCCGCTCCGCCTGCACTAGAAGACTGGCTCTACCTCCTCTACGCTCCCCTACCTCCAGAGCCTGCTCCTTCTCCACCCTCACCCTGCAGTGGTGGAATGACCTTCCTACAGATGTCAGGACTGCCCAGTCCCTGACCATTATTATTATTATTATTATGTATTTCTTAGCAGACGCCCTTATCCAGGGCGACTTACAATTGTTACAAGATATCATATTATACATTATATCACATTATTTTACATACAATTACCCATTTATACAGTTGGGTTTTTACTGGAGCAATCTAGGTAAAGTACCTTGCTCAAGGGTACAACAGCAGTGTCCCCCACTGGGGATTGAACCCACAACCCTCCGGTCAAGAGTCCAGAGCCCTAACCACTACTCCACACTGCTGACCATCTTCCGGCGCCTCCTCAAGACTCACCTCTACAGACAGCAAATGGACTGGACTGGACACTTATCATCTGGACACTTATCACTCTTCCTTAAATTATTATTTATTAGCAGACACCCTTATCCAGAGTGACTTGCAATTGTTACAAGATATCACATTATTTTTACATACAATTACCCATTTATACAGTTGGGTTTTTACTGGAGCAATCTAGGTAAAGTACCTTGCTCAAGGGTACAACAGCAGCGTCTTCCACCGGGGATTGAACCCACGACCCTCCGGTCAAGAGTCCAGAGCCCTAACCACTACTCCACACTGCTGCCCAGAAGCGATTGGTGCCGTCTTTCTTGGCCTGGAAGGTTCAATCACCCCAAGTTCGAGCATGTCCCATACTTATTTGCAAACGCCACTTCGTCGACTTTCTGTGATCCGGTAAGGTCTCTCTCATACTGTGACACCTGGTGGAGAAATAATGTCATATTCAACCAAGTTAGTCCTGCCAGGCACGTCAGAAAAAACATTGCTGAACTCCTCAATAAGCTTACGCAGCTCCGGTTGCTGATCTGGAACCAATTGTTCCCCCATCAAAATGGCCTAAATCATCCTCTACATTGCCTGGGGCTATAAATAGACCTCCCTTGCCTGCCAGGGCTTTAATAAATTTACATGATAAATTTCATGTTCATTATGGCGATCGGGCTGTCTAATTCCAGTGGTTAAAGAAAAGGGCTTGTAACCAGGAGGTCTCTGGTTCAAATCCCACCTCAGCCACTGACTCATTGTATGACCCTGAGCAAGTCACTTAACCTCCTTGTGCTCTGTCTTTCGGGTGAAACGTAGTTGTAAGTGACTCTGCAGCTGATGCATAGTTCACACACCCTAGTCTCTGTAAGTCACCTTGGATAAAGGCGTCTGCTAAATAAACAAATAATAATAATAATAATAATAATTTCATAACTCACCTTTCCTGCAGCCCGAATCACTTCATATGGCCCCTGCCATTTAGCACATAATTTTCGATTCTGAGGAGGGAAGCAGCAGCATTACCTTGTCTCCTTGTCGAAAGGTTCGAATAAGTGCATTTTTGTTGTAATGCTGCTGTTGCTGGTGCTGAGCCGATTTGAGGTTGTCCTAGGCCAAACGACCAACCAAATCCAGGCGATCTCTTAGTAGGAGCACATGCTTCACTACGTTTTTGGATGAGCCTTTGTGCTCCTTCCACCCCTCTCTCAACAGATCGAGGATGCCGCGAGGCTGTCGGCCATACAAGAGCTTGAAGGGGGACAACCCTGTCAAACTCTGCGGCACCTCTCTTACTGCAAAAAGGAGGTAGGGAAGAAGCAATGCCCAATGTTTTTGCTCTTGCATTACAAAATGTCTCAGCATCTGCTTCAAGGTCTGATTAAAGCGTTCACCATACCGTCCACAATTCTATCCGCTGTAGATTTGACTGTGCCTCCAACACCATCATGAGGACCTTTTCCATGGGCAACCTCCATGAAATTCCAGTACACTTTTACAAAGCCACAGAGGAAAGGCAAAGTCGAAAACAAGTAAATGTTGCCTTTGTTCCTGTACAGGGTAGTTGGTCCATCACTCCAGAAATGTAGAGTTTTCACCTTGGGGAACACTTTCTTCAACCATTTTAAGACTGGTGTCACATGAGCCCAGATGGCCACTTCACAGTGACGAAGATCTTCAGACACTGTGCAAAAGCATTTCTTAAACAGCTTATCTCCTACATAGACTACCACTGTATGGATGGCACCTGTTTATGTGATGCGCCAAAATGAGCACCTAGAATTTGACTATTAGATTTACAATTGTAATCTCCTGAGAAATCAACAAGAATACAGCTTCATTTTCTGTGAGGTTTTCTTTCAGCTGTTTCCTCATTTTGAACTGATTCTGAATATTGAATGTGTGATTATACATATTTGCTGCTTCCTTATTTGTAGCGGATATTAGTTCTTCCAGCTTTCCCCGTGCTGTACGCTTGAATGTTGTAGTCACAGATTTGCTTTCTCCATTCAATCTCCTTTGTGTAGTCCATTCTTTCAAGTTAATTTCTGTCATTGTGAGGTCATCATTGCTAGGACTGGTTTCAATTTTCTTGTCCCCACATTGTTCACACTCTCTGTAACAGCACTGCTTATTTCCAGATGAACAAACCAGAGTATTGGTAAGTTCTTCAGCATCACTGTTACAGTGGCTCTCAAAAGTATTTACCCCCCTTGGACTTTTCCACATTTTATTGTGTTACAACATGGAATCAAAATGGATTTAATTAGGAGTTTTTGCCACTGATCAACACAAAAAAGTCCATAACGTCAAAGTGAAAAATAAAATCTACATATTGTTCTAAATTAATTACAAATATAAAACAGAAAATAATTGATTGCATAAGTATTCACCCCCTTTGCTATGACACACCTAAATAAACTCTGGTGCAACCAATTGTCTTTAGAAGTTACATAATTAGTTGAATGGAGTCCACCTGTGTGCAATTAAGGTGTTTCACATGATTTCAGGTTAAATACACCTGTCTCCGGGAGGTCCCACAGTTGGTTAGTACATTTCTTAACATAAACTACATCATGAAGACAAAGGAACATTCAAAGCAAATCCGGAATAAGGTTCTTCAAAAGCACCAATCAGGGGTAGGATATAAGAACATTTCCAAGGCATTGAATATCCCCCAGAGCACAGTAAAGTCCACTATTAAGAAATGGAGAGAATATGGCACAACTGTGAATCTGTCTAGAACAGGCCATCCTCAAAAACTGAGTATCCGGGTGAGAAGGGCAATAGTCAGGGAAGCCACCAAGAGGCCTATGGCAACTCTAAAGGGGTTACAGTCTTCCACGGCTGAGCTGGGAGAGACTGTGCATATGGCAACAATAGCCCGGGTGCTTCACAAAACTGGCCTTTATGGGAGAGTGCCAAAAAGAAAGCCATTGTTGAAAAAAAAATCACATCAAATCTCGGCTAGAGTTTGCCAAGTGAGACCAAGTGGAAGAAGATTCTATGGTCTGATGAGACCAAAATAGAGCTTTTTGGCCTCAACGCTAAGCGCTATGTTTGGCGCAAGCCTAACACCACACGTCATCCTGAGAACACCATCCCTACAGTGAAGCATGGTGGTGGCAGCATCATGCTATGGGGATGCTTCTCTGCGTCAGGGCCTGGAAAGCTTGTGAAGATAGAGGGCAAAATGGATGCAGCAAAGTACAGAGAAATGCTGGAGGAAAACCTGCTGAAGTCTGCAAGAGACCTGGGACTTGGGAGAAGATTCATCTTCCAGCAGGACAATGACCCCAAACATACAACCAAAGCCACACTGGAGTGGCTTAAAAACAAAAAGGTCAATGTCCTGGAGTGGCCCAGTCAAAGCCCGGACCTCAATCCAATTGAGAATATGTGGAAAGAGTTGAAATTTGCTGTTCACCAAAGGTCCCCATCCAACTTGACGGAGCTTGAGCAATTTTGCAAAGAAGAATGGGCAAAAATTGCCGTGTCCAGATGTGCAAAGCTGGTAGAGACTTATCCAAATAGACTCATGGCTGTAATTGCTGCCAAAGGCGCCTCTACCAAATATTGACTCAAGGGGGTGAATACTTATGCAATCAATTATTTTCTGTTTTGTATTTGTAATTAATTTAGAACAATTTGTAGATTTTACTCCTTATTAAATCCATTTTGACTCCATGTTGTAACACAATAAAATGTGGAAAAGTCCAAGGGGGGTGAATACTTTTTAGAGTCAATGTACTTATGATCTTTCTATAGAAGAGAGCATCCACTTTCATTTGAAGATTCTCATGCTTTACACACTGGCAAGTCTGCCTGTCTGCCAGTCTCGGTGGAACAATCCAGAATGGTCTATAACACGTGAACTGAGCAGGTGACATTCTGACACTGGAATTTTCATGTTTGAACTGCAGGACCAACCTTTTCGGTGGAGCAGAAAGAAGTCGCTTTCTCTTTTTTACTTTGCGCAAGGTGATAGTATCTCTCTTGCCAGGCAACACCCGACTTACATCGTCACAGGAAAGAAATTTGTTGACCAACTTCTGTTTCTGGCTAGCAGATAACTTCTGTTTTTTGTTGGAAGTGCTGTTACTAGTAAGAGATGTGTGATCTTTCTGAAAGTAATCTGCTGTGTAATATAGCAGTTTGTATTTCTTGAAAATGGCACGATTAAATTTCCCAATTCTTTTTGCTTTTGTGCTTTGTTGAAATTTGAACACGTGGTGAATGAGACGTGCCATCATCACATTTTTGCCCACTTTGTTATTTTTCAGGAGTTTCTCCGTAGCTTTGCTGGGGGAATTTTTATATTTTTTGCATTTATCCTGTATAATCTTTTTTTTTTTATTTTGACACCTCCCTTTCCAGATGTCTTATCTTTTGTTTTAGCAATTCTGTTTCTTTTGCAGATTTTAAGACCTTTCTTTTGTTAGATACTGATGGCCTTTCTACACTACCATAATTCTGTCTTGCAAGCTCTGATAGTGATGACTGTGGCGTGTCAGGTGGAGTAAATCTGGCCGATTTCTTTAGCTGCTCTTTCTTTTGTTTTTTGGCAGAAGCCTTTTTCCAGTTCTTTCTTCTACGTCTGTTCTCTATCTGACACTTCACTCACTGGCACATACTTCCTTTTACTTCTTTCTCTTTCTTTTGCCAAGTATGCATTATGTTTCTCAGTATCATTTTTTCTGTTCTCGTTGTACCTTCTACACTTCTCTGCATTACTAGCTTTAGTTTTCATGGCCTGTAAAATGGCAAAAATAGATTGTAATCTACCTAATACCAACATGCTGCCCTTTGAATTACCCTAACCTCTACCATTGTATAATAAAAATGATCAGATTTTATTACTAAACTTAACTTGGTTCAATAACGTAATGAACATTAAAATTGGTTTTAGAAACCACAAGCAAGCAAAAACATTGAATACCAAACAATTAGACTAAGGATTGAAATAAATAAAATCATTTAAACAATAAAATCATAACCGACACCAAATTCTCATATCCAACATATTTTCTGTTTGCTGAAAAGTGTGAGATAAATCGTGTCGGTTATGAGAAATTCCACTTTCTTATCTTTCTTACCTATTTTAACAAACATGGCAGCCATTTTTGTTCTTGTACAAACTAAATTAGCAGTGAGAACAGAGTCATTTTTTTTGTTAAATATATCCATATTCCTTTAATATTTCGGTTTCAGTTTTTTCATTGGGTGTTGGTTATGCTGTACAACAGTGTGCCAAGTGGCACTTATAAGTTTAACATGAATATTTTTTAAAAAAGATAAAGCAGTTTTTACCTGTGTCTGTGGTGTTCATTGACATGTAGCTTTGCTGTGATTTCTGACAAAAAATGAGTTAATAAGAGATCATTAAAAAAATTGTTAAAACGTTTGTGTGAAGTGTGTTTTTGAGTGAACATATATTGGAGTGGCATATCGGGGTAAGAAGCCCCCATGGGGGCTTTTTGCCCTTGCATGGGGGTAAAAGGCCCCTTTCTCAGAAATTGTATTTTTTGTGTGTGTGTGTGTGTGTGTGTGTATTTATGTTATCACTAGATACTCCTGCTTATACTCAGCTAGGGAGGTTGCATTTATTTTATATGACAAATATGGAATTTGTCTCAAGGGGGGCCTCTTACCCCACCCTACCCACTAAATCAGATAGCACATAAACTGTGTTTTTTCATCTAAATTGATTCAGGAAATATGCAACGTATGTATTTTGCAAATATTTTTTTTATACAATAGAACTTTTCATGACAAGCATGTGAAGGTGTTTTCTTTATCTTTTCCTAGCTATTGGGTTAAATAAAATATAAGTTGCTGTCCTGTTTAAATCAATAGCTGCACGTATAAAAGCATTTTAATGGAGCATTTAGATAAGCATGAGAGTGTTATTTTTTTCTTTAACAATAAACTCTCACATGACTTGTACGACCTCCAGTAGACTTATAATAAAGCATTTGCTTACACTTTATGGGAAAAGCATAGCAAAATGTAGTAAATGTATATTACATGCTTAGTAAATACATATAAAGCATGCTAAAGCACAAGCAAGCATTGTTAAATCAGATTGGGTATAGAAAAAAATGTGTTGTACAAATGCCTGGTTTACCATGATAAAGCAAACTAAATGCATAAGTTAAAAAGAGAAAGTAGGATATAATGCAAAATGAATGTGTGCATTTACTATTCTAAACATAATACCTGTAATAATTCTTCATCACAGTGCATTTACTAATTTATGCCCACAAGGGGGCAGGCAAAACGTGCAAAAATAGATAGCAGCTCCTTAGAGTGTGTAAATGAATGAATGACATAATGCTGTACTGTCAGCATGATTCTACTTAAAGCAGTTCATGGTTCAATACTGAGCTGCCTATAATCTCTTGTACAGGAACCAGTCTAGGATATAAATAACTAACATCTCAGTCATCAGTAAAACTTACAGTGTTTAAAGCTTAGGGCCCATTGAGGCTGTTGCTCATTTCTGAAACCATATAAAACGTTTTTACAGCAATTATGTGTGTCTGAGGACAGGATTTTCCACTTCCTCTTATTAAGTTGTGTTGTATATGCCTCTTCATTTACATTATTTACGCCTGCTTAAGGGGCATGACAATTAATGTATTTTAAGAATAAAAGAAAAAGCAGTTGTAATTGCAGATAGTGCTGTTATAGCACCATATTAAACTTTACTAAACTAGACAAGTCATGCCTTATCATTACAGCACAGTGGAAAATATGGCTCTTAGTTCCTCTTCCATTCTGGGAACCCTCACATTCAGACAGCATTTTCTGTGCTGGTAAGTGAACTTGGATTCCTGCCTAGAATAAATATCTGCTGTAACTGTGAGGTTAAAAAGAAAAAAAGTGAGACCTATGACGTCCTTCATATCGGATTAAACACAAACAGGACAGACACTTAAGAGCTGCATACGGCACATGGCTCATATCTGTCATCCACAACAATGCATTTTGTAATTGTCCTTTTTTTTCCTTTTGGGGGCCAATGCTGTAGTAGCATATTGTGTGTGTGTGTGTGTGTGTGTGTGTGTGTGTGTGTGTGTGTGTGTGTGTGTGTGTGTGTGTGTGTGTGTGAGAATGTGTGCATGTGTGTATGTGTGTTTGTGTTTGTGTGTGTGTGTGTGTGTGTGTGTGTGTGTTTGTGTGTGTGTGTGAATGTGTGCATGTGTGTGTGTGTGTGTGTGTGTGTGTGTGTGTGTGTGTGTGTGATCATGGTTGATGGCTGGGGGGGAGGGGCTCACCTGGGATATGTATATACTGCAGGGGATAATATTTTATTTTAGCAGTTGCCAATAGACAGACTTCAGCCATCCACTTTGTGGATTACTTACTATAGTAATAACCAATTATTCTAATACCAAATATTGTGCTCTTAGTCACACCAGACAAATATGATGAAATAGATTAATCACCTGTGATTAACTATTAGAGGCTGACAGTTCGAAGAGGTTAAAAAGTACATTAAAGAGTATTAATTATGCCAGTCCTACATGCAAGGGAAACATTATAATATAAATAATTCAAGTCTCTTGTAAGCTCTTGAATAGTCACACTTAAGGGATGAATAACAGCCTGCTCCCAGTAGTTTTAAACTGTGCACTATTACAAAAGGATCACTTGTACACTTGTATTTATATTATATCAGTTCCCTTGTAGATTGAACATACTTCAATTGTACAGATTTAATGATATCGCAGCAAGTGGGGTATTGTATATAATTAACATAGCTGAATTACAGACAAGAAGCAGCATGAAATGGAACCCTTTCTAGAAGCACATGTCACTGACTGGGTATCAGGCCATTAAACTGTCTTGGGCTGTGAGAGCAACTGCACTTTACCAGGCAGTGAACATTAGTAGGCAATGTTTTAGTGTGGCACAAGGAGAAGCTTTCTACAGTTAACCTACTGGGTAACATTCTGATAGCTTAATGAAAATATACAATTTCACAAATTCAAGAGGTTAAAGTGCCTTTTATAAAGGATAAACTAAGGAACTGAGCGGAGTGAGGGAGGGGGTTTTTACCCTTCAAAAAAAATATTTTCTATTTAAAGTACAGTGACCAATTAGGTATTTCCACAAGCCTAGTCTGGAACCAGATTTGTTTGGAAGCAAAACTGGCAATACAATACCCAGTGTTTTACTTGTGAGCCCCTGCCAAGATCAGCACTTTTCTGGCCACCCCCGTTCTGGGAGGGTTGTCTTAGTGCCTAGGGAGCACACCACTGTTGCTTTTCATAAGGTTTAATTTTGTACACATGTAACAACATATTTTCATTACTGAAGGTCTGAGGTAAAATATATCAAATGTTTGCCTTGCAATGAGCAACATTTTGTATATTATACAATTTAGTGCATTATCAATTTCTCTAGGTTGAGAGGGAATGGACTTAAGGTGAAACCGCAGACACCATGGGCTAGATTTATGAAGATATTGACACCAAAATGCAATTTAAACCATTTTTGTGAAAGAAAAAGAAATATATTAACAAACAACATAGGCACAGTACTTAGATTAACTTTAAATGTGGTTTAGTACTTGTATTGTAAGATAAACACTTTTTTTTTAAATTAAGTAAATTGCATTTTTATTGCTTTAACACTGTAAGACCTTTGATAAATCAGGCCCCAAACCTGTAATCATATTGTCTAACAAGAACTATACCGGGATAGATTTGCCCTTATCTCATGTACCAACAGGAGTTCCACCAGTACCCGTACCTGTATCTAAAATAAGCAGTAACAATAACTACTTAATCTTCTGGATTTTACAATGTAAAACAATGGCAGTCACATGTAAATCTGCATAGTTAGATTGGCAATCATTTCTAAATACATCTCAACTGAATGAGTTGTATGCATTTAAACTGTATTTGATTTGTTCACCTTAATTGTCTTATTTCTTACATAACATTAGGGCTCACAGGAGCTGCTTTCAATTTGACTACAATGGTCAGTTTCACACAGATTTAAAGTTGACAACATTCATCTGGTAACAGAAAGTAATCAACTAGTCAAGCTTTTTTTTTTACAGTTCAAATAAATACACTATCACTGGTCAGAAGGCAGTATCTATGATATGGCAGAAGATTGGCAGTATCTCTGAATTGTTCCTTAAAACCGAACCTCTCTTAACCATAAATGCAGTCTTAAGTTGTTTTTTTTTTCTATAAACTAAGAAACATGTTGGTGGAGAAGGTTTCATTTGAATTTTAAAAACATAAATATCAGTTACTGATCAGTGTTGTGTTGTATTCATCTTAATTGTCTTAATCAGTTAAGATCTTAAGATCATCAGACCCTGTTTCCACTCGGTGTCAGAAGTGTACCTATAGTAATGTCAAATGGCAACCAAATCTGAGAAATAGTCTTTTTATATGACACACTAATGGAGGAAAATGCTGACCACTTGTTGTATCGAAGACACAACACACAGTAAGTTTGTATATAAGCTTTAATGGTGATCCAGCAACAACAAAGCACTGCTGGTAAAATTAGGCTTATTTAAAAGCTACTGTAGTATCACAACATAGTAATTAATGAATGATACAGATCTCCAGGAAGTTCAGATTTCTAGTTGGTTTTCTCTTACGGTAACAATTGTAAAAACCTCAACAGTGCTTCCAAAAAAGCACTTCCTGTTGTGACCAAATTCTTTCAAAATACTGAGCTGTTGACGAGACTAAGCAACAGTGTTCTCCCAGCTGGAATTGACGTCATAGCGCAGTCATTATTAGACGCAGGTTTCTGCAAGTAAGGGCCAACTAATACACAAGGCGTTCCACTGCTGATAACAATCTCACAGTAATAGAGGATTGTCTTGAATCTCACAGTACTAGGTGAGTGTCCTGTTGGTAACAGAGATTATATGGTGGTTATCGCAGAAATAATTGCAAAATTCACTGGTATCCCCAAGTAATAAAAAAAAGAAACACAAGAAAGGTGTAAACAGATATCATTTTTCTTTAAAGTAATGAAGGTAAAGGGAGGAACAAACATAGGGCAGAGTGGAAGTGAAGGAGACAGTCATAGGAGATGGGGTTAGGCGCAGGAGCTCTATAAACATGAACTTGACCGAGGCAATCCTATTTCTCTGACTTGTCCTTTACGACACAGGTTAGGTAAACGGATCAGATACACTATTTCACTTATGTGTGTGTCACAAAAGACACCCTTTGTCAAAGCCCTCAAATACAGTCACAATTAAATAATATTTTAGTGTCTAGTGTTTTGATCTTTAATACCCTTAATCAAAGTACAATATTATAGCCTATTGTACTGGCTCTTAAGAATTTTTTTTTTTTACATTAACAGGCATTTTTCTCTTTAAAAAAATGCTAATAAAAAATGGAATGAAGCACTCATTTTAAAACGTGTTTGTTTACATAAAATATTGGAAAGTACAGAACATGGATATGACATAAAGCAAGATCAATAACATATAAATGTTATTGCACTGTTTGTTTTATGATATAGTTGCCATGAGTTCTGAGTTTTGTTGCAGCTCAACTAGTTCTGAGACAAGCATGCTGACAGCAGGTCGTGTCTGAATGTCATGTGGAGGCGGTTTTTGGCAATTGTCAGCAGGGGGAATGTGAGCTTCTGTGTTCGTTTGATTATAGCAGCACCTATTACTGACCACTGACTTAAGAAACAGGAGGATAAACAATGGAATTATGTGACGATGTGGGGAAAAAAAGCAAGCAATTGCTGTACAATCTGAATTAATAAGTAATTTATTTATTTTTATTTATTTATTTATTTAAAGAAAAAAAAGTTTTCAAAAGTTTTTTTTTTTTTTACATGACAAATTAAACAAGTATAGTTATTAAATAGTACTTTGTAAACAGCAGTGAATCTAAAAAAATCTCCCACAATTAACCTGTTTCCTTTGTTTCCATAAATGGATTAAAAAGTGAGTGTATTTAAATTACTAAAGACAAAATGGCTAGATTCTCAAAGCTTTTTACTCCAAATTGTTATTAGCAATATTTAGTCAGAAATGAAAAACACACCCAATAAACTTACTAAACCAAAAATATCCAGTTAAGACATTTAATATAAGGCTTGCAAGTAGTTTTTTTATTTTACTCTCCCTTACTGGAGATGCATGTCCTTTGGGGGATATAGTGGCGGCAAGTTGAGAACCACTGTTCCGAATGGGATGAAACTTGCTAAGGACCTTTGTCAAGTTTTTTAGTGTCATAATCAGGGGGTATATGAGGGCTTTCTTTCTGTTTGACCTTCTTTATGTACATCACACTTAGATTGTATATACAGCATATACAGTGCTCAACCTTGCCAAGGACATCATAATCTGGGTGGATGTGGAGACTGGCTGTGTGTGTGTTTTTCCATGCGTCAGTATGCTACATTTACATAGTTCATTAATCTACTTTGTTTTATAATTGTGCTTCAGGAAGTATAATTCTGGCATCAGGAAAGTGACTCAGGAACATGGCTTTACCATGAATGGATGACAGATTAAAGAGACTAATTTCAAATTAACAGTAGACAAGTATTTCAACAAGGTGTCCTATTCACTGTCTGTATCCAATCCCGAAAAGGAAAAGACGGCATGTTCAATTTCCAAGGTCTTCGTTTGAAGTCTTAATCATTGGAATTGTCATATAAAGTATTAAGAAAGAATGACCTTGATCCACAGTCTTCCACAGTCTTCTCCAGGACACAAAGGAACCTTACATCATTACTGTAACTGCCCTTTCATCATATAATCAATAGCTACTGTAGCCTTTCATTTACCCAACAGTAAGATTAGGGCAGGGATTGAATTCCTTTGCCCTCAGTTGTTCATGCTTGGTACTGTTATTGCATTATTCCCTGCTGATTACCAGAGTTGTAATCCAGTCATCCAATGTGCTACTGCAAGGTTCATCCCATTTGGGTAATCTGCATAATCTCAAGTTTCTACCTAAGTAATCCTATTCATGTTTTCTTCTGCAAACACCATAGCTAGGCTGACCATATGGCTCCAGTTGAGACAGTTCAGGTGTTGTAACTCCCATCATCATGCATGCTGGTTCTTGATTGTACTCCTGCACCTGTTAAAGGAAAAAACAGCTAAAAGCTGCACATACAATATGCACTGTCTGTGTGAAATGGTATGAGTCTCCTACTTGTGTTTGCATCCTGCCCCAGGCATAGGGAAATTCATTACAGAAAAAAAACTGTCCAAACTGTCCCAATGAATTATAGAATGGGCTGTTTGTTGTGAAGCCATATGTAAGCCAGCCATCTGCACAACATGAAAGAATTGTCTCCATTGAGACACGGGACAAAACCCTTAGTGCATTTAGAATAAGGTAAATAGTTCACCAAAAAAGAAAAAAATTGGTGCTTAAACAAACAGTGTTTGTGGCAAACAAACTCAGAACAAAGAAAAAAAAAGATAGAGAGTTTAAAAAAAAAACCCTTTCATCATCATTTAGTTTTATTTTGATGATGCACAGACAGGAGAATATCAGGTTTGACAAAAGCTTCTTTCTCGAGTAATTTGCCCAGCCATGACAATAAGCATGTCATGATATTCTTCCCCTGCCACAGCTGTATGTTAGATTTAGATCAATCAATAACATGAAGTAAATCACCAAGACCTATATCATCGTGTAAAAATGCAATATCATTCATGTCTTAATAGAAACAAAGTACCTGAATCTTTAATTTTTCTTTTTTTGCAAAACACCTGCCATTGTAGCCAAAATCTGACTGAATCCCCATCCCCACCCCACCCCACCCCTTTCAAATTCTATAGACTTCCTTCCTACAATGCATAATTAAATGCCCCCCCCCCAACACACACACACACACACACACACACACACACACACACATACACACACACACAAACACACACATACATGACCCCCCAACCTCTCATTTTTATAGTGCTAAATATAAAGTCAACAAGATTACTCCTCTGTTATCTGTACTGAAAAAGCCTCCACTCTGGGGGTGGTATCAAACTAAAAATATCCCAGTGCCTTATAAGATTAAATGAATCATATTGATCATGAGTCAGCATTATCGTGAAACCAAAATAGCTTTCTCTTTATAAATCTCAAGTGTTTTAATTGTAACATGTGTTTGACATTATGTGCCTGCTTTGAACTGTGCTTGTCATATTTTTAAAACTGCTGAGTGCTTGTTCATCTCATAGATGCTTTTATGTTTTTTTATTTTTTTTAATGCCTCATAAGATTAACTACAAAAATGACAATTCATCACAACTGGTAAACATTTGTTTAATAGGCTTTAACTGGCAAACTTTATGAATATAATTGTGATCTATTTAATCTCAACCAGGGATGTGTGGACTCAAAGGGATATTTTATAAAATCATAGTTTGCTGAATATTTAATTTATTACCAGTTTAATATCCAGTTACATTTTCTGTTTAATTCTCTATTGATGTTTCTGTTTAGATCAAATTTTGACATGCACACTGACTTGTATACAAATTGCAAGAAGATAATAATACAGAAGAGTGATATTAAAAAGGTAAGATGTGTTTATTTTTTATTTTGTATTATTATTTTTTTTATTTATTATTTATATTTTTGAACCATGTAGACAGACATATGTACTGTGCCATACCTGAAAGGCTGTCTGCTCTCTCTAAGAAACTTAAAAAAACCTGATTGTTTATTTTCCTAATTTGGCTTGACAGAAACAAACCCAACCATCTTCATTTGGAAATAACCTTCAAGAGGGATGGTTTGAATGATTTATTTTTCTCATATGCTTGTAAGCTAGTGAAATACAATGTGTTTGGCAGTAAAGTCATGACCTACAACAGGAACAGTGTGCCCCGGACTGGATGCTTTGGCAGTTCATTCCAGGGTCAGTTGGAAGTCGGCCACCCAGAAAGGAGGCGGAGTCACAATACCCGAAGTCATCACCTTAATGTGGTAGGTGATTGACACAGTGAAAGGACCAGTGAAGGAGTACTGTTTTATAAAGAACCTGTGAGTTTTGTGTGTTGTTTTGTTTTGATATTAAATTGTTTATAGAAGGCTAATATCCAGGAGCTGTAGCTAAACCGCCTGCAATAAAATCCAGACTCCACTTCACCATTGTGCACGTATAAACCTGTAAATCACCACTTTCACTAAGAGCACTCACTCTGGACTTGTGACCGTGTTGTGTTTGTGTGTGTCTTGTTTAGTGTCTATTATTATTTCAGGACTGAACACTGTGGTTTACCTTCATGATACACATTGTTGTGTAGAGCCAGGTATTATTATATAGTTTAACTGTGAACTGTGTTGTTTCAAATCATTCCTGAGCACTGCATCACCTCTACACCTGCGCACTGCAAACTACTTTGCCACAGTATCTCACAAAGATTATAAGTTATAGCGTCTTAATTTGGTTGACACTAGACATTACTATCTAGTTACAGTACCCATCTATTCAAATTCTAAACATATAACCTTTTTAATTCCATCCTCAATGAAAAGTGCACATTCCATGTGAAAGTTCTGTAGGGTTTGTTATTGCAGTTGTTCTTACTCTTGTGTTAGTCAGTAACCATTTGGCCACACCTGCCAGGGCATCAGCCACTTCAAAGGCAAGTGATTTGCATCTGCTGAATGATAATTGTAACACAGCGTTAACAGTTACACAGTACAACAAAACAAAGAAGAGCAAACCAAATAGTAGTCCATGCATTGCTACTGTTTAAGATGCTGAGCCAAGCATGACAAACAGAGGCTACAGTACTAGTACAGCGAAGATCACTGTACCAACAAGCCCAGTATTCAAACAGGTTAGTCGAAACACATAGACTTTCAACCAGAATAACTACAACCATGTGTGAAGGCAAATAGGCCATAGGTCACAGCTGTCGAGCTGCAAGTGTGGACAGAAGTTAGAAATCCACACTCTCACAAACAATACTCATTCAGTATTGCAGCAGTGCTTACCTGGGCCATAGAAGGCATTTATGATTGGAACGGTGTCTCTTTTAGTGTAGCATAGCATACATTATATAAGAGTAGCTACCAGAATGTGTTTATTTTATTTGTATTAAAATATTTTATCAGGAGGAACTTGCTAAAATGAAAGTATCCTAGGAGGCAGCAATGACAGCAACAGCACAGAGCAGTTAGCATGTTATTTAGTAGGGTAATATTTGCCCACTCCCAAAGACCCCAATGGTTATGCAACTTGTTTTTCATTTCTCATTTATTTGGGAAAGTTAATCTGAATTCCATCCTCAATATCCCTCAGTTGGACTGCACAGGTCTATTCATCCACAAGGGTGTTGTCTTCTTGTGGTTTTAATGCTTCAGTGTATGTTTTCAATTAAGCACTATTTTTAAGTGGCCTGATATGTTTTATATCAATTTAATAACTGGCCTGCCCAGAAGTTTCTATCTTAACTGGTTTAACAGTACTGTAAGGGCACACCAATTATTCAGATACAACCTTTAAATTGGCTTTCCTTTTTACTCTGACAAAAATACCAAAAGAAACCAGTTAATTACACATCAGCTTTTGTTGGTTT
This sequence comes from Acipenser ruthenus, assembly GCF_902713425.1. Classification (NCBI taxonomy): domain Eukaryota; kingdom Metazoa; phylum Chordata; class Actinopteri; order Acipenseriformes; family Acipenseridae; genus Acipenser; species Acipenser ruthenus. The sequence goes on from NC_081189.1 coordinate 44,931,031, forward strand.
TGTGACAATATGACCATGTTGTAGGGGAACAATGATCTACTAAGCAGGACCAAGAAGTTTCGTAAACAGGGTCTGACTGGGGTTACAAGGGCAATAAATGACCCCTAGTTGTTAATCATTCCTAAAAACTGGATAACATCTTGGGGCACCTTTGGTCTTGTGAGATGGTTTTCTCATTAAAATCATTAACATATAAGTGATACCGGCGGCCTGTGAGTAAAACGGGCAATGTCCACCCTCCCCCAGCACCACAAACAAACAGGGGTGTCCCAATAATTCTGAGCACCGCTACTGTATGTACTGGTGCTTTATCAGAGATCTGTTGATACATGGTAAGCGGGTTCTAACTGAAACCAAAGCATGATCCCATTATATGTTTACATGTGGTAGAAAACAATGAAATACACTCATCCATAAAAGAAAAAAAATACTTTTCTTTTTCTCAGTCTGTACAAAGGTAACAAAAATAAAGCCAAATGTGTTCACTGCAACAATGCCAAACTGCAGTATTTTCAAAAAGCACTTGTCCTTAGCTTGGCCTACAAACTAAACAACTGTTTTTTGTATTTGTTAGAACATGTATTTCTGGCCTTTAGTACGCTATGTAATGTAGGCTCCTAGCACTGTATTTCCCAATCACCAAGGATTATTGCTCAGTAACAGTATGTGCATTTGTGTACTGTCTGGTTTCTTGAGATAGTGATGACGACTGTTTCCTTCAAGCCCTTTTTCCCTTGCCCTGCCTGTACTTGCTGACTGTACTGTACTCTTCGCGGAACAGCTCCCGTCATCCAATCAGGGGATATCGTTGAGTTTCGGTGACGTCAGCGCCACTCCTCTTACTAAAGAAGGAAACAAACAGAGAGACTGAGACAGACACCGAATTATTATTATAGGAACCAGTGGCACAGAAGACCACGAAGCACTGGAAAGAGATTGCTTACAATAAAAGGAAGATAACCAGGAACCACATACCGAATACAGACCCCTGACGTTAATTGAACAGGTAAGCTGAAGAAAAAAAAAGAACTTTTTTTTTTGTATCCCGAGTTAACAAAACGTTTGTGCACAGAAGAAAGCGATGATGAAAGAGAGAATTCAGTAAATATACGAGTATTCTTCCAGTGGGGGAAGCTATGGATTATGTCTTCATGAAAAAAAAGGAATACAATCAAGATTTATCACGTTTTCATAGTGTGAACACGAACAAGCTGAGAAAGCAGGTAAAACTAAAAGTGAAACAGAAAAAAAAATGAAAAGGATAAGACCTGAAATAGGCTACCGTATTGAAAAGTCTTAATACTGGTGTATGTCCTTTTTTGTCCCAATAGCACAGGGGTATACTAGTGTTCTGGCATATGGTATGGTTAAACAAAGAAGCAAGATGTTTTCCCTTAGCAATAGTGGTTATGCAATAGCTTGGGAAATTATACCAGTAAAAGTATCGTTTTTTAAACACGATGACCATCGGGCATTAGTAAACTATTATGATTTTTGGGAAACGTGATAAGAGATTCTCTAAAGAAGAAACTAGAATTGTCCAGACCTGTATGTGTTGCACTGTATCAAAACAGGAAGAGACAGGAAACAAAGAAAATATGGACAAAGCACAGAGAGCCTCGCATGAAATAAAATTGTGATTGAATGTATAACTTCAAAGTAGCAAGTGTTGTGGCTACAATTTCATTTAGACGGTATATTGTTATTTTAAGATTTTTATTCAATCCAATATTTGTAATTTTGGTGTAAATTTAAATTGTTAGCGTTGCATAGCATCCGTGACTCAGTGTTTTTTGAAGGATAAATTGCGGCCTGGCTGTTTTTTCACATACTGGACAAAACAAAGTAATACTGTATTAATACTAATAGACTTTTATTATTATTATTATTATTATTATTATTATTATTATTATTATTTTGTGTTACGTTAGCTAGCCATTAAGTATTTTAAACGTTTTACTACATTTGTTTTCTTTTGTAAAGTTCTCGACTGTTTATCCGGTTATGCCAGATGAGCAAAAAGACAAATTAAAAAACATTTTTAAGCTTGATGCCAGTTTATTTTTTATTCAAGGGTCTTGACTTTGTTTATAACAATAAGTAAATAACTTAGCTCGTTTCATTTTTATTACTGTATGACTCGACTAGTCGAACAACGGAATGGCTATGACCGGTTTTCTGCGTTTTTAGTAATATTAGGGATAAAGAATTGGCATCACAGCGAGTACATGTTTGACGCAATTACCATTTATTTACAGTTCATTAGCGTCTTGAATTTTTTTTGGTTTTATTCAAATTAATGTTTTGTGGTTATTTACAAAACATCGGTGGACAATGTATAGCAATGCAGTACTGACTCGTGACGCTGGTCAAGGCAAAGCAGTGGTACAGTGAAGTTTGTTCCAGATTTAGCAGTTCGTTTTCAATGTTTTTGACGAGTGGCTGTGGCAAATGACATTGTGTCCGTTTACAACTAATTTACTTAGTGTGCGTTTTCAAATTAGGCTTAGTAAATTGCACTTTCTATCTGTGAGAAGATCTGTGATGTGAGCAATATGCGTTCAGGTGTGGCTTGTGGGGGAATTACCAGTCGAACCTTTGTTCTGCTTTTATTTTCCGTTTCTCACTGAAGTCGGGGTCTTCGACGGTGTTGACATTTCCATGAGGGTGTGCACTGCTAAATGATGAACATATATTTCCCACCGCAATTTGAGAAGCTGCAGTGCAGATTAGTCTGTCCTTTTCTGTGCCGTACTGCACTTCAAGGCTGCGGTTCTGTGTAGGAACTGTCTGACATGCAGCCGCTGAGATAAAAATAGCTGCTGATTTCAGAAGCTCATGTTGGTTGGGTTTTATGTATCTGAGCCTCCAGATCAACACGTCACATTGAAGCCTTGTGACAGGCGAAAGCTAAGGTCGCGCCCAAGTGACAGTGAGAGCTGCGGAGAGATTTTGCAATCTACAGGTACACACGTGATTGAGGTTAGGCTTTAAGAGATACCGCCGGACAATCTTGAGGGGGCGAGCAACAGAGTGAGAATTTAAGACCGGTTGTCTGTCTCTTCGAGCAGCAACCTGAAATCAGCTGGGGATAATCCAGAGTTATGTACAATGTGTTCGTTTGAGCAACACGTTGAACGACTGTGCCTGTTCCCCATGTTCTGGCTAGGGCGGCTAGGGGTACATTTTGACCTTTGAAGGTTTAAACTAAATTTGCATAATGTGCAGGTGACGTTACCATAGCTACTAGTTTTTATTTGATTGAAAGACCCATTGTACAGGTAAACCACATGGTATAAAACATTCACTTGTAGTTTAAAAATACGTTATATAGAACAGTACTCGTGTTTTTATAATTTAAATATAAATGCACGTTGTTTGTTTATTATACATACACACACACAGACTGAGCTTGCATTGCAGCAGCACCTTATTGCTGCAATTTAAAAGAACTGCAGCTGACGAGTGCAAAACAAAGCTTTAACAGTCACCGTTCCAAGCAGGCTATCAGTAACATTTTATTTTTATTATTATTATTATTATTATTATTATTATTATTATTATTATTATTATACAGACGCACTGAACTTAACGGACCCCAAGGGACTATGAAAAGCAGTACTTTATAAATGAAGTATGTAGTGAACACAATTCGAAATGCTGTATGTAACTGCGAACATAAGTACCTTAATTATAAACAATACAAGAAAGCTTAATTGCCAAAGAACGGGAGTTTATTATTTGTACAAAACACTTTACAAATGTTATATTTGATAAATAAAAATTAATAATAAAAATTGTATACGTTACACATTTAAACTGTAGAACGGCTGTGTCAACAAAAACAGAATAAAAGTAAACAGCAACTGTTTTTCCTGTCTGACGTCACAAATGCCGCCGTGACTGTCATTTACTGTCCCGGATGTACCTTATTTGTGCAAAATATCTACATGTGGAACAGGAAAGCTGTACGTATTAAACGGTATAAGTGATTCCGGTTTAACCAAATTCCCCATTAAAACCCATGTTTGTCAGGGACATGCCTCCTCAATATGTTGTAAACGGAACTCCGTTCTAACAGGATCCGTTAAGTGGTGTGCACCTGTAATATGAATTTACTCGTAGCTTGTCAATTGATCCCAGATTGGTTGTGCCTACATAAAAGCTGCTTCCACAGTTTGCAGTTGGAAGAGGGGGAGGAGTATTTGGTACATATTTTACTGAAGCATAATATACCCTGTTCTAATGCAAGGCAACAGTGCCATATAGAGTTGTTACATACAACGATTTCGTAGTGGCTTTTAATACAAAAACTTTTGTTTTAGTAATATGCATTATACAAATCAAAAGATAGAATTTTGCATGTGAGTGATATTTAATGTGTTATTTATAGTATTCACACATTGTCAAACGGTTTCTGTTAACAGAGAGGAAGAAAACATACAGTGTATGAATGCCACCCGACGAACCTTTTGAAGGTCTAGAACTACCTTCGAATTCCTGGCTAGCAAACAAACCTTTTAACACAGCCCTAGTTATGGTATCATGTTAATTTAAAAAAAAAAAAAAAAGTTGTAGTTTCCAATCAATTTGCTAGCAGCAGAGTGAGTATTCATTCGAATTCAGTGACAAACGTTTCTACGGGAAGTCTTTCAGTGTCTTGAAAGACTTCTGGTCGAAACGTTTGTTGTTGAATTGTAGTTTCTTTTAATATTCACATGATACTAATTATACTTAATTGCTTTATTTGCAGTTAAACAACTTTAGCCAAACTGTAGAAACTTTTATATTACATGTTTCATTATTTTGAGTTTGCTGCCTTTTTTGGATTGGTGTGATTTTAGGAATCCTTTTAATTTATTTAGTCTATCAGTATTGTTATGTAAATTTGTATTTTGAAATGCTGTTGATTTAAATATTTTTACTATGTAAATAACAGACTTGCCAATCTGACAGCAGCTGCTCCACACATTTAGGAGCATAAAGGTGGTGGTGTAAAAACCCTGTGTTTCTTGTTGATTAAGTTTGAACTAACTTGGTCATCATACAGACTATGTTGTAAACAACAATGAAATAAACAACTGCTCAAACTTGGTTGATTAGCACCTTGGGGAAGAATGAAATACTTTGATCATCAATAGCTCTAGGGGGAAAAGACAAGTAACTGAGTGGTTTCTTTCAGACATGTGCTTTTTTATGTAATTACTGGTGCTTGTGTAGCCCACTGTTATCAGATGAGGACTGTTGCTGTAAATCATTTGGTTGTCTTTCATTTTATGGAGCTCCAGCTTGAACAGGGGAACAGGCAAATTCTTAGTAAACGAATTACTGAATTTATTCACTTATCTAATTCATTTACCCCCTGTTAAAATCAGTGCAGAAAATAAAAAGTGGTGTTGATTTAAAAAGACCCCACTTACAGAAATAGTGATAGGTGTGATTTCCATAATTAAGTACATTTCTCAAACTTTACATGTTTGATCAGAAATGTCTTCATTTTGAGAAAACAGAAATCTTCATCTGTGTGCTTTCTGCAGAGATTGGGGAGGGGGGTGGGGGCTAGACCCACACTGCTTTGATTGACAAAGAAGGAGATGACAAGGCTTGGATTTAGAGTAAACAAACAAAAAACATGTATGAGAATATACTAGTGTTTTAAATTTTACATAACAAGCAAACATGATTCTCATTGTTGATTCATTTGAAAACTTGTGAATCCCTTCTTATATTAACACAGATACCTATTTACTTACATTGACATGCATATACACATGCAAAAATAAAAGTAAGCATTACAGGAACTGACACTTTGTAAACAGTACTGTGGAGTAGTGGTTAGGGCTCTGGACTCTTGACCGGAGGGTCGTGGGTTCAATCCCAGGTGGGGGACACTGCTGCTGTACCCTTGAGCAAGGTACTTTACCTAGATTGCTCCAGTAAAAACCCGACTGTATAAATGGGTAATTGTATGTAAAAATAATGTGATATCTTGTAACAATTGTAAGTCTCCCTGGATGAGGGTGTCTGCTAAGAAATAAATAATAATATCTTGACTGTCCAAACTAGACACCAAGGACAGATAATGCAGCTTTCTTCTAGGTCACATTTTAATATTTGACAACATATCTCTCTTGTTTTTACTTCTGAGATATTTTCACACAAAGGATTTTCAGGAAACTGTATTGGTCCACTTTCCTGTTAAGAATGTAATATTATCGGATAGGCCTAATCATTTTCATTGTGTGCAAAATTACTTGCAGCATTGGCTTAAAAAAAAAAAAAAAAAAAAGATACTAATAACTTGTTTTACAAAGTCATTTGATTCTGGGTATGCTCAAGCTTCTAATGGCCTTTTCTGTGTTTTTTTTTTTTTTTTTTTTTTAATTTTTTATAGCTTCTACAGCATATAGATATGGCCCAGGAGACAAACCAGAGCCCAGTGTTGTGCGCTATGGGCTGCGGCTTTTATGGTAATCCTAGGACAAGTGGGATGTGCTCGGTATGCTACAAGGAGCACCTGCAGAGGCAGCAAAGCAGTGGCAGAATTAGTCCAATGGGTAAGATTAACTACAGCATCCACACATTTCTGTACTGTTGCCATTGTAAATAGGTTTCACTTCACTACAGTAGGTGAAGGTGTATTGTACTGAATTATAATTCTTCATTTGTTCATAGATCTAGGGCCTAGACATTTTTGTCTGTGACATTCTCAGCTATAATGTCAACACTTTTTACACAAAAAAAATAAAAATCAGTAGGCCCACGATCAAGCTAGTCGTGTCTCTCATAACACCGTCTACTGTACTGCTACAGGGTGAAAAGGGTAAGACTGCCTTCTCTGTGATGGTGTTTCAATACAAAACCCCTTTTAATAATTCTGCCTTTCACCAAGCACCCCACTTTCTATGGGTACAGTATCAGTACCCTAGTTCAGTAAGCTTTATGTCTAGCATCAAGTGACCCCTAACTGTTTTAAGTCAGGTTTACCATGTTGTTTTGCAGACTGATCACTTTGTACATTTGCTCAGTTGTAGCACAGTTTCAAAATACTGATCTGCCTGTGCAATTGTTTGTCCTGTACGTTTTATAACAAAACAATGCAGGACATAATGGAGACGGCCCACTAATAAACCAGCAGGGTTGTATGGTCGAAACTAGGATGTTAGCTTTTTGGGTAATGAATACTACAGTTGATGTGTCGTACCTATGTTTGAGTTGACAAGTGGATTCTTGGTTGAAGTGTCATTACGACTTGAATAGCATTTGTGTTTTTGTGTGCTTTGGCTTGTGAGGAGGAGGTTTGTTACAACCTAAAATTGAAATATATTCTTGTATAAATGTTTTAACTAACTAAATTCTTTTTTTAGTACAGCTGATGGTGTTAGCTGTTTAAATGTGGCATTGCTATTGACAGGAACTTGAAGATTGTTTGAAATGCTTCATAATCTCATTGCTAATATTACCTTACTGGAGGTGTTAGTTTAAGGTTATATTGAATTAAACTAGAGTGGAAGTGTGTTTCCTTTGAGTGACACCCCTCCCCCCAGCTTAAAACATTACAGGACATTGAAGGGTCAATGTAGCCATTATTGTTCTAGTAAAGTGAGTTTTTGGGGTTATGCCAGTTGTTCATCTGTTCTATGAAAGGACAGTGAAACTTCTATTTTAATTAAAATATTTCAGGGAATTTGTTGATAATCTGAAATTGTACATTACAAACAAGCCGAATATCGGAACTAAAGCAGGACTCTGGGTTTTGTAGTGACAGATCTTTTAAACCTTGCCATGACATTAAAGCAATTGCAGTGTGATTGCTTCTAGAATAATGTTCTGCATAAGTTTTATGTATATTTGTATTTTTCTATTAAAGGTCAATTTTCTTTGCTCCAGGTACTAGCAGTGTTTCCAATAGTCCTACCTCAGACGCTTCCGCTATCCAGAGAATAGAAGCTAGTTTAAGTAACTCGGAAGCCATTTCCGCCAGCATGGCTGACACATCAAGGTGAGTCCAGGAGATTATCTTGACATTTTCATCATGAGGGTTTATATCCAAAGGTGGTGGTGGGATGCAAAGAAAACCTTTCACCAAGACTAGTGTCAGTAGTCAGTAGTTTGTTTTGTAAAAAACAATTTATTTCATTTAATGTGTGTGTGTGTGTGTGTGTGTGTGTGTGGTTTTGAAAAGCATTTTTATTTTACTTTGAGTAATTTCAATAACCTCAGGTGTTTACTAGTGTGTGTATGTGGGTATAAGTATAGAGGAATATCATCTGAAAGATGCTGCATTGAAGTAACTGCTGAACTCTTCTGTACTTGTCAGAGGTGTGCCGGCAGCTTCATTGCCTGTGACGCAACAAATGACAGAAATGAGCATTTCCAGAGAGGAAAATGTCACAACACCAAAAGCTGAGGCAGCAGAACCAGGTAAGGTTTGTTTGAATTTAAAATCATTATCCTATAAGGTTTTAAAGAGTAAGTATCGGGGTTCTGAAAAATACAGCGTTACTACAACTGTTTAAATAGCGTTTTCAAAATGGCCTTCTGAATTTCAAAGTGAAAAAAAAAGATACATGCATGCATGCATACATACATACATACATACATACATACATACATACATACATACATGTCTCCGGCTGAATGAACACCCCTCGGGAAGCAAGCAAAGTGTTCTCTAAGATGGTGTTGATCAGCAGACACGATATGAATCAATAAATAAATATGTATTGCTTTTCATGACGCACATGCATCAACATATGAAATGAAGCAAGTGTATGTTAACCCTTTGCGGTCCTATGTCGGACCTGGTCCGACATTGCAATTTTCCCTTTCCGGTCCAATGTCATCAAAAAGACATAAAAACAGGTCTCTAGTCGTTTTTTCTCCAGAAAAAGGGAACCCGCCTTGGAGACCCATCAGGAATTGACAATTTTTTTAAAAACGGAATTTGGTATTCCCAAGAATGGGGAAAATTAGTAGCCCTAAAGATGGTTACAATTGAAGGCAGTGCAGACGCCAGTGTTTTATACAGTAGTATAAAGCAATTTTATGCAGGCCACCAGTTAAGCAAGCAGTCTTTATCTATGATAACAACTGACAGGGCTGCATTTATGATAGGATCTCAGGTATGCTTCATAAAGGTAAGTATATGATTCAGAGGCAGAGCCACAATAAATGTCTAGTTTAAATTTAAAGTAAACTTTAAGTAAGATGACACTGGCTGCAACTCTATTGTCGTTTTTTACACACAAATAAGCTTACTTAATTTGAAAAACGTCATGAACGATACAAGCAACTTCTTGCACTACTTGGTTTGATTAAATGAGAAGTACACAACAAAATATGAAAAATGTTGTCCTTCTGGAGTGTCTCTGAATGCCTTTTAATTTTTTTTTTTTTTTTTTAAACCATTTAAATGTAAAACCATAACAAAACATGTATATATGTTTTTTATTTATTTAATTATTTGTCCTGTTGCCTTTTAATTAATTTCTCTGCACGCATTACTACTTTGTATATGATGTAGAATACGTGATTGTAAACATCTAACACAAGTACGTACAATACTCTTTCAAATAAACATGTTAGGATTTTGAATATGCGCTTCTTAGGGTCGGTATTCTTGTCATTGCTTGCGCTCCGGCACCTCTTTACAAATTAAGCGCTGCTTGCATGTGTTGGGTCTTGTCGGTGTTTCAGATTGCACGAGAACAGTGTGTTGTTGCCATGAGAACAGTCTGTTGATTGACAGGTTTGAAAGTTGTACTTGCACAATCTCTTTGGCTGTGTGAAAGGGTTAAGACTGTATTACACCGGCATAGGTTGTGCAATTTCATGCTGTGTGAAAGGGTATTTTACACACTCGTTAAAAACGTTTCAGCGATGGCGCAGTAGCTGCATTTCTGTGTGAAAATGGTGTTCGACAGATATTTCAAAATGTTGTCGGGATCATTGGATTCAAATGAGACATTTCTTTCAGGACTTGCTTTTCTATTTTATGGTTCAACTGAAAATAATAAAAGAAAAAATACAGGGAGTGGATGGGGGGCCTACAAAACTGATCCGCTCAAAAGATTGTAACCTTATTCATTTTATTCATATAACCCTTTCATTCACAGTTGTAACTCAGCCTACTGCATCAGCTTCCCACCCCAGTGCACCAGGAAGTGATGAAGCAACAGCCCCAGAACTGCCCAAAACAAGGAAGAACAGGTGTTTCATGTGTAGAAAGAAGGTTGGCCTAACAGGTGAGATGGGAGATAGATATATGCAATAAGGCCTAACAGGGTGTCCATAGACCTAGAATATTCAACGTATATGGACACCCTGAAGGGCCTTACGGTATTTATAATCCAGGTAAAACAGTGGCTTTGAAGGAAAAAAAAAAAGCATAAATCATGTTTAGGGCAAAAATGTTTTTTTTTTATATATAAATATCCTTACGCCAATAAAGTTATAACTCTGAACTGCACACTAAGTTGAGCTGAGAATTAATTTCATTAAAACATGTAAAAGAAAGAACATCTTTATTTTTGATATTGTGGACATTGCCATTGAAAAGGTACACCAGGGGGTGGAGTTGAGATGGCATGGAGCTTTTTTTTTTTTTTTTTCCCCTGTCACTGTTTGAGCAGAACAGATGGGAGGAATAAAAATATATTTAACGAGGTCTTGGATTTCAGTAATTTTTCAAGGTCTGTGTCGGAGGGGAGGATAATGTGCAGAAGTGTCTTTGTGTTTTTCTGTACCATTTACAAACTGCTAAATACATTATTTGAAGTGACAAAGTCAGGGTGAGTGAGTATAAAGACAGGGTTTTTTTTTTTTTGTATTTTATCTTCGTTAATTTTTTATTGTTCTTCATCCAAATCTGTATGTCTGCTTACAACTTTGGGGATTTATTTGCTGGAAATTGGTCAGTTTTATAGCTTTACTGTACATCTGTAAACAAGATGGCTACCGTTACTTTAAATTCTGTGAGGCAGAGCAGTGATTTTGAATATGTGACAAGGCTCCAACTGTCCGTATTCCTCCAATAAAAGGACAGCTGGAACCTTTCTCTACAAATCACATTGTTTGTTTCATGTTCCATTGCCAGCCTTGGATTTTTATTTATATATATATATATATATATATATATATATATATATATATATTATATATATATATATATATATATATATATATATATATATATATATATATATATATATACTATGTATGTATATGTGTGTGTATATATACCTTAAGTATTCAGACCCCTGACCAATTCTCTCATATTACTGAATTACAAATGGTACAAATGGTACATTGAAATTTTGTTCTCTTTGATATTTTATTTTAAAATACTGAAACTCAAAATCAATTATTGTAAGGTGACATTGGTTTTATGTTGGAAAATATTTAAGAAAAATAAATAAACTGAAATATCTTGCTTGCATAAGTATTCAACCCCTGTGCTGTGGAAGCTCCCAGTTTACACCGATGAAAGAAATTGCCCTAACGAGGACACAATTACCTTACCATTGGCCTCCGCCTGTGAACCATTAAAGTTGCTGTCATATTTTCTGGATAAAAACCCCACTGTTGAAGGATCATTAGTCAATATCCAAGTGTTTGGATATCCCAGTGAGCACAGTTGGATCAATAATCAGGAAGTGGAAGCTGCATCACACCACCCAGGCACTGCCAAGAAAAGGCCGTCCCTCAAAACTCAGCGCTCAAACAAGAAGGAGACTTGTGAGAGAAGCCACAGAGAGGCCAACAATCACTTTGAAGGAGCTGCAGAGTTCAGTGGCTGGGAGTGGAGTAATGGTGCACCAGTCAACCATATCAAGAGCTCTGCATAACGCTGGCCTGTATGGGATGGTGGCAAGAAAGAAGCAGTTACTCAAAAAGTACCATCTGAAAGCACGTCTGGAGTTTGCCAGAAAGCATGAGAGTGACCCAGCTGCGATGTGGGAAAAGGTTTTGTGGTCAGATGAGACCAAAATAGAGCTTTTTGGCCAAAACTCAAAGCGCTATGTGTGGCGCAAACCTAACACTGCCCATGCCTCAAGACACACCATCCCTACAGTGAAGTATGGTGGTGGCAGCATCATGCTGTGGGGATGCTTCTCATCGGCAGGGACTGGGCATTTTGTTAAAATTGAAGGAAGAATGGATGGAGCAAAATACAGGGAAATACTGCAAGAGAACCTGCTTCAGTCCGCTAAAAAACTGAAGCTTGGGAGGAAATTCACCTTTCAGTAAGACAATGATCCCAAGCACAAGGCCAAAGCAACATTGGAGTGGCTCAAGAACAAAAAGGTGAATGTCCTACAGTGGCCCAGTAAAAGTCCTGATCTCAATCCCATTGAGAATCTGTGGCACTATTTGAAAATTGCGGTCCACAAGCGTTGTCCAACCAACCTGAACAACCTGGAGCAAATCTGCCAAGAAGAATGGGCCAAAGTCACTCCGACACTGTGTGCAAAGCTGGTACATACTTACCCCAAAAGACTTAAAGCTGTTATTGCAGCGAAAGGTGGCTCTACCAAATATTTATGTCTGGGGGTTGAATACTTATGCAAGCAAGATATTTCAGTTTTTTATTTTTCTTAAAAATATTTCCCCAACATAAAACCAATGTCACCTTACAATAATTGATTTTGAGTTTCAGTGTTTTAAAATAAAATATCAAACAGAACGAAATTTCAATGTACCATTTGTAATTCAGTAATGAGAGAATTGGTCAGGGGTCTGAATACTTTTGCAAGGCACTGTATATGTGTGTGTGTGTATATATATATATATAATCTATATATATATATTAAATTATTGTGACAAAGCTCTTGCTTGGTAAGCAAACTTGTACACAAATTGGTATGGGAGATACACACCAGAAGGTACAGTCACAAATAAAGTTCGTTCCAACAAGACGGTGCTTGTATGTTTATTACCCTGTGTCGTGTTGGACACACGGCTCACAGGGTCAGGGATATCAAGGGTCAGTTCACAAATCGGGTTCTCAGTACAAATCAAGTTCACAGCCAGTAGGGTTCTCAGTCGGTCCAGGTCATACACAGTAAATCAATTCAAAATCCACAAAACAGTAATAGCACACTCCCCAATGCCTCACCACCTTCTACGCCTCTCTCTCCTCACTTCCTGGTCTGTGTTGACCCTTTTTATATTGGCCGGCCACACCCCATGACTCTTGCGAATTGTAGTCCCCCCTCTGGTCGCAATCCAGTGAGAGGACATGATTGGGGCCATTTTTAAATGCTCAACTTGTACAGCGTTTTATTTTTTTTATAAATGTTTATAGATGAGATTAGGAAAATGTTAAGAATCTGCTCTCTCAAATTTGATACAAATATTTTTGCAACAATGGAACAGTAAAAGATAAATCTTTCTACAGAGTTTCATTAAGAAAAAACATGAAAAGACAAATACAAAGCATTGACTCCCTTTTTTCCTTTTTTTTTTTTTTCTTTTGTGGTAGGTTTCGGTTGTCGCTGTGGAAATTTGTTCTGTGGACTTCACCGATACTCTGACCAGCACAACTGTCCATATGATTACAAAGCAGAAGCTGCAGAAAAGATCAGGAAAGAAAACCCTGTTGTTGTAGCTGACAAGATCCAGAGAATATAAGGTGTAAAACCTTATGCTGAACAGTGTGGATAAAGGACTATTTTTTTTTTTTTTTTATGATTCTGATCTTGAAAATCCTATACAGAGCAGATGCATGATTTGTTTTATTTTAAATGTTCTAAAATGTTTTTGTTTGTGGTGTATGTTTATCCTCCTGGATTTAAAAAAAAAAAAAAAACAAAAAAAAAAAACCTGCAGCCCCGGGCATCATTTCAGGAGATCTCAAATACTGTCCTACAGTTTCTTTTTGTGTCCTCAGACTCTGATAGCTCTCCTCTTGAAACTTGCCTTCATCTTCATGCCAAAAGTGGGATTGGATATTCGTCATATTCATATTCATTGTTTTGCTTCTTTTTGTACAGAAAAGCTATCAAAATGTTGTTGCTGTTTGATTGGATAGCTGTCTAAATACCAACTGTATTACTGCTAGAGTTACAGAGACAGACCAGAGATATACAATGCATGTTCTATTCATTGTTTTACAGTTCTGTTCTGACAAAGGTGAGGCAAATCTAAACACACATAATCCTATCTTTCATGTCCTTGGCCTTTTCTTCATTAACGACATATTCAACCAAGCAACATTTTTAATGTCACTCTGTTGCTTTCTGAATTGTCTAACTGTAGCTCAACAAGTAATTAAACATACCTTAATTTATGTTGTGCCATATTTCATCACTGGTCAATTTGAAGCGCTACTTCTGCTGCCAGTGCACAATGAAATGAGTAGGCTAGTGACTATATAAGATTGCTGCATATAACTTCTTATTGTAGTTCTTCATTTTGCGATGGAGATTTGATACCTGAAACAATGCCCAGTAGTCTGTCTTTTACTTGGGTGTAGAAGTTGGGTATTATTGGGTGTATTGCATGGGTTGCATAGCTACAACAATGTAAAATATCTGACGTGTATAAATGGCAATATACTTCACTAATGCGTGTTCAATATTTTCACATTTGTTCAAAATTATTTTAATTTTTGTGATGTCTAGAGGTTGTGCTGATACATATGTAGTGTTTGTGTGTGTGTATAATGGGTATGTGAGATGCACTGTCTCTCACTCACTCATGCACACACACGTTTGTTTGCATACAGAGGGTATTCCCAGTAATATGAACTCCCTGTTCCCATGTTTTTTTTCATGTGCCGCAAGAATCGCAAGATTGTTGTAGGATCTTATTGCACATAACAAAGCAAGTGAACCTTTTAGTGTTTTAACAGGGTTCATGAACAGTGAGCGAAGAAATAAACCAACAGGTGAAAATAAAGTCTTTTTTTTTTTTCTCTGAAGAGATAAACTGCAAAATTCATGATGCTAATGACAGCAGAATATGTATTTAAGCCCTGGTTGTTACACCTTTTATATTCCCTGAGTGTACACTGAATAAAATGTTTACAAAACTTTAGCGACACTAGAAGTGGACATTTTTAAATGAAAACCATTCTAAAGAATTGTATTAGTTGTAGAAGTTTCTTTTATTTTAGTTTTTCACAGTCCACTTTAGATGTCTGATGGGGCTTGTACCCTTCCCTTGTCAAAACCCAGCTGGTTGCAATATGAAAATCTTGGATTTGACCCCTGTATACATGTATACCTATATAGTTCAAATTATCAGTGTGGTAACATATTCTCGTCTCATATTTATATATATATATATATATATATATATATATAATTATATAAATTTGGCTGCCTGGCATCTGTTTGTTTCTAATATAGGAATGTGAGGTTTTGCTTTAATATTTTGTTTTTATTTTCACTTTAGTTATGCAAATTTGTAAAAAGTGTGTTCCTATTTATGTATTACATATAATCTTGCTACCCAGCATTAATGCTCAACTGTATTATGTAAATAAAATTATGTACAGTGAGATATTATGTTTGATGTTCTGTGTACATCAGTTTTGTAAATGGAAATCTGCATGTATTCTTTCCTCCATCTTTATGCAACATTGTCTTGTACGAAGAAAATGTGGTACTTTTTAAAAGGTCAATTTATTAGTAAGATTCACATCCCAGGATAATGTACTATAGAGTAAGGTCTGTAAAACCAAGATAAGTAGCGGAATTCTTCCTGATGATACTGCTCTTTTATGTTCTCCGGCTTAACAAGACAAAGGTTTTAAAGCTTGGCGCGCGCACAGGGTGAAAGACAGAACTCCCCAAAGTGTCTACCAAGATAAAACTAAACAGAATTGTTTTACTTGAGTCCTCTTTTTCTTGCTGCCAAAAAAGAGATTTGTAGTGAGATCTGGTTGTAAGAAGGGCAACGGCACTACAGTGTGACACCGTTAAATCAGAAAAGCTAGTCCTTTTCAGTAATTTGACACCAGCTACATCTTGTTTAAATCCAGGAATATTTTCACAGTGTTGTCTCTTGGTTTATATAATTGGCTGTAAGAAATGGCAAGGCAGGTTTAAAAATGTTTGCGGTTTGGCAGTGCATTCATATTTTATTTCTGGTGTACATTGTGTGACTAGGCAGGGCACTTGGCAAAAAGAGATGGAACATTGACTCGGGAGAAAAAGAAAAACAACTGCATCATGCCCCCACAATTTTGTAAATAGCATTGACCGCAGGAAAATGACCAGCTTATGAGGCGTGTTGGGTTAGGAGTGACAGGTTTGTTGAACAAGCATAAACTCCCTAATTTCTGTGTCAGTTTGTGAGGTATAGGAGCCTGGGTTGTTAAATATACCGTAGTTTTATAAACTTAGTGATGAATGTCAGAACTCGAGCACTGCAATGCAAGTCATTAGGTTTCAATACATTCGGGGTGCCAATACATTTAAGACTCTCCCAGTAAAGTTATTATAAATTAATCTGTGATATACAACCCAATTCCCAAAGCTTTACCTCAGGAGGATTCAAATTCTTGAAATAAAGACATGATCCATTTCTGTGAAATCTTATATAAAATAAAAAGAGAAATACATAGGTAAGCTTATACATGCATTGAGTTGACAGTTTACACTATGATTTCAAGCTAATTAAGCTTTGTTGCTCAGTGATCTTCATTTTGTATAGTTAATGTACAATATTAAGGAGTAGGTATTCTCTTTTATTCCCTGCCCTTTGTTAGATGAAGGCCTGTTCATGTTTCATGTTTTTCCAGCAAGAGGCAAGCACAAGCCTTATCACTATAGAAGGGATGACTCTTGGTGCATTCTCCTCACAAATTTCATTCCCCGCCCTATAGCACTGTTGGTGTTTTAACCTCTATTTATAAAGTTAATACACAGATGACCAAGCAACTCAGTCAACAACAGTGAGACTTTGGCAACAGATATCTCTGGCTTCAGAGTGCCTGCAGTTATTACATATTCTATATTCTCAATATATAATCAGATTAAAAGTAGTCAGCCCACCTAAGCTATTTTTTTTTTTTAATCAGTTTTAAAAGGATTGAAAGTCAGATGGCTTTACATGTACCCATTAATACTGTACAACAAAAGGTTTGTAACTGGAGATCTTATTACTGTGTTTTCAGTTCCTTTGTTGTTATTTTGTCCAGTTTAAATGTATTTAGTTAGCAAAGTAATTGTGGGTTATTTGTATGTATCCAGTGTTCTGTAGATTTAACTAGCCCTTATGGAAATGAAATTGGAATTTGAATTTTAGGATTGAGACATAGGGGCACCTGTAAGTATAGGCGCAGTGCAAATAATTGTGGATGCAAAATTCAAATTGCATTCCAGCCAGGCTATTATTTTGCACTGCGCCCTATGTAAGCTTAAGAGCAATGCAAATTACTAAACACACACAAATAATGATCCACAGTTATGATAATGCAATCTATTTAGCGGCTGCACTTGCAGAGTTGGAAGTACAGAGAGCAGTAGTCGTGCTGTTTTTCATTTGTGGAACACAAAAATACAATCCAAAAAAAAAATATTTAAGAAGGGCAGCAAAGTTCTCTTGGCGCACATCAAACAAAATAAATGTTTTCTGAGAAGGAGCTGAGAGTCCTTCCTGAGTTGTTTGGAAAAGCCTCAGCCAAAATCAGTTATGCTAGTATCCTTAGGAAATTATATGTATTGGCCTGCCCTTTTCAGCATAACATCCAGAAATGTGCCTAGAAAAGGTGGATTTGGCAATCAGTCCAGACATTCCAACTGTGGTCTGAAAGGAACCAGAGGCTAAGTAGTGCAGAGAACACAGCACTTTCACATGTGCAGGGATAGCGTGATGACCTGCGGAGTGAGATGATAACGCTTTAGCAATACATCCTCCGGCATCCCAAACAAAGTGACCCTGGGATTGAATACAGTGCCTTGCGTAAGTATTCACCCCCCTTGGACTTTTCCACAATTTGTAGTTTTACAACCTCGAATTAATTAGGATTTTTTTGTCACTGATCTACACAAAATAGTCCATAATGTCAAAGTGGGGGAAAAAATCTACATATTTTTCAAAATTATTTACAAATAAAAAACTGAAAAGTCTTGATTGCATAAGTATTCACCCCCTTTTCTGTGACACCCCTAAATAAGCTCGGGTGCAACCAATTGCCTTCAGAAGTCACATAATTAGTTGAATGGAGTCCACCTGTGTGCAGTTAAAGTGTCACATGATCTCAGATTAAATACACCTGTTTCCCCAGAGTTTGCATATCTAAACAAACAGCATCATCAAGACCAAGGAGCTATCAAAAAAAGTCTGGGATAAAGTTCTGGAGAAGCACCAAACAGGGTTAGGTTATAAAAAAAATATCCCAAACTTTGAACATCCCCCGGAGCACCGTTAAATCCATTATTAAAAAATGGAAAGAATATGGCACAACCGCGACTCTGCCTAGAGAAGGCCGTCCACCAAACCTCAGTGACCAGGTAAGGAGGGCATTAGTCAGAGAAGCAACCAAGAGGCCAATGGTAACTCTGGAGGAGCTGGAGAGATCCACAGCTGAGATGGGAGAAACCATCCATGGGACAACTATAACCCGAACGCTCCACAAAGCTGGGCTTTATGGAAGAGTGGCGAGAAGAAAGCCATTGCTGAAAACAACCCATATCAAATCCCGTTTGGATTTTGCCAAAAGGCATGTGGGAGACACAGCAAACATGTGGAAAAAGGTTCTCTGGTCTGATGAGACCAAAATTGAACTTTTTGGCCTTAGCGCAAAACGCTATGTGTGGCGCAAAGCCAACACTGCTCATCACCCTGAGAACACCATCCCCACGGTGAAGCATGTTGGTGGCAGCATCATGTTATGGGGATGCTTTTCATCGGCAGGGACTGGGAAACTGATCAGGACTGAGTGCAAGATGGATGGAGCCAAATACAGGGAAATTCTAGAGGAAAACCTGTTTCAGTCTGCAAGAGACCTGGGACTGGGGCGAAGGTTCACCTTCCAGCAGGACAATGACCCTAAACACACAGCCAAAGCTACACTGGAGTGGTTTAAAAACAAAAACCTGAAGGTCTTAGAATGGCCCGGTCAATGCCCAGACCTCAATCCGACTGAGAATCTGTGGCAAGACTTGGAAATTGCTGTTCACCAACGGTCCCCATCCAACTTGACAGAGCTTGAGCAATTTTGCCAAGAAGAATGGGCAAATATTGCAGGATCCAGATGTGCAAAGTTGGTAGAGACTTACCCAAAAAGACTCACAGGTGTAATTGCTGCCAAAGGTGCTTCTACCAAGTATTGACTCGGGGGTGAATACTTATGCAACCAACAAATGTCTTTTTTTTGTTTAATTAACTTTTGTGTCACAATAAAAAATATTTTGCACCTTCAAAGTGTTAAGTATGTTGTGTAAATCAAATGGTAAAAATCCCAATTAAATCAATTTTAATTCCAGGTTGTAACACTACAAAATGTGGAAAAGTCCAAAGGGGGTGAATACTTATGCAAGGCACTGTATGCAGGGTCTTGCCCTTCTCCTCCGAACGTGTTCCTCTCTCTCTTCAACAATAGCCAAGTGTCACCGCATCAGGAACTGTACCACAGCAGCCATCCTGAAGCCAATGACAGTTCTATGCAGGTGTGTGCTTTTATATAGCTCTTAATTACTCACTTCTGCAATGGTTTGCACTTTGTAAAAAGAGGTGTAAAGTTTTTGGAGGGTCAGCAATTGCCTAAGTGCAAGGCAAAATCCTTACATCACATTATAATGTTTTTTGCCAGCTTAGTATCCTTAGTATCATTCGACTTTATGAAGCAAAATGAGTTAATTCTGTAGGGCGATGCAAAACTTTTGGCTTTAGCTGTACTGTATTTTAAAGAGTAAGTAACGAGGTTCTGAAAAATAGTGTTACACGCCCCCACCTGTTATTATTATTATTTGTTTATTTAGCAGACGCCTTTATCTTAGGCGACTTGCAGAGACTTGAGTGTGTGAATTGATCTATGCATCAACTGCAGAGTCACTTACAACAACGTCTCACACAAAAGACGGAGCACAAGGAGGTTAAATTACTTTCTCAAGGTCACACAGTGAGTCAGTGATTGAGCCAAGATTTGAACCGGGGACCTCCTGGTTACAAGCCCTTTTCTTTAACCCCCAGACCACACAGCCTCCTCAAATGTTGGTGTTTATGTATATATTTCAAAATATATTTATATATATTGCAACGTATCAATAAATCTGCAAAAAATATATTTATTGCATATTATTGAAGAGTGTTGCTACAACTATTCTAATAATGTGCCTGTAATTTTTCTTTTCATTGTTAACATCCTGACAACTTTTTACACATAACTTGAAATTATTTTTTCAAAGCACTTTTCAAAATGTCCGCTCTAGTGGACTGATAGCGTAAGGATTTGCTCACATTGTCAAACAGGTAACACAGCAATAACGATCCATGATGTGGCATGGAAAAGAAAATCCAGAGCACTTTTTATGTTCTGTGCGACAGACTTGCCACTGGTACGCACCTTTACGATATGATTCCTCAAAAAACAATGCTTCCTCAGTCACACTATCGTAATGTAATCGGTTTGTACAACTGAATCACAGAGAAATGAGAAATTATGATAAAGGGCAAAAACAAAAAAAAATGTTGACAGCTGTTTTTTAGGGGTTAAGAGTACTTGGAACTGCAAACGCAAGTCAAAAAGGAAGTTAGAAAGGCCAAGAGAGAGAGATAGAAATGAACATTGCTAAGGGGGCTAAAACCAATTCCAGAATGTTTTTGAGCACTACTGCACGCACCCGGACTGGTGATTTGTATTGTAGGAGCGGATAACGTGTTATTATTTGTTTTGTTTAAAAATCATTATTATCGTTTTCCTGCCGAGCTTTACACCAGGGGTGAATTGCCAGAGGATTATTGTTTGGTCGCCAGACCAGGATTTGTGTTAACAATAAAAATAACATTTCCAAATTGGATTACAGTTTTCACTCGTGATTATTTCTGCACTGCATCACCTCTGCCACTTTGCCACACATGGTTTATTTAGACTTCCAGAAAGCTTTTGACAAAGTCCTGCATAAAAGATTAATTCTCAAACTGAACGCAGTAGGGATTCAATGAAAAGCATGTACATGTATTAGGGAGTGGTTAACATGTAGAAAACAGAAAGTACTGATTAGAGGAGAAACCTCAAAATGGAGTGAGGTAACACGGACCAGGGTTCACAAATGGAGATTAGATAAAGGGACATTCAGAACAGAAAATAGGAGGCACTTTTTTACACAGAGAATTGTCTGGAACCAACTCCCCAGTAATGTTGTTGAAGCTGACACCCTGGGATCCTTCAAGAAGCTTCTTGATGAGATTCTGGGATCAATAAGCTACTAACAACCAAATGAGCAAGATGGGCCGAATAGACTCCTCTTGTTAGTAAACTTTCTTATGTTCTTAAAACATTTTAATTTACTGTACATTAAAAAAAAAAAAAAAAAAACACGCTGCTTCAGACTCCACTCCCAGTCAGATGGGACACATTCACGTGATTTAGAATGTTGCCATGGCAAACACAATTTACAATGAAGAGTTTGAACAAAAACGTGAACAATAAATGCTGCCAAAGAAAGTTGAAGTTCAACAGACCTTAACTGGTCTTTTTAAACGTAAAAGTGAGGAAGTAGGGGAATCTCAATCAAAAAAACTAACAAGAACTGAAGACACAGAAAATCATCTGAAAGAAAACCCTGCTATTGTTTTACCTTCGACAACGTCAAGTGAAGTGAAATGGTGGGTAAGCCTACTATTGAGACTAACTCAACAATACCATGCTGTGTGGTCAAAAATGCAATCTGACAAGTTCAAAAGAAAAAAACAATTGGCTATTTGCTTCAGACGGCAAACTTGGGTGTACAATAAGTATGTCATGAACATTTCCGATTTCTTTAAACTGGGCTGCATGTGAAATATCCCCTTATGGAAAGAATAAAGCTACTGAGCTCTCCTCCATTTGCAAAAAAGTAAGCAAACATAAAAAGACTGCAGCTCACACTGAAGCTGAAAAAATTTAAATCATGGCTAAAAAAAGATACCCTTCTCAATCTGAATGCTAAAAGTGAAGAAGCAGCATTTGAAACTACTGTGCATGTATTCTGCACAGCTTACTACATCGCCAAAACAAATCGTTCACATTTTTTACATTTTTTCACACCTTATTTGGTCAGATTTTGGTGTGCAAGGTAATCAAACATGCAAACTTCAGGTGTGAAAAAGTTATTGCCTTATTGTTTGAGTACTTTGGTTAACAACCAGGCCTGATTTGGACCAGCCCTGTCCAATATAAATCTGACTAACTTTGGCCCTTACCATCAGAGTGAAGTTGTCAGCACACAGGTTCCAGAGGCACATCATGAAAAAAAGTTGTTGATGCCTATCAGTCTGGAAAGGGTTACAAAGCCATTTCTAAGGCTCTGGGGCTCCACCGAACCACAGTCAGAGCCATATTGTCCAAATGGAGAAAGTTTGGGTGTGATGGGGTGCAGCCTATTTTGTGGTGGTTCTGTGTTTTTTGTATTGTTTAGAGTGGATGTGAGTGAGTTTGGGGTGTGGTTCAGTGAATTTATGTGTGAGGAATGTGTGGAATGTGCCTGGGCTAATGAGGTGCGAATTGCCCAATTAGCCCAGGCACCTGTATAAAAGGGAGTGGTTGGGTTTGTTAGGAAGAGAGTGTTTGTTAGAGGTGAGTGTTTGTAAGGAGGAGAGTGTTTTGTTTTGAAACTGTGAGACGACGTGTGTGTGAGAGAGAGTGTGAGTGGTTCTTTTTGGTTTGTTTAAAGCCTGTTTTGTGTTTGTCTTTTTGGTTGGCCATCGAGCCCTTTTGTTTGTTGTTTGATTTATTATTAAAACCTGAGCGCAAACGCGTCTCGTTTCCCCTACCTACCTTTGCCTTTGTTTTTGTATTGCTTCTTCCTGGTCCGGGACGTCAGTACTGCAACCGCTCTGTCACATATGGTGTCCTGCGTGGGATAAACGCCTCCAGGAGCCGGACCAGGAATACAAAGGGCGTTTTTTTTTATTTTTTTTCGAAAATTGTTTTTTGTGGAAAAGTAAATAAAAAAAAAAAAATGGAAGGCTGGAACTGAAGAGATGGCTGCAGTGAGCTGGAGGATCTCCTCGGCAGGTTGGAGGACCAAGGTTGGTGCCTTGCCTGCGGGGTGTATGGGCACACGGTGGCTGTCTGCCCCTTCCAGGAAGAGGAGGAGGAACCAGCCCAAAGGAGGAAGGTGAGCAGAAGGAGGCAGAGAGGGGGAAAAGTGAGGAGGAAGCAGAGGGAGCCAAGGTGGTGCACCATGTGCATTGCTTATGGGCATGAGGACGAGGACTGCCCAGAGCAGGAGCCAGGGGAGGAGGAGCCCGAACGTCCTGCGCCTGAGTGGGAGGAGCCCGAACGTCCTGCGCCTGAGTGGGAGGAGCCCGAACATCCTGCGCCTGAGTGGGAGGAGCCCGAACGTCCTGCGCCTGAGTGGGAGGAGCCCGAACGTCCACAGCCCGAGTGGGAGGAGCCCGAACGTCCACAGCCCGAGTGGGAGGAGTCGGTGCGTCCACGGCCCAAGAGGGAGGAGTCGGTGCGTCCACGGCCCAAGAGGGAGGAGTCGGTGCGTCCACGGCCCGAGAGGGAGGAGTCGGTGCGTCCACGGCCCGAGAGGGAGGAGTCGGTGCGTCCACGGCCCGAGAGGGAGGAGTCGGTGCGTCCACGGTCCGAGAGGGAGGAGCCGGTGCGTCCTGTGTCCGGAGGGGAGGAGCTGAAGGCCCAAACCCCTATTTTTTTTTGGGAGGGACGAGGGCGTGAAGCTCAGGCTCCACAGCAGCCGCTGTTTTTGCTGCTGAAGGGAGCCCAGCGGAGACGCCCGCCACCAGCCCTAACCCCGCTGTCGGAGGAGCCGGCAGCGCCACCAGCCCTAACCCCGCTGTCGGAGGAGCCGGCAGCGCCGATAGGTCTAACCCCGCTGGCGAAGGAGCCAGCAGTGCCACCGGAGGGAGATGAGCTGCTGTTCCCTCCACCACCCGAGGGAGAGGAGCAGGAGCTGCCTCTGCCTCCACCGCCACCACCCGAGGGAGAGGTGCAGGAGCTGCCTCTGCCTCCACCACAAAAATGCAGAAAATCAGACAGGGGGCAAATATTTTTTCACGGCATATATTGTAATGATTTCACCTCTCTCGGGTTCGTTGCCCCTTTAAAACCAGTGACCCAACAGACACAAATGGATTTTTCTTGCGCGGTTGCGCTATTTTAATAAACAAAGAAATAAACAAAATACAAAACAAACACCTAGCTCTGTACGAGCACTAACTAACACACACAGGAACTCCCTGACTAACACGGGACAGCTAAGCTGTTTCCCCGTCTTTTCAAAAAAACCCCGGTTTAACACAACACTTAAGTTTATTCAATGGCTACTCGGAGACAGCACACCTCTCTGCCTCCTTCCACTCAGCAGCCTCGAACAGACTGCCTGCTCTCCTTTTAAACTCCCCACCTGGAGCTAATTTTTAATAACGCCCAGGTGCGG
Source organism: Acipenser ruthenus (assembly GCF_902713425.1). Lineage (NCBI taxonomy): Eukaryota > Metazoa > Chordata > Actinopteri > Acipenseriformes > Acipenseridae > Acipenser > Acipenser ruthenus. The sequence continues at coordinate 44,955,594 of NC_081189.1, forward strand.
ATGGTAATTAATAATAAAACAATTAAACAAAACAATTCAAACAATAAACCAATCAATCCAAAACAAAAGTGCATTCCACACAGGTTTCTCTCGCAGGGAGGTTTTAACCCCCTCCCTGCTGTCTCACCCAACCTGCTTCCTTACACATCCCCCCCCTTGTCTTTACAAGACACAGGCCATGAAACGGCCACCTCCTCCCCTAAAACCCAACCACCCACCCTCGAGTCCACAAATGTCCATTTTCGCCCTCTTCCACGGGCGAACTCGAGGGTGGATCGACCCACGTCCCGGCTCAGCCAGGTAGGGACCGCGCACCGGCGACGAAGGACCCCAACGGTTTGACAGGGGCGACCAGAACGGCAACCGGGGCACTGGAGGCTGCAGCAGCGGGCAGAGGTCTGCAGCTGGGACCCAGTGCAGCGACGTCCGGTCATCTAGGGGGAGCGAAGCAGTGACCAGGGGGAGCGTAAGCGACGTCTGGGAGCAGCGCAGCGACGTCTTAGTGTCCGTGAGGAGCGGAGCAGGGGACCAGGTGCAGAACTGTGCCCAATTCTGCCGACTCCTGGGCTCCAGGTTTAGTGACGGGAGGTCCAGACCAACCGACAGGGTGTCCAGGCGCAAGGGGTGAGGGACCGGACGCAGCGACGCCGGACTGGACAGTAGGGGTGGTGGTCGGGGCTGTGGTGGAGGTATGTTTTCCACCTCCTCCCTGGGCTCCGGAAGCAGCGGCTCCTCCCCTCTGGGCTCTGGCAGCGGCGGCTCCTCCCCTCTGGACTCCGACAGCGGCGGCTTCTCCCCTCTGGGCTCCGACAGCGGCAGCTCTTCCCCTCTGGGCTCCGGCTCTTCCCCCTCTGGCTCCGACAGCGGCGGCTCTTCCCCTCTGGGCTCCGGCTCTTCCCCCTCTGGCTTGGGAGATGGCGGGGTTACCCATACCTGCTCCCACTTCTGGAGCAGCAGGTCTATCTCTGTGGGCTCCGGATCAGGTAGCCCCCACTCCTGTCTCCACTTCTTTATCTGCTCTTTTTGAGCAGCGGTGTTCCGATTGACCATTTCAATCAATTCTTTTAAATCCATTATTTGGGTCGTAGGGGCGCCCACACACGCTGCCACCAAATGTAATGATTTCATCTCTCTCGGGTTCGTTGCCCCTTTAAAACCAGTGACCCAACAGACACAAATGGATTTTTCTTGCGCGGTTGCGCTATTTTAATAAACAAAGAAATAAACAAAATACAAAACAAACACCTAGCTCTGTACGAGCACTAACTAACACACACAGGAACTCCCTGACTAACACGGGACAGCTAAGCTGTTTCCCCGTCTTTTCAAAAAAACCCCGGTTTAACACAACACTTACGTTTATTCAATGGCTACTCGGAGACAGCACACCTCTCTGCCTCCTTCCACTCAGCAGCCTCGAACAGACTGCCTGCTCTCCTTTTAAACTCCCCACCTGGAGCTAATTTTTAATAACGCCCAGGTGCGGATGATAATTAATAATAAAACAATTAAACAAAACAATTCAAACAATAAACCAATCAATCCAAAACAAAAGTGCATTCCACACAGGTTTCTCTCGCAGGGAGGTTTTAACCCCCTCCCTGCTGTCTCACCCAACCTGCTTCCTTACAATATATATATATATACACACACACACCCTTTCTAAATGTTCACCTTTTGTTGCCTTATAGCTTGGAATTAAAATGCATTAAAATAGTTTTTTTTTTCATTTATCTACACATCCTACCCTACAACTTCCAAGTGAAAAAAATATTCTAGAAATTTGTAGAAAATTAATTAAAAATAAAAACTGAAATAGCTTGGGTGGATAAGTGTCCACCGCCCCTTGTAATAGCAATCCTAAATTAGCTCAATCGACTTCAAGTGGCCACGTTGCTCCCTCCCTGCGCTCCCACGTGGGGCAGGTCAAACCACAGGCGAGCTCCTCAGATGCGGACTGTTACCAGGACAGTTCCTGTTCCCACGGCTCCGCTGGGTGACCTAAGGCATCGCCTACAGGGCATACCAGCAGCGAACAACCGACCCCTCCCAACAAGCAGGGCCAAACGCAGGTCGTGGCCAGTCCACGCACCAGCATCCCAGGAGGTATTTCCGGGGCCACCACCCTAGGCAGCCGCCCCAGACCGACACGCCACAACCCCAGCAGCCTCAGCAGGGCTCCTGAAGGCTTGTGGCCTCAGACCCCCTTCTCGGCACACCAGCTGCAGCATTGGTGCGCTTGCACCTCGGACACCTGGGTGCTCGCCACCGTGCACAATGGTTATGCGCTCCAGTTCCACTTGGGACCTCCTCCCTTTCGAGGAATCACGAATACTTTCGTGACAGACCCTCTCCAGCCTCAGCACTTCAAAACGAAGTGGCCGTCTTGCTGTGCAAGTGAGCCATTCGCCTCGTAGACCCCACCTCCCAAGGAGAGGGGTACTACTTAAGGTACTTTCTGGTGCCCAAAAAAGACGGTGGCTTTCGCCCCATCCTAGACCTGATGCTTCTCAACAGGTTCTTAAAAGAAAGGAGGTTCCAGATGCTGACTCACCGTCACATTCTCCAGTCAGTCCGGCCGGACGACTGGTTCACCACTGTTGACTTACAGGACGCAAATTTTCACATTCCCATTCGTCCAGCGCACAGGAAGTATCTCCACTTCATCTTTCATTGAAGCGTTTACGAGTTCACTGTGCTGCTATTTGGCCTCTCCCTAGCTCCTTGTACATTTTCAAGTGCATATAAACATGCTGGAGTTGCAGGCGGTCTCCCTTGCTCTCCACCACTTCCTCCTGGTGCTACGGGGTACACATGTGTTGATCCAGACGGACAACATGACAGTGGTGGCGTATGTCAACTACCAGGGTGGGCTATGGTCCCCGGGGTTGCATCGTATGGCCTTCAGGCTACTGACATGGGCTCTATAGGAACTTGCTGAACTGTGGTGAACTGGGCAGCGGAACTCCTCTCCAGGGAGGGTCCGCATCCGTCGGAGTGGTGACTCCACCTTCAGGTAGTGGAGTGCATTTGGGAATGGTTCGGGAAGGCGCAGGTCGATTTCTTTCCCTTGGCAGAGACGACACATTGCCCCCTGTAGTACTCCCTCCACCATTTAGGCGGTCCACTCGGCGTAGACGCCCTAGCACACGAATAGCCCAAAGCGTATTTGAACGCTTTCCCGCCTATACCGCTGCTCCCGGCCTTTCTCGAAAAGGTCCGGTTAGAGAAGGCGTTGGTTCTTCTAGACTGGGGAGTCATGACCCAGTCTCTTGCCCCATGCCAGTCGTCTTACAGTTCCTGCAAGAACTGCTTGATGCTGGTAGGTCACCTTCCACTTTGAAGGTGTATTTAGCAGCTATTTCTGCATGCCATGCCCCCGTGGATTCGGTATCTCTGGGTGCGCATTTTTTGGCTACCCGATTCCTTAAAGGCTTGCGGTGATTATGTCCTCCGAGGAGGACTGTTCTCCCCGAATGGAGCCTTGATATTGTACTGGAGGCTCTCCAAAGGCCCCGTTTGAGCCCATAGACTCCGTAGAGTTGAAGTATCTTTCTATGAAGACAGCCTTCCTCGTGGCTATCACCTCCGCTATGTGGGTCACTGAGCTGCAGGCGCTGTCGGTGCACAGCTCCTGTATGCATATTAGGGACGATGGTAGCAAGGTGTCACTGCATACAAACTCTGCTTTCCTCCCCAAGGTGATCACAGCCTTCCACATTAATCAGTATGTGAAACTGGAGTCCTTCCATCCACCCCTGTTTTCTTCGGAGGAGGATGAGAGATTGAATTTCCTCTGCCCAGTGCGGGGCATTGAGATGCTACGTGGATAGGACAAAAGCTCTGCGTTAGTCTGACCAGCTCTTTGTCTGTCACAGGATACGGACCCTAGGACAGCCCCTCTGAAAGCAGTGTCTGTCACATTGGATTGTGGACACAGTCTCGACTGTGTATGATAGTGCCGGCTTGCCCCCACCTGGGAGGGTGGTCGCACACTGCACTAGAGGGTTGGCTACATCTTGGGCCCTCTTCCGAGGGACCTCGCTGTCCGATATCTGTACTGTGGCTAGCTGGGCTATGCCGCATACTTTCTCCAGGTTCTACCTCCTTAATGTGGTAGATGCTGCCCTGCCTTCGTTAGGCACGAGGGTTCTTGAGGGTGTAAGCTTACACCCCTAACCCCTGGGTTATGCTATTCTGATGCGTCCCTCATATGCTGGCGTTCCTTCTGCCTCACGACAGCTCTGGTATACATTATCCCATACATAATGTCGGTGGTGGTCATCTTCGAATTGAAAGGGAACGTTAGGTTACTCATGTAACCCTGGTTCCCTGAAAAAGAAGACGACCACCAACCGCGAGGTCGCATCGGTCGCCCTCACGGGTTTGATTGAAACAGAGAAATGGCTTCCTCAGTATGACGGTTTTAATCCCTCGGTGGGCGGGGCCGAGTGCGTCATCCCAGGAAGGGGCCTACCAGCAGCTCTGATATAGACAGCTCAGCGATACCTACCCAATGGGCAGGCATATCCCATACATAATGTCACTGGTTTAGATAACGAGCTGATAATATCTCTAAGCAGGCACAGTAATCTAGCACAGTTATCATTACTGTATGTAAAACAGTATGTAGCGTGAGTTTTGTACTAAAGCAGGGTCAGCTGTTGGGAAAACAAAGTTGATTTCTCAAACTGACCATACAGACAAATTCAATACACAACACTTGCAAAATATTTAAAATATAAATATGCTGAGTTCATTGCAGTCATCAGCTGCATCAATTAACCATTCAGCAGAATGAGGCAACAAACAAGTTAGTACAGACACAACAAACCTGGTTGTAATGGGGTAAGTCTCAGTTTTACAACAGCAGTTTAAGATTGCACATAGTTAGTGGTACACCTGGTGCTCCCTGCTGGAAACACTGGTACTTGAGATGAAAAGGTTGAAAACCACTGATTTAGAGGACAGATCTCCAGTGCACTAGAGTGGCCATTTTGAAAATAGCTTTGGAACAGACTTTAAATTTATGTAGAAATTTGTCAGATTATAGTTTACAGTTTATAGTTTTCCAAATATACTGCAATATACTTTACATTGGTATATTTTTCCAATATATTGCAATATATTTAATCTCCATAAGGGCTAAACAGGATTTAATGATGTAGTGACAGATACTGATTGTGTTTTAATAAACCACCAGGGGTACACCTGAAACATGTTCTTAAGTAAAGCTATGATATACTATAGTACAGTGGTAATTTCAGAGCAGTTCGGTGTAGTCGAGGAGTGTATACGCAGGTAAATGGCGTTTACCCACTTTGAATTTGGGCAATATATCGTTTACCCATTTCTCATATAAGGGATACAGAGTTTACTCACTTCTACTCTCCTGTGATGTGCAAATCCTGGGTTAAAGACAATGGGCAGCAGTGTGGAGTAGTGGTTAAGGCTCTGGATTCTTGACTGGAGGGTCGTGGGTTCAATCCCAGGTGGAGGACACTGCTGCTGTACCCTTGAGCATGGTACTTTACCTAGATTGCTCCAGTAAAAACCCCTGTATAAAAGGGTAATTGTATATAAAAATAATTGTAAGTCGCACTGGATAAGGGCGTCTGCTAAGAAATAAATAATAATAATAACAAACTGATTAACGTGGAAGGCTGTGAGTGCCTTTAAGAAAATGGGTAGCCAAAAAATGCGCGCCCGGAGACATTGAATCTACGGGGGCATGGCAAGCAGAGATAGCCGCTAAATACACTTTCAAGGTGGAAGGTGACCTACCAGCATCAAGCAGTTCTTGCAGGAACTGTAAGACGACTGGCATAGGGCAAGATATGGGGTCATGGCTTCTAGCCAGACACCAAGCTTGGAAATACCTCCACTTATAGGTATACAAGGACCTAGTGGAGTCTGCCCTAGCGCTCTGCAACGTACCCACAACCGCATCTGATAGCCCTAGGGCTAACCAGCAGTCCCGTTCAGGGGCCAGACCCATAGCCTGAAGCCAAAGAGAGCCTTTCACCTGACTGAGGAGATCCAAGCGAAGTGGAATCTCCCAGGGCTGGCTGTGCAACAGCTGGCACAGGGTCGAAAACCAGACTCTCCTGGGCCACTTGGGGGCCAATAGGAGAACTGATGCTTTCTCTAACTGGACTTTTTCGAGAAAAGCCGGAGTAGCGGTATAGGCCGAGTGGACCGCCTAAGCAGTGGAGGGAGTACCATAGGGGGCAATGCGTCGTCTCTGCCGTGGCAAAGAGATCGCCCTGCGCCTTCCCGAACCGTTCCCAAATGCGCTCCACTACCTGAGAGTGGAGTCGCCACTCTGATGGATGCGGACTGCTCCTGGAGAGGAGGTCCGCTGCCCAGTTCACTGCTCTGGGAATGTGCGTTGCCCGTAGGGACAGCAAGTTCCTCTGAGCCCATGTCAATAGCCTGAAGGCCATGTGATGCAACCCCGGGGACCGTAGGCCACCCTGGTGGTTAACATACGCCACAACCGTTGTGTTGTCCATCCAGATCAACACATGCCTGCCGCTCAGCACTGGGAGAAAGTGGTGGAGAGCAAGGGATACTCCTCTGCCTTCCAAGCTGGAGGCGTCTGTTGTCACCACTTGGCGTTTCAACACTACTCCCATTCGCACACCTTTGCGCAGGTGAGAGGAAGTCCTCCACCAGCGTAGGGTTGCTGACGGTGTCTGTCGTGTTTGGTATTGAGGTGGAACGCATTCAGCCACGCTTGTAGCGGGCACAAGAGAAGCAGACCCAGCTGAATGGCTGATGTGGCTGCGTCCATCAGACCCAATAGTTTCTGGCACAATAGGAGGGTGACCTGCGATCCCTGTTGAAACAGGGAGAGGTAACCCTGGATTGCTGCAACTCTGTCGTCCGACAGATATGCGCGCATCGTAATGGAGTCCAGCCAGAGCCCCAAAGTACATAGTGCACTGCACCGGCATAAGCCGACTCTTTGCATCATTGATGGTGAGGCCCAGTCACAACTGCCGTGTGGGCCAGTGCTCCCTCCCGCGACTGGGAACAGATCAACCAGTCGTCAAGATAGTTTAATACTCTGATCCCCTGCAGCTGCAGGGGAGCCAGGATAGCGTCCACGCACTTTGAGAATGTACGAGGAGCTAGGGAGAGGCCGAATGGCAGCACAGCAAACTCGTAAACGCTTCCCTGAAAGGAAAAGCGGATACATTCTGTGCTCTGGACGAATGGAGGATGTGACAGTGCGTCAGCATTTGTAACCTCCTTTCTTTTAAGAACCTCCAGTCTAAGATAGAGCGATAACCGCCTCAGGTCTAAGATAGGGCGAAAACCGCCATCCTTCTTGAGTAGCAGAAAATACCTCGAGTAGTACCCCTCTCCATGGGAGGAGGGGTCTATGAGATGAATGGCTCGCTTGCACAGCTTGGCCTTGGAGACCAGAGATCTGCAGCAGTGTGCTGGACAGGAGATGTAACTCCGTGGCCACCGGCTCAGGGAGCGGGGCCTCGCGCAATACACCGTCCAAGTCGCTGTATTAGACAGGCGAGTTGCCTGTGCCTCTGCTGCATACGCCCGCTTGAGATGTGTTTCCGTTACCTTACATTAAGGGTTCAGGCACGCCGGGTCTCTAGCCAATCCTCCCACCGGCGAGGCCTTAACTAGGGCCGCGATGGTGGAGTCCACTGGGGGGAACCCCGCTAGGCCAAGCTTATCCGCATCTTCTAAGGAGGCAAGAAATGCAGCATGTTTTAGTATGCTAGGACCCGAGGCTGGACAATCCCAGAAGGAGCGTACCTCCTCCATGAAGTCTGGGAAGGCCAGGAACTTCTGAAGGCGAAGAGCCATCGCCTGCGTCTGGAACACGGACCGGCGTGATTCCGCCGCTGGCGTCCAAGGGACCTGCAAGAAAGTTGCAGCACGTCCCATAAGAGCCGAAACTGAGCTGGACAACGGGGGGAGAACAGCCAGGTTCTTCCTCAGCAGAGGTCTCGCCCACCTGCATGTCAGAGAAGAAGGAGGCCTCCCCAGAGGCCGCTATGGAGAGCGTGTCCTCTTGTGCTGGCTGAGACACCTCTTCCCATCCTCCCTGAACTCTGGCAATTGGGGCTGCAACAGGGCCTGGGCCTGGGCCGCTGGTGCCTGTTTAGCCAAGAGCTCTAAGACCTGGGCCATCTGGGCCTTAATGTCCATAATATCCCTTGCCTACTTGGAACGCTTCACCCTTCTCGCTCATGGCGATGGGGAGCGACTGCAGGCAGCCTGCGCATTGGAGATGTCTAGCAGGGGGTCCTGGGACAGGTCATGGAGGAGGGGCTCTGGGGCTCCAAGAGCCGCCGACGGTCCGGCCATAGAAGACGCAGAGCTCGCCCTCGTGGCCCTCCCCAAACGAGCTTCTTTCACCCGGGGCTGAAAGGCCTCACAGATGTTACAGGCAACCTCCCTCTCGAGGGCCAAGGTGGCATGTTGAATGCCCAAGCACCGCGAACAGAGGTTATGCTTTTCCTCTTGTGGGATATTGGCGTTGCAGGCCATGCAAGGGTGGAAACCCGACTTGCCAGACATGGGCCAGGTCGACCCCCAGTGGGGCAAGAGCAAAGCACCCCTGCCCGTTGCCAAACCAGCAACATACAGGACATACAGGCTCTGTGGGCGCCCTTTCACCGCACTTGCTACCGGTGCCATGAGGTCGGCCACGTTGCCAGGAATTGTACGGCAGCGATAGAATGTGGTGCGGCCTCCCACTACGTATTATGAGCACCAGGTAAGCCCAGGATTAATGATTGGGAGGGGCCTTGCATTGTTGAGGTAGGGTTGGTGATGTGAGCATTCACGCATTAGTGGACTCAGGATGTGGGCAAACTTTAATTGAACAAGCTCTGTTGATGGGGGTACCTTGGTGGTCACGCGGGGTAGTGGTAATTTCCTGTATTAATGGGGATAACAAGGATTACCCCCTCACTAAATTAGATTTGACTGTTGGATGTCATACCTGCCACGTAATCGTGGCAGTGGCTGCAAAGTTGCCATATCCAGTAATTTTAGGTCGAGACTGGAGAGATTTCGAAACAACGATTAATAAAACGGTAAAATCAGTCTCCGGTAAGACCATGGGAGCAGCGGGGGAAGCTACTGGGAAAATGTTCCCGCTGCATGCTGATTTGTTCCATTCCCGATTTCACCCGAAGAGAGTGAAGGGTTGAAAAATGGGAAGGAATGTCAATGAAACAAGGCTGGGGTTTGTTGTGGGAGTCTTCTCAGTCTACCAATTGCAAGCGAAAGGGTATCGGGACTCCGTGTGACCTGCGGGGGCGGGTTACTGAGGCCCCCAGTTCTAGCATTGGAACAAAAAAATGATCCTTCGCTGGCTCACATCTGGGTGCAGGTTCGGTCTATCGAGGGGAAGGATGTAGAGGATAACCGGCCGCTTACATATCCTCACCACATTATTATCGGGCACTTACAGTATAGAGTACCCCAAGCCACGAGCACAAGTCAGACTGTAACACAATTACTTGTTCCTCAGTCTTTCGACGTGAGATCATGCAGTTGAATCACGATGTCCCATGTTCAGGCCATTTAGGCAGCGATAAGACCCGGGAACAAATGCTGGCTCGTTTTTATTGGATGGGAGTTTTTAGTGAGGTGACGAGATATGTAGCGGACTGCCCGGAATGCCAGCAAGTAGCGCCGGGGTGGGTTCGCCCGGCCCCGCTGGTCCCACTGCCCCTGATCTCAGTTCCCTTTGAACACATTGCTATGGATATAGTGGGTCCATTGAGCCAGACTCACTCTGGATATACGCACATTACCATTGTGATCCACTAGTGCTGCACCAATTGCTCAAGAGTTAGTGCAGATTATACCACAACCGTGTTGTTTGAAGAGTACAATTTCATGCACAGGACTGTGGTTTGGGGATTCATTGTTATTGTTTAGTTTTTGGCCTGCAAGCCAGCCGTGTACCCTCCGATACCATTGCTGGTAGAGGGGCGGCTCTTTTCTGTTTACTTAATAAAAATACAGACATTTTTGGGAGACTAATACTGTCTGGACATTCAATTTATGTACCACACAACTCGCATTTGTCACAATCCATCAGTTAGGGAGGATATTTAAACAACAAAAGTAGGGAAATACAATGTTAGGGTGTTTAACCCTAACTCTGCATTCCCTCCCACCACCTTACAAGTAACAACAGACAGTCATCATCAGACGAACAACATACAACAGCAGACCTGTGGCAGGGCGGAAGCCTTACACATGGGAAATATGTAGTTTTATTGTATATTTTTGGGTTAATTATTGTAAAAAGATTTATTTAATTAATTCTTTAACTGCTGTGGCGCTCTGCCGGGGACGATTACCTGTGTGCATGGAGCAGCAGCTGAAAGCAATGAGCTGTTCCAGCACGCAGGTGGGCGTGTCTCAGCGGAGTGTCAGTATAAAAACATAGCGATCACTGTGATCGGGGCTGCTGCAAGGCCTGCCGTTTTCATAGTTTGTTGTATTGTGTTTTATTTTTAGTGTTTTTACAGTCTTGTACCGTCCTCTGAGCGCTACCATTGCTGCTAGCGTCACATGTCATTACTGTTTGTTTGCTTTGTTTTATGTGTTAATTTCATAGCACTTCTGTGTCTCCGTGCCTCTCGCCTGCCTGTCTGCCTGCTTCAGTGCGGGAACAACACGCAAGAATGGTGTTATCTGCAGAGAGTTGTATGTTGTTGCCTGTGTTGCCTTGCCCCTTCCACTGCTTGTAAGGGGGGGGGGGGGGGGGGGGGCAGAGTTGGGGTTAACATCGCATTTCCTTACTTTTGTCGGTTTAATATCAACCCTAACTGATGCATTAACAAAGTTTTTTGCAAAGAATTTACTTCCTTTTTGAGAATATAATTATAGCTAGAAAGCCTCTATATTGTATTATAGAGCACACAAATTTGTAAACTTGATTAAACACATCACAGGCGTATATACAGTATATGTTAAACACTGACACAGGTTTATATATAATACACATGATTAATTTTTCTTCACCTATTCACACAAACTGTTTAGCAATCTTAGTTAATTGTCTTAATTAAAAAAAAAAAAAAGATGTAAAAGTTGTGGCCATAGCTGTACTATCTCTCTATCAAAAAAATAAAAAAATGTACAAACATAATAGTTGATAGTTTTCAAGGGAGGACGTTTAATTTTAAAATATTTTAACCATTAAAATATTTAATATATTGTTGCGACACAGGGTCTTTGAAACTTGTTTTGTTTTGTTTTGTTTTGGAAAGGAATGGACAGACACTGTAATTGTTGGTACAAAGCAGAAGTCCTGTTTATTCTTCTAAATAACACTCTGTCCCTACCACAAAACAATGCCAAAACAACAACCCCTCCTTTCTCTTATTACTTATCTCTCTAGACTCCCAGTATCTGCCCTCCCTACTCGTTCCTACTCCAGTCGCCCTCACAGCCTCTAACCGGCTCTATCTCCCGTAGGCCTTAATTGAAGTGACACTCCGTATGGTCTGTCTTCACCCAATCGCTCTCACTAACCACTCTGCTCTCTTGTGCAATCCCCCCTCTCTTATATCAACCAGACTAGACCCACCCCCCGACCCACTCTCTCACCAATCACTGCAGCTCATCACTCTCACTGACTGAAGAGACCCGAACTGACCGGCTTAGCGGCAGTGGGGGCACTGCGTAAGCAGCACATTTATTTTGTAGTTTTATTATTGTGTTTTATTTTCCCTTTTCTTTCGCCTTTTGTTATTTATTATTTCAGAGCACCTGTGAGTGTGCCAGTATTAGCCGTTTACCAGTATTGTTATTTCTGTGGTCCTGTTTACCGTTGCCGGTATTCAGGCCACGGACAACAGCGCCCTCTGTAGGCTAACAGAAAATATATAAAACAATAAAACTGGGCACCAGTGCGGTGTTTTCAATTAAACCTTCTGTCTCCCGTGTGTGTCAGTGAATTGCCCACCACCCTTCCACAGGACCACACATCCAAATTTATGTGCAAATCCATTGAATGGGGTAAAAAGTGAATCAAAATAATGAAAAGAAACACCACTGTTCAGGAGGAACAGAACAGGAGATGGAAACAGGACAGAGGGCTGCCGGATCTGAAGCCAACAGAGGTGGAGCTACTGTTCCGAAAGTGGGAACAGGCAAGAGAAGCTCTGCAGTCTCCAGCGCAAGAAGGAGAAGCCCTGCTGTCTCCAGAGCAGAAGGGAGAATCCAGGCCCTGGTCAGTACAGTCCATTGCCTCATGCTCCGGGACACCCTGCTGAAGGTTCCGGACCTCTCATCGCTGCTAATGTCGCTTGGGCTCCCCCTGCCTATTGTTGTGCTCCCCCTTGCGGTTCAGAGATCGCTTCGCCAGTGCCAAGCCTCAGACCTCTACCTGCTGCACCACCCACAAGGTCTCTGGTTGGCATGCCAGTCGCCCTTGTCACCTTGGCCAATAAAATAAGTTAACTGTAAAATGGCTGACAAGCATTAACTTTGTCATCTCAGACTTGCTAGTAATTATTTTGCTACTATATGTCTAAATACACTGCTTGAACAATTTGAGTTACTTTATTATAATACAATACTTTATGGCAATTTAGACAGGTTCAATATTTCAAATGCATCTCTGTTTCAAATAGCTGGCTGTAGTTTAAAGATATAAATGAATTAAAACAAAATACTTTTGTAATACTCACTAAAAATGTTGCCTACAGTGTGTTTTGCTCTCAGGCAGTGTTTTCAGCTATGATGAATCATGGTTTATCTGTTAAGGAACAATCTCTGGCACACAATGTGAATAAAGTGAAAAGGTGAATTAGTTCTTCTTCAATGTTTGTGGAATCCCCAGAAAGCCTTGAAATCACTTTATTAAGCTACTTTCTGTTTCAACAACTCCGTTTCAATGTGAGTGGGGTGGGGTGGAGTGGGGTGGGGTGGGAGTTGCCAAAGTGAAACACTGGCGCACAGACAAATCTTACAGATTAAAAAATACAGTTTTGATAATTTACTTTTTTATGATAATAAAAAAAACTAACTTGCCGGTTATTCACTTCACTACCACAAATAATTAGAACCAGGTTCTGCAGTAAATGAACAGTGAGGATATTTCCACTGAAACAGACTTATTGATTTAGTGTGGCTAAATTTGCCGGAGCGCAGGAACTAGGGGTGTGGCAGTAACCCCTGGCTGGAGCTGTGTTTGCACTGCTCCTTTTTGTATTGCTTTTGAACACAAATGATAATAGACCAATCAGTGCTGGCTGTCACAACAGGGGCAGGATATTTTATTAATTACACGTTGCAATCTGGCAAGAGTCGGCTAGTAGTTGGAATGCATGAGATGTGTGTATATAGTAGAACGATATTGAAAATGTCCAAAAAAAGAATATAAGATTTTTTTTTCTAAATTCTCAGTGGTACCACATGCTAAAATCATCGTCACAAATGACACTACCTGTGGGTTCTGCTTTGTGGAGCAATACTAAAAACACACATACACAGTGATGGGCTAGATGTCCATTTCCTCATGAAAAAAAATAATCAACATGAGCATGACACCGGAGCACAATGTTTGGAATTGGAGCCTCCTGACTTATCTTGTGTACAATGACTACAGTAAATAAAATACAACTGTTCAACCTGTTTTTAAAAGTAAACAAGACACTTCTAAATTGCAGTATTTAAGTGGATCATAACAATATACACTACTTTTCAATTTATTTGCCCTAGACGTTACGGTTCCGTTTTGCAAAAATTGTAGCAAGGACTGTCGACGCTGGTTTGTGTTATTAACATGTTTGTGAATGTATGACTTCCATCATATGCTGGGGTCACAGTTTTGTTCAATGGTTTCAGCACCCCCACATTAAAATTGTCCCAACGCCACTGTAAATGTGGACTGTTCCGTTTTAATGCCATTAAAGAGGAGAGTACCTGCCCTACACCTCAATCACCACAAAGACATGTAACAAGTCTGATTGACATGACACAGTAGCAGCGTTCTCCCCAGGAATTCTGTACAGACTGGCGGCAGAACATTATAGCCGGGAGCACTTTTAACGGAAAAATAAACTTGCCTTGCCTTAAATATATAATACGACAAAGAATCTGAATAATGTGTTGTCTTTCGTTGACTCTATCTGGTTGCGCTTTTTTATGTTCTACATTTTCTTTTTCATTACTGTTTTTTTATTATGGTAAATTACCGTGCTTGTTTAGACACTCTACGATTTGACCACGAAAGATAACGTAGGTTTATTGGAGTTCACACAAAAAACTGTAACCTTTTTAGCTTAATTATTGAGCTTATTGCTTCATTTAAATTGTTTTCTTTAAGTTAAGTTTTCAGTGCATTTTGTTAATGCACGGCTATTTCTTTTTTGCTATTCTACGTTTTTTGAATGCAACTGTTCATTTTAACCATTTTTTTTTAACACAACAGTACTCGCACACGTTTGGTCACGATCACAACTGTTGCATGAAACCGCAGTGTAATGATCCAGCACCTCTGCACTTAAGCATTTGTATGTAAACTGGCAACAGCTGATATCCCATCACGACGTACAGCCTTTATCTCTCACAAGCACCTGGGTACATCTTGTTACGATATTACAACAAAAGGAAAACTCTTTTTTTTGGGGGGGGGGGGGTTGCATATGTATAGCTATTATGTACTATATATCACCTTACAGTACAATAATATGACAAAAAATGGGCTGAATGATAATACCCGAAAATAATCTTAATATTTTTTTTAAAAAATATTAGTAGCCGGTGCAAATATAGTATTAGGCGGTGGACTGTGCCGGTCGCTGTCTTATTTTGACCCCTTGCATTCATTGTCACTATTTTTGCTTTGAAAATAATTGGTTATTTTTTTATCAATCATTTTTAACGTTTTATCCTCTCGAAGTGCTTAACACAGAAAACCCGCCCCTTCAACTCTCTAATTGGTTAAAGGTTGAGTCAAGACGTAACACAGCTGTCACGTGGTTCCAAGATATTTTTCACGCAGCAACGCGCAACTGATGTAGTCTGCTGGAAGCGCAATCAAAACTTATTGTTAAAGGCACAGTAGCATCTGCAAGACTGGCGGATAGGGTTTTTTTCAGCCGGGCGCGACAGCCACTTTGCGGCTGAAAAGGCCTGGAGAGAACCCTGAGTGGGTTCTGTTTTAACGTCAGCAACAACAGAGCTCGTCCAGAGGAAATAAAGTGCTTGTGGAGGCATTAATGGATTAAAAAGAGTTATATGTATACTGGCACTGACCTGGAGTGACCATCTTTATCCACATTGAAATAACAATTCAGACTGCATGGTTATTAAAACTGAAGTAAAGAGTAAAACAATGGGGTGATTTTCAAAGTGTAATTGCTTTATTTTATTTTTTTTGAAAAAGGAAATAAAACACCCTTTCTAATCATGAAATAAAAAACAATACATATATATATATTCTTAAATGGTTTTTACATTATACACAGTTGCAGACAAAAGTATTTGGGCAGTTATAAAATATGAGAAAAACCACAAAGAAAGTGATTTCTATAATTTCTAAAGTAGAGATTCAGATTTACAGTGCCTTGCATAAGTATTCACCCCGCTTGGTCTTTTCCACATTTTGTAGTGTTACAACCTGGAATTAAAATGGATTTAATTAGGATTTTTTGTCACTGATCTACACAAAATAGTCCATAATGTCGAAGTGGGGAAAAAATCTACATGTTCTTCAAAATTATTTACAGATAAAAAACTGAAAAGTCTTGATTGCATAAGTATTCACCCCCTTTGCTGTGACACCCCTAAATAAGCTCTGGTGCAACCAATTGCCTTCAGAAGTCACATAATTAGTTGAATGGAGTCCACCTGTGTGCAATTAAAGTGTCACATGATCTCAGATTAAATACATCTGTTTCTGGAAGGCCCCAGAGTTTGTTAGAGAGCATATCAGCAAACAGCATCATGAAGACCAAGGAGCTATCAAAACAAGTCTGGGATAAAGTTCTGGAGAAGCACCAATCAGGGTTGGGTTATAAAAAAATATCCCAAACTTTGAACATCCCCCGGAGCACCGTTAAATCCATTATTAAAAAATGGAAAGAATATGGCACAACCGCGACTCTGCCTAGAGAAGGCCAGACCTCAATCCAATTGAGAATCTGTGGCAAGACTTGAAAATCGCTGTTCACCAGCGGTCCCCATCCAACTTGACAGAGCTTGAGCAATTTTGCCAAGAAGAATGGGCAGGATCCAGATGTGCAAAGCTGGTAGAGACTTACCCAAAAAGACTCACAAAGGTGTTTCTACCAAGTATTGACTCAGGGGGGTGAATACTTATGCAACCAACAAATGTCTTTTTTTTTTGTTTAATTAACTTTTGTGTCACAATAAAAAATATTTTGCACCTTCAAAGTGTTAAGTATGTTGTGTAAATCAAATGATAAAAATCCCAATTAAATCCATTTTAATTCCAGGTTGTAACACTACAAAATGTGGAAAAGTCCAAGGGGGGTGAATACTTATGCAAGGCACTGTATAATAAAACAATAAATTATTACATAACATGCATAAAATGAAAAATAACATGCAAAAACTGATTTCATACTTTTTTCACCTCTGCAAGGAACATTTCTGTTTATTCTGTTTAGCCATATTTTTGTTGATTGAGACACACCATGATCCAGATTGCAGCAGGGTGAATAAACATCTACTCTAATCAACATTTGGACCAACGATTCAATCTAGAGAAGCTTGGATGGAAGCATCCGTAACAAGCTGCTTCTGGGGCATTGATACAGGGATTGCGTATTTGCATCTGTCACCCAGGTCAGCCCTGCTTTATCAAAAGCAGTGTGAAATTGTGTAACCAACCCGGGTCCTGGCCAGTGTGAAAGGGGCTTAAGACGGAGTTGGCAACCGGACACAATATGAATCAATCAATCAATAAATAAATAAATAAATAAATAAATATATATATAAATAAATAAATATGTATTACTGTGTGACAGAGACAGAATGATTCATGGTGATAAATCTCCCTCCCAACCTGTGGGGGCGCTGTGTAAAGGGAACAGAGTGCCCTGGACTGGATGGCCAGACTATTCATTCCCAGGGTTAGGTCGAAGTCGGCCATCTAGAAAGGGGGCAGAGCTACTGTACACTAAATCATCGACCCGGAAGGGAAACGATGTGGCAGCCGCGCATTGGAGTGGTTGTTTGTTAACCAAGGGGGCGTGATTGACGGCATATAAGAGGATGTAGCGAGGTGATCTGTTCCTTTGTATGGTTAACACTAACCCGGAATGAGAACTGTGTAATATATCGTGAGTGTTTTGTTTGTTTTGTCGTGTCTAATTATATACTTCTTTGTTGTTATTATCTCTCTGCCTCGCTTCTCCCATGCAACTCCATTACTCCGCTCACTCCACTGGCTCCCGATTACCGCTCGCATCCAGTTCAAGACTCTTGTACTAGCCTACTGATGCCTTGACCAGACTGCACCCAGCTACCTCCAGACCTCCAAAAATTACCTTATTAAGGCTCCAGTCACATTCCCACAAGCTACTAAGGATGGGGAATTCAACCCCTTCCATGCCAGCCACAGTTTACAAGACCGGCTTTTCGCCAGTGTCAAATAATAACTAATACTGTTGGGCGGCTTTCGTCCGTCTGCACACAAAAATAATAATAATAATAATAATAATAATACATACATACATACACACATACATACATAAATAATAAAAGGGGTGACACCTTGCCACAATTTCTTGTCATGACACACATGTATCAACAAAGTAAGTAAGAGAAAAGCTTCTCTGATGTATTTAAGAAACTCATCTTGACTCTCTTTCCTACCTTCTGACCGCCTTAGACACCCAGCTATCCTGTCACATATCATGTCCTGAGTGGGATTCGAGTGCCACAGACTCAGAGTGGGAATGTGATTTAATAAAAAAAATAAAAATTAGGAAAGAAAGGAAGACAGCGATTAAAGAGAGCTCCAGCTACAAAGAGAGACTGTATCTGGCTGGACCCTCCTCATTCCAAACCCTCTGGGTCCGTGCGTGAAAGACTTCCTCAAGGCCATCTTGGACCAAAAAAGGTGTCTGGCCTGTGGGGAAAGCGGACACAGTGTTGCCTGCTGCCCACTCTGGAAGGAGCGGGGTGGCCACTTCCCCGGGGAGGTTTGTGAGTTCCAGGGCCACCGGAGGTGCTGTTGAAGGAACGTGGGAAGAGGTGGTGGTGGTCATGTGTTCCGACCCTACTGGGACCCCCAGACTGGGAGGCAGAACAGGAGCAGTAGAGGACGGAAAGGGCCCCCCTTTACGACGCGTGTGGAGAGTTTGGGCACAATTGGGAGGACTTCCCCTACGGAGACCCTTGCTATGAGGAGGCGTTGAACAAGGGCCTGATCGGGGATGCTGCAGAGTGGTTCTGGGCTGTAGACCAGACCCGGCCGTCCCCAGCGCCTAAGAAGGAGGAGCTGCCATCTCTAACGCCCACAGGGGGAGGCCAAGTGTCCAGAGCCCAAGAGGGTGGGGTCCAAGCGTTCAGAGCCCAAGAGGTGGAAGCTCGAGCCACCGGTCCCACTGGGAGAAGTCTTGTCCCAGCTTAATAGTTTAAAAAATTAGGACAGTTTAATTAAGTTTATGTCAGAGCTTTGCAACTACCAGTAATTTTCTGAAATTTAAACAATTACTTGTATGTAATTTACTCAACCATTCAAAATTAGTGGCTTTGTTCTATTTGCCTTTTAGTTTTTTACATTTGATCTGAAACTTATTTTACCATTGAAAAAATTGAAAAATGCTTCGTCAAAATGTCAAAAAGAATTTACTGAGTTATTTTAAGCCTTACATTTCACTGACACTGATCCTCCCTGGCTCCCTTTCAAGTTGTACCTGGACCAAACAACTAAGGAAGAGCTTGAAATGGAAATCTAATTTTTAGAGGGTTAGGTATATAAGTGACTCTTTTGAAAGTTTTAATCATACATCATGAGTCATAAATCAACTGGGCAACACATTTCTCAACATGTACCCGGGAGTGTTTGCCAGGACAAAATAAATGTAACCTAAGGATCACAGGGTATCCAGATCACGCTCTGTCCTGCAACAATGCTGGTTCCCACAATGCACCACTCATTTCAATCAGAGAGTCAGCATTGTTGCAGAAGGGAGCATGAACTGGATGCACTGCAATGTTTAAAAGAAAAAATCTTTCTCTCAAAGTAAAAGTTGAAAAAAAATGTAATTCCCTAGTTCATGTGTGAATATCAAAATATAAAAACTATCAATAATATGTTTAAAACAAATGACTGCAATCTGGACAACACGGAATATAGCAAAGGTAATGTGTTTCTTCTAAACACTGCAGGGGATTCTGTAACATTTTAAATCTGCCTTTATTTTCCACCTCAAAAACAGAAAAAAGAAAACCTTTTGAAACTTCATAACCTCAATATTGACCTCCATCCTCCCATGGACTCTGTGATCACTAAGTGCGTTAATTAAATGCTTTGATACATCAAGGTTAAGGAGCCACAGGGTGACAATATAGTCAAATCACCTTTACCATTTACTCCCCAAATGAATAAAAGAAATCAAAAAAGCTTGACTCAAACCGTTAATTTAGCTTTCATGTACACTAGGTCACAAATGTTTCAGGTAAAATTAGTTGCTTTCCTGGAAAACTAGGGGGATTTGACATAATTACACATAAAGGTAAGTAGCCCTTGACACATGATGTCATGTGATTTCTGAGAGATTGTGAAAAGAAAAGTGACATCACCCACAACAACAACATTCAGCATTCAACTTTCCAGGAACATTCCCTGGGAAAGTTCCTGGAGCGTTGCCTACCTGGCCTTTTGCCTATGACATCAACTACTGGCACCCTGTGAGAGCAGTGCTGTACTTATGTAGAGTATCAGTTGTTTCGTATATAAAGCACTGTTTAGTCACATCAGCATTATCTTAGTAGCCCTCTAAACTGGCACAAGCAGTTCCTGTGCTCTTTAATTTAGGAGAAAGTGACAGTATTATTATTATTATTATTAGCAGTAGTAGTAGTAGTAGTAGTGATAGTCGTAGTAGTAGTATCATTATTTCACAGTTTTATATTGTGGTAACAAATACATGCTTACATGTATATAGCTTTTTTATTATCATTATTCTGATGACTTGTGGTGGTGACTGGAAGGACTTTATTACAGAATTTGAATTAATTTCCAAATAAATAATTTCATGTGTACGTACAGTGTACAACACATTCTACCAGTATATTACTATTTTTTCTTTCATAACAAGGGATCAGCATGCTTGACATGAACTCAGTGGAGATGTTGACACTTAAGGTTAATGTTAGCTTTAGGTAAATGACCTGGAGATGCAGTAAAAACCAGATGTTTATAAACAGGTTTGCTTTATATGTATAGAAATTTGTTTTTAAGGATGAAAATGCCTTCTTGAGGCTACGTAAGTAAATGATTAAATCTGGGATCTATTGATCAAACAGTGACAAATCTTAATATATCTTTCACTAGCTACATACTTCCCTGAGTCTATATATATATATCCTGTATTGTTGGTTGTGCTTTTAGGAACTCAGTGTAACATCCAGCTTTGTGTACTGAAGCAACAGTTACCATGTTCCTGTATTCACCCTGGATTACAGTTGCATAATGATTTGTGCATGTGTCAATGAAGTATGTGCTGTGTACCCTATCAGTGATCAAGCTTACACATGGCCTGATACTTGTAGGGACAAAAATAGGTATGTTTTTAGTCACGGCTGTACTTTTTTAAATAGCAAATTCAACATTTTAATGCAAAGTGCTTTAGCTAGCTACGTTCCTAAAATACAAATTATTCAGTAACCATGGATGCTATATTTGAAAAAAGGCTGAAATGCTGATCACAGTGACTTGACAAGGACAATTAGCTGTTATGCTAGACAGTTATTTAGAATCTAATTGTTTTTCATCAGATCCAGAATGCTAAATGAGTCCTTGATAGTTCACCCTCACTAAATTTAGAAGACAGATTAAAAAAAGACCAAATACATAATTGATGACAATTTGGAAGAGAGTTATGAGATAGCATTAATGAGTGGAGCTGGTCCATGTAGAAAAACATCATAGCTCCGATATATATATATATATATATATATATATATATATATATATATATATATATATATATATATATATATATTGCTCAAAAGAACAAACTTACCAACGTTTTGTTGTGTTTAACAAACCTTTGTCAAGAGAAAGTGTGTTTGTAAAACAAAGTAATGGTATGTATAGGC
The DNA here is from genome assembly GCF_902713425.1 of Acipenser ruthenus. Classification (NCBI taxonomy): domain Eukaryota; kingdom Metazoa; phylum Chordata; class Actinopteri; order Acipenseriformes; family Acipenseridae; genus Acipenser; species Acipenser ruthenus. The sequence goes on from NC_081189.1 coordinate 44,976,906, forward strand.
TTTTGATGCCGTGGTAACCACAATCACTTATTTCTATTTAAATCTATGAATGTGTTTGTAATGTAATTTACTACATAATTAATGATGTAATGATCCACAATTCCTTTCTATTTAAACCTTCAGGCATCATGGTATCGAGTCTATTTATCCATTTATTCTTCCTTTATTCACTTTGTATTGTACATTATTTAATTGTATTTCTTCTAAAACTACAAAATGTTCTTTTTTGGAAAGTGTTGATATTGGTTCATTAACTTTTTATTTTTTATGTATGATAGGTGATTCTGTATTATTCTATTTAATGTTGTACCTGTCTCTCCTACGTAGTTTATTTTGTTACATTTTTGGCAAAATATATCATAAACAGGGTTGCTAGTTTTGCGATTTCATTTTTATCTTTACAAATATATTTGCATACTTTACATGTGCTCTTACAGGTTTTAATGTCTTTTAATGTATCTATGATACATTTATGTTTACTGTAGAACAAAATTTCCAAACTATTTTTGAAATGTTTGGTAATGATTTAGAATATGTAATTATTATATGTAATATAATTGCAACCTTCTTTTCTCTTTTATGAAACTCAAGTAGTTGAGTTTGTCAACTCTTTAATTCTCTATCAATAATCTGTTCTTTATAGCCTCTTTGTTTAAGATTTATCTTCAATTCCTTTTTCTGTTTTTTGAAGTCATTTTGACCAGAACAGATTATTTTTATCCTTATACCCAGTCTTTATGTTTGGCTGTTTTGGTATGAATAGGGTGTGCAGATGACATATGTAGGTGCTAATGAATATCAGTAGGTTTAGCGTAAAGATCGGTTTTAATAGATCCTTGATCAAGTTTAACCAAGATATCAAAGAATTCAGTTTCAGATTTTGCCCACCATAGAGCCACTGAAATGCTAGGATGGCTATTATTTGCTACTTTATAAAAACTGGGAAAAAAATTATTCTCCGTGTTTCCATATTCCAAATATGTCATCCACAAATCAATGTATGTGTATTGTCTAGTTTACTCCATAACATTTCCTCCCATTTACCCATTTAAGTGCTTGCAAAATGCACACCTAATTTTGAGCCTATCACTGTCCCATCATTCTGCTTGTAACTTGTGTTTGTCGGATAGTACTCTCTGTACTACTTACAGCATCAGTAGACTTCTCTGAGATACTTGTATTATTTTCTGGGATGTTTTGACTTACCCATTCTTCCATTGATATGTTATTAAAAAGATTGAAACTTACTTTAAATGCCATTTTGTTACAAATAAAACTGGTGGAGTGATCTTGTTTGATTTATTTTTGTGATGCGGTTACAAACATTCTAAGGGCATATACTAGTGATTATATCCCTCCAGCTCAGCCTATTAGAGTGCAGGGAGTCATTCCATTGACTTTGTCTCAGCCCCATTACCCAAACAGTCCATAATGCCAAATCAAGATGAAGCCAAGGGCCTTTACCACCCAGGCGTGCATATATTTCATGGGAACTGCACAGCCTGAAGTGGTTTATATTATTCCTGTAAGTTCCCTAGTTTGCCCTGTTAAGTGAACCTGGTGTTTCAACTTGGTTATGGAATGATAGTTCCTGCCAAACTAGATATGCTGTGACATTTTATAGATTTTTATCCAGATTTTTAAAATCAGTAAAGCCATATTTTGTCCATGTGAACCAACTACCACTACACATTTACTAAAAAGTAAACAGGGCCAACAAGATGGTTATTAGCTACACCACTGGTCAGCCAATCAACTCTGTCATACCGACACTTTATATTCTGTATTTTTAAATGTATTAATAAGGACAAAGGCATGCTTTACAACAGGCAAACATGCAGCTTATTTTTTATATGATTAATTATCCTTTTTAAGTGATTTGCATCTCTCTGTACAGTAGGTGATGTCATCTATTTTGTAACATGCCCCTCGGGAACTCACATATATCATTATGTAAAATTACTGTTGTGCAATATCCGCTTTCAACTTTTGAACTTGGAAAGGAGAGCAGCAGGAAATTATTAGTACATTACTATATATCCCTGTCATATAGTAAAAAAAAAACACTTTGCCCTTTATTTGTTGAATAAAATAAAATTAAACTGTTTTTTTTCTGTATAATATTTATTTAAAGGGAAAACAAGCTGCTCATCCACAAGGAATTTACACGAGGCGTGTCAGCTGTCTTTCTCAAAGCACTGTGAAAACAGCTGAGATTGCATAACCAATGCTCTGTAAGAAAGATTCAGAACAGAGTTACACAAGTGGATGTTGTCTCGAAATGTTATCCAGATCATCCAGCTGTAACTGGATTATTCTGCATATTGCTGGTAGTCTACCGGCACCCTGTGAGAGAATTGTTGTCCTTAGTATAATTTGTTTAGTATTTCAAACTCTGTTTGTGACCTCACCTTTGGCTTGGGGTGCATAACTCCAGTTACAACTTCCTCACAGTAGAGCCTTCATTGACGGGCAGTATCACTTGTGTCGTCTTTCACGTGTGAAACGTCTTAAGAAAGAGGAACAGTCTGATGTGTGGTGCGGATAATCAACGGGTTGTGACTCCCTCATTTCACAGAGAACATCCTAATCAGCACAATATATGATATTGCCTATGATGCCTGATGTGGATATTTTTGTATCGGAGGGATTTTAAAAGAAAACACAATATTATATCTTTGCAATTTCAAAAACGTTCACTCTCCTTTGCTACAGTTTGCTATGCTTTCTTCATAGCATTCAGCTGTCAGATTTTTAATGAATATAGGCCTCTGGTTATTCCACAAGGCATGTATGTGTTCTTTCACAGATAGATTCCTATTGGCCTGAGTTAAGAAAAATTATTTGCAAAAAACAATTCTCTCAAATGGACACCCATACCAAGTTTCAGCACAATTGGATTGCTCTAGATGCATACTGTAACAAGTTTCTGTAAAATATCCCTTTTGATAAATAGTGTCATGAAAAGATTGCGTCATTTCTCATTATGGGCAATCCTTCCAAGTACTGCTGGGAGTGAAGCCAATAATAATTTCTTAGCCTTACTCAGCACTTGGTTAATTCCAACAAAGGTTTACACTTGAGTGCTTGAGACTCTGTTGATTCTCAGATGAGGCTGCATTTGAATTCTTCACCATACCCAGTAATATAACATAGTTAGTGAAAATCTACTTTAGGAACTTGCTGTTCAGTTTTTTTTTCAACTCCAGTTTACCACTACTTGGCAGTTTCTCAAGGTCGGAATCATGACACGTTGCACCATTTCTCCACTGGCCTTCACCATGGCATTATTAGAGCCTCAAAATGGGTAGTGGGAGGAAAACGGTTGGCTTCTGGTATGTGGCTGCCACTACTTACAAGCATGCATTGACGACATGACCACCATGACTACTGTACAACTGTAGCCTGCAGCAACCGGTTAGTCGGCAAACTTGTAGATAACATCAGATGGGCATGTACGCAGTTCAAGCCCACCAAGTCGAGGAGTACTGGATAAAGTATTCTATATTGATGGTGAGGCCATTCCAACAGTATCAGAAAAGCCAGTAAAAAGTATTGGGAGGTGGTATGATGGGGAGGAGTGGGAGAGACTGCAGGCAGTGCAAGGCTGAAGAGGATCAACAGTAGTGCACTACTGGGCAAGCTTAAAGTCTGGTGCTTTCAATTTGGTCTTTTTCCAAGGTTGCTGTGGCCACTTAATGTGTATGAGGTTTCCCTGTCGACAGTAGAGAGACTGGAGGCCTTGAGTAGTTCACACATTAGTAAATGGCTGGAAGTTCCATGATGCCTTAGCAAGGTAGCACTCTGTGGTAGAGGGAAACTGCAGCTACCAGTCTCAGCTCTAACTGAGGATTTCAAGTGCGTGAAGGTTTGGCTGGAAATTACACTGATGGAATCGGGTGACGAGTGTGTGAAGGAGGTAGCACCCGTAGTGAGAACTGGGATAAAGTGGGCAGCAAAGGAGGTGGAAGATACAAAGGCTGCCCTTCGTATCTGATATCAGTTGGTAGCTACTGAAGACAAAAACAGGAGAGGATGTGTGTCAATGTGGAATGTGGAATCAGGTCCACATATGATGTTCTTCCATCACTGCAGAACCTGAATGTGTGGGTAGGAGAGAACCCTGCATGTCCTTTGTGTTCATCACCTTCTACTCTGAAGCACATTGTTACAGGATGTAAGGAGGCTCTGAGCCAGGGTCACTTCACTTGGCGTCATGACCAGGTACTGCGATGATTGGCATTAGCACTGGAAGAATGTCAAAATAAGATCAGCAGCTTGCTGACAATATAATCAATATCTGGCACACAGAGAACGACATTTCTCCATCCAGGAGAGCAACCAACTGGAAAGGTTATTAGAACTAAAATTCACCTGGGACAATTGGAGGCTACTAGAGATCGGAGAATACATGCAGATGCTAACAGTGCCATAGAAGGATTCCTGTAGAGCCTACATATAGCCTGACTTGGTTTTCCAGGTGGAATTTCTTATTCAAGGATCCCATCTATCACTTGTATACTAGCCTGTACCTGCTGTTTGGTGGAGATATGGTGGCTGAACTATAAAGTACCCCTTTATAAACGCCTGATGCAGGACATGTTTGTAATTAGAGATCAGTACTGTTAAAACGATTCACTGACTATTGAGCAACACTTTTACCTTATAAGTTCCCAGTGTGGCTTTTGCCACCTTTAAGAACAGGAACACATTTATTTGTTTATCTCTAATTATATCTTATAATAACATGGTGTTAAGAATTTGGCACGACTGGTTATGTCCTTTTAACACCCATTATAAAATGGGTTCAGAAATGTATGCGTCTTGATTGGCTACTGCGTGTTCTAAGCCATTGCATTATTACAGCACAACCAATGGGTAAAAACAAGTCCCAGTAACTAAGCCTCATTACCAACAGATAATTGTGCCAACCATTTAGAATTTTAGAATTTTTAAATGTTACTGGTAGACATATTTTCTCTGCATCAACAACAAATGTCAGACTTCCCCCAAGTAAATTTCAATTTATTTGCTGACTCCAGCATTAAATGATGAATGTTTGGGCTACCTTGGTTTTTAATAATTGGGCAACACAAAAAGGTGCTCCCTGAACATCATTACAGGCGCCAATTTCAAACAAAAATAGTGTGTTTCTTTCCATTCTGAAAACAGGCAGCATCAAAATGGTAAATCGCAACATCACCCTTCTATATCGGAAACAGACTGAAACACACTGATGTCATTGCCTGCGGTCTCTCCCCTTACAGCACATGGTTTAGTCCGAAAAGTGTGGCTGTACATACAAATACACAGTGCCAGACGTGGTAGAGAGGTGGTAAAGCTAGATGAAAACGGGCTAGAATACGTGACTTTAGTATACAATGAAGCCACAAAAAAAAAAGCCACGTGGTGATAAACAAAGAGCAGCACAGATGTTTTATGTATGCTTTACCAGAAAACCCCATGTGCCTGGTGTCATCCTTTAAAAAATGCTGCCAAAGCTACACATAAACACTCCTGCTTTTTATCTACACTCCAGCATCTAATGAAAACAGGAAGTCCTGCAGAGCTACATCCTCGCCGGTGCATCGACTCAAAAAAAATGAGAGGCTCAAACATATTTCATTTTAAATTAAAAAATGTGTGTAGGGCCTATATCTTTATTTCTAAAAAATAGTAACCCATTTTATAAGTGCAGTAAGACACCCCAGGGGTGTTGGTTGTCCTGCGGCAGCCTCGTGCTTCGCCTCTGGGTGTGCGGTTATCCCAGCACAACCAACACCAAGTCATGTCTTATTGCTTACGTAATCCTAGCTGGCACTGTGTAGGTCAGGGGTCTCTGATCCTGGTCCTGGAGGGCTGGTGTCCCTCCTGGTTTTTGTTCCAACTGTACCCTAAATTACTTAATTTGACTAATTAAATGCTTATTAAAAGCTTAATTGGTCCAATTAATTAATTAGTGTACAGTTAGAACAAAAACCAGGACACCAGCCTAAAGTCTTTGTAGCCATTTACATCTTGATAAATGTCTACCAAATTCCCAGTGAAATTTAGCATCCTACAATTGAGACTTAAGGTCTCTGTTATATTTGTCAACTTTAACTTCTACACTTATTGTGGACACAAAACATGACTTGAAAAAGGAGTAAAGCTTTTAATTTCTCCAACATATCACATCTCAGGCCTCTGTCAGTAGTTCCATTGTAATAACTTCTAACATTTGTTTTTATTCTTTTTTGTGTTTAAAAAGTAAGGGTCAACACATTAGGCCTTTGGGAGGAGAGAAAAAATATAGGTTCAGTCCTCCGCTTGTATATATATATTTGTACGATCATTAATAGTTTTTTGAGGAATATGCTAATTGAAAAAGTTTTAGTTTTTCTTTTTAGTGTTTTTTTAGGAAAACCTGTACGAATAGGATGCCTGTATGAGGAATGAAACCTAACTCTAGGTGTGTATAAATCTTTGTGCTGGCTTTCCTTTGCAGTCTTCCTGGTTTCTATTGCTGTGGAATGTCATTTTGTGTTTAACGTTAGAGCTCAAGGGCCAGATGCCAGATACCTGCAGTACATATGCGAATAGCTATAACAAGAAGAGACAAGTCTTCATGTATGTTATTTGCAATTACAACCGCAATGATAGACTTCACCTTCAAAGAACTGCCATCATTAGTAAATTCATTTTGGGATGCCTTCTCTTCCTACAGGCTTTAACTTAGTCATTCTTGAGAGTTGGGACAAAACAGGTTTGCCTACTTTAAGTATCAATTATTCTTACAAGAATAATACTTTCTGCAGATAATTGTGTTTCAATTATAAATGTAAGTGTGATGAACATAATAATATTTTTTTACTGAAATGTTTTTCTTTTTCTTTTTTTCGCTTAAGACTTTTGTCTACTAGAAAACACTTTGTCCGGAACAAAATATTTAAATTTCAAAGTGTTAAAAAAATGTTAATGACTTTCAAAAAAGGAAAATATATATTTACTTAAAGGAAAACAGCAGCCATTCATTAGCATGTCTTCAATTTTGCTATATATATATACACGTAGTGGACAAAAAAATGGAAACACCTGGGTAAATGAGGGACACCAAGTATATTGAAAGCAAGGGCTTCCACACAGGTGTGGCTCATGCGTTAATTAAGCAAATAACATCCCAGCATGCTTAGGGTCATGTATAAAAATGCTGGACAGGCCTGGTTGCCTATAATTATGGCTAGCATGGCTGCAAGAGGAGACCTCAGTGACTTTGAAAGAGGGGTGATTGTTGGGGCGCGTTTGGCAGGAACTTCAGTGACCAAGACAGTTCAACTTGCTGATGTTTCACGAGCAACGGTGTCTAAGGTGATGTCGGCATGGAACTCCGAGGGAAAGACATCATCAGCAAAGGGCAACAGTGGGCGGAAGCGCATACTCCAGGATCGTGATATCCGTGCATTAATTTGAAGTGCAATGCAAAACAGGCAAGCAACTGCAGATCAATTGACTGCAATTTTCAACCTTTGGCGTGAGCAGCCAGTTTCATCAAAAATGGTCCGCCGAGAACTCCACAGAGCAGGATACCATCGTGGCCCATCTCCCTATTAAGTGACTTTACATTGGTGTTTCCATGTTTTTGTCCACTACCTGTATAATAGAAGTCAGGCTTATTGGTCTGTAGTTACCTGGTTGAGTTTTGTCTCCCTTTTTGTGGATCGGTATTACGTTTGCAATTCTCCAGTCTGTCGGTACAACCCCTGTGTCAAGAGACTGTTGCATGATCTTGGTTAGCAGTTTGAAAATAACTTCTTTCATTTCTTTGAGTACTATTGGGAGGATCTCATCCGGCCCAGGGGATTTGTTTATTTTAAGAGCTCCTAGTCCCTTTAACACTTCTGCCTCTGTTATGCTAAAGTTAAGAATTTCACTACTATATATATATATATATATATATATATATATATATATATATATATATATATATATATATATATATATTTCCCATGTAGAAACAATGACTTTACTCTAAATTCCTAAACTAAAGCTTACTTTATTAGACTTTATTTTTTTCTTTTTTATTATTAGGCTTCCATCAAGCCAGAATGGGTAAGTAAGCCTATTGTTCTTGTTAGAATTTTTATTAGGCTTCCAAGTCAGAATAGCTGGAAGCCTGTTCTTGTTAAGTTTTCTGTATTTTTTTCTTTCACCAAATTTTCAAATCCTGCACATTTTCAATGCCAGATTTTGCATGTTCCATAAAATCAATACCATTACATGGTCCCTCACTCTGAACAATAATAGGACATTGGTGTTCTATTAATAGGTGGCACCAGCAAAATGAAAGTTAACAGTGTCAATAAAAACAGTGCACAGTACTAGCCTTATGAATACGGTATTACATGCATACCATTATTTCGCTGCAAATTGATTAAGTTGTGAAGTAGCTTGGAGGTCATCAAATTGCCTGTAACTTCTAATTCTAAATGTAAAGTCTCTTCAGAATAATTTTGAGTTGTGAGCTTACATTTAATGTATTGTCTATTTCATATGAATGTTGTAATGTTTGTGGCTTAATGTAAACTTTCTTAATAAAGTGTTGTTTTAGGTTTTAACAGGCAAGTCTTTTTGTGTTCCTGTAGTCACCTCCGTCAGACATTGTGTCAAGGACATGTCAACAGTCGTACTGATATTAAGCTAATTGTTGGGCAAAATAGATTCATTGTACTTAAAATCTTGTTGAACTGTTAAAATAGTTCTTATTTTATAACTTTCAAACATATTTTTATTTTTCTGATTTGGTTAAAAATGTGTGTCTTAAAGATAGAGCTGGATTTCATAAAAATCAGTGTTGGATGTATTTGTCAATTTAAAAAAAAAAAAAAAAACATAAAAATATCCCACCTTTTTTTTCTTGTGTAGCACAATACAATATTCAACTATAAAAGATGAAAACTCTTAAACTTTCTCTGGTTAAAAATACTAACATGACATGCTTTTTACTTTCTCTGACAAGTTGAAAAAAATCTCTGCTATCAATTACATAAACTTTTTTATGAAAAAATATTGTGGTGAGAAGGTTGAAACTTTACATTAATTACTAACTCATACTGTGGTCTATTTAAAAATCATACCATTTCGTCCCTACTCTCAAGAATCAGTGACCACCTGACTGTATGTGCAGTGTTAAACAGTATAGAATCAGACAACAATGTTTGCAGTCATTCATATTCTCAATTTCTGAGCCAGCACCAGTTTGTACTAACACATGTAATGATTAGCACTACTGGAGATAAAATGTCATTCTGCCTGCTTATAGTGTAATAGGCTATATGAAAATCTTAATACTGTATATTCTCTGGATTTTCTTTAGACAAAAGCCTGCAAAGCAGTGCAGTACATTAGACACTCACAAAGGTGTTCAGTCAGGAAAACTAATGCGATAGAGAATAATATATATTAAAGCTTAGACAACAAATACTGTTATATTATTATTTCTTAGCAGATGCCCTTATACATATTTTCATTAAATCTTTGGCCTCGCCCTTCGATGTAACCCTCCTCATAATTTAGTTTGCTGATAGTGGAGAGGCTGACTGTAGGGAAACCATGGGCAGGGGGTCAGGATAGCTGCCCACTTGACGAAGCTGAAAAACAGGTGGAGGCTGGGGAGATGGAGGCAAACTGACGTATAGTGGGGACGAATGGATTGAGGTAATATATAAAGCCCATTCTAGCTGACCATTGGAGGTCTTGTTTATCGAATAACAAATGAGATACTTGCCATTTGACTGCCGAATGTTCTGGTAATGAGAGTGTCTAATATACTTGATGTTTACAATCTTAAATTATGGATTGTACCGCCACCATGTGGATATTTGCAGTATGATCAGGGGACCGGCTGATTATCAGTCATTTAGACACACTTTCAGGAAGTGTCCTATTGCGTGTGCTTGGTATCTATTACCAGTGTTGTAATAAAAAAAGATGACACATAAATAACATGTAATGGATGTTTGGGATTAAGGGCACTGAAGACAGAAGTCTTCTATTTATGCAAATAGCAGGTATAGCAGAAAGAGGCCGTGTGAGCAATCCCCACTGTGCCTTGTGTGTGTGTAGTGAAAGGTTAGATCATGAACTGAGATTATATAAATACTGTATTTAGCTTTAGCCATGAATATGTGATGATGCAGTATTGGGCATTTATTTGATTTATGATTACCGGTATATGGACTTCAGAACTGGGGATGCCAGTTTATATCATTTACATTTTCCTAATATTTAATTTCTTCCTTGTTCATCATGGCTGATTGTGAGGCAGTGAGGATACACAGTAGCATTGTTTGAGGCAACATTAACATTGGTAAGTTGTTTCTTTCTAGTTTCTAGAATTATTTATTTATTCTGCAGACACCTTTATCCAAGGCGATTTACAGAGATTAGGGTGTGTGAACTATGCACAACTGCAGTCACTTGTGTCTCACCCGAAAGCACAAGGAGGTTAAATGACTTGCTCAGGGTCACATAATGAGTCAGTGATTTGAACCAGGGACCTGCTGGTTACAAGCCCTTTTCTTTAAGCACTGGACTACACAGCCTACTTACACTGGGGGAAAACATGCTTTATTGGAACAAAAAGTAGGGCTATCTGGAGCACAAAACACACTGAATAAGTGTATTGTATTTTATTTCTAATAATCTGAGCTTTGTCTAAAAATACAGAAGTAAGATTAGAAAAGATAAACATAAGAGCCCTTAAACAAAAGCAGTTTAAAAATATGAATATCAGTACATGATAAAATACAGTTGATTATTATTATTATTTATTTCTTAGCAGACGCCCTTATCCAATGTGACTTACAGTCGTAAACAAAAATACATTTCAAGAATCACAGTACAAGTATTAATACAAATTAAGAGCAAGATAAAACACAATGACTGATACTTGTAATGAAGCGTTTTACATAGAAAGTTTAATGTACAACGAGTCAAAAGGATTCCTCACTCCTTAAAAGGAACCACCTTCTTGCCAGCAACATAAACTTCTACCATATTCCGGTCATCGCCTAAAAAAAAAAGATAATTGAGAAGTGAATGTAAATAATTTCACAATAAAGGGGGTTCTTGAAATAATGACAGCATAGACAAAACATATTTCTTTATTTCACAGGCTTTGGGATTTTATATTAATAAGAGTATAACACTGTGAAATAGTGATGATTACTTGATACACAATTATAAATCGTTTGAGATTACATTTGAGTTTCCACAGCTCACCACTGTTATAATGTATCATACTGTAGTTAATTACACACAAGCACAATATTATTTCCAGAGAAAAGAACAACTTGATCAAAGCAAAGTTAAGCTGCACTTCCAAAACAAATGTATATTATTATTATTTGTTTATTTAGCAGAGGCCTTTATCCAAGACGACTTCCAGAGACTATGGTGTGTGAACTATGCATCAGCTGCAGAGTGACTTACAATTACGTCTCACCCGAAAGACGGAGCACAAGAAGGTTAAGTGACTTGCTCAGGGTCACACAATGAGTCAGTGGCTAAGGTGGAATTTGAACCGGGGACCTCCTGGTTACAAGCCCTTTTCTTTAACCACTGGACCACACAGCCTCCTTTCAACACAAAATATCCTTTCACAAATTCAGATTACTATCAGTAGTGAATACATTCAGCAGGTTAATGATTGCCAAGCAGTGATTTACTGGTGTCTGTCAGAATTTTATTATTATTATTATTATTATTATTATTATTATTATTATTTGTTTATTTAGCAGACGCCTTTATCCAAGGCGATTTACAGAGACTAGGGTGTGTGAACTATGCATCAGCTGCAGAGTCAGTTACAACTACGTCTCACCCGAAAGACGGAGCACAAGGAGGTTGATACCTCGTTTCCACAAATTTTATTTCCATACTGTGTCAGCACGGTACTCAAATGGCATAGTAATGAAAGCATGCCAGGCTGTCCCCATGAAAAGTGTAATTCTGTGTAATGACGCAATACCTAGAATGGTAGCCATGGTAATAACTGTAAACGCAGAAATGTTAAGATGGAGTTTTTAAATGCGATGTTGTTTATTTTAGCGATGGTGTTCAACTTTATTATACATAAAACAATTACAGAAGAAATAAAAAAGACAACGTAAAGCCCGCTACAGAAGATTTACATCGTCACTCAGAAGGCAAAGGATAGCAAATAGAAAGGCAGCCTACGGCTTTTTAAATTTTTTTTACTTTTCTTCTTTAGCTAGATACTTTCATGTGGATTTTCAAATGGGTGCAATCCAGTCCTACTTAAATCCTGCACCAACTCTACGCTCACCTGCATGCACTTGGTTGGCATGGATTTTAAATGATCACAGTCCTCCAGAACTGGTAGCGCTGGAGATCGCAGCTGTAACCTGAGGAAGGTGTATTGCATGCATTGAAAGGCTATTTTGTAATGAACCACCCTAGTTAAATGAGGTGTGTGTGTGTGTGTGTGTGTGTGTGTGTGTGTGTGTGTGTGTGTGTGTGACTCCCAATAGATAAAGCATCCAATATATACATTAATTATTGTAATGATATTCCATGTCAATAACTTATTTAGGACAGTATTTCTTTTTACAAATCAATAATTAAAAAATAAAAAAAGAAAGAAACGAAGAAATAGGCTAGACAGAAAAAAATAACCACAACCTTTATTCTATGCTTATACTTTCTAGCTTGCTCTACTTGGGACTGCATCGTTTAGGTCAGCAACTCTTATAAAAACTCCTTATATTTACAATAGTCAACCTTCAATTTTTTAATTTTGTCACGACACTGGACACCATTTCTTTCAATTGTGCTTCTTAATACTGGGATATTTGGTTATATGCCTTCATGTTCCTGACTGCGGTTTTTAGCTGTTTTTGGATGTTATATTCACCCCATGTTTTTATCAGCATTTTAATTTTGTAATCCTCCCACGGAGCTTGTTTAACCGACATTTTTTTTTTTTTACTCTTCATTCTTGTACCGTTGCATAGTCTCGCGCACAACAATCAGTGTCGTGGAAACGAGGTATAAGTGACTTGCTCAGGGTCACACAATGAGTCAGTGACTGAGGTGGGATTTGAACCAGGGACCTCCTGGTTACAAGCCCATTTCTTTAACCACTGGACCACACAGCCACAACTATATATTTCTGGGAACAATACACTCAAAAGAATACAGAGCATTTGACTGCTGCTTTTAAAAAGAGCTATGTATCAAGCTATGTATCAAACCTTATATTTTTAAAAAATATTAATACCTCTTTCAATTCTAAGTAACTTTGATTGTGCATTTTGTGATTTATTTTTTCTAGACTGCACTAGCAGTCTTTTTTGAGTGGTGTCCTAGATCTTGGAATTCAGCAGTGTTTAAAAATGTTACCTGTGTTGGCCCTGTGGGCACAAAGTGAATAAATGAAACAAAAAATGTATGCACCAGTCTTAGGAATTAAATCATACTCACCCAAGTTTAAGAACTTTTCAACAACAACCTGAAAGGTAAACACATTGCAAATAATCAATGGTAGACACACATTTGCCTCTAATACATATACTAGATAGGGATGTGCAAAGTGGCAAAAATGGGCTTACAGTTTACAAGTATACCACTAAATGTAAGTGTTTAAGTCTTTTAGAAGCCTTTTCAGAAGCAGCTCCCATGTTTGAAAAATGACATAAAGTCCTACAACATTAGGACTTAATAACCTACAGCAGAAACAGCAATTCAGTGATGTTTCTTGGTAAATAGTAATGTATTGTTTCACTGTTAATCAACGTGAATACATGTAAATGATTGATCAATGAATAAATACCTCAAAAGTATCACCGGCAAAAACATCGAAAGGCCCGCCTGGGATTGAAGGACTCACAAGCACTGCATCAAAGTCCTTGCCCACTTCAAAGTTTCCAATGGTGTCTTCCAAAGCCAATGCTGTTAAAACACATATTCTCTATTTAATGCATTCATTTCAGCAAACTTTGTTCTTAAATCAAGGATACTCATTAATGCCTATTATGAGTTATAGGAATGGTCATTAAAAGGTTCCATTTGATTTTTTTTTTTTTTTTTTTTTTTTAACTTCAAGGCTTGGTTTACCAATAGTTTGTATTTAGAACAGTCAACTGTTTCACCTTCTAAAAATACTGTACAGCAACTACTGTTAGGATAATAAACTGCAATAACTAGGATTTTACATTCTGTATACTTAAACATAAATCATAAACGGAACACAAGATTCCAGGCAGCAACCTATTTTTACCATGTTCTTTGTTCTTAAAATGTATTCGGTTTACATAATTACAGCAACTCTTAATTATCCGTGAAAAAAGGTCAGGGCCGGATTAACCTATATGCAAATTATGCTATATTATTATTTTATTATTATTTATTTCTTAGCAGACACCCTTATCCAGGGCGACTTACAATTGTTACAAGATATCACATTATTTTTACATACAATTACATTTTTTTTTTTTTTAACACATTATTTTTTACATATAATTACTCATTTATACAGTTGGGTTTTTACTGGAGCAATCTAGGTAAAGTACCTTGCTCAAGGGTACAGCAGCAGCGTCCCCCACCTGGGATTGAACCCACGACACTCCGGTCAAGAGTCCAGAGCCCTAACAACCACTCCACACTATAGCTTAGCTATAGCTTAGGCTCCCCCGTAGAATTGGGGCCCCCCGCGAGGTCGGCGTTTGTTTGGGGCATTTGACAAAAACTGCATGCGGACGGACGGGCCCACACACAGGAAGAGAGTTGCACATAAGCTTGCTTTCGGTTTAATTTTGTTCTTTTATGACAGCTAGGCATTTATTTCTCGATTACAGCATACCTAGTCTCCGAGTCTCTCATGCAAGCAGCTTCCTGCTAATGTACAATATCAAATGCTCCACACCCTCTGAATATCTCATAGGGAGCTCAAAGCAACCCACGAACACATATGAGTGAGTCTCAACGGGGCTGACGGACCACCCTGTACTGAATGAACTATCCTTAAGAGTGCAGAAAATAAAAACACGTGTTCACAGCGCTGTATTGGGGCATAACCATAGAACTGTAAGAACAATATAGGCTATGTAATAATCGCAGACCGATGGACACACCAGTGGTGATGCCAAGGGGAGGTGAGGGGTATCGGGTGCCACCCAGTGTTGCCAAGTCTCACGAGAAAGAAAAATAAAAAGCAGCACTGCTTCACTCAGATGAGGATTGGTCATAGAAGTTCGTAAATAGGTTTTAACCAAACTTAAAAATGAAAACAGACGCTCACTGCTTGCAGTGGTTACTAGAAGAGTGATGACTACCTTGATGATTTTTAGTAATTCAGAGCATACAATTTGTAATGGTCGCAAATCTTTGTACAACTCAAACAGATCTTTTGGCTTTTCACTTTTTTCAGAAAGGTGTCTCTTGGCAACAGTAAATTTGAGACTGCAAAATCATTTTATCCACACCAATGCTCTAATAAGAATGTGCAATTACAGAAAGATGCTCACATTTTAATTAGTCTCCTGTATCATGATCCAATGCTGAAATTGCTTTCAGAAGAGGCATATTCTCAGTAAAGCACCTATCAAATTCTGAAAGAAACCTATCTACTATTTCAAAGTATTCTATTTTGTCCTTCAATTCAAAAGAAAGAGATATGCTGCTAGAACTCTCCGCATTTCTTCCCAATTGTGGAGTCTGTGAGAAACTGCGTCAGTCATAATGACACCTTCTGAACTCATCTAGAACACCCCTGACCTTTAGTCGCATTCATTTCTAAAGCTTTCTCGATATCATAAGACTTGGCTGCATCAAAAAGGCTAGAGAAAGAAGTATCAAATCGCATGCTTTGTAATTTGTTCCTGGTTGACTCTGAGCAAGCTTGCTTTTGAAATCAAAACATCACTAGACTGAAGCTGATCTGATAGACTATTGGTGGCACGGAGAACCTGCTCTACAATATATTGAGAAGTTTGTCTCGCAATCCTATAGCTTCAGCTGCTCTAAAACTTCAAGCAAACAAACACAGCGAAGTTTAACTTTTGAAACTGAACGATACCTGTAAGACCACCTGGTTACAGCAGTTCGCTCAAGTGCTAGGACTTCAGCTTTCTGAGCCTCAATAAAAAGCTGATACCTGGTCTTGCTGTTGGTAATGAATATGTAAAGTGAAAAAGAAGAAAGCTCACCAATGTTTCTAATGCAGTCACCAAGAACAAGATTCAGTCTATGTGCATGGCAATGAATATAGATTGCTTGAGGAACCTTTTCCCTTAATCGTGCCTGTACTCCATTAAAGAACCATTCAAAACACTTGCTCCATCATAGCATTGAGCAATGCAGTTTGACCAGTTCAAGCCAGTTTGCTGAATTTCTTTGTAAATGAAATCATCTAAACTGGCTGCATTAAGCTACTCTGTATGAAACCCTATAAAACGTTCCTTAACTTTCCCTTCACTAAAGTACCTTACTAAAATGGCAAGTTGTTCCTTGTTAGACAAATCTTTTGTTTCATCTACCAGAATTGAAAAGTACTCGGCTTCCGAAATGGTTTCCCTAACGTGTTTACCAATTACCGAAATGAAATCGTTTTGGTACTGGGGACTTGTATAATGGCCATACCGACGTTCAGGCTTTGTTTTGAGAGTGGAATTTAACTCTGTGATAAGCTGAAGCATTTCAATAAAATCTCCAGCATTGAAATGACCATGAAATGCTAGACTCTGTCTGCTCAAAAGTGCTGTAACTTTAGAAGCTCACATGTTATCTGTTTTCCTCAATTTCTTGTTGTCTCACTGAGGACAAACACGATGCAACTGACTGACGAGAGCCAGACTGAATATCCTTGAAATGAGACCATGCGACCATGTTCTTAATATGCCGCTCACTAGCTTGATGATTTTTAAACAGAGCAGATATATCTTTCCATTTCCGAGCTCCAACGTCTATAAAAACTCGCTTACCAATCTTTTCACCTTTTCGAACTGCAGATCCTACAACAAAAGCAATATACTGCATCTTGTGAAATGGAGTACTCTAACCAAGTAAAAGCTTCAAAATAAATGACTCTGAATTTCCTATTATAGGTTATTAGGGTATTCTGTCAGTCTTAGTTGACATGGACCATAATAGGGTGTTTTAGAAGTGTCCTGTATGTCTGTTGTGGACGTGTGTGACTGAAGGCTGAGATTCAGGAACTTCTAAAGATAGAGGAGGAGACTAGCTCAGTGAAACTGTAGATGTCAATGGGAATACTGGAGTAGCAAGCGAAGAACTTTCTCTGACTGCACCTGATGCTTTAATGTACGGTGTCCATATTAGGATAATAATATCTAAAGCTGAATAATTATAATCGTTTTCGTGAGGTAATGCTTGCCATTGTACATTTCAATGCAAGCAAAGCAAGCCCAAAAAAGCATAATAAATACTTGTTTAAAAAATATGCTCCTTAAAAGTACACATTCTTGTAATGTTATTTTGCACAAAAGCATATTTTATTATATATATATATATATATATATATATATATATATATATATATATATATATATATATATATATATATATATATATGTATGTGTTACAACCTGGAATTAAAATGGATTTAATTAGGATTTTTTTGTCACTGATCTACATAACATAGTCCATAATGTTGAAGTGGGGGAAACAATCTACATATTTTTCAAAATTATTTACAAATAAAAAACTGAAAAGTCTTGATTGCATAAGTATTCACCCCCTTTGCTGTGACAACCCTAAATAAGCTCTGGTGCAACCAATTGCCTTCAGAAGTCACATAATTAGTTGAATGGAGTCCACCTGTGTGTAATTAAAGCGTCACATGATCTCAGATTAAATACACCTGTTTCTGGAAGGCCCCAGAGTTTGTTAGAGAGCATATCTAAACAAACAACATTATGAAGACCAAGGAGCTATCAAAACAAGTCCGGGATAAAGTTCTGGAGAAGCACCAATCAGGGTTGGGTTATAAAAAATATCCCAAGCTTTGAACATCCCCCAGAGCACCGTTAAATCCATTATTAAAAAATTGAAAGAATATGGCACAACCGCGACTCTGCCTAGAGAAGGCCGTCCACCAAAACTCAGTGACCAGGTAAGGAGGGCATTAGTCAGAGAAGCAACCAAGAGGCCAATGGTAACTCTGAAGGAGCTGGAGAGATCCACAGCTGAGATGGGAGAAACCATCCATGGGACAACTTTATCCCGGACGCTCCACAAAGTTGGGCTTTATGGAAGAGTGGCGAGAAGAAAGCCATTGCTGAAAAAAACCCATATCAAATCCCGTTTGGATTTTGCCAAAAGGCATGTGGGAGACACAGCAAACATGTGGAAAAAGGTTCTCTGGTCTGATGAGACCAAAATTGAACTTTTTGGCCTTAGCGCAAAACGCTATGTGTGGCGCAAAGCTAACACTACTAATCACCCTGAGAACACCATCCCCACGGTGAAGCATGGTGGTGGCAGCATCATGTTATGGGGATGCTTTTCATTGGCAGGGACTGGGAAACTGGTCAGGATTGAGGGCAAGATGGAGGGAGCCAAATACAGGGAAATTCTAGAGGAAAACCTGTTTCAGTCTGCAAGAGACCTGGGACTGGGGCGGAGGTTCACCTTCCAGCAGGACAATGACCCTAAACACACAGCCAAAGCTACACTGGAGTGGTTTAAAAACAAGAACCTGAATGTCTTAGAATGGCCCAGTCAAAGCCCAGACCTCAATCCGACTGAGAATCTGCGGCAAGACTTGGAAATTGCTGTTCACCAACGGTCTCCATCCAACTTGACAGAGCTTGCAGGATCCAGATGTGCAAAGCTGGTAGAGACTTACCCAAAAAGACTCACAGCTGTAATTGCTGCCAAAGGTGCTTCTACCAAGTATTGACTCAGGGGGGTGAATACTTATGCAACCAACAAATGTCTTTTTTTTTGTTTAATTAAGTTTTGTGTCACAATAAAAAATATTTTGCACCTTCATAGTGTTAAGTATGTTGTGTAAATCAAATGGTAAAAATCCCAATTAAATCCATTTTAATTCCAGGTTGTAACACTACAAAATGTGGAAAAGTCCAAGGGGGGGTGAATACTTATGCAAGGCACTGTATATGTATGTAATATATATATATATATATATATATATATATATATATATATGCTTTTGTGCAAAATAACATTACAAGAATGTGTACTTTTAAGGAGTATTTTTAAACATGCCTTTTTGGGGCTTGCTTTGCTTGCATTGAAAATGTACAATGGCAAGCATTACCTCACGAAAACGATTATAATAATTTGGCTTTAGATATTATTAATATTACTTTTTTCAGCTCTCAGGCATTGAATGTGTTTAGTTATCTACGCCCCATTTAACTTTATTGGCTGATCTCTTCAGACCAACAAAAATTATGTGGGAGGGAGGAGGGAGCATGACGGAGGGAGCACACAATGACTCCTTTTTGCCTGATGTACGAAGACGTCCTAATATGGACACCGTATCAATGGAACTTTCACTGACTGCACCTGACGCTTCATTGCTGGTAGATTCTGTGCATGTCCTGCACCTGTATCCACTTAACTACTTTGCCACATATACCCAGCTTCATACATGACAGCGGTGCCATATACAGTTGCTACAATTTGGTAGTGGATTTTAATATAAATTTTGTTGAAGTAATATGCATTATACAAATCAAAAGATTGAATTGTGCATGTGAGTGACATGTAATGTGTGATTTATAGTATTTACACATTGTCAAACGATTTTTGTTAACAGAGGAAAGAAAAAAAACAAAAAAACAAAAATAAATAAAAACATACAGTGCATGAAGTGTCTGACGAATCTTTGAAGGTTTAAAACAATCTTCGAATTTCTGGCTAGTGAACGAACTTTCTAATACAGCCCTGAAGCTACGAATCATACAGATATTGTCTGTCAAGTAAACATCCGGGCTACTGTTTTTTTTTTGTTTGTTTCTTTCATGATATTGTGTATGTGACAGTCTCCCTGTGTGTGTGCTGGGTTAGGGTTAATAAAAAAAATAAAAATAAAAAATAAAAAACCACACACACACACACACACACTCGGGTCTGTATGCCACCCCTTCACCTCCCCTCTTCCAGAATCCTGGATTCGCCACTGGGACACACTGATGACATTTCTCACATTTTTATATGGCAGCTCTACAAATCGGGATAATATATATATGGTATTTCCCTCCATAATGAATTACAAAGTGCAATGCCAATCACATTGAATATAAAAGCTTTTTTTAAAATGCAATTCTCAAGTCTGCAAAACATAAGTGCCTAATTTTCGTTTGAAACTGGAAAATTAATGGTTACCATGCACAGTGGCACATGCATGATGGAAAATACTTTAAAGTGACTGCATCTGTATTTGTCACCTTCTCTTTTTAAATTGTCTGTGCAAACTCCATGGCCGAACATGTATAATAAAACCGTGCTCAGTTCTTCTCAGTGCTGTGAAAGAGCGGACTGGAAATGTCCGCTCCGCTCCAGCAACTACCCCGCTCCGCTCCCCCGCTCCATATACAATTGGCTCGCTCTGCTTCGCTCACACTCTATCCCAAACGCAGGGCTGGATTAACCAATAACACCATTCGCCATAATATGCATAGGGCCCCCAAAATGTGTTAGCGTAGGGCCCCTACGTCATTTAATCCGGCCCTGAAAAAGGTAGTACTGTAAAATAACTTTCTGTGGAATATGGAATTGGTGAACAGACAATTCGTGATTTAAAAAAAAGAGGAACAGTTGATTTCATACGCGAGAAGCTCTGATTCTTCAAGTGGGTGGTCTAGAAGAAAACCAATAAAAAAAAAGGATGCCCGACAACTTTAAGAAACTATAAAGTAAGTACAGTATGCTGTATGTTTTTTATATGTTTTTATAGGTTTTGCATTATCCATGTTTTCGTTTTATCCGGGGGATCCCTCCCTTCCATTAACCCAGATAAAATCGAGAGTTGACTGTATCTGCTTTTTGTGCCCACTTATATTACCCCCAATTTTCATCCAGGAACTCGTGAGCAGATGTCAGTGAGCTGAATTCCAGTTTTTTAGGCGGATATCAGGCGGATATTGTTGCTTTCTCAGAGTGCAAGGTTTGGTACTGTTTAAATACCCACCTTGGCTTCCTCCAAGGGTAGCTAATCGGAAGACTTCCTTGTAGGTCAGAGTCTCATACCCAGAAGTTTGAATAGTAAGAGCCTTGGAGGTGTCCAGAGCTCTCCTCATAGCATCAAGCATGGAAGGAGAATACCCACCAGAAACATCTAGCCAACAAAAAAAAAAAGGTTATATTTTGAATTACAAAGGGTGGAATTAAATGGTATAAAGCTAGCAAGAAACAGCTTGCAGGAGTCAGTGGTTGTGCAAGCGTTATGTAATTTACATTATTTCATTCCTCTCAAAAAAAATGCCTTTGTACTTGCTTCAAATTTTGTCCACTGTTTCAGTGCAGTTTCTTGTTATGGGCAGTGGAGTCACTTAAGGGACATGCCATGTCTGTCCATGCCAACCCAACATAGGTTTCTACATATTTCTCATATTTAAATATAAGAAAGAATCATAGCAGATATTAATAGTCACACTTTTTTTAAGACTAGAACTGAAAATCACTGAATGCAACTGAAAAGTAGTAGCTGAAAAGTATTATTATCCCACTTTCATTAACAATACTCACCTGTGCCCAGCCCAATCTTCACCTTGTGCTTTAAAACATTACGAACATCCAGCAACCCACTGCAAAGCCTACATAAAACAGAACATACCAGTAAAGCCCTTCTTGAAAAAACAGCAAAAAACAAATTAACTCCAAATGCAGGTTTTCAAAGAATCATGACAAGGAGGAACATGGGCTTTAAATATTATCACCAAGGCTTGTGTTGTAATGAATATTGAATTGTAGAAGTCATACTGTACTTTATATACTGCTGCAATGAACAAGTGACACCACAAAAGACACCAGAATACATAAAATGATGTACAGCCAGTGGTGACAACACTCATTGGCAGGGTTTTCATGGAAAAATAATAAGTCTTACATTTTTCTCATGGTATTTTGGTAGTACAGTTCATGTAAATTTGGCTTTCTATGTAGTTTAGGGAGAAAAGTGCCCTTTCCAAATGCAAATAACCTAATTAATATAAAAAATGTGGGAGGGTACATTTAAAAGTTTCTGTAGTTCGCTCAACTATTAATAATTCTGCAGCTTTCTTAAACTGGGTTTTCACAAATGTTTTAGTTTGTGTTGAAGCACTGCAAGTGCAGCAAAAAAATATTTTTTAAAAAAAGCACAGGAAAAAACAAAAACCCAAATATGGCATTACACAAATACAAAAAAAAAATCCATAAGAAAGCACTGTGTACTATCTTGTATTATTTGCTAAACATTTGACTGTAATATATATATATATATATATATATATATATATATATATATATATATATATATATATATATATATAGTGATGGCTTGCCTTCCAGTCACAGACCTTTTCTCCTTTAAACACAGACTTGACAGCCGGAATGCAGTGAAAACACCGTAGCGTGTTTATTATTTACAATACACAAAATAAAAAAAAACAAAAAAAAGCCTAACCCGTTCTCGGGCCCTATCTAAACAGTTGTTGTTACTAACTAAATACGAGGCAGGATAAGCCTGTTCCCTCGTCGTCAAAACCTAATCGCAATCCAAAAGTTAAAATCCAAATACCTGTTTCAGTGTTCATTTACCAGTAACCCAAATAACAAATAACTTTCTTCCACTCACTCTCCAATCAACAGCTAAACTCCTCATGTTCTCCCTCGTCGTCACTCACACACAGAGTTAAAAACCAATCAATTACATTGTTGAAGATTAAATTATTAACTAATTTGGACTGGAGCCAACCCTGACTCCAGTAGCTTCCACACAGTCCTAATGCCGCTATGTATTGTCCCTGCACAACAAGTAGTGTTTACCAACCAGTTTGTTTATCTTGTTTTCTCAATTTTACTTACCAATCCCTTACAATATATATATATATATATATATATATATATATATATATATATATATATATATATATATATATATAGTGGTAGTGAGGGGTAAAATAATTGATGGAAGGTACATTAGCTCAGGAGTTCAGCAAGGCATGTTTCCTTTGAAATCTGAATAGAGGGAAATGTAGTCCTGATTTTAAACTGGGGGACACCATTTCCCCATCAGGCATTGCGCGGACTCTGGGCTGATCAATTACCAGCACCTGTATACACTAAGCCTCTGTATAAAAGGAAGGGAAACCCTGCACACAGGTGTGGTGGTAAGGCTGAGGCCTACAAATGGGTTGTTGGAGAACATGAATTAACCATTAAATAAGTACTGCATAGCAGTACTTGGAAGTTGGCCTGTCAGTTTGGCGTGAAGTTTAAATACCATGGCTGTCAAATTTGTATGCAGCCTGAGATCACAATAATGTTACGAAAAATGACAAATAAAAATAATAATAATATGAAAACATGTCGATTATGCCACTCTTAAAAATTCAAGTGGGCACATTATCTTTCAAAAATGTACCTAGCTGATTTTACCGAGGCTGCCTAAAAGTACACTACGACCCTGGCTATTTCTCTTCAAAAGACTTTTAACCTGTGAAGGAGCTTAAGAATTTTAAGATATTAAATGTTGTACAATGTTGGTTTTTATGCTGCAGTAATGAGTTATTTTGTAGCAAAATGTGGTTAAGGGTGGGAGAATTTTGTTTTAGCAGTGTATCGCAGATACTCTTTTTTGCAAGAGCTGCATACCACAGAGAAAGGGAAATGTTTATTGTCTAAAACACTGATTGGCTACTGACACATCATGAGTTACTTTTATTAATCTAACATATAACAGATTCTGCTTTCGATATGATTAAGTTTAAAACTTTTTTATAAAACTAAAATATCTTTGTAAACTTCCGGTTGATATTATGTTTTGCTAATTTGTCTGTACAATGCTATGCTAAGCTAAAACCAGGTTGTGAAAGTGGGAGTGCATGAGCAGATTTGGTTTCAAGGTTCCTCTCCCTGTGCTGTGGGTCTGTCTCCTTGCAGAATTCTGCTTAGCCTGCAAAATGATGATGTGGACACAGAATGGTACAGTGTTTGGTAACCTTGAGGTCAGCAACTCATTTTTGGCTGGTTGCCAAAGGGTGCTGTCTTTCTTTATTGGATATTAATAAGTTGTTTGTGCACCCGTATAAACACCATTGTTGAATGTGTACATGTCAGAGAATCATTTACAAACTGCCTGTGTTTGCTTCTCTCCAGAATTCTTCTGAATCAAGCTGTATTGCTTCTTATCAACTCTCGGAGAATCTGTATTTCAGTTTTGGTCCCTACACCTGCAAACCAGCAATTACGATTTCTCTTTTCTGCCAGTGATCCCAAAACATTCTTCAGTAGAACTGTACCAGTGCTGTCATCCTTGCATTCCATTTTGCCATTCAAAACTATACTCCAATCCCACGTTTGTTCAGCAGTTCACCATCTTGTAAACTCATCTACATCCATTCTACACAATTGTAACTTGAAAGTCAAGGTGTTAACGATTGCACTTCCTAACCAAGAGGGCGTGACTAAAGGTACAAATAGGGGACGTGGCTTTGGTGATCTGTTCCTTTGTTTATGGTTAAAAGAACGCTAAAGGACGAGCGAAATATAACCATGAGTGTTTTGTGTATGTTTGTTTTGTCGAGTCTAATTGTACTGTTTGTTATTTATTAGACGGCCAACACGATCCGGAGCTGTCGCTTAAGGCCAGCACAAACCCGGACAACAATGCACCATTGTTCACGGATTCATTGTATATTCACCACTTGCACGTTAGCACTCACTGTGGACTTGTGATCGTGTGTGTGTCTTGTGTATGTTTAATAACTGTGTTTATTATTTCAGGACTGTAACCCGTAGTTAAACAGTGCAATACACATTGCTGTGTATTGTCTGGGATTATTATTTGCGGTCACAAAAGACCTGGAATCCTTACTAAACTCATGCAGACGGTGACCATCTCCTGAGTTAATTAATTAATTAATTGTTGCTAATCGGGAGATTGTCACTGAATATAAACCTGCAGCTCTCTACCCTCAGAGAGAGTGTACAGAGGAGAGTATGGGAGAGCGAGCAAGGAGAGCTAAAAACAACTGCTAAGCATGCTGGTTTACATCAGCACGATAGTTATTTGTTTATTTGTTTGGCCAACGTGCCTTTTTGTTTGTTGTGTTTTGTTTAGTTTAAATATTTTGTTTGTTTTATTATTTAATAAAATAGCTGAGCGCTGTAGTGCTCAGTTTCACCACCTCCATCCATTGTTTGGTTTCTGTTACTTCCTGGTCCGTGACATCACTACCCACACGTCACTGCAACAACAGCTCAGCCACAGGGACAAAATGATGGTACCACCCAGACATCCCAAAAAAGGGCTGAACAGCTTTGAAATTAGGTGGTATGGGGAACTGTTGTATGGCACTAGTTTTTTCAGGATCAGTCTAGACTAGATGTCCAAGAAACTTAATTTGCTTTTGACAAAAATGGCTTTTCTTCATGTTGAGGGTGAGTCCAGCTGCTTCCAACTTAGCAAGTACAGCTTGGATATCCTGGAAAAGTTGCTGTAAAGTTTGAGAATAGACAATAATATCGTCTCTATAAACAAAGCAAATTTTCACTCAAAGATCTCCAATGTAGTCTCCATTAAGCGCTGGAATGTTGCAGCTGCATTTTTCAAGCCAAAGGGTATGACCCTAAATTGAAAAAGTCCATAAGAAACAAAAGTGGTCTTGTTTCAGCTGTCCAGTTCCATCGCCACTTGCCAGTATCCACTATTAAGATCTCAAGTAGTAAATAGTGAAGCTCCAGCTAGTGACTTTAGGATTTCAGTGATAGTAGGTAAAGGGTATGCATCCTCTTCAGTGATGGAATTTAGCTTCTGGTAATCTACACAGAAGCGAAGCCCTCCAGTCTTTTTTTGGAATTAACATGATTGGAGAGGCCCAGACAGAAAAAGATGGCTTAATGATTTTATTAGTCAACATCTTTTCAATCCGTTCCTTCACTATTACCTGTTTGTAAGAAGTGAGATGATTCACTATTACCTGTTTGTAAGAAGTGAGGCTTCTGCTTCATTGGAATTTCATGACTGGTGTATATTCTGTGACACAATACATCAGTACGTCCAAGTTCCGAGGTACACACAGGATCATTATTTCTTAAAATTTCCATCAAATGGGGCTTTTCAGATTCATTCAAATATGATTGCCTCACTGCACTGTGAATGAGACTAAGTATGTCTTCTTTTTCTTCTATAGAAGAAGTCATAATCCATGTAGGCACTGTCACAAATGGTTCTCGCACGTCCCTTTTGTGCTATAAGTCATTAGATCCTTTTGCATGGAAGGCCTCAGTTGCAAGGGTGTGCAGTTCTTTGATGGACCCAGATTCAGTTAAAATCTGTTTGCCCACTGACAATGGGAATGAGAATGTAGAAATGGGAGCCACTACACCAGGTCCACCAGAGGTTTCCTCGCTCTGGGGGGGGTCCTCTCCACAGCGCGGATGGCCTCCAATCTATAGCCTGTCCCTACAAACCTCTCCATGTCCTTCTGTTTTCCCGCTTGCGTTTATGTGTGTGGCATGCAGACTTTTCTTTTTCCTGTCCCACGAGTGCAGTTCTGCGGGGAGCCACACCTGTTCTTTCACAGCTCATGCGCTTTAGCCTCTAATCTATACGCCTTTCACTTGTCCTAACCCTCTTCCCCTTTTCATCCAGTTCCCATGGGCATCCAGTGGGTGCCCGGCCCTCACTTTGGGGCTCACGCCTGATGGAGGTCAGTTCTACGGACAGGACCTGTCTAGATCTTTCAGTATCCAGGTCCGGGTACCTTTCTGTCCCCCCAGGGTAGCCGGGTCTCCCTACCACCAGGCAAGCTGCCGGGACGGGTCCTCCGCCGAGGGGGGGGGGATTTCCTCTATCCATGTTTTCGGTCTCCAACCATACCGGACCATTTGTACCCTACTCTCCACAACCGCTCAAGCAGCTAGTGGACCTCCAAGCAGCAGGGGACCTGTCCTGTCTGTTTGACTTTGTCACTGACACTCTGTCGCCCAAGTCCCACAAGCACTCCATCCCCTTCTGCCTTTGCAGGCACCCCCGTGAATTTATTTTAACCAGAACTACTCAGAATGCGACTCATAGTGATTTTACAATTTTTACAATTTGTAATTCACCATAGCTCGTGTTATTTACTAATATTATCACACTGTGGTTTCTGTCTACTTACAGTTTAACTTTTCATTTTAAATTGAAACAGCAAAATGACCTTTGTGCCTTGTGCAAATACATATAGACAATAAAAAAGTAAATACACTACCAAGAACTTTTTACACTGTTATTGTACCAAATTAATCACGATATATTACTGATTCTAAATTTTGCGTGTTTAAATACATAGCAAAGACTCTCGCATCTCTATTTATCAATGTTCCAAAAACTCACTCTAGTTCACATTTTACTAAACATTGTTAAACTAATAAATAAACAATTACTGTAATGAACATTATCATATTCATCATAGTAAAGTTGAGTTCTTATCTGTAAACAGGAACACGTTTAAAGTTTGAAACTCATGGTCTGGAACTTGGTGTTATTTACATTATCGTCGATACACTGCGGTTTGAGGTTCAAGCTACATCTGCATATTTAAAGTGGTTGTAAGCTGAAAATACTTTTAAAACACCCTTTTCTTATACCAATACAATACTAACATAATTTTAATAGCAAAACTGTATTTATCTTAAGTATTTCAATTGTGGGGAAACCTCAACGTTATTAGAAATATATTTCAAGGGCAGTTCTCATCCCTCATTAAATC
The DNA here is from genome assembly GCF_902713425.1 of Acipenser ruthenus. Taxonomy (NCBI): domain Eukaryota; kingdom Metazoa; phylum Chordata; class Actinopteri; order Acipenseriformes; family Acipenseridae; genus Acipenser; species Acipenser ruthenus. The sequence continues at coordinate 45,004,853 of NC_081189.1, forward strand.
TGCATTACGCCACACTCACTGTAGTGCTCAATGCTGCCTCAGGGGCCGGTTGTAGTAAAGCGATCTGATCCTGGATCCAGACTCCGATCTGAGTGGAGCTTCAGTGCTCTTCGAAGACTAAATTCACGGCTTTGTAATTAAATTACTCAGAAGCGACTGAATAATAGCTATTTGCCACACTCATCACTCATGACAACATTGTGATTGGCGTAGGGATGTCTTTGAATCTTTTAATTAGACATACAAGGGACGCAATGTTTTGTTATACTTGTTTGTAACATATTTCATTATTTCAGACAGAGTAATCTTCATGCAGCCCCAGCTTCAGAAACTGCCATTCAAAACTATACTCCAATCCCACGTTTCTTCAGCACTTCACCGCCCTGAAAACTCATCTACATCCAGTCTAAACAATTGTAATTTGAAAGTCAAAGTGCTAACAGGCGTTTTTGTTTATGATTCTTCATCTATAAAAAATGTTGTGCTCTGCTCATCCTGGCTGCGTAGTTTCTCTCCACCTACTTTTTTACGCTCTCTCTCTACTACAGGGATATTTAAAGGACAACGTGAACAATTTTTTCTTAAAGTGACAGGGAAAGCCAACTTAATTAAATCACAACTGTGTTTATATTACTATTGTATAAATTGTACTGCTTTATGTTGCATTGCATTAAGGCATCAGAAAAAAATACATTAATAATAATGGTAATACAACATAATGTACACTAACATTGGTGTTGATTAATCAATAAATTAACAGTTTGTTGTATGGAAAAGTATTTCAAATGAATTTGGAATATTTAGTCAATTATGTCCATTTGTATTTAGTTTTGGTAGTGGAAGTATCCAGATTTGCATTTAGTTTTTCAATAAAAAGCAAAAATAGATTTGAATGTTCATCTATTAAACAGTTTTAATGTCAATTTCTTAAACAGTTTGTTAGTTACAGCAAAAATAGATTAATTGAAACTGATTTTCTAGTCATTTTGCTTAAGGGTTTTGAATGAATCTTATGGGTTTGAAAAGTATAATACACGGGTGACCATCAAAATGAGCTGACAGGTATGTTTAGGTATAGTAGAAAGTTGCATGGGGTTGCATCACAAACAGGATCTTCACTGCTGAAGTCTCTGGAACATAAGATACGGCTTTCGGACATGTTTCCATGCAAAAAAAACTTTGGTAAACGTGCGTGGCTTTTTAGCGTGAGAAGGCGATTTAGCCACCCTTTTAACTCGTACCATGGTTTGGCCACACACTTCTTTTAGTGTGAGGAATGTGTGTGATACGTGCATGCTAAATCACATTCTGACGACAATACAGAGAGAGAGAGTTTGGTTTCTAAACTGCATGGAAACCCTGCCATTGAAGCAATCAGCCGCATTTAAATAAAAAAAATAATAAAACAATGTTGTTCACTGACCTTTTTTTTCTGTTAACACATTGCATCATAAGGCAAATACATTAAAGGCTATTTGTTATTACAGGTACAAAGATGATTGTACTCTTGTGATTGACACAAACCTGTCCAAAGAGATTCTTTCACAGAATTCCAACAAGATGTAACAGGTTTAAATTACCAATGAGAGCAATACTCACGAGAGGTTTGAATTAGGGCAGTGAGAGATTGCAGCCCCTCTCTGATTGAAAATGTCCAGTTCTTTATCGGTGAGATGGCAGCCATGTGCCATCACAGTCTGTAAAAAATATATTGATATGTAAATCAGATACAGTACTGGAAAAAAAATATGGAAACAACAAATGATTGGGGATTTTATTGCCCATTTCCTCCTTACTCAGACCTTTACATTAGACAGAATAATTAACTTTATTTGTATTATTAAAAAGCTTAATAATTTACTTAAAAACTCAGTACTACATTTTTTTGAAAATATTTCCTGTTTAATAAGGACATTGAGAGCTGGTTACACAGATCCACATTAGCAGTAATCTTTAACCAATATAATATTGCGACTAGGACTACATTAACCAAGCTAAAATTACACAGTCGAAGATTGGTGGTAATAGGTGTCAAGTGAAACCAGCCGTAAGTCTGGTAAATAATAACTTACAACAAACAAAAAAATGTGCAGAACAGGGGGGGAGAAAGGGGAGCACATTTTAGATGGTGCTTTAGTCTGCTTACCTTATTGGTCAGAAGGTTGTATTTGTTATACACATCTGTGTAAGACTTGCAGTCGGGAAACATTTCCTTTACAATTTGCACCTCCTCTGTGTTTTCACTTATGTGGCTCTAAGTAAAATACAATCAAACATCTAAAATTCATATTTATAGAACATTACATTACAGATTCTATACAGAGTTCTTTATTAAACACATTGGGGGTTCATAAATATTATTTATTTCTTAGCAGATGCCCTTATCCAGGGCGACTTTCAATTGTTACAAGATATCACATTATTTTTTTACACATTATTTTTTACATACAATTACCCATTTATACAGTTAGGTTTTTACAGGAGCAATTTAGGTAAAGTACCTTGCTCAAGGGTACAGCAGCAGTGTCCCCCACCGGGGATTGAACCCATGACCCTCTGGTCTGGAGTCCAGAGCCCTAACCACTACTCCACACTGCTGCCCCTTTTTTGTCATGGTAGTTACATTATCATGACAGAAGGCAGTACTGTCAAAACTGCACCTTTTCCTCATTTGCATACACTTAAACTGATTCATAAAACAATTCGATGATGGTAAATGGCTTTTATTGGCATGAAAAATACCACATGCTCAATTGCTGGCAGTAATAATATACGCTTATCAATGGGAAAAGTTTAATGTTTTATTCTATTTTCGTTTGCTTGATGTTTTGCTGTCTGACATGATAATTTTGTTTATCGATGTTCATTTAACTTGAAACAAAAACACATTGGAAATGTGAAAAAATGCCAAGTTATCAAAAATGCCCAGCCATTTAAAGTAGAGATATCAAAAACACCTTGCCCAGCACAATGCAAATCGGCACAATTGTCAAAACGGTGGGGGCCAAGGTTTCCCCAATTGTTTCTACTAACTTGGCTTGTGTTTTTCAGGCACAATGAAAGCAGATCAAACGCATGAAAAACACAAGGCAAGTTAGTAGAAACAATTGGGGCAACCTTGGCCCCCATCGGTTTTACAGTTGTGCCTAGGCAAGGTTGTCCCAATGGTTTCTTGAAACTTGGCTTGTGTTTTTGATATATCTACTTTAAATGGCTGGGCACTTTTGATAACTTGGTGTTTTTTCACATTTCCAATGTGTTTTTGATTCAGATATCACTTCTGTGTGTGTGTGCGTGCGTGCGTGTGTGTGTGTGAACATTTAAATGCAAGAACATTTAAATGCAAAGTTATAATATTGGACACATTTCACAGCATTCAAAGTGTGAAGACTTTAAAAAAAAATTGTAATAGTTTTCAAACTTCCATATGCATAATGGTAGTAAAGAAGCATCTACATTTCCAAGACTTTATTGCTAGTTACTGATTTTGACTTTGGTTCAAAAGTATAAAAGCATACAAATGATAAAAAGGATGTACATTTCCCAAAATGTTCGACATTGTATTTATTTATATACTTGGCTACAAACTTATGGAGTCAATCGTCCATATGCATATCAATCGTAAAGTGAATGACATGAACATGTTTTTCCTTCTAATCTTCTGATTTTCTCAACTTACTCCAATGTACTCCAATTGTAAAGCATTAGATCTGTTGATAAAAGGCCACGTATATGTCCTCTGCATTTCTTGGCCATGGTTTGAGTTCAATAAGAGTCATCGCCACAACCCCCCCCCCCCCCACCCCACCCCACCCGAGTCAGCTCGGGGATCTGTGGTGTATATCTCCCTTTTTTTAACAATCTCCAGTTTTTCAAATCGACTATGATGTCTCAGTTTTCTCACATTTTTTTTTATTTTAGTGTAAAATAAAATTCGAAATAATTAGATGTTATAAAGGTATTTATATTTATTAATGTATATTTATAAGGAATATCGTGCAAAATCCAGCTATCCTCCCCTGAAGTGCTAACCAAGGAATATTCATGTTTTGGGGTTGCTCACTAATGATTGGTCAGCTGTCAGAGCTTTGACTTTCCCATTGGTTGCTAAAGCAGGGCCTTCAAGTGAGGCAGAGAACACCCTGGGAGATTTATGGCCCGACTCTGCTCACTCCTGATTGGTCGCCTGTCTAAAAAAAAGGTCATTCTTCGACTCACCTATTGGTTAAACTCACTCAAGACCTTCAACTGAAATGGAGAATACCCTCAACTGTTTTTCTTGCGTCTGGGTGTTGTTTTAGACTTATGAGGGGGAAATGCAGATCTCTTATTGGCTGATCACATCCCCTTCAGGAAACCCTTAGACTCTTAAAAAACCTCTAGTAAACCCTGTAAGTCATCTTGGATAAAGGCGTCAGAGAAATGAATACATAATAATTAGAGTAGTATGTTTCATAGTATAAGCAAGCACACTGTACGCAAGTGAGTGAGGCAACGTAATGTCATTTGACTGACAGAGAATACCTTGAAGGTCCTGACGGCACGCCATGGCATTTGCATGCACCCACTTTGTAGTGCCAGGCACTGTGAGGACACTCTGTGTATTCCACTCCTTTGTGTTTAATAATGGAAGATAGTTTGTAATTGCGGTTGTCCACATTAATTGTACTCTTGTGCACACCAGTAAAGTTGACATCTTGTCACTTTGTAATATTCCTGTTTGGCTTGTTTTTCAAAGCATAAGCTGGACTGCAAGCAGTCTTCCTGCTGACTGAAGGACTTCACGTTTCATTAGTGTGAATTGTTGGCATCAATGAATGTCCACTTCTGCTCCATATGAATTAGTTGTTCCAAACACATGGAATGTCTACCATCAGGAACATGCAGAGAGAAATCATGCCCCATTGTAAAAATTGACTGCAAGTGTTCCCTCAGAACATGGTAGCTTTTGCTGTTCCTGAATGTTGGTGACGGCTTGATGTACGAAATATAAACAATCTTTCACCAGGGATCCCTTGTCCGTGTTGGTCTGCTTCAAGCTTCTCAACTGAGGGCAATAAAGACCTGTCAGCCTGCTGTTCTCTGCAACTGCAGTTTCAAATGCCTTAATGCAGGTGGGGTCAAAGTTGATAAGGTCTACGCCACTTATATACCAGAGACTGTGGAGTTTACAACGCAACAAAATATGGAGTTGATGTTTTGGATCAGATGACATGGAAGTATTCTGTGAAAGCTGGCTCCCGACAGTGGTCTATTCAGGTGTTTTACAATGTATTGGACCTAGCAGCCATCAAGAGAAGAATTTACCAAGGAGAGAATATATTTTACAGTTAGCACAGGAACTTCGCAAGAAGCATTTGGAACAGAGGGAGACTGCCAAGCGTGTACCCACAGCTGAAGCTGGCAACCCCGCTGAGAGCCGCAAAAGATGCCAGTGCTAGGTTGGCAAGTGCAATAAAAATAAAACTTCAGACAGCTGTGCAGAAAGACGATGTGGAGAAGCGCATTATCTGTGTTGATTGTTTTTTTATAATTTATTGTGCTGTTCGCCTCCATAAAATCTTTTTTTCTAAATTTATTTATCTACGTTGTTCAGTTGCTTTTGCTCATCTGATAATAAACCGATTGCTGTTGAAAAGTTAAAAATGTATTGCTGTCGTTTCAGTTTTATAAATAGGTTTGTTGTAAACCCATGTCTGTTCAGATGTTTATTTATTTACATTTTCTTGTTTTGATTTGTAAAATAAATGTTCATATATATATATATATATATATATATATATATATATATATATATATATATATATATATATATATATATATATTACAGTGTTTTGAATACAGCCGTCCGAAAGAGTATATCTCCGGTCCTTCTAGTGTTAAGTGTCATGTCCTGACATTTGTGATGGTGATTGCGTGAGCACCGATGACTGGGAACTGCTCTCGAACAATGTAGGCCCTGTCCATGACTTCAAACTTAGACCTCAAGCGTTCAAAGGTATGCATGTGTTCATTGTTAAAATGGATGGTTATAGTTTTCACCATACTGGGGTTTTCCAGATAATAGGAAACAGCTTGAAGCTTCCCTATTTCCCCATTGATGAAACCAGTGGCAATGTCAATTCCTCTGAAGCATCAGTTTACAGCCTATTTTCACTTGTATTCTAGTTTCTAGTCCAGCTGTACAAATGCAGTCAGCCTTGTAAGCTTTCATTTTTGTGGTGTAGTCATGTAAGGTTTGCACAGTGCTATCATAGTGTCTTCATCACCATCTTCCAATGCTTTCTGCAATTGCATTATGGCCAGCTTTGTTAGGTGCAAAGTTTTGCACTGGTGTTCTTTCTTTGCGTCTGGGTTGTCATGGTAAGTTTTGCGTTGCTGTTCTTTATCTGTGTGTTGTAATGGTAACTTTTGTGCTGCATTAGTCGCTTTGGCTGTGGTTGACAGTAATACTGTTCTTGCTGTCGTTGTCATTGAGAGTGTGGATGTTGATGGTAGTGTTGTAGCTGTTGTTTTTGTTTTGTGTTTGGATTCTTACTGTAATGTTCCCGGTGTTGTCGTAGCTGTAGCTCTCGATTCTCATGGTAAATTTTCTCATGGAGTTAAATGGCCAAGAGCTTGTGAGAAAACTGCATGGGACTGTGGCAATGTGCCCCGCCCCTATGTGCATTTCTGTATTGTATGTTGCGTGTGGTGTGTTAATGTTGGTGTATAGAGATGGCTGCACGGCATATAAATGGGTGTGTGCAGCACGAGTTATTTAAAATGTATAATTGTATTTAGGCACGGGATTGCACATCATTTCACGTGCATTTAAAGTATATACTATGTGAGCACGAGGTTGCACATAATTAATTCACGTGCTGGGATTCAAGTGAATAATTAATTAGTAATTGAATCCCAGCACAACAGTATATATAGATGCACGTTTCATTCACTTGGGGTTGTGTGTTCGGGGAGTGGAGAACGGGAGAGAGAGAAGGAGAAACAAAAAGATATCAATTGCTATTGCGTGCTGCTAGGACCAGCACGATACTTGTTTATTTAAACTCACCGTGTTTGTTTGTGTGTCTGTCCGTGCACCGTTTAAGTGTTAGTCCGTTTTGTTTGTCTATTTATTTTGGCTTAAAGTGCCGTGTCCTGTCTTTTGTTTGTTTAAACCTTTTATTTATAATAAACAGCGCTTTCATCATTTCACTTCATCTTTCTCTGTGTGTTCATTTCCTGGATCTGACGGCACCACTGAGTCAGCCAGCCGTGTGACAGGGACACATGGATCTCTGTTTTGAGTTGGAAAGGTTAAGTGTAACAGTTGAAAAGCAGCTGGATAAATTTGGGGACATCATTTATACAATACCAGGCAGAAGGATATCTACATCATCAGATAGAAAGAAACGCAAATGGACGGAGACGTAGATGAATCACATTAGTTTACTGTAAAGCTACGTCTTAGTTGGTGTTTATTTTGGCGAGAGCCGAGTTTAAATCAGCATGAAGTTTTTTGTTTTTTGTTTTTTTTTGCTTTACCTTTTGGTTGTAGAAAAAGTTTTCTTGCTGATGAGTATGATGGGGCATGAAGAGTGTCATGTTGAAAAGTCATTTTTTTGTGGCTCTGGTTCTTGATACAGTTGTGCTGATACCGTAATGCCAATCTGACGGTTTATGAAACAGTGGGAAATAATTGCAGTGTTGTTGTGATTGTGGTTTTGGCTGTAGATCCCAATGGCACTGTTGTTCCTGGTGTACAGGTTTGGTATGTAGTACATGGTGATGCTGATGCCGATGCTGTGTTTGATTGACTGAAGCTTGACAGTTCTCTATGAGCTTTGATAAATTGTGCTGTGTTTGAATGATGGCTGTAGCATGATAATTGTGAGCTTTGGTGGAACCTGCTGTAGTTGAACGACAACTGCAGCACAATAGTACTGCTCCCGGGACTTTGGTGGATCCTGCTGTGTTTGATTAACTGAAGCATGGAAGTACTGGTGTAGCGTTTGTTGTCGGTTTTGCTGCCGTTCCTAGTGTGTTATTTTACTTTCTGTGAGTGGACTGTTTTCTTTTGGTGACTTATTGTTGATGTACATTTATCATTTTGTTAGTATTGCATATAATACTCATGTTTTTTTCTTTTTTTTTTTTTTTTTTTTTTAGTTCGAACAAGCATTTTTTTTTTGTAATGTAAATATCAAAATATGTATTGCTTTTGTGAAAGGGCATTTCTTTTGCTGTATAAAAAGTATGCATCTTTTAATGTGACCATTTGTGGTTTGTACAGGTAGTTTTTTATTATTTTTTTTATTTATTATTATTATGTATTTGCTTGTCAGACACAGTTATCCAGGGTGAGTTACAGAGGTAACAAGTTATTACAATATAGTTAAGAGCAAGTAGAAATTGAGAGTTACATTAAAGGGTACATTTACAAAATTGCAGTTGCATTTAAGACCATTATTTAAGAGCCAATACACTTAAGTGTAGGTACACACAAAACTAAGTGTTTATTGTCAAAATATATGCATTAACACTTTGGCAGCGAGCCATTGTAATTTTTGTGCTTAAGCACTGATGACGCGCTCTCTCTTCCGAGATGTCTCATGGCAAAAATAAGCCGTGGGGGAAACAACTCAGTGTTTCTGAGCCTTGTCATTGAATAAGGCTCGTACTAGGGGGAAAAAAAAAACAACTGTATCCCTACGTGCAAATTTAGATGATGCACGTCAACAAAGTGACGCACAGGAAACAGGTCTACCAGCGCATATTTTGAAGTTTGTATTGAGTCACACATCTTAGAATGTTCCAGAACTGACAGCGGCCACAACAGAACAGATGCTTAATCTACGGCTCTTTTTGAAGGAAATTGTCTTTTGAAATTATAATTCAATACACATTTAGATTCAATATCTAAAATAAGAACTTGAATAGTATTTCATTTTTTTTTTCCTTTTTCTTCAGACGCTTGAAAAGTACGAGAAGAGGGCTTGTGCTGTTGATGGTACGCACACCTTTTTATTTACTCATTTGTGTTTTATTTATATGTTTGCTTGTTAAAAGTGGTTGCCACATGCATTTTTACGTTTACTGCTTTATCACCATATCATTTATTTTTCTTTAGACTTTATTTTATTTTTTTCTGTTGCTGTTGACTTGATGACTTCTATATGTTTTGTATATAAATATGATCTTCATGATACAAAATTATTGAAAATCCGATAATATGCAGTACATATATTTGTCAAATGTAATTAGTGCCCTCATTTCATTTATTTATTTATTTTTGCTTCTTTTGACTTGCTATACGTGATTGAATTCTATAACTCTTGTATACAAATATTATTTTCTCCCTGATACCAAATTATTAATTTTAAATAAATACTTTTAAAAAAACTATTTTCCCATGTTTTTTTTTAATACATTACCATGATAAAAGGTTTTACATAAGATTTGGCAGTGTACTTTTGCGTAGTCTGCACTACTTTCATAAAACAGCTGACAGTTCTGAAAATAGGGCAGTTTTGGGGAATTTTGGCATACAGACCACGGCTTGGACAAAATATCTAACTTGGAAAGGGGTCAATTATTTTTTGGGCGGTGCAGTTTATATAAAAAACATAATACATTTTTCAATACATGATATCATTGGAAACAGCTACTGAAGGTCTCTCTCTCTCTCTCTCTCTCTCATATATATTTTAGTTCAAAGAGCCAGCTGCCCAACGTTTTGATATGTTGTACATATCTTTCTCAAGGGAGCCTGTGTTTGAATATATATATTGGGTTTTAATTTCTGATGTAAGGTTGCCAAACTACAAGCACTAAACAAGCACTGTACGTATATCTTGTCATGTAATTTTAGATTCACTAAAGTTATATAGGAGTCTGATAAACAGTGGATTTGCATAGGAGAAAAGTGTAACTGCAGTGACAGTGGAATTATATATTGCAGAAAGTTGGCAGAAATATTGTGAACAAAATCTGTTGTGGCAGATTACGATGAGTTGTAGTTCATATCACTGAATGCGACGGGACTTAATGTCCCAGAATACTGAGCAGGCAGCCACTTTAGCTCATGAAATCCTGTGGCATTGTGGGACATGAAGTCTAACTCTCCATAATGTGGCACAGTTGTATAGCAGTATAAAGCAACAGAAATGACATTAAATACATTTATACAATCATAATAAAATATACTGTAATAAATTACAGTTCCCGCAGGCAGGGGTCGGACGAGAACCAGGGAGCTCTTGCACTGAAGCATTGCACCGATACCACTGTACTAAAGAGCCTGCTGCGTTGCAAAAGCAGATATCGGCTTTTGCAATGGAGCACCAGCTGACACTAGATAAACTATGTTCTGTATTATTGTACCTCCATTTCAGCGTCTGACTGTAAATTTTCTTGTATTAAATTGTACTTGATCTTAAAAAACAGCCACTTCCGATAGGACCCGCTTTTTTTTTTTTTTTTTTGAAAGAGCCAATTGTATTTTAGGCTCAGCTCACCGCTACAACCCCTGCGCTGACTCAGGAGTGGCGAAGACGAACACACACTGTCCTCCGAAACATGTGTCGTCAGCCGACCACTTCTTTTCACTCTGCAGGCCCATCATGTAGCCAACCCAGAGCTACAGCGTCGGAGGACAACGCAGCTCTGGGCAGCTTACAGGCAAGCCTGCAGGCGCCCGGCCAGTCTACAGGGGTCACTGGTGCACGGTGAGCCAAGGACACCCTGGCCGACCTAAGCCCTCCTCCCCTCCCCTCTGGGTGATGCTCAGCCAATTGTGTGCCACCCCCTGGGAACTCCCGTCCACAGTCGGCAGTGGAATAGCCTGGACTCAAACCGGCAACCTCCAGGCTATAGGGCGCATCCTGCACTCCATGCGGAGTGCCTTTACCGGATGCGCCACTCGGGAGCAGGACTTTGTTTGTTTTACGTCTCATCCGAAGGACCGAGCACAAGGAGGTTCAGTGATTTGCCCAGGGCCACACACACACGGTGAGTCAGTGGCTGCTGCAGAGTCACTTCCAATAGGACCTCGTTTGTTTTATGTCTCATCCGAAGGATGGAGCACAAGGAGGTTAAGAGACTTGCTCAGGTTCACACACAAGTGCTTTCTTATTTCAGTTGCACCACACCTACTTAAGACAATACTTTGTTAGTTTATCACTAAGAGCTGTTCATACTAAGTCGGTGATGTCATTGCTGCTCGGTAGCCAATTAGAAGTGAGGATATTTCAGAGGGCTTGGTCAGTGATACAGATAGAAATTCCCACTGAAGAAACATGTGGACAGGACCTTTAAAACTATCAAAAATAAACATATCATTTAATAGAAATATTAAGACTTTAGTTTTAGAGATTCATTGATTAAAATTAAATCAGTGCCTTTTTGTGAATCGGGATGCTGAAAGGGCAAACTTCTTTGTTCATACTTTGTATCTTAAACCTTCACCCTTCCCTGTGTTAAAAATCCAGATAAACTATGTGTGTCTGTGTGTATCCTCTCTCTCTCACTGTCACTGACACTGTGTATATGTGTGTGTCTGTCTGTCTGCGTGTGTGTGTGTCCTTTCTCTCTCATTATCAGTGCCAGTGTGTGTTACGACAGACAAGCTGACAAGACAGCTGTGACAGATCCCATCGGCTCATATAGGAACTTTAAAATGATTCCTATTTAAGATTTTTATTATTGTATTAAATCCTATAAGAAAGTTTAGAATCTAATATAAAAGGATGTCTTATAATTATCAAGAGGATGTATCGACAAAACACCAAGAATGGAAGGTGCCCACTTGAAGCACCCTTCTCAGTCATGTCCAGACGGTTGTCATGCTGATGCGCTGGGGAGGCTGCACAGTGGTTGATCCCTGGAGCCAGCATTGCAGCCATTGTGTGTGCTGATGTGCCAGGGAGGCAAAATAGGCTGATCCCTGGAGCCAGCATTACACTTCAGCCATCAACACCAGACAGAAGGATATTTACATCATCAGATGGAAGGAAACGCAGAAGGATTACATTAGTTTACAGTTAAAGAAGCTACGTCTTAGTTGGTGCTTAGCTTGGCTTGAGCTGATTTAAGATTTCCATTACACAAGAGTAGATGTTAAAACTTCATGCTGATTTGAACTCTGCTCTCGCCAAGATAAGCACCAACTAAGACGTAGCTTTACAGTAAACTAATGTGATCCATATGTGTCTCCATCCATTTACGTTTCCTTCCATATGATGATGTAGATATCCTTCTGTCTGGTGTTAATGACTGAAGTGTAATGCTGGCTCCAGGGATCAGCTTATTTTGCTTCCCTGGCGCATCAGCACACCCAACGGCTGCGATGCTGGCTCCGGGGATTAACCACAGTACGGCCTCCCCAGCGCATCAGCATGACAACCGGATAAGTAGGGTACATCTCTGGGGTCTTCAAGTGGGCACCTTCCATCCTCAGTGTTTCGTCGACTAGCCCACGACACCTCAAGAGGGCTCGACAGTGATTCTGGCGTCCCAGCATCACCCCCCTCCGTCCCCCACTCAACTCAGCCCAGCTTACTTACCTGTACATCAGTGTTTCTTTCTTTCTATTGTGCTTGAGATCCCCAGCCAGAATCTTTCCGTCTCAACCACAGCCAGTTGCTGCTTCTCTCTGCTGCTTCAGATAAGTTCTTCACTGTGCGACGCAACTCTTTGCCACTGAATCTGACGTCTCTGAGAAACCGGGTTGTAGAGTGTGCCACAAATCCTCGACAACCCACTTCCACTGGGTAAACCCGGACTCTCCATCCTCGCTGTTCCGCTTCAGTGGCTAGTTGAGCATACCGCAGTTTCTTCCTCTCATACGCCTCATCTACAGCATCCTCCCATGGCACTGTTAACTATCAGGTGAACAAGGCGTGCTAATCCAGACCACAAGACAATATCTGGTCGAAGGTTAGTGGTGGCAATCTCAGGTGGAAAAATAAGCCGTTGACCAACATCTGCCAGCATTTTCCAGTCTCTAGCAGCTTCCAGTTGTCCTGGGCGAGGATTGGTTTTAACACCTTTTCTTGGTGGTTGCTCTCCTGGGCGGAGGAATGTTGTCTTTTGTGTGTAATGTTTTGATGGAACAGGTGGCAACTTATTGGTCATGTTACTCTTGTCTTATAATGCTAAGGCCAAACATCGCAGCACCTGGTCATGGCGCCAAGTAAACCGTCCTTGGCTAAGAGCCACCTTACATCCTGTCAAAATGTGCCTTAATGTTGCAGGTGATGAACACAAAGGACATGAGGGATCCTCTCCTACCCAGAGGTTTAGGTTCTGTGGTGATGGAAGAACATCATATGTTGACCTGATGAGGAAACTGATCCTGCTCTGTTCCATTGACCATATGTCTTGCCAGCCAATCTTGCGTTGTTCCACACTCTCCCATCTCATCCGTTCTCCCTGCTTGGCCTGGGAAATGGCCTTTATACACCTCATCCTCTCCTCCTGCTTTTGCACCTCGTTGACTACCAGCTTCCTCCTTTGAGCTGGGGCTGCCTTGTTCCATGTAGGAGGAGCTGAACTGAGACCAAGAGCCCCTCTTCCATGCTGAACTTGCCCCATGATATCACTAATTCGAAGGGCAGCCTTTGCATCTTCCACAGCTTTCTTTGCCGCCCACTTTCTTCCAGTTTTCAACACAGGTGCTGCCTCCCTTACGCATTTGTCGCGTGATTCTACTAATGTCATTTCCAGTCTGACCTTGGCGCACTTAAACTCCTCGGTTAGAGCGGAGACTGGTAGCTGCAGTATTCCTTTACCATAAAGTCCCACTCTGCTGAGGCAGCGTGGAACTCCCAACCATTTCCTGATATATGAACTGATTAAGGCTTCCAGCTTCTCTACTGTTGTCAAAGAAACCTCGTACACAGTCAGTGGCCACAGCAACCTCGGCAGTAGACCAAACTGAAAGCACCAGAGTTTTAGTTTGCCTGGTAGAGCGCAGCTGTCTATGCTCTTCAACCCTTCCACTGCTTGTTGTCTAACTTCTCCCACACGAACCGTGTCCTTTAGATCCCCGTCGTACCATCTCCCAAGACTCTTCACTGGCTTTTCAGACACTGTTGGTATTGCCTCACCATTAATAAAGAATGAATTACTTTGCCTTTAATTATAGAGATGCTCCTTGATTTAGTGTGCTTGAATTGCATTTGTGCCCATTCAATGTTATTGGTTAATTTGCCCAATAACCGATTAGTACAGGCTACTGTTGTAGTCATGGTTGTCATGTCATCCATGTATGCTCGAATTGGTGGTAGTCGCATTCCAGAAGCCAAGCGCTCTCCTCCTACTACCCATTTTGATGCCCTAATGATTACTTCCATTGCCATGGTAAAAGCCAGTGGAGAAATGGTGCATCCTGTCATTATTCCAACCTCTAGGCATTGCCATGTAGTGCTGAATTCTGAAGTTGAAAAACTAAATTGCAAATCTCCAAAGTAGGCTTTCACTAAATTTGTTATTGTCATCGGTACACTGAAAAAATCAAATGCTGCCCAAAGAAGTTCATGTGGCACTGAACCATATGCATTAGCCAAATCCAGGAATGTCACATGGAGCTCCTTCCTCTCCTTTTTAGCTGATTGAATTTGTTGCCAGATCACATTGATGTGTTCTAAGCATCCTGGGAAACCTGGAATGCCCGCTTTTTGTATTGAAGTGTCAATGAAGCAGTTCTTTAATAGGTAAGTTGACAATCTCTGAGCAATAATGCTGAAGAAAATCTTGCCTTCTACGTTTAATAGGGAAATAGGTATAAAGAAAGTATCTCTGTTCCTCTGGAATCTACCACACTCTCTCCCTCTTCCTCCGCTAAGAACCTCGGAGTCACCCTGGACCCCTGCCTCTCTTATTCCCAGCACATCTCCACTCTGGCACGCACTTGCCGATTCTTCCTGAGCAACATCCGAAGAATCCGACCCTTCCTCACCAACTACGCTACCCAGCTCCTGGTCCAGGCCCTGGTACTCTCCCGCCTAGACTACTGCAACTCCCTCCTGGCTGGCCTCCCTGCGTCCGCCACCCGTCCGCTCCAGCTCATCCAGAACTCTGCTGCCCGCCTGGTGTTCTCTCTGCCTCGCTTCACCCACGCTACTCCACTACTCCACTCACTCCACTGGCTCCCGATCACCGCTCGCATCCAGTTCAAGACTTGTACTAGCTTACAGATGCCTTGACCAGACTGCACCCAGCTACCTCCAGACCCTCATCTCTCCCTACACCCCCACTCAACCTCTCCGCTCCGCCTGCACTAGAAGACTGGCTCTATCTCCGCTACGCTCCCCTGCCTCCAGAGCCCGCTCGTTCTCCACCCTTGCTCCGCAGTGGTGGAATGACCTTCCTACAGATGTCAGGACTGCCCAGTCCCTGACCACATTCCGGTGCCTCCTTAAGACTCACCTCTTCAAACAGCACCTGTAGAACTCCTCTGTTTGTATCCTGGGACACTATCACCCTTCATTTAAATGTGCTTTATTTTGCTCTTATCTGCCCCCTATTTTACTGCATTTAATCCTGTACTTCAGAATACTGTAATCTGCCAAGTGTTTAACCTGTAGTATTTTGTATTTACTCATATCCTGATGTAACTATCACTATTATCTGCTGTATTATTGAATTCTGGTTTGTCACACTTGTACTTTGCTTGAACAAGTGTTATTGTATTTCTTGCTCTTATTGTATTACTTGTATTGTAACACTTAATGTATTTGCTTACGATTGTAAGTCGCCCTGGATAAGGGCGTCTGCTAAGAAATAAATAATAATAATAATAATATAAAGACTCCACCTGCTCGGCACCATGCTCTTGGTACAACCTGTTTTTCCCATGCCACTTTCATCAATTTCCACAGAATCCGTAGAACTCCTGAAGCACTCTTGTACACTCTGTACGGAACTCCATTAGGCCCTGGAGATGATGAAGCCCTTGCTTTTTTCACAGCTTGCTCTACTTCTTTCCACTTAGGTGCACAGTCCTCCATTTGGTATTCTGGTGGATTGATAGGTGGGATGTCTGACGGAATTGACATAGGCTCCTGCCTTTTTGAATCTGTATGTGTTTCCTCCAAATATCTCTCCAGCTCAACCTTAGATGCTTTTAGTGTGCCATTCTTCTCACTGGTGAATAACTTCTTTACAAATTTGAATGGGTCTTTATAAAAGTTAGCTCTCGCACGCTGCTTCTTTTTGTAGCGTTTCCGTAGGCGCTCAGCTCTGCGCAATGTTGCAAGCTTATCTTTTATGACCCTTTGTAAGAGATTGAGTCCCTCCTTCTGACTTTGTTCTGCTCTTCTCCATTGCTTCCTCAGCTGTCTCCTTTCTCTAACTAAGCGTTCAATCTCCTGCTGCCGTCTAGACTTTCCAGGAATGGTTTGTACTTTTTCCTTCCTTTTTTCAACTCCAAACCTCTCACTTCCATATGCGTAGATGATGTCCCCAAATTTATCCAGCTTCTTTTCAACTGTTCCACTTAATCTTTCCAAAGCAAAGCAGAGATCTGTGTTTACTGTGTCCCATGCAGTTTTCTCACAAGCTCTTGGCCATTTAACTCCAGGTTTGTGCCCGTTGAGGTTCTTTTCTCTCTTATGCTGGTTTGTCTGACCGGGTTCACAAGGATCATTAGGTTCATCACTAACTGTGTCCATGCAATATCAGCATGAAGTTTTAACACCTACTCTCATGTAATGGAAATCATCTTCATTCCATACAGGAACTAATAAATGATACAAAGTTTTGAAAAAAAAAAA
This sequence comes from Acipenser ruthenus, assembly GCF_902713425.1. Classification (NCBI taxonomy): domain Eukaryota; kingdom Metazoa; phylum Chordata; class Actinopteri; order Acipenseriformes; family Acipenseridae; genus Acipenser; species Acipenser ruthenus. Next base: position 45,021,610 of record NC_081189.1, read on the forward strand.
CTTTAACAAATATCCCAAAAATCAATGTAATTTCAAAGACCCCCAGAAATACATTCCCAATCTCGAATTAGATAATTCAGCTGAAATTCTCCCATTTGTGAAATGCTATTGGACTGTTTTACAGATGCAATTTCCAAATAATTTATCTGACTTTTCCACAACCTCTTCTCTTAGAGTAATATGTTCTTGAGTGGAGAATGTTGGCTTTCTTTGCTTTTTTCTTTTATACAATTTTAAATTCCACAAGCCATTGCTACAGCACAAACTTTACCATCAGCTCCATCATAAGAACTGGACAATTTCATATTTGCCAGTAATTTTGCCAGTAATTTTCAATCACCTATAACATGCTGGTACAACATGACCGTCACTTTATTTATCCTGACGGTGGTTTTATGAATAAAAAAAAAAAACTTCACTGTAAATTAATGGGATGTCTTGGAAATATTGTCTATTTTTATGAATAACCCCCATAGTGGTGGTTTTAATCCAAATACACAGCACAGGAATAGCACATGAGCCTTTGACACTTTTGCTAATTCAGTGTCCTTCTATGTCTTCAAGTTTGATTGAATGGCGCCATAATAAAGGGAAGTATAGCAGGTCGTAAGTGCTGTATTTTTTATTTATTTTTGCCTTTCCCATAATAAGAAATAAACTACACTCTACAACTTAAGACCATTAACAGTTATATCACAGAGTTAAAGCACCTAAAACATATTTAATTACTTTTGGAATTGTATAATAATATAAAGTAAAAATTCCATATCGTTGCTAAAATCTCAAAACCTCTTATCTCAAGATGTCTTAAAGCTGCTAAATACACTTGGTCCCCCTGTACAAGAAAATACAAAGATAAGATGGTCATGCCCATAATAAAGAACAAGGGTAGTAATTACAATGTATTCATACATATTATACATAGCTAGGTAGATGTAAGGAGACAAAACTAAGATAATAAGGAATCTACTTAACATACCTGAATGTGCAGATCATTATTTTTTGCAATAAAACCTAGATCTTTCAACAGCTTGTCGGAGCAGGACAGCACAAATCGTGGTGTTATGATGGGTTTCACCTGCGGATACTGAAAAGGGAATCGGTGAGCAGCTGTTAGTACAGGCTAACATGCAATTATTGCGAACATTTTATTTAACTGTAATTATAGATATGCCGCACTTGTATAGTAACAATGTAATTAATATTTAATTACACATCAATTTACAAAATGAACAATTTTTTAAAGTTGTTAATACTGCCTTATAATTGAAAATGTAATTACTAATATAGTTATGTAACTTATTATGCCAACTTTCAATTTACAAACAGTGGTGTAGTAGAGCCGGGACACCGTTCCGGTACTTTTCTCTATAGGCAGAACCTTGAGTTAAGAATTAACTTAAGAATTTTAACCAATTTCTCGTAAAAATGCTTATATGGCGCCCGGCTGCTCTATTTTCCGTGCCTGGGCACCAATGAAGCAATCTCTTTTCTGTGGGGAAGTCAAATTAGTCTTTCTGCGCTTTGCCACTAGGAACAAAAAAAATCAGCGTCCGGTTCCTTACATACCAGTTTTGTTGGTACACTCTGAATCAGAAAAATGCTGACGAAGAAGACGGCAACTGGCTTAGTATGGCACTTTGTGCCCTGGGGGTAACATTGTAAATGTGCAGGAAAAAATGTGTACAAACTATGATTTGGTGGGAGAGGAATGATGTGCCGGTGGGCTGGAATGTGTGTCCATGTTTTTCCTGTGTCTCTGAATTAAATGGGGTAGGTTAATCAAGCTCAAAAAGTTGCCAAATTGTGTTTATTAAACCAGCCAAAAAACACACTAGATTTAATATATATTAAGCCTAAATAAGTGCTACACATTTCTTCAAAAAAAAAAAAAAAAAAACACAGGTAAGTAATAATGTTATAAATTATTTATTTATTTATCTGCTTTGCTTGTTTTTTTCTTACAATTTTGAATGCAGAGCTCCAGAAAAAAGATGGAGCAGGGAAGATGTGATATACTATACAGGACATTGTGGCGATTGAAGTGATGATCTCATAATCGAAAGGAATAGAAAAAAAAACATGCATGATAAAAATAGCCAAAGAATAACCAAACCACCAAAGACAACATATACCCGCTTAGATGCTTTCAAAACAAGCCAAATTTGCTGGAAGAATGCCAATCTGGCAGCACTGATCAAAGGGGAGTAGCCTAAAAGTCGCATGCGAGACGCATGCATGACCTATTGAATGTTACCTCAAGTTCAATGTACAAATAAAATGCGAATTCATATAATTTGTTTAAGAAAAATCTATATTTTAATTGGCGTTCCCATACTTTCAGATTTAGGACTACACCACTGTTAACAACATCTAATATATATTAAGGTTTTTATAATTTCTCATTAGTAGTCCATTGAAGATATTTTGGTTCCTTGCCTGTTTTTTTGCATGTAATTTAAATAATTTTTTATTATTAATTTAAAACTTCTTTGTAATTTTGTTTTAAGATTTATTCACAAATTGTTCATCAAGATGACACACTAGAACCAAAAAAAAGTGATTTCTGTTTCCAGTTTTATTTGGAAAGCAAGTTTTTCTTTGGAAACCTACCTTTCTTTGTAAAAGTGTTGAAATAAACCTGCAAGTGCAACAGTCACAATGAGTCACAATAAGATATAAGACTGTCAATTGCTTTTGTTTAGATCAGTTGAATAGATAAGCTGTGCAATAAACAAGGTTTTAGGTAAATGGGCCAATGTAATGGATTTAATTGAAACACAGACATCAAAATGTCCCTGTATTTTGTAGTGTATTTAATATATTATCAAACCATTAAATTATGATGCAAGTACGAAATTATGCAGCAGGCATATTCAGGGAACAAAATCAGCTATGTGGAAACTTTGTTGCAACAGACTTGGAAACAGTGGTGTCCTGGCTCTCCATGGTTGCTCTATTGATGGTGTAATGGCTAATTTGTTGTCCAACGTGTGTACATACAATACTTACAGTACTTACAGTCTCTGTCTGTGCCTAAAATGATGGAAGAAGTTTTCCTGCTGTAGCAGGTCCTAGTTATACCTTTTAGTTTCCTCAACAGATTCCTCTGTGGTTTCTTTGTACTCCTCCACAGTGTTATTAATATCCATACACACTTTTCCCACCAAAGCCCGCTGTCCAATCTTATCTGAAAAAATGACACCAACAATTACTTCTTAATGCTGAATCTTTCACAACAAGTTCTGTCAAAGTAAGTGCTGTAAAAAAAGATGTGCTGTTTGAGTCAAGATTAAATGGTCTTTGCAGCACCATTAAAGTTTATGAATTGAAACTACTGTGAAGGCCTTATTATAAACTGTATCATGTTGAGTATGTTGTATTTTTGTATTAGGTTTATTTGTTTTTATTTTGCTCAAAATGCCAGTAGATGAAACTGTTTCATGTCACTCTAAATTAAAGGTTTAGTGTCCCATATGATTTTACTGGACTAAAAACAGGTGAAACTTCCTGTAGTAGGGTGGGCAAACCAGGGGTCCGGCGATTCTGCCTATGGAGAGCTCTGCTATGTACTACTCATTAACTTTTCAGTTTTAAAGTCGTCATATCATTGAATACAAATCAGTGAAGCACAATCTTTCTTCATTTATACATTTTCAAGTATAAATACTCCGGTAAACATAAATAATAATCACAATACTTTTAAATAAATAATAATCACAATACATTTTTTGTTTTATTTCCTTTAAAAAAAAAAAAATAGCCATTTTAGAAAACATCATCATATGAAGCATTTTGAAACGGGTAAAGATGATTTGATTTCCATTACACGAGAGTAGAAGTTAAAACTTCATGCTGATTTGAACTCGGCTCTCGCCAAGATAAGCACCAACTAAGACGTAGCTTTACAGTAAACTAATGTGATCCATATGTGTCTCCATCCATTTACGTTTCCTTCCATATGATGATGTAGATATCCTTCTGTCTGGTGTTAATGGCTGAAGTGTTATGCTGGCTCCAGGGATCAGCTTATTTTGCCTCCCTGGCGCATCAGCACACCCAACGGCTGCGATGCTGGCTCTGGGGATCAACCACAGTGCGGCCTCCCCAGCGCATCAGCATGACAACCGGATAAGTAGGGTACATCTCTGGGGTCTTCAAGTGGGCACCTTCCATCCTCAGTGTTTTGTCGACTAGCCCACGACACCTCAAGAGGGCTCGACGGTGATTCTGGCATCCCAGCATCACCCCCCTCCGTCCCCCACTCAACTCAGCCCAGCTTACTTACCTGTACATCAGCGTTTCTTTCTTTCTATTGTGCTTGAGATCCCCAGCCAGAATCTTTCCATCTCAACCACAGCCAGTTGCTGCTCTGCTGCTTCAGATAAGTTCTTCACTGTGCGACGCAACTCTAGGCCACTGAATCCGACGTCTCTGAGAAACCGGGTTGTAGAGTGTGCCACAAATCCTCGACAACCCACTTCCACTGGGTAAACCCGGACTCTCCATCCTCGCTGTTCCGCTACAGTGGCTAGTTGAGCATACCGCAGTTTCTTCCTCTCATACGCTTCATCTACAGCATCCTCCCATGGCACTGTTAACTCTATCAGGTGAACAAGGTGTGCTAATCCAGACCACAAGACAATATCTGGTCGAAGGTTAGTGGTGGCAATCTCAGGTGGAAAAATAAGCCGTTGACCAACATCTACCAGCATTTTCCAGTCTCTAGCAGCTTCCAGTTGTCCTGGGCGAGGATTGGTTTTAACACCTTTTCTTGGTGGTTGCTCTCATGGGCGGAGGAATGTTGTCTTTTGTGTGTAATGTTTTGATGGAACAGGTGGCAACTTATTGGTCATGTTACGCTTGTCTTGGCCAAACATCGCAGCACCTGGTCATGGCGCCAAGTAAACCGTCCTTGGCTAAGAGCCACCTTACATCCTGTCAAAATGTGCCTTAATGTTGCAGGTGATGAACACAAAGGACATGAGGGATCCTCTCCTACCCAGAGGTTTAGGTTCTGTGGTGATGGGAGAACATCATATGTTGACCTGATGAGGAAACTGATCCTGCTCTGTTCCATTGACCATAGGTCTTGCCAGCCAATCTTGCGTTGTTCCACACTCTCCCATCTCATCCATTCTCCCTGCTTGGCCTGGGAAATGGCCTTTATACACCTCATCCTCTCCTCCTGCTTTTGCACCTCGTTGACTACCAGCTTCCTCCTTTGAGCTGGGGCTGCCTTGTGCCATGTAGTAGGATCTGAACTGAGACCAAGACCCCCTCTTCCATGCTGAACTTGCCCCATGATATCACCAATTCGAAGGGCAGCCTTTGCATCTTCCACAGCTTTCTTTGCTGCCCACTTTCTTCCAGTTTTCAACACAGGTGCTGCCTCCCTTACGCATTTGTCACGTGACTCTACTAATGTCATTTCCAGTCTGACCTTGGCACACTTAAACTCCTCGGTTAGAGCGGAGACTGGTAGCTGCAGTATTCCTTTACCATAAAGTCCCACTCTGCTGAGGCAGCGTGGAACTCACAACCATTTCCTGATGTATGAACTGATTAAAGCTTCCAGCTTCTCTACTGTTGTCAAAGAAACCTCGGCAGTAGACCAAACTGAAAGCACCAGAGTTTTAGTTTGACTGGTAGAGCGCAGCTGTCTATGCTCTTCAACCCTTCCACTGCTTGTTGTCTAACTTCTCCCACATAAACTGTGTCCTTTAGATCCCCGTCGTACCATCTCCCAAGACTCTTCACTGGCTTTTCAGACACTTGGTATTGCCTCACCATTAATGAAGAATGTTTTATCTACTACTTTGCCTTTAATTATAGAGATGCTCCTTGATTTAGTGGGCTTGAATTGCATTCGTGCCCATTCAATGTTATTGGTTAATTTTCCCAATAACCGATTAGTGCAGGCTACTGTTGTAGTCATGGTTGTCATGTCATCCATGTATGGCTCGGATTGGTGGTAGTCGCATTCCAGAAGCCAAGCGCTCTCCTCCTACTACCCATTTTGATGCCCTAATGATTACTTCCATTGCCATGGTAAAAGCCAGTGGAGAAATGGTGCATCCTGCCATTATTCCAACCTCTAGGCATTGCCATGTAGTGCTGAATTCTGAAGTTGAAAAACTAAATTGCAAATCTCCAAAGTAGGCTTTCACTAAATTTGTTATTGTCATCGGTACACTGAAAAAATCAAATAAAAAATGTAATAAAAATATTAATTTAGCGTCAAAAAGTTTTCTGTCCTTTCAGCGTACCAGTCTGTAACCCTTTCCCAAATAATGTATTAGAAGGTAAATGTACCGGTATTTCCTGCACTAAAGCAGGAGGCGATCAGGGAGGAGTCAGCTGACTAAGCAGTGTTCTCGCTTGTTTGATATGTCGCAAGATCCTTTTATCACGTCTGCTTGGCGGTACTAAAAATGTTTGTGAACGAGGTGGAACAAAATATAACACAAGGTTTATATCATGTAGTGGATAATATAAATCAGAAGTGTGGAATTCTTTTGGAATCACAGTGAATGAAAATAATGAACAGGACTATGTAAAAGCCCCAGACAGCTCAAATGCAGCCATTCACGGGCAAGAGCTGCATCACGTTTGAAAACCAGAGTCTCTTGGGCCAGTAAGGGGCTACTAGGAGCACCTTGGCCCGGTCCTGCCTGATTTTCTCCAGACACAACGGGAGCAAGGAGAGCGGTGGGAAGATGTGTAACAGTTGCCTCGGCCACTGGTGTGCCAATGCATTTATTGCCAGCGGGTTCCCGCCTCCTATTATGGAGAACCAGAGGGGACAGTGGGTTGACACTCCTGGGGAGGAGGTCCGCTGCCCAGTTTGTCACCACCAGGCTGGACGCGTCCGTGGTGATGAACTCTCTTCTGATGATACTGCCCAGTGCTACACCGAGGTGTAGATAGGCTGGTTGTTTCCACTAAGAGAGTACCTTCAGACAGTGATGAGACACTGTCCGTAGGAAGTTGTGGTTAAATGTGGGATGAACAACCCTGCTGTTGAACCAGGCCTGACGAGGGCGCATGCGCAGGAAACCCAATGGAAGGGTCTGGGAAGCTGCTGCCATCAAGCCCAAAAGTGTCTGGAACGTTACTACCATGAGCGCTCTGTTGAACTGAAAGAGCTCCAAACAGGCGACTATTCTGTGCACTGCCGTCTGACAGAGTGGCCAGCATGGACCCGGAGTCCAAACACACTCCTAGATAGGAGGCTGTCTGAGAAGGCGTGGGCTGGTTCTTCGCATGACTCATAGTAACGCCCAACCCTTGAAGGTGGCCGGTGACCAGTTACGTGTGAACGCCTGCCTGAGCTGGAGACCTGGCGCAATGAGCCAGTCGTCCAAATAATTGAGCACTCTGATGCCTTTGAGTCTCAATGGGGCCAGGATAGCTTCCATGCACTTCGAGAAGGCACAGGGATCTAGGGATAGGCCAAATGGCAAGACACAGAACTCGTTCGCTGTTCCCTGAAAGCCGTACTGCAGGTACTTCCTGTGCGCTGGTTTTATGGGATGTGAAAATAGGCGTCTTTGAGGTCCACTGTCTGGCCTGATTGAACCTCCTTCGGCTCAGATACAGGTTGACCTGTCTGAGGTTGAGGATAGGTCTGAGGCCACCATCCCACTTGGGCACTAGGAAATACCTGGACTAGAACCCTTCCTCCAACATGCAACACCTTAGTGGCGTTCTTTGAGTCTGTGACTGATGTAAATAACGAGAAATAAATAACTCCAGCCGGAGGTACTGCAGCCTGGGGGGAGAGCACAAAGTCAGCTGACTTATGTTGCTTGATCCCTGGGAATGAGCAGCTTAAGCCACTGGCTTCATGTGGGGCACAAGACCGCAGTGGCACATAACAAACAACAGGCTGTAATGCACAAATACACATCATTAGTAAAACTAATACAGTGATTACTTTTAATATCACATAATTTGTGTAAAAACTCAATAAATGCAAAATACAGTCACCTCCAAAATGATTGGCACCCTTGATAAAGATGAGCAAAAAAGACTATAAAATAAATAATACCAGCACTGAGCTATGTTGTAATTTACCAACATGTGGAATATATTTCACTGTATTAATGATTCAATGGAATCAACCAAAATTACACATTTCTCAAATTATAAATCTATTTCCAAAAAAAATGGCACCTTTGTTTTCAGTACTTTGTGCACCCTCCCCTTGCAAGGATAACGGCACTGAGTCTTTTTATATAATGTTTAATGAGATTGGAGAACACATTGGGAGGGATCTTAGACCATTCCTCCATACAGAATATTTCCAGATATTTGATATCCTTCGGTCTGCACTTATGGACTGCCCTCTTCAATTTAAACCACAGGTTTTCAATGGGGTTCAAGTCCAGAGACTGAGATGGCCATTGCAAAATGTTGATTTTGTGGTCAATCAACCATTTTGATGTGTGCTTGGGGTCATTGTCTTGCTGGAAGAGCCACTTGCGGCCAAGTTTCAGCCTCCTGGCAGAGGCAACCAGGTTTTTGGCTAAAATGGCCTGGTACTGGGTAGAGTTCATGATGCCGTTGACCTTAACAAGGGCCCCAGGACCAGTGGAAGTAAAACAACCCCATAACAATGATCCACCACCATATTTTACAGTAGGTATGAGGTTCTTTTCTGCACACATATCCTTCTTTCGACGCCAAACCCACTGCTGGTGTGCGTGGCCAAAGAGCTCTATTTTTGTCTCATCTGACCATAGCACCCGGTTCCAATCGAAGTGCCAATGCCGTTTAGCAAACTCCAGGCACTTACGTTTGTTGGTTGCTCTCAATAAAGGCTTTTTTTCTGGCAACCCTTCCAAATAGCCTATTGGCATGGAGGTGGCGCTTAATTGTAGATTTGGAGACTTGGTGACCCCAAGATGCAACCAAGTTCTGTAATTCTCCAACTGTGGCCCTTGGATTTCCTTTTGCCTCCCGAACCATCTGCCTCACTGTGCGTGGGGGCAAGATACACTTGCGTCCTCTACCAGGCAAGTTTACCACTGTTCCAGTGGTTTTGAACTTCTTAATTATTGCCCTAATAGTGGTAAGTGGTATATTTCGTTTTTCAGCTATTGTTTTGTATCCATTGCCTGATTTATGAAGGTCAACAACCATTTGTCTCTTTTCATTTGTGAGTTCTTTCTTTGCCTTTCCCTATGGTGATGGATGACAAATGGATTTCATATGCGTGTTACCTCATTTTTATACCCCAGTGAAACAGGAAGCCATGGAAGGCCAAAATACAGTTCCTTAAGACTGAGATGAACTTAAAGAAGTAGAATGTTAATGCAGACTTAATTTTGTTTGATTTTATTTATAAGAATCTTTAGGTGTGCCAATAATTCTGACGCCTAACTTTTTGAGAAAAAATGTTATTACTTGTTAATAAAAAAACTTTTTCTCTGAGCAATTGTATTAGAATAAAAGAATAAGGTTTTCCTATATATTTGAGCATAAAATATAGCTCATTACCTGTGTTGTTTATTTTATACAGCCTTTTTTGCTCATCTTTATCAAGGGTGCCGATAATTTTGGAGGTGACTGTATATAGCAGAAAAAGTAGCAAGTACTTATCTGAACCAGCTCTCCTGTCAGGTCTGTGACCGCTTTTGTGCCCTTGGGTCAGGCCATTATTGTGTCACAGGCTCTAAGAGCAGCTTTGATATATCTTATTCTGTAGAGGACAGAACTCAAATCCGCCTGGTGAAAAAGTAGCTACAACTACATTCTAAATGATTAAAACTCAATTTTTGGGCATTTTGATTTCACATCTGTTTAAGTAAAAACTAAATGTAATAATCTATTTTATATTTTATTTCTTCAAATCAAAAATGTTGTTTGACTGTCCTACCTGTAGGGAATTAGCACAAACTAAATGCTGACACAGCAGCAACCACAGGATGCCAGACTTTAGAAGAACACAGTAAACAGACTAACATAGTATTTGACACTGCAGTTACCTACCTGCAATTTCTCCAAGTAGCAAAGTAGAATCTGTGTGAATAGTTGCAAAGTAGCATGCAGTTGTTGTGCCATTTTTCAGTGTTCTTTTCTAAATTGAAGAAAAGTTGTTAGTATTTTTATTTATTATAATTAAATTCACCATGGGCATAAGGGAGACCAGGGTTGGTATAAAGCAGGTTGTTGTCACAAGCTTTATATAAAAAAGGATTGAAATAGCAGGAAAAGACAGCGATTGTTTAAGTACATGAGCGGGATGGGTGTTGCCTACAAACACTTGTGTCAGAGAGACACTGGTGGTATTATCATTACATACAATATACACATCATAAGTACACACTGTGACAACCTGACCCAATACTGCTTGTGAATGAAAACATTCTGTTAATGGAACTATTGAGCCAAACAAGTCTATTGTTAACATTTCACACTGATTCCGTACAAAATGAATCAACAATTTGGTGACACAGAGAAACAAATTTTGAAAATACAAAAAGGTTGGTATTTTGGTAAAAAAATCTGCAGTATGCTTTTAGATTGTTACACTTGACATAACCTTTTCTAAATGGATATACTTAATGAAATACACATCTTGTAACCGTGATGCAATATTATTGTGTTTGAAACAGTTAATGAAGAAAATTCAGAAAGTGTAGTTTAATTGTTTCTTTACAAGTTTTGTAGGGGCTTTTCAACTTTTCTGATAAAAATGCTTACCACAACTTTGTTGTAGACCTCTTCCGCAAACTCAGTTTTATTATACTTCAGTTCAGCTGGGAATGTGTACGTGTTTAACCACTGTAGAAGGGGCATATCAAGACCTGTTCCCATATAGCTGTACTGGGATGCATGGATATGAGTATCAACCATACCTGGGATGAAAAATTCCCTGCAAGAAAGAATATATACAGTCAACCTTGGTTAACTCGACTGGTAGAAAACTTGACACCTTCGCTTAATTCAACAGACAGTCTTGGTCCTGGATTTTGTTTTTGCATGCGAAACAATCAACAGTGCTTGATTTCTGTGTGAAGCTGTCAGTTGATTATTATTGTTTCTGTTCAGAGTTAATTCTGTATAATGTACATTTGTTAACTTTTGCTATTTACGGTAAGCAGTCAAATTAGACAGTACAAGCCAATAACTATAAAAGTATAGTCAACTGTTTGTGCACAGTTTGTGGTTGGATTGTTTTCGTAAAAATAACACAGTAGTTATTTTATGAATCCTTATTTCAATCAAACTCTACGAGTTGTACCAAGTTTGTACAGTGCTGTATACTGTAATTGATTCATTCACTGCAGTTCTTTCAACCGTTTCCATAAGGACATTTAACTGAAAATAAACTTGTAAATACTGTGAACGTGTGAGTTCTGTTACTTATATGCATGTTAATACCATGGCTCATGTGCACCCGTGGTTAACTCAACACCTTGGATAAGTCAACACTAAATGGCATCCCTGTGGGGTGTCGAGGTTGACTGTATATATATATATATATATATATATATATATATATATATATATATATATAACAGCAAGGAAACTTAAAATGTCTTTTAACATGCAGATTACTCTAAACTGAAAATAATTACTGACCAGTCTTTGAGATGTGTGATATCTGTATTTCTGAATCCCCACCTCTTGGCAAGATTCTCCTGCTCATAAGCACCTTCAATAAACACAATCTGAAAACACAGCGTGAACAGAACAATAAAGAATAGAACAAGCAATATGCTGGATTGTTTCAAGGCATTGACAGAAATGTCCTACATGAAGATTCCATATCAAATACATGATCTGATCATGATCTGTCCAATAGCTAGCAAAACAATCCATTCTTCCTTCAATTCTAAGATTGTGCTGTATTGCATCTCTTGATTTTGTTGTTGTATACACAGCAAATGGAATTTCAATGTGAGACTACAGTCTGGTTTGTATGACAATAGTTTAAAATACTTTCTATTTTGCCACACTATAGATCAACATATTATATTTAAAATGTGTTACTTATAGGGCTGTCAATGAGTTCCAGTAATCACACACAGTATCACACACGAGTACAGCTAGGCTGCAGCGTGCTGAACACGCCTTCACTTCTCAAAATACACAAGCAGCTCTTCTGCGACAGACAACAACAATACAATAACAAATTAAACACAACAGTTTCAATGAAAATTCAGGATCGCTGCAAGCCCATGAATCAAGCTAAGTACGATAATATAAGACTTTTTTTTTGTTTTGTTTTTTAAGAGTAGGCCAGGGGCATACCCAGTTAGCACACAGGCTCACCCAAATCTTTGCCTATGTGAATACCAAGTTGAAGTACATTTACATATTTGTTATTATTATTATTATTATTATTATTATTATTATTATTATTATTATTATTATTATTATTAATAATAATAAACTGTGCACCCTGAAGGTGGGAGCTCAAGTTTAGGACAAAAAAGGCTATTTTTAAAAATGTCACAGGCTTTAGCCAATCAAAGCAAAGTAGTCATTGTGATGCTATGTTTGGGTGGGATCTTCCTCTCACACAACGAATCATGTGCAATACACATTTGATTGACAGCTTGTGAGGCAGCTGGCACAAATCTTTTGAAAGTCCCAGACATTTACATATTCCAACTTGTTTTACAGCGTCGGAGGACAACGCAGCTCTGAGGAGCTTATAGGCAAGCCCGCAGGTGCCCGGCCAGACTACAGGGGTCGCTGGTGCGCGGTGAACCGAGGACACCCTGGCTGACCTAATTCTCTGGAGTATGACTATAATTGCAATATTCAACAACAAGCCTGACGCCTTATCCTGTAAGGTGGAGCGGAAACGAGAGGATACTAACTACGCTAGGCAATGGTAAATCATTGTGACAGAGACAGAATGATTCTTGGTGATAAATCTCTCTCCTGACCTGTGAGGGTGCTGTGTAAAGGGAACAGAGTGCCCTGGACTGGATGGCCAGACAATTCATTCCCAGGGTTAGAAGGAAGTCGGTCATCTAGAAAGGGGGCGGAGCTACAATACACACAGCCACGGAATGGAGGAGTGGTTTCACTAGTTAACCAAGGGATCATGATTGACCGTACAAAAGGGGGCATAGCGAAGTGATCTGTTCCTTGTTATGGTTAAGCTGAACAGGAAGGAAAGTTATTATCGTGAGTGTTTTGTTTGTTTTGTCATTATTAAACATACTGTACTTTGTTTCACGAATAACTGTATTTACACCACAAGCACTTTAGCACGCACTGTGGACTTGTGTATGCGTTTTGTGTTACGTGTGGGTGTATAAGAATAGGACTGTTATAATTTCAGGACCAACCTGTATTGCTTGTTAGCATTATTACTGTGTTTTGGTGTCAACAGACCATTGGATTTATAAATAAAATAACATTGCACCTGGTTTATCGTTGTCTGTCTGTTCATTGATCATTGCTGCATTCCTGCACATGCACACAGTTAACCACTTTGCCACACCTGGTGTCAGATAAAAAGGGATGGAACACGTTTCACTAGCAGCGCTGCTGGAGGTGCTGGACAGCAGACGGGAGGTCGAGGAAAGACGGAGAGAGGAGCGGTACACGGTGCTGATCAAGAGGGTTGGGCTGGCGATACCATCCAATACACCAGCAGGACCTGTGATGACGGCCCCAAAAGCAAGGGCACAATGATGGCGGAGGATGACCCAGAGGCTTACATGGACGCTTTTGAGTGGCTGGCTACCACCGCATCATGGCCCAAGGAATTCTGGGCAAGCCAGCTGGGACCCTGCCTGATCGGGGAGGCTCAGGCAGCCTACCAGGCCATGACAGACACCGAAGCCACCCAGTACGACCGGGTAAAGCAAGCCATTCGGCGCCGTCTCAACATCATGGTGGAAACACACAGAGTACGGCTCCGCGAGTGCAAGAGATCCCCGGATACACGCGCCAGGGTTGTCGCACAGAAGTTGTGTGACCACATGGTGCATTGGCTCAACCCCGCCCAGAAAACGAGCTTGGAGATGGGCGAGGCTATCATGGTCGAGCAGTTCTGCCATGTGCTCGGTGCCAAAATCCCTGGTTTCTGCCCAGGCCGGCACAACGGAGCAGCCAAGCACCACCTCCTCTCTCAGCTCCACCATCACCAGGGCCGGGACTGAGACCTCCTAGACCACCGACCCCTATGGGCAACCTTGCCTCCCCTCCATGCTCCATCCTTCCCACCTACCTGTTTTAGATGCCAACAACTGGGACACCAGGCCAGGTCATGCCCATCTGTGATGGAGTGTGACATGGCAGCTTGCAATTGGGCATCAGAAGCGGGTAAGCGAGGGGAAAATTGTTGGGAGGGGTCTTGTATTGTACATGTGATTTTAGGGAATGTGAAAACCCACGCATTAGTGGACACAGAGTGTGAACAGACCTTAATTCGGACAGCTCTCTTGGGCAGTGTGTCATGGCAGCCACAAGGTCAAGTGGCTATCTTCTGTATACATGGAGACATGGCAACATACCCCATTATAAAAGTATACTTTTCAGTAGGACCGATAAAACGTCACCTGGTAGTAGGGGTGGCAGAAAGGCTACTATACCCAGTAACTCTGGGCCAAAACTGGCCAAACTACAACGAATTGATTAAATTAATGGCAGTCTTGACCGCACACATAAACGTGGCAGAAAAGAAAGAAAGGGAAATTATTGGTGTTTTTCCCTTTCAAGCTGAAATGTTTTTCCTTCTTTTTCATCCAAGAAAAACAAATAAAGAGAGACGGATCAGAAAATGGGAGGGAGCATTAATGAGACAAGGCTGGGGTCTGATGGTAGAATGCTCTGATGGTAACAAACATCAGTCAAAGGCGGAAGGTTTTAATCAGACCCTAAAGCAGATGCTGAGACAATTTGTGAATCAAGAGCAAAAACATTGGGCATCGCTTCTCCCCTACCTCCTTTTTGCAGTGAGAGAGGTGTCGCAGAGTTCGACAGGGTTCTCTCCCCTTTTGTACAGCAGACAGCCTCGCTGCATCCTCAATCTGTTGAGAGAGGGGTGGGAAGTGCACAAAGGCTCATTCAAAAATGTAATCGGCTCAGCACCAGCAACAGCAGCATTACAATCAAAATGCAAGAATTCAAACATTTCGACCAGGAGATAAAGTAATGCTGCTTCTTCGCTCATCGCAATCGAAATTATGTGCTTCCGATACTGTACCTCAGCAAAAAGATGTGCAACTGCTCCGTGGTCGAAAAGGAGTATTTGGCCATTAAATGGGCTACTCACTCTTTACGATATTACCTGCTGGGACATTTATTCGATCTTGTCACAGACCACGCCCCACTCAAGTGGTTAAGCACAATGAAGGACAGTTATGCCCGGATAACTCAGTGGTATCTGGCATTGCAGCCCTTCATGTCTCATATGATTCACCGTGCAGAGAAAGAACACCAAAATGCAGATTATTTTTCCCGGGAGGGGGGAGTTATGGGAAAGATAAATTCAGCCGAGTGTTCCTTCGGCTCCACTCTATGTGGTGGGATATCCAATTATTTTTAGGCTCAGCTCGGGAGGGCGAAGACGAACACACGCTGTCCTCCAAAGCGTGTGCCGTCAGCCGACCGCTTTTTTTCACACTGCAGACTCACCTTGCAGCCACCTCAGAGCTACAGCAGCTCTGGGCAGCTTACAGGCAAAAGACGTGTGTTATTATTGTGAGTGTTTTGTTTGTTTTGTCGTTATTAAATATACTGTTTGTTGGTATTTAGACGTCTAACACGATCCGGATCTATCGCCAGAGGTCAGTACAAACCCGGACTACACTGCACTTTGTTTCACGAATAACGTATTACACCACGAGCACTTTAGCATGCACTGTGGATTTGTGTATATGTTTTGTGTTACGTGTGGGTGTGTAACCCTTTGAAGGCCAAGCCCCGGAACTATTACCTCAGGGCCGAACCTGAGTATTTCAGGCCCCGTCCCTTCACAGCGGTGACTGGTTGATTCTTCAAATGCATCATTTAAAATGGTGCTGGAATGTGTACTGATAGGCTTAAAAGAATCACATGGACTGAAGGGAAGGCGTGGGTAAATTTGTAGTTAATATTTGTAGTGTAAACAGAGAGTTAGTTTTGTGAGTTGTGAGGTACGTTTTTGTAAAAAAATGGAATTTGGCAAGCAATCACGCAAGATCTTGATTTGGAGGAGGAACAGGTTGTGGATCCTACTTTTACTGTATATACCAGTGAAGAAGAATCCAACGACACTGAAGGTAAGACGATTCATGATTTTATTTTTGTACTGTTCTTTTATTTATGTTCTTGCTCACCTATCGTCTGCTAATAAGCCACTACATTAGTATATTTATGAAATGTTATCATGTTTGTCAGTTTCATTGCAAGTTTGATCATTTATTGTGTTTATATATAAATTGTCTGTCAGACTGATCACTTATCAATTATTTAGGTAGATGATTTACTTTATACAGCAACGTCATTTTATGTCTGCACGGGTTTGTATTTCCATGTACCATCTGGAGGGTGCATGACAACCCCATTTTAGTAACGTTAGTAATGTTTGCACAACTGACATTTTAGGCGTGGTTGCTATTTATTAGGCTGGTTATAAGGGTATCTGCTAATAAATAAATAAATAAATAAATAGACATTTTATTTTCATGATTACAATTTAGTTGTAGTTCATTGCAGTTTCACTTTATTTGAACGCAAATAACATTACCCTTATAAAAGCTGAACATAAATTTGCACGGTGACTTTCCCATGATTATATTACACATTTACAATGCTTTACTTGTTTGTTTGGGTTTTTTTGCCGATCGACAATGTGGCTTTACCATGCTTCTCTGTTTACCATGCTTGCCTTTGCTTTACCATGCTTCTCTGTTTACCATGCTTGCCTTTGCTTTACCATGCTTCTCTGTTTACCGTGCTTGTCTTTGCTTTACAATGCTTCTCTGTTTACCATTCTTGTCTTTGCTTTACCATGCTTACCATGTACATGTATGGACATTTACTAAACATGACTATTGTGATCCTGTCAGGAAAAATATAAAATGTAGAATGACGTTAGTATCCTTATGAAAATGTAATGTGGTACAAGCATACATTACTTGTCATTTTATGACTGTCTTCGCCTCACAAAGCTAATATGACTTCATCCTCTGAAGGTCCTTACAAAAGTGGAATCATTTTTTTTTTTTTATAGCGGGACTTTTGAAAGCTATAAGATTTCTTTACACATTTTACTAGGAATTCTGTAACTGTACATCCCTGCAATTAAGGATTTGTTGTTGTACTTTATAAAATTGTATTATTGATTATGATTACCGTATTGTACATCACTGCAGTTCTTGTATAAAATGTAATGTATTATTATTGATTGTTATTGCACACCTGTTGTGGAAGGGTGGTGGGTAATACACTGACACAGGGGAGACAGAAAGGTTAACTTGAAACACCACACAGGTGCCCAGTTTTATTGTTGGTGGGTGCTACCACGTTTTAGCCCGCAAAGGGCGCTGTTGACCGTGGTCTGCCTACCAACGATGGTAGACAGGACCACAGTAATACCAGAGGTGGTACAGAGTACAAGTGCAGGCGCACTCACAGGTGCTCAACAAAAATAAACAAAAGGCAAAAGGAAAAAGGAAAATAAAACAGTAATCAAACTACAAATAAAAGGTGTTGCACTCAGCAGCGTCACTCCAACATCCTTCTCCTCAGAATGGCACCACCTGTTCATCTGAAAATCCTACACCCCCGTGCCTTCCCGAGAGAAAAAATCTGCGTTTTAATGCAGGTTTCCTGCTCGGTGGACAACCCTGAAGGCATAGGACTGCAGGGCCAAGTACCACCGCGTGATTCTGGCATTGCTATCCTTCATCCGGTGAAGCCATGCTAAGGGAGCATGATCTGTAACTAGGGTAAAGTGTTGCCCCAGGAGGTAGTACCGGAGTGACTCGACTGCCCATTTTACTGCAAGACACTCCTTCTCGATGGTACTATAGTTTTCCTGCTGATGTACAGGACCGGGTTCTCACTTCCCCGCACCACCTGAGACAATACTGCCCTGAGACCTGTCTCTGACGCATCCATCTGCAGGGTGAACCTCCTACTGAAATCAGGACTGCATAGGACTGGCTTGCTACACAGTCTCCGCTTCAGAGCGAGAAAGGCCCTCTCACACGGCTCCGTCCACTGAACCGTATTTGGGGCAGCCTTCCGGGTGAGGTCTGTCAAGGGAGCAGCGAGCGTGGCGAAGCTTGGGATGAACTTCCTATAATAGCTTGCTAGTCCTAAGAAAGAGCGCACCTGGGTTTTGGTCGTAGGGACCTGCCAGTCAGCCAAGGCTTTCACCTTAGCAATCAGCGGCCTGATCTGGCCACCCCCTACTCGATACCCCAAATACTCCGACTCACTCTTTCCAATGACACATTTCTTTGGGTTAGCAGTGAGCCCAGCCTCCGGTAAGGATTGCAGCACCGCCAGTACTTTACACAGATGACTTGGCCAATCCTCACTGTGTATAACCATGTCATCTATGTAAGCAGCAGCCTACTGCTGATGGGGCCGCAAGATGCAATCCATCGTCCGCTGGAAAGTGGCTGGTGCTCTGTGCAACCCAAAGGGCATGGTCCTAAATTGGTATAACCCAAAGGGAGTCTTTGGAAGGGTGAGGGTATTCACTGACACAGGAGACAGAAGATTTTATTTGGAAACACCGCACAGGTGCCCAGATTTATTTAGTTTTCCTGTTACTTGTTTTATTTACTTTAGCCCGCAGAGGGCGCTGTTGTCCGTGGTCTGGATACTGCCGACAGTAAACCAGGACCACGGGGTTACCAACACAGGTATCCCAGTCCGTGCACCTTCAAGTGCTTCAAAATAATAATGAAAACAGAAGGCGAAAGAAAAAGGGAAAATAAAACACAGTAATAAAACTACAAACAAAAGTGCTGCTTATGCAGTGCCCCCACTGCCGCTAAGCCGGTCAGCACGGGTCTCCGTCCTACACTCCGCTGTGCTTATACACTGGGGTTGGCCAGGGTTCCCCGTATATCTATACACGTCCCCGCGGGTACGTAATTATTTCTTTTATTTATTTCTTTTTAAATTATTTTTACAGACGGCTGTCCCCTCAGTCGGGCTCGCCTGCTCCTTATTTCACGCTGACCTCTTCCGCCAGCGACACTGTACTTTCCCCAACCCGGCCACCCGAGTGCATAACTAAGCCAGTTCTTATGGGCCGAGCAGTCTCCCAAGGCCCGCCCCTCAGCCACTCAGAGAGAGGGAAAGCACACACACACTCTTCCCCACCTCTCCGTGTCATCGCCATGGCCGACAGGCGGATCCCACGAGACTGCTGCCCTCTACCTGCAGTAATACGGATGTGCCAGACAGTCAGTCCAGATCTCCCCTGTTACAGAGTCAAAAACGCCGTCCTCTCTCTGGATTCTGGGATCAGGGATATCTGCCAGTACCCCTTCGTCAAATCCAGTGTCGTCACAAAATGAGCCGTTCCTAGACGCTCCAGCAACTCATCTACCCGGGGCATGGGATAAGTGCGTCAAACTTAGATTTCTCATTGATTCGCCTGATGTCAATGCAAAACCGAGCTGACTCGTCTGGCTTATCTACTACAACAACAGGACTGTTCCAGTCACTTTGGGACTATTCTATTACCCCCAATCTAAGCATTTCATCAATTTCCGTCTTACTACCTGTCTTTTACATTCAGGTATACGGTATGGCCTCTGGCGAACTGGCGCCCCCAGCTCAATTTTAATGTGATGATGGGCTACTCAAGTCTGCCCCGGGATGGGAGAAAACACGTCAGGAAATTCCGTCACCAGAGTCTGAGCCTGACCCTTCTGTGCTGGTGTCAGATTCTCTGCAATCTGTACCGACCCTTTTCTCCCGAACACAGAAAGATCAGGTCCCAGATCTGGGACGTCATCTGCTTGCGCTGCTAACAACGCCTCCGGTTGCAACCAGCGCTTCAAGAGGTTTATATGATAAATGTGTTTCTCTCTCTGTCGCTCCGGCTGGCAGATCTCATAGTCCACCCTCCCAATCCGGCATGTAACCTCAAAGGGTGCTTGCCACTTAGCCAGAAGTTTCGACTCGGAACCAGGTAAAAATAGAATTACTTTATTTCCTGGCTGAAATGTCTGCAACCGGGCTTCTTGGTTGTATTGTGTCTCCTGTCTGCACTGAGCCTGCTGCAAATTGTCATGCACCCATTTTCCCACAGACTCAAGACGTTTGCGCAGGTCCAACACATACCGATTTGTCTCTCTCTGTCATCTCTCTGACCAGATCAAGCACACCCCGGGGTCTCCGCCCATACAACAGCTTGAATGGTGAAAACCCCGTAGAAGCCTGAGGTACCTCTCTGATCGCAAAGAGAAGGGGAGGAATCAGCTGGTCCCAGTAACGCACATCACTACTAAATCTGCGCAACATGCTCTTAAGGATCTTATTAAAGTGCTCCACAAGACCATCGGTCTGAGGATGAAACACCGAGGTCCTAACAGTCTTAATTCCCAAAAGCTTACCTGTTCCGCGGATTAGCCGGGACATAAAGTTGGTGCCTTGCTCGGTCAGTATCTCCCTGGGGATCCCCACCCGAGAGAAAACCTTCACAAGCTTGTTGGCAACAGACTTAGCAGACATAGACCGGAGGGGTATGGCCTCTGGATAATGCGTAGCATAATCCAAAATGACCATTAGGTGTGTGTATCCTGCCGCACTCTTTTCCAGTGGCCCAACTATGTTCATCCCAATACACTCAAACAGAGCTTCCACTAGGAGCAAAGGCACCAATGGAGCTTGTGGGACGGCTCTAAGGATAGCTTTCTGACACCCCCCACAACGCTCACAAAAATGTCTGACGTCACCATCCAGCCCCAGCCAATAGAACCGTGTCACGAGCCTAGCTTTGGTTTTGTCCCTTCCCAAATGACCAGACAGGGAAATAGCATGAGCAAGCTGCAACAAATCCTCCTGAGGAATGAGCAACAGATGACGCACTTCCCCGTCTGGGGTAATTTTTCAACACGGTACAGAAGGTCTCGATCAATTTCAAAGTGAGGGTGCATGGCAGCACGTCTGGACTCAACCACACGACCATTAACCACAGCTGCTCGGTCAAAGAGCCTGCCCAGCACGTCGTCACGCCCTTGCTCGAACCGGAAATCATGGGAACAAGCTAAAACATCGGCTCCCATGGCCTCCAGCTCGAGATCGGGTCGGTCTCAAGCGGAGGCAGCCGAGCCAGGCCCCTGTGCTGGCTCCGCAGCCTCCTCCCCAGACTTCACCAATTGCCCCCACCTGAAACTCCCTCCATTGCCAACCCTCATTCTTAGCGGCCCGGCAGTCCCATTTAGTTTTCCGGGGTCTAAATCTATGACAAAACCAAGTCGGGTTACAGAAGGGGAATATCTCTCCAATTACTTCCTCCTTCTTAGCCAACAAGGAAGATGGGGCTGTCAGGGCAGCTAACCAATCTTTGAACTGCCCACAGTCCCGTCCCAGAACTACTAGTACTGGCAATCGAGGACAGAATCCTACCTGTACTTGCGTCACCTGCTGGCCAATGTTTATATTTACACTGATCTTGGAATAAGAGTGTACATCCCCATGAATACATTTAATATGCACCCGTCCCAATATTTGTTTATGCCCCGGTAAGATTAGGCTCTCCTGTATTAGAGACTGACCACACCCTGAATCCAGGAGAGCCTAGGTTTTCGTACCATCCACTGTCACAGGAAGAACAAAACCTGTCTGCTGAAGTGACTGAGGTAATTGAACATGCTTACCTCCATCACACTCCATCATGGGGCAATCCCGAGCGAGCTGGCCCACCTCCCTGCACATCCAACACCGCAGTGGACTAGTTTCTTGCCTGGAGCCTCAGCAAGAGGTGGAAACACAGGAGCCATCAAAGGAGCTCGGCGGTAAGGTGACCACGCGAGACCCCAGTCCGACACCGCAGCAGCCCGTGGGTGACCCCACTCTGCCCCGGTTCCCGGGCCGGGAGTTTCCACCGCCCCACCCCCCCGTCCAAAACCTTGTCTACCCCTTCCCCCCAGTTCCTTCGCCCTATCAGGGGCCAGTGGAGGGGGTGATCCAATAGTGCTTCGACCAGGCAGCCTAGCTGGCGTCGATTCTGCTGCCTGGTACTGCTCTCCCAGTGCAGCTGCCCAATCCAGGGTGGGAGGTGTCTGCCGCCGTACTCACAGTCGTGGTCCTGGAGCCAAGCACTCCAGAAACCTGCTCGATCACAACAATCTCCACCAGCCTGGCTTTGGTGATCGCATCCGGATTCAATCTGGGGTGCTCCTCTGGCAAGAAGCTTTCCTCCTGAAACTTCCGGTGGTATCCCTCTGGTGTGGCCCCCACGTGATTCAGGATGGTTGTTTTTTTAGCATGGGGTAGTCCATCATCCGGTCGGGAGACAGCGTCCTCGCCGCGGCTTGCGCCTCCCCCGTTAGCTGGGGCAAGAGATAACTAGCCCATTGGGCCGGAACCCAACCGGCAGAGGTCGCAAGGGCCTCAAAAACCTCCAGGTAGGCTTCAGGTCGATCCTCAGCCGTCATTTTGGTGGGTCTTAACCGGGGATCTGGTCCCGCCGGTCTGGCAGCCCCTTGCACTGCAGCAGTCAGGGTCTGGCGCAGGAGATCCATCATCTCTGCAAACTGGGTGGCATCCATTTTTTTGTGCACTGCTTAAAGTGGGCAGTGCAAGTGAATCCCACTCTAACACCACGTGTGGGTGGTGGGTAATTCACTGACACAGGGGAGACAGAAAGGTGAACTTGAAACACTGCACAGGTGCCCAGTTTTATTGTTGGTGGGTACTACCACGTTTTAGCCCGCAGAGGGCGCTGTTGACCGTGGTCTGTCTACCAACGATGGTAGACAGGACCACAGTAATACCAGAGGCGGTACAGAGCTTAAGTGCAGGCACACTCACAGGTGCTCAAAAGAATAAATAAATGGCGAAAGGAAAAAGGAAAATAAAACACAGTAATCAAACTGCAAATAAAAGGTGCTGCACTCGGCAGCATCACCCCGACCATTGTTACCCGCACGGCTCGGCTCTCCGTCCAACACTTGCTGCTCCCTCAATCTGCTGTAAAAATACTCATGGGGTCTGCCCAAAGTTGTCCAAGCTACGACTACTTTTGTTGTGTTTTGTTTTCTTTTGGATTTCTTTCCCGGCCGTTTTTGGTCCTGGAGCAGAGCTTCCGCACGCTCAGCACGTCTACGAAGGGCAGACCTGAGGGAACAACAGAATGTTATTTTATAGGACCAGCAATTCCCCCAAGACCTGCCTCTCAGCCACTCAGAGAGAGGAAAAGCCCACACACCCTCTCTCCCACCACTCCGTGTCATTACCGTGACCAACAGGCGGATGTTGAACAGCTGCTGCCCTCTTCCTGCAGCACTATGAATACACCAGAAGAGTCAGCACAGATCTCCCTGTTACACCTGTCTGTCGGGCAAGTAAGAGGGGGAGAGTTGCTTCCTCCAGCTCTCAGGGCTGTTTTATACACGGCGTTCCCATTCACTGGTGTTCTTGGCATCAATAAGATAATGAGGGATGATGCCATGGAACTGGATTGTTTTAAGCTGTTTTTGACCGATGATGTTATGGATAACATTCAGAGGCAGACAAATACATTTTCCAAGGAGCAGATGGAGAAAATACCAGCTGATAAACCCCATGCAATGTCACTTTAGATGGCCAGTGGCAGTTTTTGGGGTTTTCATTTTTGATGGGGATAGTGAAAAAGCCATGTTTCGACAGCTACTGGTCTGGGGACTCCACCATCAATACCCCCCTTCTTTGGTAGCATCATGAGCCGGAATTGCTACAAGCAGATTCTTCAGACACTGCACTTTCAAGACAACAAAGCTGTCAGGCCTGAAAATGATTGCCTCTGGAAAATCCACCCCTTCTTCGACCGCATTACAGCCTTATTCACCAGCGTCTGTACACCTGTGCAAGATATTTCAGTGGATGAGTCTTGTTTACTGTATAAAGGAAGGCTTCATTTCAAGCAGTACATCCCACACAAACAGGCATGCTTTGGGATGAAGTCATATGAGCTTTGTGAGGCGAAGACCAGCTACACCGATGATTTTCTGCCAATCTTTACCATTTTACATTTGCCATTTTGTCATGTTCTGAATTCTGTAAATAGTTTGAAAAATAATATTTCTCATGTTCTAAGCTTTTAAATGGTATTTGGTTGTGTGTTAATTTAATAAGATTTGAATGAATTATTACTTTAAAAACAAGTGTAGTACATTTTCTTTCAGAATTCCAAAAAAAAACAAATCTGGCGCAAATTCCATAGAAGTCTAAACCCGGCTCTTCATATGAAGAAAAAATACTACTGTATCTCTTGTGGGGACATTACTTTATGTGTATGACCATGTTTTGGGACCTAAAACAATGAAATGGGGGTGTAGGAGGATACATTATTATTCGGGAAACTTTAAAAAAAAAGTTTTTAACCTTTTTTCTGCCAATCTGTTCCTTTTTACATTTGACCATGTTCTGAATTCTGTAAATAGTTTGAAAATAATATTCTTAATGTTTTAAGCTTTTAAATGATATATGGTTTTATGGTAATTTAATAACAATCTGAATGAATTATTACTCTAAAAACAAGTGTAGTGCATTTTCTTTCAGAATTCCAAAAAACCCTGGCTCAGAATTCCAGAATAGCAGTCTAAACCCGGCCTGGAAAGGGTTAAGTACAGGACTGTTAGTTTCAGGACCAACCTGTGGATTACAATAAAGCAATACACGCTGCTGTATTGCTTGTTATCATTATTATTTACTGTGTTTTGGTGTCATCAAACCATTGGATTTAAAAATAAAATAACATTGCACCTGGTGTGTCTGTACATTGATCACTGCTGCATTCCTGCAGCTGCACACAGTTAACCACTTTGGCACAGTCATTTACTAACTTTCATTTTAATAATTGCATAAAAATGTAATATTAGATTGCTCTCTCTGGTTTGGCTTTTTAAAGTGCATTCACTGCGGATATACTGTATGTACATTTATTTTTTTGTCTACTTCAAACATTTTAAATGGATTTACAGAGGAAATATTTGATGTATTCAGGGTTTTAATTGATTTCAATTATTTTTGAAATGTAAACTATGTCCTTTGATGTCAGACCTTTGGTCATTGCCTGTCCAACCTAAATTGGGGCCCATCCAAATTTCCAAGCCTACTTATGCCACTGGAGTAGGCTGCGTTGCTGCTTTTTTTTTTTTTTTTTTTTTGAGTGTAGTATATAAGCCTACCAATTTTTCTTGTTAGTTTGCAATTTTTGGATATGATGACAAACTTTTTTTATGTTCTCTTCACAATTAACAGTTCATTTCCTAGAAGTGCTTACTGTCGCTACATATTTATAATTTTATTTAAAAATAAATAAAAAAAAATATTTCAGTCCACAATCACATTTAAAAATAGATATCCTGTTTATTCTCAGATCTCTGTAGCGTCACTGGCAAGGCACATGTTTATTCAACAAAAACAAAAAGTTTTAACAAGCAAAACAACTATACAAACAAAAGAAAACTCACGCCCAAGCAGTGCTATCACAGTGTGCTAGCTGAGAGTACAGCCTGCTACTCCCAGCTCCTCTCCTAACTACCTTCAACAAACAAAGGATTTTGGACTCCTTTTAAACCATGTGGCTGGGACTTGATTGATGATCAATTATTCAATAACGACCCAGCCACATTCCAAGGAGTCCCCGAGTGGCTCGCCTGGTAGAAGAGCAGCCGGTTGTGCACAAACTGTGCTGGTCTTCGCTGGGGACTCCGAAGGGAGCGTCGTATTGGCTTCAGCGCGCCCGTGGGTTAGGGAGGTAAAACCAGCAGGGACTGTTTCTCCTCATTGCTCTACAGCGAACCCTGCTGGCCAGGTGCCCAGTAAACTCACAGTGGACACCTGCAGGGCTGGCCTTTGTCCTCCAGAGTTCGGTAGCTCAATGACATCTGCTCTCGAGTTCCTGGGTGAAAAGGGAAGGTGGCTTGGTCGTGGGATTAGAGAACGACCACGGACTCTTCGGGTCTCCTGAGCTATGTCGGGAATTGCTGTGTTGAGGAGAAAAGTGATTGGGCATTCCAAATTGGGAGGAAATCGTGGGGGAAATTCTAATTGGATACACTACATTTTAAAATAAAAAAATAAAAAAATAAAGACCCATCCACATTCCACACACCTATTTCTGTAAGGATGGAATTAACCCCAAACTTAATAAATTACACTATTTACAAGTGCAGTGTTTCTGCCCTGTCACAGTAATCAAACAACAGGTTTTGCATTTTACATGATAACTGTAACTATGTACTTATCTAACTCAATAAAAAACATTGTTTTAGAAAACTGATCATGTTAACGACCTAAAAGCTATTAGCTATTTACACTATCTGTCATTCTCTTTATTCACTCATCCAGCAAACAAATGCCATACCTACAGAGTGTTATACACAGAGAACAATATTAAATCTGCTGATGTTGTTAAATATTGACTGCGGGGGGGGGGGGGGGGGGGTGCACCTTGGGATTCTGATATTTGATAACTTTAATTTTAGAATGTAATTTTCTAACCCATCACTGTTGGTATAACTTCTGCTGGCCTTTAATCCATTAAGTACCACTTAAGCTGTATTAATGGAATTTGATACATTACATTTAGACTTTACTTTTGCGATTAACAAAATTAGAGTAAGTTATCTTAACAATACAATTAAAATAACAGGTAGATGCCAGTTAAAAATACTCCAAAAAAGTACAAAGTAGCCTGTCCTCAGATGAGGACAGCCACACTTAATGGGATAAGGAAAATTAGATAATATCTTATGAGGGTTATTCATGGAACAGGTGCAAGGGCTGCGTGGAGTAACAACAAGGAATTGAAATAGGAATTATGTGCTTGTGACTTAAGAAAGAGTACAGTATTTAGCCTTGGCTCGCGGAGGGCCACCCTCGTGGAGGTGAGACCG
Organism: Acipenser ruthenus; assembly: GCF_902713425.1. Taxonomy (NCBI): domain Eukaryota; kingdom Metazoa; phylum Chordata; class Actinopteri; order Acipenseriformes; family Acipenseridae; genus Acipenser; species Acipenser ruthenus. The sequence goes on from NC_081189.1 coordinate 45,048,645, forward strand.
CGCCGAATGGACTCCAAGGCTGGGAAGCAAGCGTCACTTTCCCCAAGGGGAAATGAAGAGAAGGATAGTGCATAGATTAAAGGGAAGTCTAGAAGTCTGCCTGGCTTACAAGGATCGCCTCCGCTAAGGAAGGTCGGCGAGGCCAGACTTCCGAGGCAGCAACGACAGGAACGCTGAAAGAGTGAAAGAAATAAACATGCAAAGAAGGGTTCTCCAGAAAGGGAGATTGGCACAGAAGAACGTAGATAGTTAACCCTTTGTGGTCCTGTGTCGGACCACAAATTACAATTTTCCCTTTCCGGTCCAATGCCGGACCCCTGTCCGACATCATCAAAAAGACGTAAAGCACAGGTCTCTAGTCGTTTTTTCTCCGGAAAAAGCAGAGAAAACTATGAAATGGCCGAGACCAACAGGAGCTGAAATAAAAAATCTGATCAAAGAAACTACGGATATGAGCAATACACATAGCCCCGGCACCACAGAGATAACACGGCCATAAACAAACAAGACAGCTGCTTCTGTATCCAGCGCTCAAAAAGAGTATCACAGACATTTACAGAGCTTTTTGAGATGTTACAATAATAAAATAATGACTTGGATCGCATTATTGAGGAGTTTGGTGATAAAATGAGTGATCAGGAGATGATTTATCAGTATGTAGACACTGAAGAGGTATGTGAAAAATACAGCGAACAAGAGGTGGGGCGGGGCTGGAGATGCAGTACTGAGTGTCCTGTTGATATGCAGTGCCTTTTAAACCTTTTACTGTGAAAAAAAATACTTTTAAACAGTGCGTCTAAAATAAACTGCGTGTGTGAAAATAAATTGGACCTGATGTGCCTGAGAAGCGCTGAATAAATGGACCGCAAAGGGTTAAGAGTACAGGGTTTTCCCTTGGCTCATGGAGATCCGCCTTCATGGAGGTGGGACCGAACCAATCGGCTTCTGAGGCTGGGAAGCACAAAGTGTTAACGTGGCTGACCTCTAAGCTTGGGAAGTGAGCTTCACATGCCCCTAAAAGAGGACCCCCGGCTCCCTGCATCTGCACCATCAATGCATTGAAGAAGGGTTAGTAAAGAAAACAAGTTAATTAGTGGTAATTATTTATCAATAATACAATAAATAATAATAAAAAATCTAACCGCTCCAAGGAGGAAGTGTTAATAGTCTGCACATCACAGACCAGAAAGAGGGAAGCTGTTGTGGGTATTTGTAGATTGCAGAGTTCTTTTGCTGTGCAGGTGTGTTCAGGAGTTCCTGTGGTCTACCTGGTACGAAGTAAGCGGGTTGCACCGCCATTTCCCATTTAATTTTATGTCTGCAGTGCTGCATTCTGTCTTGTTATTTACTGTCTGTGTCTATACGGTATATTGTAGGGCAAGTTTGGACAATATGCAGTATTGGTGAAGCCAGTATTCCAGACTCTCCTGAGGTAACACAGACCGTAATTTTATTGTTTATTTTTGTATTATAGTTTGCTTTGTGGCTGTGTGCTGTAACTTGTTGTTTTCTTTCTGGAAGCAGAATGCCTGTCAGCCACTGTTTCTGTTTCTTGTTGTTTTGTAGCTTGTTAGTTTATCTGTTATTTATTTTCCCTTGTTGTTTTATTCATTTTTGTGTTTACGCACAGGCTAATTTGTCTTTATAGTTTTAATATAATCGTGTGATGTTTTAGTTTTATTGTTTGTGTTTTAGTAATTGTTAGGGGAGCTGCAACGAGAGAGCATCACTATTGTGCATCAGGGCTTTACTATTTTCCCAAAATAAAAGTACAACAAAAAGCAGCAATGCATATAGCACAGCAATGCATAGGCAAGCACTGAAGCTGAGAGAGGTTTGGCAAAACACACCAAAACAAACCACATATAAAAACAAACCAGGCCAAGCCATAAAAGTTATCCATAACAAAAGCACAGAAAAGTGTAACAGTGCACAATGAAAGCCTGGCAAAGCACATGGAAACACAGACAGCAGAAAATGGAAATGAAAAGTCGGGGTCTGCACAGCTAATGCAAACGAAAAAGCAAGACAGAGAATAGTGGTGCATTCCAGAGTTTAAACAGGCTGATTAATTTATAATTTTGATGGGACATAATGGGGGTGCAGCCCTAGCTCGTGCCCCCTGAATCACACGTAAAGGTTATAATAACATAGTTAAATAAGATAATTACTTTCTGTATCTGAATATAGGTTATGCTGAAAAGCAATTTATCCCACTGTTTTGTACCATATGACAGTGTAAGTTCTCTGGACTAAAAATACACCACTTCCAACTCTCTTTGTCGACAACAGATGTCACTGGCCCCAGGAAGCTAAATATTTTTTTTCTTTTCTTTTTTCTGTTTGAGGCTTCCTTTGCATTTTTAATGTATGACTTTTTTGACTGTATATGTACAAGTGTCTGTCTGCGCCCTGCACCGGGTCATTCTTGTAATAAATAAACAAAAAGCTGATTTTAAACTTTAGTGCTGACAACGTCTTTGTGGGGTTTCGTAGTGGCAGTAGCATTTGTACTGGTACCTGTATGTAATAATTGCAATGTTACAATCACTATGTTTAATGTGCATTCTTAAGTAAGGATGGCATTTTAATTAATACAATTACATTAAAAAAATAGTGGAGAAAGTTGCACACACTGCAGCACTGTGCCTAATATTGCACATCCCTTTAAGAAAGTGGATGGCGTGTGGCATGACAGGGTTTTTTTCTCTACCGATATTTTTTAAACAGGCCAAGTGAGACAGAATATAAAGGCAGAGTTTTAGTAGTTTAAAAAAGAGGAGGGAGAGAATGGAGTTACTAACACCACGGCAAGTGTAGGTTATTTAAAAATAGCTCTTTTGTTTGCTTGTCTGCATTCTCGTTTGAAGATAGTTGGCAACAATTTAAAGAATGTTTTTTAGCAACTTTTTTGTCTGGCGATTATGCTTTTCAAGCTTTGTGTAAATGATGGAAGTCAAATATCGCTGAAGCAGAAATTCTTATACTTCTTCACTAGAATTTTAATCCCCATTTGTCCAGCCAACTGAGAGGCAGAGTGAACACAGTTGATGAAATGGTGAGCCTTGGAAGGCAACTTGAAAGTTAATAAAAGCACCACTAAAGGGTCCAGATGCTGGAAAGGGTCCTGCTTCAAGTATGCCAGCAGGGAAGCAGAATACATCTTCCTTTAAAGATAACTTTGCTGTATTTTGTTGGAGGTGTAATGGAACACATCCACCTTGATCATGTCCACAGTACAGAGGGCCGTCTTAAAATGTTCACAAAGGGCCGTATAGTTCAACCCAAGGTGCCGGTGCAAGCAAGGCAGATGAAAGAGGCAATGTAAGAACTAAGAAGAGAACATTGTCACAGTTATTTCTAGTAATCTTTCACAAAGTAAAATAGAAAAGGCACCTGACCCTGATAGTAATAGATCTTTACAGTAAATAAATTCAACTGAATTTGCTCTTCAGCAATTGGTTGTACCAGTCAAATTTCTCCCAAATAGCTGAGTACTTGAATGCTTTGAAGAAAAAAGGAGTGAAGTTTTGTTGGACACCTGAATGTCAAAACACTATGGATATTTTAAAGAAACGTTTGATGTCTCCACCTGTTCTTGGCCATCCAGATTCCACATTACATTTACTGATGCCAGTGCACATGGGTTAGGTGCAGTATTGTCCCAACGAACTCCAACTAATAGTGAAGAAGTGCTGGCATATGCCAGTCATACTTTAACTGCTCCGGAACACAATTATTCTACAACAGAACGAGAATGCCTTGCTGTTGTATGGGCCTTGGAGAAGTGGCAATATTATTTGGAAGGTAGACTTTTCATTGTGATAACAGACCACTCATCTCTGGGTATTTAATACTAGCAAACCCAACTCTCATTTGATATGTTGGGTTCTGCGGCTACAGGAGTTTAATTTTCATGTGGAGTATCGAAAAGGAAAATTGTATGTTGTTCCTGATGCTCTGTCAAGAGCACCACTGGATATGATGGAGAACACATTGCTGTGAGTCCACACCCGAAGTCAACAGGCTGTAGGTATGAGGCTTTTCCTTTAACTGATCCTGACATTTGGAAAGCTCAACAAGAAGATCCCAAATGCCAGAGACTTTATGATGAAATCTTGGCTGCTGAAGAACTGGCCATCGACTCTCCAGTTTTGTGATTTTGGAGGACAAAGTTTACCGAAAGGTTAAATTATCAGGAGAAGGCTACAAATACCAGGTTTTTATACCACAGAAACATCGCAGGGATGATTTGTTAGCCTATCATAATAACAATGACCTCTATCTAGGAGTTCAATGGGAAATACTCAAATTTTAGTTGTTGTAGACTAGTATACAAAATGGGTAGAACTATTCAACCGGCATATGGCTAAAACTGAGACCATTGCTTGTATTTTGAAGTTTTTACAAGATGGGGTACTACCGACTTCATTTTATCAGATCGTGGGCCTCAATCTTTCTGAACTCTTGCAGCAAGTATGTTGGCAACGGCAAGTTGTGAGAAAACTGAAAACAGCTTATCATCCACATACTAATTTTACAGAAAGAATCAATAAGATTCTGAAACCCATGATTGCTTCCTATCTTGCTGACCAACATAAAAATTGGGATAAATAATTAGCAGAGTTCGCATTCGCAATCAACTCAGCCAAACAAGAGTCCACAGGATTTACAAGCTCAATTTGGGACGTCCATTAAGAGAACCATTAGAGCAGGCCTTCAAGAGAACTCCTGCACAGTCAGCAACTCTGGCCTATGAAACAATGACCCAGCTGAAAGACATGCTGGTGAAAATACAGGAAAATCTGGGAAAAGCAAGAACACGTCAACAACGGAATTACAACAAAAATCATAAGTAGCCTACCAGCTAAAAGATGTGGATGAGAACACATCCTTTATGCAAAACTCAACAGTGCTATACAGCCAAATTTGCCCCACGCTGGAAGGGACCATATAGGATTGTGAAGCAACTTGGTCCTGTGAATTACCGCATTGTCTTGGAAGAAACAGGCCAAGATCTTTGAACCGTTCATGTGGCAAATTTGAAGCTATTTTTCCTACAGCCTCTGAACTTGATAGCTATGAAAGAAAAAAAAAGTACTGGATTTGTTTCAGGATGATGGATCTGATGAAGAATTTCATGGTTTTACCTTGGATGATACAGCTACAAGTTCTTGAGACTACGGGGGGGGGAAGACAGAATGTAAAATGCGGATAGTTAGTAGTTTAAAAAAAGAGAGGAGGGACAGAATGGAGTTACTAACAGCACAACAAGTGTAGGTTATTTAAAAATAGCTCTTTTGTTTGTTTTCTGTATTCTCGTTTGAAGGTAATTCAAAATGTTACGGTTTACCTGTCTGTTTAATGAAATAGCTGAAGATGCAGGGAATATGGATCGAACTCTTTTGGTTGGTGAGTGCTGACCAGAGAAACCAAGGAAACTTCTTCTGGAAACAGGTTTGGCTATTTATTTCCCTGCTTTATGCTTCAAGTTTGGAATCGTTTGGAGCATAAGCTAAAACTGAAGTCGTTTGGGCTATAAAGAACTCTTGAACATTATTACTGCCGTGGTGTTTTGTGCAAATATGCTGTTTAGTAAGCACCTGCTATATTGTGTATTGTTTTGCATTATTCTAATAGTAAATAGTAGTTGATTTGAGAAGTGTATCTTATTTGTGTGTGTGTGTGGGGGGGGGTCTCTGTCACGGAACTCCAGAGTTCAGGATTGGTTGATTTGTATGCATTATGTTTATTTGTTTTTGTGTAGGTAAGTTAGTTTTTTTTTTTTTTTTTTGTTCTTACCTATTAAAACTATCATTATTCTAATATTATATAAAAGAAAGCTAACTTAGCCTACCACTTTATTATCTTGTCATGTGTGATGAACTTGAATCTATTCCTTTCTGTAAATTATTATTTTTGATAAACTGATATTAGTTTAACTATTAGTTTTTATGTTGAAACTAAACATTCCTTAGTGGGTAACATGCCTGGGATCAGTGGCTGTATTAAGAAGTTATGGGCAGGATTTTCAAAAAACAGTGTTATTGTATCGAACTTGTGGTATAATAACAAGAGCTTTAGTAGCGAGTAATTTTCACATGAAATGTGTTAATTAAATCAATCCGTTAATGCTTTGAAATTGAGTCGATGAGGTCATTAATGAACGCATTTCATACATTACTTCGTTTCTGAACAACTAAATAAGGGGAACTCATTAATAAAAATGCATGTTAACGAGATCAAGAAAAATTAATGGAAGCATAATTCGCTGTTATGGAAACTACTAGCATACAGCGAGACGGCACTTCCAGCAGCCAAATGGAAATCAAAAATAATGGGAATATCTATTTTGTGTATAATTTGTAAACTTCATTTAAAACAGTGCATTCTGTCATGCAAAATGTACATTTATTTAGATAACTTCACATATAAAATACTGATTTATGATTATCTGGCGTGTGGGTAAAAATCGGACTGCACTGATTTAAAAAAATGTTAACTTTTTTTTTTTCTTGGATGCCATCTATGTGTATTAGTTGGAATTAATTTTCTTATGTTGACATCTACTTTTGTATGTATGTATGTACGATTGTAGGTTATTGTGACAGTGTGCCCCGCCCATGTGTGTGTTATGTGTTATGTTATTATTATTATTATTATTTATTTCTTAGCAGATGCCCTTATCCAGGGCGACTTACAGTCGTAAACAAAAATACATTTCAAGAATCACAGTACAAGTATTAATACAATTAAGAGCAAGATAAAATACAATGACTTCGGTTCTACCAAGTACAAGTATATGACTAAATACGATTAAAAAACTAATATATCTGAATGAATTAGAAATTGGTTTTCTGAAAAGGACAATAATAAACCAATTACAATTCAGCTGTATACATAGATTTAACCTTTAGGAAAACATGGCATTCGTGAATCCATTTTAGATTGCATAATGTTTTTCTCAAAGTTCTGGCAGGACAACTTCCTGAACGCCACACAAACTGTTCAAAAAAGTATTTTTAATACAACAATTGGCGAAATTATTGTAGCCTAATAAAGTGTCATTTGCTTATATGTAGAATTGTTTTGTGACTGTGGTTTTTGATGACAAATGCGACATAAGTAATCTAAAATAATCGACGCATCCATTTTGTATTATGTTACGTAAATTTTAGGTCTCCTACCTGAAAAAGCAAAAATATAATCGTTCACATAGGGCAGTCTCTCATTAGCCATTAGCTGTATACCATAAAGAAGGATAATCAACAATTCAAACGAACGTGACTTCCAGTCGCCACAACCCTGTCGCCACCTACTGGCAGGAGGTGGTAGCAACTGCCCAATGTATTTCAATGGAATCAAGTTTCTCTTTTTAATTAACTAACAGGATCGACTTATCGCTAATGCCTCTTGCGAGATTTCCTGAATGAGAAGACATCTGATGACAGTAAGAGAAACTTCTCCCAAAGCACCTCAGCGACACAAGGTGGTCAGCTCGTGCAGATGCACTTCACAGTTTATCATTCAACTACAAAAGCTACAAATCTGTGCTACAGTCTCTTGGTGCAGACACTCTGCAGAAGAGCGACACATGAGCAGAGGCAAGCTCGTTAGTTGAAACTATGGATCAATTGGAGACTGCATTTATGACAGTATTTTGGATTAAAATCCTTACAAGAATAAATGAAACAAGTAAACTTCTGCAGTCTGAAACAATGGACCTAAGCACAGCTGTGGCACTATTGAAGTCACTATCCGAGTTTCTGGAAGCACAACAGAACGATTCTGCAATGTCTTTAAGTCCTATAGCTAACTTCCAGTTGCAGTGGCAGGACGTCCAAAGCGTATGGCTGACGACAGTGTAGAACCTGCTATTGTGCTGACTGGTGAAGAGAAGTTCAAAGTGGGCTTGTTCTACGCCATAGTTGACTCACTCGTCAGCCATCTCAACAAAAGAATTCATGCATATTCAGAAATAAACAACTGTTGCTGTTAAAGAGTCTCTCGAAAATGTAATCAAATTATATTCAGATGACCTCAATGAAGAGATTTTTGATCAATGGGTACAATGACGCTCACTTCTTAAGGAGTTCACCTCTAAGCCATCATCACAATCTCCGCCTACACCGCTACAAATGCTTACCATAATGAACATGCATAAGTTGCAAACGGCATTAACCTGACACTACCAGTCTCAAACTGCAGTGGTGAAAGGTCTTAAAAAGGATAAAAAGTACTTTACGTGCTACAATGGTTCAAGAAAAACTGAACAGTCTTTCTCTGTTATGAATTGAATCTGAGATGGTAAACTCCGTAGACTGTTCCAGTTTAACTGAAACTTTTGCTGCAGCAAAGGCACGCCGAAAGTTTTTTATATGCAAAAGGGCCATTTTTGTCATTCCCCCCTAAAATTTTGAAATCCACCCCATTTGCTGGAGTATAGCGGGGAAATCCCCCTCAGCACAAAATTCAAGCCCTGATAGTTCATATGAGAAATGTGAAGTTTCTCTTTTAGTGGGAACACCGCACGGCTGGTGTTTTGGCCAGCTTTGACTTTTGTTAGCTGTTTTTATCCAAAGTGTTTTTTTGTATTTTTGTATTTGTCTTTTCTTTTCTGTACACGTGTGTGTATCCTTCTGCACTTGGACTACTCTCGCTGTAGGGACTTGCCCCTCCTATATAGCCACATGCATGCGTGCGTGTGGCTGCATCCGGTGCACTACCTCTCCAATCAGCTCCAGGACATGGCAGGGCCCAAGCCAGTGGCTATCCAGCTTGGGGCAATGGCCACGCTTTCTCCTGGGACTGAAGACCCAGACTAGCTCTCCGGCGTTGAAGTAGTGCCCTCGAGTCCTGAGGTTGTAGTTCTGCTTCTGCCTGACGCCAGCGGCCTGCTGTTGGTGCGAAACAGTGGGCTACCACTAGCCTCCTGGCATACTCAGGACCCGGGGGCACACTGGGAATGTCTTGGGGGCGGCCGAAGACCATCTCCTCTGGTGTGAAGAGCTCACGCCCCAGCATGAGCAGGGCTGGAGTGCAGGCAGTGGAGTCCTGTACAGCTGAATGACAGGCCAGCAACACAAGAGGCAGGTGGATGTCTGTGGCAAGGATGACTTTGAGTGGCGTGGGTGGCACATGGCATGCAGACGGCATCCCCTGGTGACGGCGAGCAGGCGACCCCAGGCGAAGCAGAGCCGGCGACCCCCGGCGAGGCAGAGCCGGCAACCCCAAGCGAGGCAGAGCCGGCAACCCCAAGCGAGGCAGAGCCGGCAAACCCAGGCGAGGCAGAGCCGGCGACCCCAGGCAACGCCGGTCCCGGACCCCCAAACTGCAGCAGCTCCGGACCCTCCGACAGCGACAACTCCGGACCCTCGGGCAGTGAACTCGGGAGGAAAGCCCCTGGCCATGAAGGCAGCAGCGGGAGCTCCACTTCTCCCTTGTGCTCTGTAGCCAGCGGCTTCGGCCCCAGACTTTCCATCAGCACAAAGGCATCCCCGGGCATTATCGTGGAGGCATCCCCAAGCGGTGAAGTGCAGGCATCCCCGAGCGGTGACGTGCAGGCACCCTAGGCATTGCAGGCTCGGCAGCCCTAGGCGGTGCAGGCCCTAGCCGCAGGCAGTCTCCCTCTGGTGGTGGAGGTCTTCCTCTAGCCTGCCATCGGGAGGTCCTCCTCGTTCCAGTCCGGGTCCACCAGCCATTCGAGCATTTCTTCCGTCTCCTCCCTCAGGGCCGCTAGATGCTCTGGCTGCTGCGGAGGTTGCTGTTGCTGCCTTCTGCAGCTGTGCTTTCCCATTTAAAAAAAAAAAAAGATTTGCTCAACAATAACAATAAATAAATAAATAAAACACCTGCATTATCTCTGGTCTGAGTCCTGGAGGCGCTGTTATCCCATGGTCACACCAAAAATTAATTAAAAGGGTTGAACATTTTGATGTTTATATTTTGAATTTTTTGCACCTTTATGAAATGGTTGATAATGTGATCTTTTCATTTGATGACAAATGTATTATTTTGATGCGAATATTTGATTTTGAGACATGTATTTTGAGATTTGAAAGCATTATTGCATTTTGCAAAGGATTTTTGAAGTTCATTTTGACTTGTGTGTTAACTGTTTTGGTAACGTAGGATATTGTTTCAGGAAATGTGTTTAAGCAATTGAGAAAAACATTTTAATTGTATGATGACATTTCCTGCCTTGTCTGCAGTTTTTCATTACCAATCAATAATACGGTTTTCAATCAATGATAATGAGAAAGCGTCTCCTGACAATCTGAAAACTTCTCTGCGCATTTCAAAAAGGCTAATGCTTATGCTTATATTAAGGAAGATTAAATAATATTGCTTTTGCAAGAAAAGAAGTGACAACATTTCATTTGATCAGAAAAAGGAATACGATGTAATCTTATTACAGCTTGATCCATGTCTCAGCCTATACTGTTGACTCAAAAAAATAAACTCCAGCCAAGATCAGCAAAGAAATCAGCCTTCATAAAATGGGTAGTTATCTAATTCAAATTGTCAGAAGATGCTTTCTCATGATCATTGATTGGTACCGAAAAACTGCGTAGATTGACAATAATGGAATAGGCAGGACATTTCATCATGCTTAACATGTTTTTAGCAGGTTCATTTCCATTTTAAGTGATACCTGTCAGCTTACATACGACGGCCCTGAAGTGCAAAACACAAATACAAATAAAAAACACAAATACAAATAAAACAACACAAACACAAAACACAAAACACAAAACACAAATCCAAATCCAAATCCAAATCCAAAACACAAATACAAATCACAAAACACAAATACAAATCGAAAAACACAACAAATACAAATCCAAAACACAAATACAAATCGAAAAACACAAATACAAATAAAAACACAAATACAAAAAGCCCACAACACAACAGAAGTAATTTCACAATGGAAATACTATTGAGGCCACTCCTCCAGATACCCCAGCACAGTCTCCACATGTTTCTGGAGAAGTTGAAGCTGTTTAGAAAGTGTAAGCTGAGTCTTTAGTAACTTAGACTTAGTTTGCCATGGTATATTTGTCAGTGTTACTTGGTATAACAACGGTAAGTATCATGCTTACCATGAGTTTTGTGTACAGTAATACTAGCATTTAAAAACTATTATTTTAGTTAGACAACATTTTACTTGATTTTTTGTAGCTCAAAAAAGTTAGGCTTCGATGTCTGTGAATTTCTAGTTGTTTTAAAAAAGCATCATAAAAGGTGTTTTACACAATGCTGTTGAGGTTAGTGCAATTTCAATGCGCGAAGATCAAAGTTTACTTCTGGGTCACAGCACATTTATGATTTAAATATAAGTGCACTTCTCAGTTGTTGTTTTTATGTCATCAAACTTTGGGTATATACTATGCTGTTAGAGGTACAGGACTATAAAGTTAATCTTTTGCACAGCCATGATTGTGGAAATGTTAAGCAATACCAATGGTGTATTGTGACAAGCAGGCTGTAGTGGTGACATCAGACCCGGAAGAAACACATAGTACTGTGAGGTGAAATGTGAATTGTGCTGTTGCGTGCTTTAATAATGAACTAAATAAAAAGGTTTTAAACAAAAACAGCACACGGCACTTGCGGCCAAAATAAATAGACAAACAAAACAGACTAACACTTAAACGAACAGTGGACTAACAGACAAACAAACAAACACGGTGAGTCAAAACAAATACTTATTATTTTAGTTTATTTTAGTTTCTTTTACTCTACTTATCTCTCCCGTTCTCTACTCACCGAATACCCAACCCCGAGTGAGTAAAACATGCATCTATATATATACGGTTGTGCTGGGATTCAATTACCAATTAATTATTCACTTGAATCCCAGCACGTGAACTAATCTGTGAAAACTCCGTGCTCATATTTTAAGTACTTTAAATGCACGTGAAGTGAAGTGCAATCCCTGTGCCTAAATACAATTATACATTTTAAATACTTGTGCTCATTACCCACATTATATCCCGTGTACCAACTACAATACACCAACATTAACACACGCAACATACAACATAAAACACAAAAATACACACAGGGGCGGGGCACATTGCCACATATATATACAGTACTGTGCAAAAGTTTTAGACAGGTGTGAAAAAATGCTGTAAAGTAAGAATGCTTTCAAAAATAGACATGTTAATAGTTTATATTTATCAATTAACTAAATGCAAAGTGAGTGAACAGAAGAAAAATCTAAATCAAATCCATATTTGGTGTGACCACCCTTTGCCTTCAAAACAGCATCAATTCTTCTAGGTACACTTGCACAAAGTCAGGGATTTTGTAGGCATATAGTCAGGTGTATGATTAAACAATTATACCTAACAGGTGCTAATGATCATCCATTCAATATGTAGGTTGAAACACAATCATTAACTGAAACAGAAACAGCTGTGTAGGAGGAATAAAACTGGGTGAGGAACAGCCAAACTCAGCTAACAAGGTGAGGTTGCTGAAGACAGTTTACTGTCAAAAGTCATACACCATGGCAAGACTGAGCACAGCAACAAGACACAAGGTAGTTATACTGCATCAGCAAGGTCTCTCCCAGGCAGAAATTTCAAGGCAGACAGGGGTTTCCAGATGTGCTGTCCAAGCTCTTTTGAAGAAGCACAAAGAAACGGGCAACGTTGAGGACCGTAGACGCAGTGGTCGGCCAAGGAAACTTACTGCAGCAGATGAAAGACACATCATGCTTACTTCCCCTCGCAATCGGAAGATGTCCAGCAGTGCCATCAGCTCAGAATTGGCAGAAAACAGTGGGACCCTGGTACACCCATCTACTGTCCAGAGAAGTCTGGTCAGAAGTGGTCTTCATGGAAGACTCGCGGCCAAAAAGCCATACCTCCGACATGGAAACAAGACCAAGCGACTCAACTATGCACGAAAACACAGGAACTGGGGTGCAGAAAAATGGCAGCAGGTGCTCTGGACTGATGAGTCAAAATTTGAAATATTTGGCTGTAGAGAGCGGTACACGAATGAGTGTCTGCAGGCAACAGTGAAGCATGGTGGAGGTTCCTTGCAAGTTTGGGGCTGCATTTCTGCAAATGGAGTTGGGGATTTGGTCAGAATCAATGGTCTCCTCAATGCTGAGAAGTACAGGAAGATACTTATCCATCATGCAATACCATCAGGGAGGCATCTGATTGGCCCCAAATTTATTCTGCAACATGACAACGACCCCAAACATACAGCGAAAGTCATTAAGAACTATCTTCAGTGTAAAGAAGAACAAGGAGTCCTGGAAGTGATGGTATGGCCCCCACAGAGCCCTGATCTCAACATCATCGAGTCTGTCTGGGATTACATGAAGAGAGAGAAGCAACTGAGGCTGCCTAAATCCACAGAAGAACTGTGGTTAGTTCTCCAAGATGTTTGGGCCAACCTACCTGCCGAGTTCCTTCAAAAACTGTGTGCAAGTGTACCTAGAAGAATTGATGCTCTTTTGAAGGCAAAGGGTGGTCACACCAAATATTGATTTAATGTAGATTTTTCTTCTGTTCACTCACTTTGCATTTTGTTAATTGATAAATATAAACTATTAACATGTCTATTTTTGAAAGCATTCTTACTTTACAGCATTTTTTCACACCTGCCTAAAACTTTTGCACAGTACTGTATATAGCACGGCCAACCAACTTATAACACTAGTCGTATACTTCTCTTTCAAATAAACTTCTAATGATTTTGAATGTGAGGTTCTTAAGAACGGTATTGTCACTGTTTGTGCCCCGGCACCTCTCTCTGTGCAAACTAAAAACTGCTAAATTTCATACATTTTAATTAAATTATAGCTTTGTAAAAAAAAAAAAGTACAAGAAGATATTTGGGTTTAAAAATGTAAAAAAGGCCTGGAACAGAAAGATGGTTCAACAGGTGTTGATAGATCAACATAAGATTTTATACTAATAGTCTACTTGATGCGAGAGTTGTGCGACATTTTTTCAAATAAAATAGCGGCAGTTGAGTTGGTTTGCTGCAGCAGAGTGCCCGAAGGATAACATCTATAGACTTAAGAAAAATGGTTCCACATAGAACCAAAAAGGGTTCTTTACCATATGGCTGTGGTGGAGCCCTTTACATGCAAGAATCAAAATAACATTATTTTTTCTTCATTTTACCTATTTTAGTACCTATATATATATTGTGAGAAAGTGTAGTCCTGGGGAGCAAGAGACTACACCTCCCAGAAGGTCACTGGCTGAAAAGCCTTAATTTCTGTAATTGTTTAATTACATGTGTTAATTGTTTTATTAGTAATTATCACCTGCACCTGGCTATCATTGTAAATTAGAGCCAGGTGCAGGGTATTTAAAGAAAGCAACCAGTCTGTTCTGGCCTGCTGAAGAGTGAAGAGCCCGGTTGGGTGTTCAATCGTAAAGAAAGGTAGTGTGAAACCTAGTGGTGGGAAAAGTGAATCCTCTTGAACCACTGAACCCTCTGAACCATTTGCTTCATAAAAGATTCACTGAGCTGAATCACTTGAAGCGCTTTGTGCTTCATAGTGACATCTATTGGTAGAGCCGAATCATTGAACATACTTGAACTTGAACATACGAGTTACACACAGGCTGCTATTGCCTGGAACTTGGCATTTAGAAATTATGATCTGTAGCCTAATGTACACGAAAGACACCATAAAGCACGCTTTTTACAGGCTCTGTCAGTGTCATTTGTGACTTACAAAATGAAGTTACATTGTATAATTTCTCTGTTATCTGGTTATATATCAACCACACATGTGATTACCCAACAAAAAAGCCAGTCACGCATACGCATTATCATACTTGAAATTTAAAATTGTTGTACAATCGAAAACACGATAATGTTGCTTTAGAAAGGGAGGCAAATCTGACCTCAGGAAATGTACTTGGCTGGGAAATTAGTGTTGAAACAAGTAAGATATTTGATATTTCATTTGTTAGCCATTTTCCCGGCGGCGCAACAAGTTAGTAAGTCATGTAATTAGAAATGCTTGTCAAGCGCAGGATCAAATCCCTACTCCTCCGAGGAAGTGTGCGTGTAGAGAACTTGTTTTAGATTTTAAAAAAATAATAAAAATTTTCCAAAATTCAAAACTAAAAGAATCATACTTGCTGATATTTTTTTAAATAAACTAATTGAAAAAAGAGAGAAATAATAAATGCTTCCTTCCAGGAGTAATCTAGGCTATATTTCAACAAAACATTGTATTGATTCAGGTTCAGCCAGATCACGTTATGTGCGGAACACTGTTTGCTTCATATGGTTCGAGGCGGATTACGTCATTTGTTTGCTTCATATGAAGCAGTGGTCATTTGAATCACCTGAAGTAGTGAATCACTGAATCATGTGACTGATCCGAAGCCTCAATTAGCTCCTGTGAGCGATTTGAAGCCTCATTGAGGCAAAATGCTGTGTATGATTTGAAGCCGCAATGAAGCAATGAATCTTGTGAATGAACCCGGACCTCTGGATTGAGGTTGATTACTTCATCTCAATAAACTCATAGAGCCGCCACGGATCCCACAGTCACAACACAAACATCAACAAGATATGGTGCTTTAAGGTGTAATGGTGTTTTTTCAATAGTCTAGTAATTTGATATTTATAAATTATATTTATTTTGTTGATGTATCACAATGAAATAATATTGAATTCAAGACTTCTTTGACAAAGGTTTTCTGGAAAACATCTCAAATAATCATTACATTTATTTTTATAATAATTAACAATAATTAAACTCCTCCAATTTCACATAGTAGTAGCCAGCATATATATATATATATATATATATATATATATATATATATATATATATATATATATATATATATATATATTTTGATTTAACAAAGATTAATTGAAATTAATTTAAAATGTAATCTGGCAAACAGTATATTCTTCCTTCCAGTTCTAACCTACGTCAGCGAAGCATTATTGATTCGAAGTAAAGCGTTGTATTAGTGGTTTGTGTCTTCTTTTGTAAATATACCATCAAAACGTTTCGATAGTACACCTACGACACCGTCAGCAAGAGTTTACTCTGTGAGCGTGCGTGACTGAACACCCCGAGCGTCTGCAGCTTCACAGGATCCGTAGAACTGCTGGTGTTTGTGTCACGTGATGTATTGCTTCATGTGAACCAATTGAACCTTCTATTCACAACACTGTTTGCTTCTAATGGTTAAGACGGGTCGAAGCGGGTGAGGCTTTTTACCCATCACTAGTGAAACCTGGTATAGTGTTTTGTGTTAAAACTGTGTTTATTTTGTTTTGTTTTGTGTTACAGGTAAACAGCTTAGCTGTCCTGTTTTATAGTTAGGTTCCTGTGTTGTGTTTAGTTAGTGCTCATTAGAGATAGGTGTTTATTTTGTTTGTGTTATTATTTTTAAAAAAATAGCGTAAAAGCAATTTAAAACCTCCATTCCTGTGTGTTGGGTCTATTTTTGGTATTTAATCATATCTTGATGTAACTATCACTGCCACTGTTATCTGCTGTATTACTGAATTGTATTTTGTCACACTTGTACTTGCGTGAACTATAGTCATTGTATTTATCTTGCTCTTATTGTATTACTTGTACTGTAACACTTGAAATGTATTTGCTTACGATTGTAAGTCGCCCTGGATAAGGGCGTCTGCTAAGAAATAAATAATAATAATAATAATTTTTAAGAGCCAAGAACCCGAGTGGTGCAAGCTCGGTTAGATATGGTGGCAGTGAGTGTGGGCACCCCTACGTCCCAGGAAATGGATGCAGAATTAAAAGAGTTGATCACCATGATCAACAGAAACACCGCTGCTCAAGTGGAGCAGAACGAGAGATGAAGAGTGGAGTTAAGGCTGCCAGAGCGGGAGCCTACAGAGCTGGATCTGCAAATCCATAAGTGGGAGCTAGAGTCGGCGAGAGAAGCCTCGCGGTCTCCTGCACCAGAGGAGCTGGTGCTGGGTGAAGAACAGGAGGAAGAGTCCATCTCGGAGCCAGAGGAAGTGGAGCCATGGTCATCTCTGGAGCCATGGGCTGCAAGCAAGGGGGAGGAGGTGAGACACCTACCTCCATCACAGCACCAGAAACCACCCCTGCAAGCCAGTCCAGCGCTGCCGAGTGTGGTTCCTTGTACCGGTGTTGTGTTTAGTTAGTGCTCATTAGAGCTAAGTGTTTGTGTTATTATTAAAACCTCCATTCCTGTGTGTTGGGTCAATTTTTAAAGGGGCAAAGAACCAGAGTGGTTCAAGCTCGGTTAGATATATATAAAAAATGAAAGACAGTTTAATCCCATCAGATTCTATAGTGGGGCCCCAACCCTCACCCACAAAAAACTTTTCATAATCATACTGGACATGTTTATCACACATAAGGAGGTGTCAGGTTTAAAAATCGCACACACATACATTTACAGTTCTCAATGTATTTTAAATATAAATCATTGCGCTGAAATAACACTAATGTGTTTTGGGTAGGCTACACCTTACATTATGTAAAAATATAAATCTATACAGTATACAGTACAGTAGTAAACCAGAAATGTCACAGAAATTTGTTTTCAGGGCTTTTAAGTACACCCTGACTTTAGTGAAAATTAGGTACTTGGGTGTTTGTTTCAAAAATACACTGAGCACAACTGGCAACACACTAGAAAAAAGCGGACTGGGGAATGCCAGCAACAATTGCGACTGTTTAAAACATGCTTTCAAAAGTTCTTAACAAATCGATGCAATTGTAAAGGTCGCAATTGAATTGCCAGCAGCTTTAGTACATATAATTACAATATTTTTGATCCCTCATTTGCACTATCTCCACCCTGTTTTGTGAATTTCTGCAGGAGGACACCCAGAATTACATATTCATTTAAGGCTAAAGCTCAAATAAGAACTGGGCTGCAAAGCATTCATTAAAATGATGCTAACAGCGTTGTGTTTGCTTAATACATTTCACACTAGACTTCCGACTGGTTTGCATGTGGTTTGCAACAATTGCGACAGATGCAACACTTTAGTACTTCTACCCCTTTATGTTTTGCAGACTTTAGTATTGCATTTAAAAAAAAAAAAAAAACTTTCATCTTCAGCGTAATGGGCGTTGCACTTTATAATTCATTATGGAGGGAAATATCTACATTCTCCCGATTGTGGAGCTGCCATATAAAAATGTGAGACACGTCATGAAGCTAATTTGATATGAATCATATGCAAAGTTTGAAATAGTTGAGTAGACCGTACACGACATCGTAGGAACCTGTTAATTGCAATATTTCCAAAAAGCATCAAAGTAGAAATTTGTAAAGAAACACAATTGAGATTATATATATATATATATATATATATATATATATATATATATATATATATATATATATATATATATATGCAGTGCATAAGTATTCACCCCCCTTGGACTTTTCCACATTTTGTAGTGTTACAACCTGGAATTAAAATGGATTTAATTAGGATTTTTTATCACTGATCTACACAAAATAGTCCATAATGTCAAAGTGGGGAAAAAAATCTACATATTTTTCAAAATTATTTACAAGTAAAAAACTGAAAAGTCTTGATTGCATAAGTATTCACCCCCTTTGCTGTGACACCACTAAATAAGCTCTGGTGCAACCAATTGCCTTCAGAAGTCACATAATTTGTTGAATGGAGTCCACCTGTGTGCAATTAAAGTGTCACATGATCTCAGATTAAATACACCTGTTTCTGGAAGGCCCCAGAGTTTGTTAGAGAGCATATCTAAACAAACAGCATCATGAAGACCAAGGAGCTATCAAAACAAGTCTGGGATAAAGTTCTGGAGAAGCACCAATCAAGGTTGGGTTATAAAAAAATATCCCAAACTTTGAACATCCCCCGGAGCACCGTTAAATCCATTATTAAAAAATTGAAAGAATATGGCACAACTGTGACTCTGCCTAGAGAAGGCCATCCACCAAAACTCAGTGACCAGGTAAGGAGGGCATTAGTCAGAGAAGCAACCAAGAGGCCAATGGTAACTCTGAAGGAGCTGGAGAGATCCACAGCTGAGATGGGAGAAACCGTCCATGGGACAACTATAACCCGGACGCTCCACAAAGCTGGGCTTTATGGAAGAGTGGCGAGAAGAAAGCCATTGCTGAAAAAAACCTATATCAAATCCCGTTTGGATTTTGCCAAAAGGCATGAGGGAGACACAGCAAACATGGAAAAAGGTTCTCTGGTCTGATGAAACCAAAATTGAACTTTTTGGCCTTAGCGCAAAACGCTATGTGTTGCGCAAAGCCAACACTGCTCATCACCCTGAGAACACCATCCCCACGGGGGGATGCTTTTCATCGTCAGGGACTGGGAAACTGGCCAGGATTGAGGGCAAGATGGATGGAGCCAAATACAGTGAAATTCAAGAGGAAAATCTCTTTCAGTCCGCAAGAGACCTGGGACAGGGGTGGAGCTTCACCTTCCAGCAGGACAATGACCCTAAACACACAGCCAAAGCTACACTGGAGTGGTTTAAAAACAAGAACCTGAATGTCTTAGAATGGCCCAGTCAAAGCCCAGACCTCAATCCGATTGAGAATCTGTGGCAAGACTTGAAAATTGCTGTTCACCAACGGTCCCCATCCAATTTGACAGAGCTTGAGCAATTTTGTCAAGAAGAATGGGCAACCAACAAATGTCTTTTTTTTTGTTGTTTAATTAACTTTTGTGTCACTATAAAAAATATTTGGCACCTTCAAAGTGTTAAGTATGTTGTGTAAATCAAATGGTAAAAATCCCAATTAAATCAATTTTATTTCCAGGTTGTAACACTACAAAATGTGGAAAAGTCCAAGGGGGGTGAATACTTATGCAAGGCACTGTGTGTGTGTGTATATATATATATATATATAAACCTTAAATAAACACCCCGGCGTTTATTTATAATATTTGCCAGTAGCCCGGTGCTTATTGGAGACTGGCAACTATTTGAGACTCTGCGTTTACTATGTAAGATAACTAACGTCTGCAAATACTTCAGATGCAATAATGGAAAAGCTGCCTGCACACAGAAAATGAACAAACAGAAGAACGAATCTGTATTGAAAAGCTCAATTGCATCTACCACTGTTAATAATAATAATAATAATAATAATAATAATAATAATAATAATAATAATAATAATAATAAAAACAGTAAAATCCACTAAAGACAGCCTATAAATATAATAATAACACAAGCGTGTTTTAAGGTAGGCTTGCATCACAATAAAAAACAAACATGGTTTTAAAATTAATAAAAGCAATAAGTAGCATCTTTATTAACACATATTCAATTTATTATCACCACGAGTCACTCCATTCACTTTCAATATGATATTAGATCAAACATTGCCAAAGTGAAAATAAAACCCGATAGCTTCCCCATAGCTTGGATGTTATTCACAATATAATAATATAATAATAATAATCTTTATTTATAGAGCGCCTTTCATACCACAAGGTTCAAGGCGCTGCACAAAAAACAAAAAAGAAGGTAACAGAACACAAAGATTAAAATCAAACTTAATAAAAAGGCATAAATTGATGAATAAGTTAAACAGGTTTAAAAAAAAAAACATCATATATCGCAAAAAGAAAAAAAAAAGACACAGTTTAAAACAACTAAAAACAACAATATATAAAATCAAAAAGCTAAATTATAAAAATAGGTCTTAAGCCTAGATTTAAAAGTAGCTACTGTAGGTGCACCTCTGACATGGTCGGGGAGAGAGTTCCACAGCTGCAGAGCACGAACACAAAAAGCAACTTCTCCTTTCCTCCTGAGCCTCACCCTCGGAATACAGAGGAGGCCACTATTAGTCAACCTCAATGCACGCCGAGGCTGATAAAGAGACAAGAACTCTGAGAGGTAATCTGGTGCCATTCCATTTAGTGCTTTAAAAAGGACCCTTGCAGCCTTAATAAAGCTTGGCTAATAAGTCCAGAAAAAAGAGCATTACAGTAGTCCAGTCTACATGAAATAAAAGCATGGATTACTTTTTCAGCATCAGATAAAGACAGAAATTATCTAATTTTGGCAATGTTTCTTAGATGATAAAAACATACTTTTGTAATCATTTTAATATGCGACTCGAAACTTAAAGTAGAATAAAAAATAACACCCAAATTTCTCACTTCAGACTTCAAATTAGGAGTTAAGTCCTCCAAATGTATTTCTGATAAATCAATTTGTTGCTGAGAGCCTCCTATCAACACTTCTGTCTTATCAGAGTTTAATTGCAGAAAATTTAAGGACATCCAAGTTTTGATGTCAGTGATACACTCAAGTAAGGCTGCTGTTGTGCTAATGTCACCAGGTTTCACAGAGATGTATAACTGTGTATCATCAGCATAGCAATGTTAATTTAAAGCATGTTTATCAATAATCTGGCCTAGAGGTAACATGTATAAAGAAAATAATATCGGACCAAGAATCGAACCCTGAGGGACACCACAGGTAATATTTGCTAAACCCGACACAGACTCCCCAGGTGAAACAAAGAACTGTCTGTTTGTAAGGTAGGATCTAAACCAGTTTAGTACTTTACCATCTTGGCCCACCCATCCCTTAAATATGTACATACTGTCCAAGTTAAAAGACTTAAAAACCCACCATACTCACAGACATGACTTATTTTCTTTTCGTTTTTTTAAGAATATGATTTGTGGCTTACTATTTTTTTTAACCATTAAGGAAGTTTTTTTTTTTTTTTTTTTTTTTTTTTTAATGCACTTAGTTACAGTATCTAAAACTAAAATGGGTTCTTACCAATAAAATATTATGGTACAGATTTGCTTCTCTAACTCACAATCTCCCAAATCGTTTAATATACTGTCCTTCTCTTTTTTCTTTTACCATCAGATTTATAAAAGCTGAATCCCTAGGTATCAAAAATTAAATACATTTAAAATAAAATCCATTCATAACATTACCGCATTATCTCATTGCTGACAGCAGGTTCGTTGTTAGTTAAAAGCAGTTAATTTGGTAGCCTAATTTAATTTCGGTAAAACGTGACATGGCATTTACGCCTCGTTTCACAGACCAACATGAGCACTGCTCTTGGATTACTTTACCCAAAGTAACATGTACTGTTAATAGGTGTCTATGAAGCAGCCATTAAAACGTTAAGTAAATAGGTAATATATTTTGGAGAATAATTACCTCAATACTGAAACTCACCTTTCCAGCTTCACTAACACCCAAAATAAAATTTTCCAAAATTTCCATTGGGGAAGTGTGTGTGGAGTGAACAAATGCCCCCTTAAACACGCTGGTGATACGTATAACAGACTCGTTGCAGCTTGTCATCTTGAAAGCAGTCTGACAATATAGTGGAGAAAATAAATCCTTTATACCGATCTGCAACTCAAGAAACCCACGTATTCTCCTTTTGCGTGTGGGTGACGACAGCCTCAGTTTTCACAAGTGGACGTTGGACTGCACCTGACTAATGAGTTCTACCCAATGGTACTGCACTGTTACACAAACAAGGTTAGATTTACACAATTCGTTTTTAAAAAGGACAATGTGAAAGTGACGCCAACGTCTGTGCATTAAGTATGAACATAAAAATGTTATACAGTTGTTATTTATTGTCAGCTATAAATCACTATATTGTAAATTATTTCCTTCTGTCGATCTCTAGTTTATAATAACAGATCGAATTTATTCTTAAACTGTTTTATTAGGGCATTTTTTATGGTAACTAAATCAAACCATATTTTATTTGTCAATAAACTTTCGTCATCAGTTTATCAAGCTTTACAGAGCATAGGTTTAATATGGGCTTAATTAATTTGACATTGTGTATCTCTGGATTTATGTTGGGTCAGTTATGCAGTGGCATGAAAAGGTTTACAAGCAGGATCATACAATAATTGTCAAAACTAACAAAGTTTTTATTGTGGAAACAGCAGGCAGGGGAACAAATAGTTCCCTTTCAATTCGAAGATGACCGCCAATGATACTTTTGGTATATGCCTGCTTGTCAGGTATTCGCTGAGCATTTTGTATCAAAGCTGCCGATAGCCCCCTCCGCGGAGTGACGTCCTCGGTCCCGCCTCACCGAGGTAATAAATAGACACTGCGTGAAGACGTCAGTCTTCTTTGCCTTTCACAGCCAGGTTGATTTCCATTACACGAGAGTAGATGTTAAAACTTCATGCTGATTTGAACTTGGCTCTCGCCAAGATAAGCACCAACTAAGATGTAGCTTTACAGTAAACTAATGTGATCCATATGTGTCTCCATCCATTTACGTTTCCTTCCATATGATGATGTAGATATCCTTCTGTCTGGTGTTAATGGCTGAAGTGTAATGCTGGCTCCAGGGATCAGCTTATTTTGCCTCCCTGGCGCATCAGCACACACAACGGCTGCGATGCTGGCTCCGGGGATCAACCACAGTGCGGCCTCCCCAGCGTATCAGCATGACAACCGTCTGGATTGAGCGAAGTAGGGTACATCTCTGGGGTTTTCAAGTGGGTACCTTCCATCCTCAGTGTTTCGTCGACTAGCCCACAACACCTCAAGAGGGCTCGACGGTGATTCTGGCGTCCCAGCATCACCCCCCTCCGTCCTCCACTCAACTCAGCCCAGCTTACTTACCTGTACATCAGCGTTTCTTTCTTTCTATTGTGCTTGAGATCCCCAGCCAGAATCTTTCCGTCTCAACCACAGCCAGTTGCTGCTCCTCTCTGCTGCTTCAGATAAGTTCTTCACTGTGCGACGCAACTCTTGGCCACTGAATCCGACGTCTCTGAGAAACCGGGTTGTAGAGTGTGCCACAAATCCTCGACAACCCACTTCCACTGGGTAAACCCGGACTCTCCATCCTCGCTGTTCCGCTTCAGTGGCTAGTTGAGCATACCGCAGTTTCTTCCTCTCATACGCCTCATCTACAGCATCCTCCCATGGCACTGTTAACTCTACCAGGTGAACAAGGCGTGCTGATCCAGACCACAAGACAATATCTGGTCGAAGGTTAGTGGTGGCAATCTCAGGTGGAAAAATAAGCCGTTGACCAACATCTGCCAGCATTTTCCAGTCTCTAGCAGCTTCCTGTTGTCCTGGGCGAGGATTGGTTTTAACACCTTTTCTTGGTGGTTGCTCTCCTGGGCGGAGGAATGTTGTCTTTTGTGTGTAATGTTTTGATGGAACAGGTGGCAACTTATTGGTCATGTTACGCTTGTCTTCCAATGCTAAGGCCAAACATTGCAGCACCTGGTCATGGCGCCAAGTAAACCGTCCTTGGCTAAGAGCCACCTTACATCCTGTCAAAATGTGCCTTAATGTTGCAGGTGATGAACACAAAGGACATGAGGGATCCTCTCCTACCCAGAGGTTTAGGTTCTGTGGTGATGGGAGAACATCATATGTTGACCTGGTGAGGAAACTGATCCTGCTCTGTTCCATTGACCATAGGTCTTGCCAGCCAATCTTGCGTTGTTCCACACTCTCCCATCTCATCCATTCTCCCTGCTTGGCCTGGGAAATGGCCTTTATACACCTCATCCTCTCCTCCTGCTTTTACACCTTGTTGACTACCAGCTTCCTCCTTTGAGCTGGGGCTGCCTTGTGCCATGTAGGAGGAGCTGAACTGAAACCAAGACCCCCTCTTCCATGCTGAACTTGCCCCATGATATCACCAATTCGAAGGGCAGCCTTTGCATCTTCCACAGCTTTCTTTGCCGCCCACTTTCTTCCAGTTTTCAACACAGGTGCTGCCTCCCTTACGCATTTGTCACGTGACTCTACTAATGTCATTTCCAGTCTGACCTTGGCGTACTTAAACTCCTCAGTTAGAGCAGAGACTGGTAGCTGCAGTATTCCTTTACCATAAAGTCCCACTCTGCTGAGGCAGCGTGGAACTCCCAACCATTTCCTGATGTATGAACTGATTAAAGCTTCCAGCTTCTCTACTGTTGTCAAAGAAACCTCGTACACAGTCAGTGGCCACAGCAACCTTGGCAGTAGACCAAACTGAAAGCACCAGAGTTTTAGTTTACCTGGTAGAGCGCAGCTGTCTATGCTCTTCAACCCTTCCACTGCTTGTTGTCTAACTTCTCCCACACAAACTGTGTCCTTTAGATCCCCGTCGTACCATCTCCCAAGACTCTTCACTGGCTTCTCAGACACTGTTGGTATTGCCTCACCATTAATGAAGAATGTTTTATCTACTACTTTGC
Organism: Acipenser ruthenus; assembly: GCF_902713425.1. Taxonomy (NCBI): domain Eukaryota; kingdom Metazoa; phylum Chordata; class Actinopteri; order Acipenseriformes; family Acipenseridae; genus Acipenser; species Acipenser ruthenus. The sequence goes on from NC_081189.1 coordinate 45,073,854, forward strand.
CTTTAATTATAGAGATGCTCCTTAATTTAGTGGGCTTGAATTGCATTCGTGCCCATTCAATGTTATTGGTTAATTTGCCCAATAATCGATTAGTGCAGGCTACTGTTGTAGTCAAGGTTGTCATGTCATCCATGTATGCTCAAATTGGTGGTAGTCGCATTCCAGAAGCCAAATGCTCTCCTCCTACTACCCTCCTCCTACTACCCACCGTAGGTACGGTGAGTATGACTCTAACCTTTTTTTCCAGTTGTGATTCACTCTTTTAAAGCTCCTTCTATCGAGTTTTTCAGGAGTTCCCTTACAATTATTTGCTGGAAGTAGGCTTGCCACTTCCCCGGAATCAGAAACTCGGCAACTGAAGGCTGAGCTAATGCTACATCGCTTAGCAATTGTAGTCTGCTTACTAACCTCTGAAGCTTGCACATTTTCCTCTGCTTTTTGCAGCTGTAAAAAAAAAAGAGAGAAGGGAGAACACGACCCTACAACGCGTCTAGCCCCGCTCTGCCGCCACTGTCGACTTGAGGGCTCTGGGCGACCTTGTCACGCCCAACCGCGGTGTGCGGCCTAGTGCCCCTAAAAAATCCTCACACTCCAGTTTACTGTTGAGTGCTGTGTGTACTGCTGCCTTGCGGTTAAATAAATAAATAATAAGAACTGTGTGCTTCCTCCATTAGGCCTGATATGGCCTATTGTTGAGTAAGAAAATCACATTGTTCCACTCACCCATAAAGCAGTGATTAGGTTAAAAAAAAATCCTTGTTTCTGTCTCTCTTTTTTTGCTTCTCCAGGTCTGCAGGCTGGGCCACCCCACTGCAAGCTTCGCGCTGCACTGGTCATGTGACTGCACGGCAACTGTCTGCAGGCTACGCTCCACACCGTTGCAAGCTACGCGCTGTTCCTGGTTGTGTGACTGCAAGCAGGCCAGACACAGACACACAGCCCAGTACCTTGGGGCTTTGCCCTTGGTACTTGGTGCTCGGTGCTTTGGTGCCCCCGTGTCTAGGCCTCGACACCCACGGTACCCTCGGGTCCTCGGTGCCTGAGAGCCGCGGTGCCTCAGTGCTTTGATGCCCTTGGTGCACTAAAGCCTCGACGCCTTGGTGCCTCGATGCCCTCAGTGTTCAAGCATTTCCCGACATCGGTGGCTTCGTCCCTCGGTGCTCCATAGCCTTGGTGCCTCGAGAGCTACACGCCTCGGCACTTCGACGAGGCCTTTCGAGCCCTGTGCAGTGGCGCCTTCGGTGCCACGCTGCCTCTGAGCCTCGGTACCTCGGTGTCTCGGCACCCTCAGTGCCTCAATGAATCCACGCCTCGGCGCTTCGACACCTTCTAGGCTTATGAGCTCTGCGCATTGCACCCTCGGTGGCCTTGGTGCCCCTGCGCTCCATAGCCTCGGAACCTTGACACCCTCGTACCTCGAGGATCATACGCCTCAGCGCTTCGACGCTTCGAGGCTTTTAAGCCTTGTGTCTGCGGCATTTCACCCAGCACACTCGATCCCCTCTGGGCTTTTTGGTGCCTCTGTGATCTATAGCCTCGATGCCTCGGTGCTTCAGCTCCATCGACGCTCCAGAGCTCAACACCTCGATTGAGGATGTCTAACTTCCATCCGTGCACGTCCTGCAGGCGCAGATTACCTCTGCAAGACAAACACACCCTGTGTGTGAAGTGCTTGGGATCCCAGGCCTCCCCTCCCCGCCCTTTGAGCCCTACGCAAAGCATTCCTTCTGCACAGGCTCCACAGCGTACCCGCAATCACTGTAGATCTCCCACAAGGGGCAGAAAGAGAGGGAGAAACACAGACCAGGCGAGGGACATCGCCGAGTTAAAGAGTCAAACGGCCCAGATACTCGAGCACTTAAGCCTGTCTCTCAATACAGCACACTGTTCTTAGGTGTAAATATGTTACTCAGCCATATTACAAAATGCTTAAGAAAAATTACAGAACATTTGCGTTACTCCTTAACAAAGGTGAGAGAATATCTGGAATTAAAAAACCTGCCTGTATAGTTAAACAATTAACTTCTTGGTTACCTTACAATACATTTAATACCAAGATACCATTGCAGAATTTTATTTAGATCATAATTATTATTATTTTTCCCCTTTCAGAAACAACACTGAGGTATTTGCACCGATCCCTCTCAGTGATGACAGCAGTGTTGAAAACACAGAAGAAACTGTGATAGGTGAAAGGTAGTGCTTTATTTTTTGTTTGCATAAATTTTTCCTTGCCTGTTACTTTCATGTTTACTAGTGTAATACTAAAAAAGAATGATGTTATACCCATTTCATTAGAGGATTAAAACACAACTCATTGAATACTTAACCGACATTCGCTGCCTCCTCAAACTGATTCGTGTCTTCAACAACCTGGAAAGGTCCAGGTTCCAGGGTCTACCTTCCTCGTGTTTCGTCTCCACTTCAGGGTACAAAAGACATGTCTTTGCAAAGAACAAGAGTCATTAACTATTTAGGTACAGTATGCCACTGCGGCAATGTGCCCCACCCCTGTGTGTATTTTTGTGTTTTATGTTGTATTTAGTGTGTAAATGTTGGTGTATTGTAGTTGGTACATGGGATATAATGTGGGTAATGAGCATAAGTGTTTAAAATGTATAATTGTATTTAGGCATGGGGATTGCACTTCACTTCACATGTATTTAAAGTATGTAATAATATGTGAGCACGGGGTTGCACAGAATTAGTTCACATGCTGGGATTCAAGTGAATAATTAATTAGTAATTGAATCCCGGCACAACTGTATATATATATGCACGTTTTACTCACTCAGGGTTGTGTGTTTAGTGAGTGGAGAACGGGTGTGGAGAGGTGAGAATTTCAAAAACTAAAAACTAAGGAAAAAGTAAATTTAAGTTTCTTTGACTCACCGTGTTTGTTTGTCTGTTTGTCCACTGTTTGTTTTAGTGTTAATCCATTTTGGTCTGACGTCACCACTACAGCCTCCTTGTCACACGTGGTGTGAGGGTGGGATAACAGTGCCTCTGAGACTCAGGCCAGAAAGATTACTGCGGGGAAAAAAAAAATGGGAAAACACGGCAGAAGACAGCAACAGCAGGAATGGAGAGAGGTCCCGGAGCATCCACAGCCCAGGAGGGAGGAGACAGAGCCTTTCCCATCCTCTGAGGAGATGCTTGACTGGTTGTCGGACCCAGAGTGGAACTGGGAGGACCTCCCGAAGGTTGTTGACCTGCTGTGGGCCACAGATGGGGAACATTGGGAACACTGGGAACAACACTACTCCCCAGTGCCCTTGTGAACCCAGCAGCCGTAGTGATCTACTACTTTGCTGCCGATATGGGACTGCCCCAGCAGGTTGCATTCCAAGTAGGAGGAGCCACACCTACCTGCACCCTCACTGGGCTAAAGGGAGACTACTTGCAGCTCCCATCTCCACCAGCAGAGGAAGCATGCCTCCTGTCCCCATCTCCACCAGCAGAGGAAGAATGCCTGCTGGTTTTGCAGAGCCAGAGGGAGAGGAGCCGTCTCCAGCGCCAGAGGGAGAGGAGCCATCACTGCCGTCTCCAGCGCCAGAGGGAGCGGTCCGACCACTGTCTCCAGAGCGAGAGGGTGAACCACACCAGTCCCCTGCAAGAGATGGAGAGCCGCACCAGTCCCCTGCAACAGAGGGAGACCCGCACCACTCCCCTGCAACAGGGGGAGACTACATGCTGCTCCCACCTCCGTCGCCAGGAGACTACACGCTGCTCCTACCTCCATCACCAGAAGACTACAAGCTGCTCTCACCTCCGTCGCCAGGAGACTACATGCTGCTCCCACCTCCACCACTTCGGTCACTAGGAGCAGAGCAGCAGGAGCTGCCTCTGTCTCCACCACCTCCACCAGGAGCAGAGCAGCAGGAGCTGCCTCTGCCTACACCACCTTCACCGCCAGGAGCACAGTAGCAGGAGCTGCCTCTGCCTCCACCACCACCAGGAGCAGAGCAGCAGGAGCTGCCTCTGCCTCCACCACAGGCAGGAGCATAGCAGCAGGAGCTGCCTCTGTCTCTGCCACCGCCAGGAGCTGCCTCTGCCTCCACCACCTCCACCAGCAGAGGGTGAATACCTGCCGCTCCCACCTCCACCACAAGAGGAGCTACAACTGTGTTGGCCACCGCCCGGGGATGCCTTCACGTCACCGTCCAGGGATGCCTTCAATGTCACCGCCCGGGGATGCCTGCCTCGCACCGCCCGGGGATGCCTGCCTCGCACCGCCCAAGGATGCCTGCCTCGCTTCGCCCAAGGATGCCAGCCTCACTTCTCCCAAGGATGCCAGCCTCGCTTCACCCAAGGATGCCAGCCTCGCTTCGCCCAAGGATGCCTGCCTTGCATCGCCTGGGGCTGCCTGTTGCTCTGCATCGCCTGGGGCTGCCTGTTGCTCCGCATCGCCTGGGGCTGCCTGTTGCTCCGCATCGCAGCAGGAAGTACTGTGGCCAGAATCCCACCAAGGGGAACTGCCGGCCGCGAAGAAGGGGGGGGGGGGGGGGGGAGTTCCAGAGACCACCAACCCCAGCAACAGCTTCGCTGCTGGAGATCGTGTGGAACGTCAGGAGACCTGCTCCCACAGCAGCACTTTCACTGCTGGAAGTACTGTGGCCGGAACCTCACAAAAGGGAACTGCCAGCTGCGAAGTAGGGGGGAGCAGCCTTTCCACTGCCAGGACTACCTTGGCTGGAGGAGCCAGACTGGGAGCTATTGATGTATCTGCTGACAGCATTTCCGCTGTCAGCTGGGAAGCTGTCGGCATTGCCACCAGCAGCAGAAGAGTGGCAGGAGTGTGCCACCCCACTGTCAGCACTGCTGTTGACAGCCTTACAACCTGTGGGTCCCTTAAAGCCTCCAGTTGGACTTTTGGGCTTTTAAGGGGGGAGGTGGCCATTGAGGCCATGTGTGCTGCGCACAAGGGGGGTATATGTGGCAATGTGCCCCACCCCTGTGTGTATTTTTGTGTTTTATGTTGTATGTAGTGTGTTAATGTTGGTGTATCGTAGTTGGTACACGGGATATAATGCGGGTAATGAGCGCGAGTGTTTAAAATGTATAATTGTATTTAGGCACGGGGATTGCACTTCACTTTACGTGCATTTAAAGTATGTAATAGTATGTGAGCACGGGGTTGCACAGAATTAGTTCACGTGCTGGGATTCAAGTGAATAATTAATTAGTAATTGAATCCTGGCACAACAGTATATAGATTTATTCGCATTTTATTAATAATCATTCAAATAGCTGACCTAACACAAATTTAACTAAAGTATTAATTTTATAAGCATTCATATGCATACATTATGAAACACGCAAATTTAAAAAAGCTTATTAAATATTCATTTTAAAAAGGTAGTGTATATCTACAGGTAGTGTAAATTGGTTTTAGTTAAAACTCATGTTAAAACTCATGTTGCTCATGTAAAGGATTCCTTTTTCCTGTCAAGTCATATAAGAGCCTTTGAAATCTAGGGTATTAAAGCACATTGCACAGTTCTTGCATAGCACAAGATCATGTAGTAAATAATTCATAGTGCATTAATGGTAATGGTGTAATGAGTTTTATGTATTTATATGTATAATACCAGTACAGTATACAAGATTTTTAACATACCTAATCATTTTTAAATACAATATAATTACCTTGATGAGCACTATTGTCTGTCTCTGTCTATCAATATAAATCTATCTATATGAATCAATGAGGGAAAAAAATGTCAGTCAACTATACATTGCACTTAAATTATGGTTTAAAAATTTTAGCTGAGCAGGTCAATTAATCACCTGCTTCTCTTCTGAAAACTTCCTGATTTGAACCAGAAGGGCTTTTACATAATTTCTGGCACCAGTTTTTCTTGGCATGCTGCTAATAAGGTTTCACATACTGATTTTTTAATTTGGCCTCGTTTTTCTTGGCACACGTTTAAAAAGATTCACACCCCTTTTTGTAAATTACACATACTTTATAAAAAATGTGCCCCTTTTTTATTCCCACTACTTTTTTATTTTTTGCTAACCTTGTTTTTAAATTCCCACAAAAATGTGGAACACTACATATACAGCATAAATTAGATAGAACATGAGGTGTTAGGTCACTTAAACCTGTAGTCATATGACCTGACTTGCTACTTTTCGATATTAATCGGGAAATCTTGTTAAACGTTGAAATTCCCAAAGAACAGTTCAATTGAAATACATTTACATGAGATAAACGTCAGTAAAACCGATCGCTATTTTTTTAATTTTCTTACTAAAAATAATAATTTAGAAATCATCTTTAGTTTGTGTAGTTTTTATACTTGTCCAGTCTCTGTTCTGCTCTGAATGGCTAGGGGTCACTCTCAGTCATCTCAGTGGCCCCTTAGTAGGCTACTATAGTTTCAATGTCAGTCATTTCATCCTGTTCTGACAGGTCTCGTTGACTGAAGCAGTGCTAGAATGCTCTCATTCGTTTATAGGACTGTCAATCATCTGCACCGACTGTGCACTTTCATTTGCCAGTTACAGCGCCTGTCATTCAAAGCGCCTACTTTGAAATTAGCTGGTTAAGGTGTAGGTGAGCTTTTGCTATAGGTATACAGTGACAGTTACTATTTTAATTTGAATGGGGTGCAAGAGGAAAACACTTAATGAGTATTGTGCACAATACCCTGACCGACGGCTGAAGTCTCCGCGGCAGGACTTAGCGGGCCCGTCTGCCTTACTTTCCAGTAACTCGGAGTCCAGCTGTGCTGAAGCAGGAGAGGATGGAGCTCAGACATCGAATAAATAAGTGCAAGATAGTTCTGTTCAGCTATCTAATGTTTTGTTCTGTGCATGTGATCTTTATCTTTACAGCTCTTCTGGACCAAACATTATTTCAATTAGAATTTTGGTAAAGGGGTTTTGCTAAATGAGACGTTTCTAAATCGCATAAAAAGTTTTTTTAAAGCTACAAAGCTAATAGATCGAAAAAAAACCCTGGTAAATTCTTTGTAAAATAAATGTTGATGTTAATCGTCAATTTGACCAAAAAAATACAAATTGAATAGTAGCAAGCCAACATATGATTACGTGTGATTTCGATGACCATTCAAAATACATTCCTTGTATTTTCAGACATGGCTAGTCTTCCTGTCGTATTGAAATCAATTCGACTGGAATATAGAAACAGGTGATAACTGATGGAGATTGCAGGTGATAACTGATGGAGATTGCAGGTGATAACTGGTCAAAAGACCTATCGTATTTAAACTTACAATCTCACACTATAGAAACGAGGCCCAGGTCTCATTTGGTGTTAATTTTGAGCTGCAACTGGCCTCAGCAGATATCTTTGTCTGAGCCCCCCTCTGGGCATCAGATATGATATGTCTGAGAACAGAGTCACAGCAACATACAGAATATATATATGTATGCCAGCTTCACAACCACATTCAAAACTACGTAAAAGTTACCCTCAAAACCCTTTCAAAACCCTTTCACCTCTAACAGCACTGACAAAGAAACACATTTGAGAGGCTTTCCTTAATTCCCACTGTCTGTCTCCAGGCAGTCAGCCAATAATGCATTGCATCCTTACTCTAAACTTTACGATTTAAGTGTCACATCATTCAAACACATCATCTACCTCCTCCTTCACACACGCTTCAAAGCAGACCATATTTCACAGACAGGCAGAGATTAGGTGTGGCTAGAAACCCCTGGCATTTAAGCACAAAAAGAATATCAAAATCTTGTAGAGCGGAGAGTGTGAAGACAGAGTATCAGGGATATGGGGTTCCGGATAAAGTGTCCTCATGCAAAGAAAATCTCAAAAACAGAGGCAGGATAAGAAAGTTTAAAAACTACAATTCCCGACATTTCTCCCATAGACAGAAAGCAGAGGAATTTAGAGACTACGATTCCCATAATTCCCTAGGAAGGAAAATGATCTGATTGACTCCTAGACTGGTATAAAAAGGGCCCAGTATTCTAGTCATGGGTTGGGTGTAGAGATGAGAAATGCAAACCAAGGCAAGTGTATGGAGAGAAGTGCAATGTGGAAAGAAGACAGTGTTGATTGTGAATCTTTAATGACAAAGAAAGTTTATGGTACAGACAAAGGAATCTGTGTGTGTGTGTGTGTGTGTGGAACTTACTTACCAGAAATAAAAGAAGAGTGAGGCTCCTGCTGAAACAAAAATACACCTGTGACCTACCTTCTCCAGGAATGGAGGACACCTTTTGGATCTGAAGTAGCTGAGAAAATGCTACACCGAAACAGTGAGTACACCTACGCTTGTGCTTTGTTTACTTGGTGTATTAAACCAAGTGTGTTTGCTGAAAGAACGTTAATACTGCAGTGGATATTGTGTGTTATGGAAAGAGCCTGTTTGATTACATGGACTGTATTATTAATACTCAGTAGCATTCAGACCTGAAGGAACATGCGCTGGGATAAATAAACGGGCCTAGTTTTCTTTTAAGCTTCCCCCGCAGTAACTGCCCTATAAACGACTGTGTTATTTTAAAAAGGGGACACTGCAGCCAAAATAAAAAGGAACAGAAGTCAAGGGGTTGATTTTAATACTTTATTTAAATATTGTGACAATCATTTTGAAGGGCTGTAGGGCCTAAGAACCAGAGACCGCTGGACTGCTGGGCTTTCACACGAGGGCACTGGCCTGTAAACAAAAAAAATATTAATGAAAACGTGGAAAATAAATACTGTTGTGCAGTAGTTGGTGATACTTACCTTGTGTGTGAGTCCATCCTCTTCAGGGCCTCTGGATCTGCTCTGTGTGGGTGTGACGAAGTGCCCGCCCCTGCGTGTATTTTGTGTGTTATGTGTTGTATGTTGCGTGTGTTAATGTTGGTGTATAGTCATTGGTACACGGGGTATAAACGGGTCTGTGTTTCACATGTATTTAAAAATGTAGATTTGTATTTAGGCACGAGGAGGGCACAAATCACTTCACGTGCTGGTTAAATGTAATATGTAAGCACAGGGTTGCACAGAATTAATTCACGTGCTGGGATTCAAGTGAATAATTAATTAGTAATTGAATCCCAGCACAACAGTATATATAGATGCACATTTCTTTCGGGGTTGGGTGTTCAGTGAGTGGAGAACGGGTGTGGAGCGGAGGTAAATGTTAACGAAAAGAATAAGAAGTAGTTGTTTTGTACTCGCCGTGTTTGTTTGTCTCTGTGCACCGTTTGTGTGTTAGTACGTTTTGTTTGTCTTTTTATTTTGGCGTATAGTGCCGTGTCCTGTTTTGTGTTCAAACCTTTTATTTTCTGGTCTGTTAATTATTAAATGCTGAGCGCGATCACGCGCTCAGCTTCACCAAAACTCCAAGTGTCTGTGTGTTTCTCTCTCTGATCTGACGCCACCCACTCCGGCCGTCTTTGTGACAGTGGGAAACCCTGGTGGCCAACTCTGGAAACAGCAAAAGGCAATACCTGTGGAAAGAGAAAACCAAACACCTGAGAGGAGTACGGATCCTTGGGGAATACTTACCAGGAGAAGCATACTTCACCTCATCGCTCCAAAGAAGCTCAGGACTGAGATTCACTTGACAAGCCCTCACCATAGGAATTCCCGTTACTGTGGTATAATTACCACAGTCAACCTCATCCTACTGTTTGTCATGTGTAGTACTTCTTTTTACCTGGTGAAGGCCAGCTTCAGCAGGGCTAGACAGGGGAAAAGGACAGTTTAGTTAGTGCCCAGTGGGCAGGTTTTTGTTTTGATATATTATTTAATTGCCAAACTGAACTGTGTAATAAATAAAACTTACCTTTGGTTCAGTATTTCTGGCATTCCGACTCCTCTGTGCAAAATGCAAAAATTTGGCTACCACAACAAATACAGAATGCATCGTTCACAGTAATTATATTTAGAATGTATATAAAACCTTACAATCCCCCCCCCCTTTGTAACTGTCACGTGTGACTTTAAAAACCTTTCCTCCCTTGTACAAGGTGCGAGCACCTTTTTTAAGTGAAAGGTGTATGCGGCAGAGATGGATGGCTCTGATAGAACCAGCTTAATTTCTTTGAAGTTTCCCCACTGATGAGGGAGATGAAAATGCAGAGATGGGAGCCCAGCTAACAAGATTTAAGGTTTTTGCAGGTATCAGGCTTTTAAAGACTGTCACCCACACTTGTGATGTCCAGAAAGGGAATTTGAATCTCGCTGGAAGAGATGATCTGCTTGACATGGACTGGATGTTGTAAACAAATTGTTAAAACACACTGTTTATGATAATGTTATGATATACTCTTTGTTAGCTTATAAGTAATGCTGTAGGGTTCTGTATTTGAATATTCTATTATTGGATCTTTGTAAGTCTGAGCAAAAAGGGAGCTGGGCTAAGCTCGTTGACCAGTAACACCTGTGAAATTAACTAAGTTTTCCCTTGTCTGAGAGCTGCCGGAGCAGAATGTGTAACCTTGAGAGAAAAGCAGAAGTGAGCATTTAATTTAATTAAATTAGAAAAGTGTTCACAGTGAAAGTTCTTATCAGGAAAGCAGTAACTTTAATCGGAAAGAAGTTTGTAAGCCAAAAACACGGAGCCTCCTAGGCATTGCAAAGAAAAAGCAACCTTTGGACAGAATTACATTTGAAACAAAAAGTTTTACTGTAATAGAAAACAGAAATATTTATTACAGGGAAAATGTTTAAAAGTGAGACAATTTAATGCAAAGCCGTGACCAGATTTAATATCTTACTGTGGGGTACCCCTCGGCTCTGCTTGCCGGAGTAAAGCAGTATTAGACATTCAAAGTTGGTTTGCTGGTTGGCCGTGTTTCCCATTCAAGGCCATTGGCTATGTATAAACTGTTTATATTTTACTAACAAGAAGCATGAGCAAGGCAACATTAGGAATTTTTGCATCCAAAGCGGGACTTGGCTGGTTAGACACTGTTTCCAAGTCAAGGTTCCTTCGCTGTTTATAATCTCTTATATTAATTAATGGAAGGTACTTTATGGTTCAAGAAAACAAAGCGACCCTCTCCTGCTGAGAGTGTGTCGGTGAGGAGGTCTCCGTCTGTTTGATCCCATGTTATGGCCCGCAAGCAGCATTTATTTTATTTGCAATGTTCAGTCCATTTAATCCTCTTTGAGAAAAACATTACATGACTGTTAATTTAAAAAATAATATCTTCTAGTATAATGTTTTGTTTTTGTTGCTGTTTTGGCAGATGCCTTTACTGATTTTCTTGTCTGGTTTGTCTCCTAACACAACCCACAATTCCCCTTAATAAGTAGGCTCATTATATATTTTTTTTAAATGTCTCAGGTGTTCAGCTTTATAATATGGGTATTTTAAATACTCTATCCTGATTGGTCAAAACAAATAGACTTTTGTTCTTGTAAAAACAACTTCAGTGAGTGACAGCTAAATGGTTAAGTTCACCCATACGAAAATGTTCTATAAAGATTCTATAGTTTATAGAAATCAAAGATTCTATAGAAAATCTATAGTAGTTTGATAGAGTTCATGTAGTGGTTCTACAGAAATGGCTTGTATAGAATATATATACTGTGTATATATATAGATAGATAGATAGATAGATAGATAGATAGATAGATAGATAGATAGATAGATAGATAGATAGATAGATACAGTGCCTTGCATAAGTATTCACCCCCCCTGGACTTTTCCACATTTTGTAGTGTTACAACCTGGAATTAAAATGGATTTAATTAGGATTTTTTGTCACTGATCTACACAAAATAGTCCATAATGTCGAAGTGGGGAAAAAAATCTACATATTTTTCAAAATTATTTACAAATAAAAAACTGAAAAGTCTTGATTGCATAAGTATTCACCCCCTTTGCTGTGACACCCCTAAATAAGCTCTGGTGCAACCAATTGCCTTCAAAAGTCACATAATTAGTTGAATGGAGTCCACCTGTGTGCAATTAAAGTGTCACATGATCTCGGATTAAATACACCTGTTTCTGGAAGGCCCCAGAGTATATTAGAGAGCATATCTAAACAAACAGCATCATGAAGACCAAGGAGCTATCAAAACAAGTCCGGGATAAAGTTCTGGAGAAGCACCAATCAGGGTTGGGTTATAAAAAAATATCCCAAACTTTGAACATCCCCCGGAGCACCGTTAAATCCATTATTAAAAAATGGAAAGAACATGGCACAACCGCGACTCTGCCTACAGAAGGCCGTCCACCAAAACTCAGTGATCAGGTAAGGAGGGCATTAGTCAGAGAAGCAACCAAGAGGCAAATGGTAACTCTAAAGTTGCTGGAGAGATCCACAGCTGAGACGGAAGAAACCATCCATGGGACAACTATAACCCGGATGCTCCACAAAGCTGGGCTTTATGGAAGAGTGGCGAGAAGAAAGCCATTGCTGAAAAAAAAACATGTCAAATCCTGTTTGGATTTTGCCAAAAGGCATGTGGGAGACACAGCAAACATGTGGAAAAAGGTTCTCTGATCTGATGAGACCAAAATTGAACTTTTTGGCCTTAGCGCAAAACGCTATGTGTGGCGCAAAGCCAACACTGCTCATCACCCTGAGAACACCATCCCCACGGTGAAGCATGGTGGTGACAGAATCATGTTATGGGGATGCTTTTCATCGGCAGGGACTGGGAAACTGGTCAGGATTGAGGGCAAGATGGATGGAGCCAAATACAGTGAAATTCAAGAGGAAAACCTCTTTCAGTCTGCAAGAGACCTGGGACAGGGGTGGAGCTTCACCTTCCAGCAGGACAATGACCCTAAACACACAGCCAAAGCTACACTGGAGTAGTTTAAAAACAAGAACCTGAATGTCTTAGAATGGCCCAGTCAAAGCCCGGACCTCAATCCAATTGAGAATCTGTGGCAAGACTTGAAAATTGCTGTTCACCAATGGTCCCCATCCAACTTGACAGAGCTTGAGCAATTTTGCCAAGAAGAATGGGCAAAAATTGCAGGATCCAGATGTGCAAAGCTGGTAGAGACTTACCCAAAAAGACTCACAGCTGTAATTGCTGCCAAAGGTGCTTCTACCAAGTATTGACTCAGGGGGGGTGAATACTTATGCAACCAACAAATGTCTTTTTTTTTGTTTAATTAAACAAAAACAAATTAAACCCCTGTCTGCCTTGAAATTTCTGCCTGGGAGAGACCTTGCTGATGCAGTATAACTACCTTGTGTCTTGTTGCTGTGCTCAGTCTTGCCATGGTGTATGACTTTTGACAGTAAACTGTCTTCAGCAACCTCACCTTGGTAGCTGAGTTTGGCTGTTCCTCACCCAGTTTTATTCCTCCTACACAGCTGTTTCTGTTTCAGTTAATGATTGTGTTTCAACCTACATATTGAATTGATGATCATTAGCACCTGTTTGGTATAATTGTTTAATCATACACCTGACTATATGCCTACAAAATCCCTGACTTTGTGCAAGTGTACCTAGAAGAATTGATGCTGTTTTGAAGGCAAAGGGTGGTCACACCAAATATGGATTTGATTTAGATTTTTCTTCTGTTCACTCACTTTGCATTTAGTTAATTGATAAATATAAACTATTAACATGTCTATTTTTGAAAGCATTCTTACTTTACAGCATTTTTTCACACCTGCCTAAAACTTTTGCACAGTACTGTATATATATATATATATACACACAGTGCTGTGAAAAAGTATTTGCCCTCTGTCTGATTTTATGCATTTTTGCACATTTTTCACCTTGTATTTGGTCAGATTTTTTTGTGGGTTGTAGTAGTATATAGAGGGAGTCTGAGAGAAGAAATGACACCAAAGATGGTGCTTCTTTCATTTGTTTTGTGTGCAAGGTAATCAAACATGCAATCTTCAGGTGTGAAAAAGTTATTGCCCCCCCCAGTTAACTCAACCCAATTAAAGGGATCATTAGGGTCAGCTGTTTGAGTACGTTGGTTAACAACCAGGCCTGATTTGGGCCAGCCCTGCCCAAAATAAATCTGACTAACTTTGGCCCTTACCATCAGAGTGAAGGTGTCAGCACACAGGTTCTAGAGGCATCATGCCACGAACAAAATAAATTCCTGAAGACCTCTCCAAGAGCAAGGCGTAAAATCGTCACAAAGAACCCTAAAACAACATCCAGGGATCTGCAGGCCTCTCTTGCCTCGGCTAAGGTCAGTGTTCATGACTCCACCATCAGAAAGACACTGGGCAAAAATGGGATTCATGGCAGAGTAGCAAGGAGGAAACCATTGCTCACTAAGAAGAACATGAATGCTCGTCTCAAGTTTCGTCTCAAAGCACCTGGATGATCCTCAAGAGTTCTGGAACAATTTTCTATGGACAGATGAGTCAAAAGCGGAACTTTTTGGCCGACATGGGCCCCATTATGTCTGGCGAAAACCAAACACTGCATTCCACAGTAAGAACCTCATACCAACGGTCAAGCATGGTGGTGAAAACACTTTAAAACACTGGAGTGGCTCAAGAACAAAAAGGTGAATGTCCTACAGTGGCCCAGTCAAAGTCCTGATCTCAATCCCATTGAGAATCTGTGGCACTATTTGAAAATTGCAGTCCACAAGTGTCGTCCAACCAACCTGAACAACCTGGAGCAAATCTGCCAGGAAGACTGGGCCACAATCACTCTGATACTGTGTGCAAAGCTGGTACATACTTACCCCAAAAGACTTAAAGCTGTTATTGCAGCGAAAGATGGCTCTACCAAATATTAATGTGTGGGGGTTGAATACTTATGCAACAAGATATTTCAGTTTTTTATTTTTCTTAAAAATATTTCCCAACATAAAACCAATGTCACCTTACAATAATTGATTTTGAGTTTCAGTGTTTTAAAATAAAATATCAAACAGAACGAGATTTCAATGTACCATTTGTAATTCAGTAATATAAGAGAATTGGTCAGGGGTCTGAATACTTTTGCAAGGCACTGTATATATGTTATTGCAGTTTACTGGTAATTTTGTAGTGATTATAAGTAAAGCCTGACAAGGTTTTATTTTATTTGATGACATAAATTGAGGAAAAAAATAAAACAATAAATGTGAATAGTCATGTAAGCAAAAACTTTTATGTTTTGCTTTTGTAAAAGGAATGTAACAGAATTGTCCTGACTTAACAAATAATGCAAAACAGTAACAAAAAAAGAATAGGGATTTAAGAGAGGAGTCTGGAACGTACTTATGAATGTTTATTGAGAAAGTGTGTTAATATACACCTTCTTGACATAGAGCAGGCAGCTTGTATATTGCAAAACTATTTTTAAAAAAGGAAACAAGAAAAGGGGAGATTACAATGAGTGTTTTTTTTTCTTTTAACAAATCAGTTTATTTTTCAAGTCTGGGTGATGTATTAATTATAACAGAGATAGCTGCTTGTAATAAGACACAGAAAAACTCAGTAGAGACATTGAGAATTAATAGCTGTAGAGGCCAAACAGGTCATTGGACCAAATTATTATTGGATCTTTGTAAGTCTGAGCAAAAAAGGGAGCTGGGCTGAGCTCATTGACCAGTAACTTATCTGAGAGCTGCCCGAGCAGAAGCCTGTGTAACCTTAAATTAGAACAGTGTTCACAGTGAAAGTTCTTATCAGGAAAGCAGTAACTTTAATTGGGAAAAAGTCTGTAAATCAAAAACACGGAGCCTCCTAGGTATTGCAAAGGAAAAGCAAACTTTGGACAGAATTACATTTGAAACTAAAAAAGTTTTACTGTAATAGAAAACAGAAGTATTTATTACAGGGAAAATGTTAAGTTTAAAAGTGAGACAATTTAATGCAAAGCTGTGACCAGATTTAATAACTTACTGTGAGGTACCCCTCGGCTCTGCTTGCCGGAGTAAAGCAGTATTAGACATTCAAAGTTGGTTTGGTGGGTTGGCCGTGTTTCCCATTCAAGGCCCTTGGCTCTGTATAAACTGTTATATTTTACTAACAAGAAGCATGAGCAAGGCAGCATTAGGAATTCTGGCATCCAAAGTGGGGCTTGGCTGGTTAGGCAGTGTTTCCAATTCAAGGTTCCTTCGCTGTATATAATCTATATTAACTAACGGAAGGTACTTTATGGTACAAGAAAACAAAGCGATCCTCTCCTGCTGCAAGCGGCATTTATTTTATTTGCAATGTTCAGTCCATTTAATCCTCTTTGAGGAAAACGTTACACGGCTGTTAATTTAAAAAATAAACTCTCCTTATTAATTTGTACTTCTTCTAGCAGTAGGACTATCTGTAAGCTAGCTCTGCTAGTATAATGTTTTCTTATTGTTGCTGTTTCGGCAGATGCCTTTACTAATTTTCCTGTCTGGTTTGTCTCCTAACACAACCCACAATTCCCCTTAATAATTAGGCTCACTATATTTTGTTTTTTAAATGTGTCACATGTGTTCTAACATATTTCATAATTATTAAGTTCCAACAATAAAATGTTGTGAAACTTTTGCAGCTTTATAATATGGGTATTTTAAATAATCCTGATTGGTCAAAACATGTCACATGGGGTGTTGATATAACAGCATATCACCATGGGTCGGCACTTCTTTTCAAAAAAGAGCATATCACTGGCAGATATCTTGTAATAGAATTTATGAAAAAACAAACAAAAATAAGACCAACAGCCGTTTTATCGCAATAAAAATAACTAACCAGCTTTATGCAAATGTGACCTTTTGGAAAATCGAAGTGTGGGTGAGATTTTGAATGAGTCTGAATTGGACATCATTGACTCTAATTCAAGCAGTGAAAAAAGCAAAAGTGTTCAAATGAATTCAAAACTCATTTGAACACAGCTGTGAGATCTGTGATGCAGATAGGGTTGCCAAAAATGCTCTCCATTCAGAGGCTTTCCAATACGCTCTTACTTTCAAAGATCTAGATCAGTGGTCCTCAAAGGAATTTGGGCATGGGCATAAATTGATCTTGACTGTTTGCGGGCACGCTGACTATTGCATAGGTTCCCTTTCAAGTCGAAAATAACTATAAAGGTATGGCATATTGTCATCAGGCAGTAGGGATTGGCAGATCTTTATAGCAAAGCTGCCGATAGGCCTCTGCGCGAGCTGCCGTGTAAGCCCGCCCCCTTGGGAGCTTACTATACGCAGCCTGCAGAGACTCATTTCCTCTTTTGTCTTCAGGATCGGTAGAGGTAGATAATAGAGCTTGTTAACTTATTGTACTCACTAAGCTTAGGCTTGAAGTTGGCTATTGCCCCTTCTCCAAGTTTATTTCAGTTGCACTCTTCTGAGTAATTATTATTATTGTTAGGATTATATATTTTGTATTTTTACATTTATATATTTCCTTCACGCTTTGCTTCGGCATCACATTTTGTTTATTTTCGTGGTTTTCGTTTCCCTATGTTTAATTATTAATAATTATTTTATAATTATTATTGTTGTGTTTTTGGGGGTTTTGTAAATAAAAATTATATATTGTGTATATATATATATATATATATATATATATATATTTTGCTTAAGGACGCGCGTTGCATTGGCCTTGGCCAGGCGTGTACCTGCAGCCTCGGTCTTGCCTCTGGCTAGACCGTGTGTGTGGAGCCTGCACTGCAGTCTCCCATATACTACCCCTGCGGTGTGTTCTAAAAATACCGCGTGGTAGCTGTACTGCCTGCTTACAGTCACCAAATCACTATATAGTGTTGCTGCAGCGTCCCAAAAAAAACCAAAAACTTTCCCTTTTCACTATTGAGGAAGACAATCACCAAGCACATACTCCCTTAAGCACCTAAGGTAAGTATTGCACAGCATCAGACAGCGTTCCAGCACTAGCGTCTCCGCTGTGCGGGTCAGCTGACGCTTAGGCGTCTCGTGCTAGCGTCTCAACGCTTGGTACTTGCGCTTCGGCGCTCAGTGCTCCGGAGTTTTTGGTGTCAGCGCTTCGGCGCTTGGTGCAGAGCTTCTGCACTTTGTGCAGTGCTTCCGCGCTTGGTGCTTTGCGCTTGGGACTCGGCGCTCAATGCACGCACCTTCGGTGCTCAGCGCTCAACGTTTCGGCACTCAATGCTCGACGCCTCGGTGCTCGACGCTCCACGCTCCATGCTCGACGCTCCACGCTCGGTGCTCGACGCTTCGGGGCTCGATGCTCAGTGCTCGACATCTCGGTGCTTGGTGCTCGACGTATGCACCTTCGGTGCTCGACGTTCGACGCTCGGTGCTCGACGCTTCGGTGCTCGACACACGCACCTTCGGTGCTCGGTGCTCCACGCTCAACGCCTCGGTAGCAATGTCGGGCTTTCATCGTTGTGTGACCTGTCAGGCGAAGTTGCCTGCCAGCGATCTGCACAATGATTGTGTAGCGTGTCTGGGGCCAGAGCATGCTGGATCCACTTTGGCGGATAGTGCGTCTTGTCACCTCTGTGTTGGCTTCCAGGCACGCACCCTCCGCCAAAGGGAGAAGAAAGCAGTGGGTGGGCACTCTCCTTCCTCAGGATCATCCCATACCATCTCTGCCCCACCGTCGTCTACGGCGACGCCGCCAGTGCGGCTACAGCTCTCCAGGAGCCCGTCCTCCCAGCTAACAGCTGGTCAGAGGTCCCCCAATAGACGTGCTCGGGAACGCTCCCGCAGCCCCTCCCTAGATCACCTCGCCAGAGGGGAAGCTCTCGTTCCCCTCATCGGGACAGGCGATACAGAGACAGATCGGGGTTGGCGGAACTCACATCTAAGATGTCAGAGTTCATGGAGGTCACGATAGGGCAGCAGTCCCTTCTCATGTCATTAGCAAATGTGGCGCCCCGGGTCTCAAAACAACCAACCGGGCCCATTGCTAGCCAGCCAGTGGCTGCTCCACAACCGGTACCTGTCCCCGTCCCTCAAATACAACCTCAAGGGGTGTGGGATGTCGATGCAGTCTCCAGTCGCATCTGACGTGGAGACTCTTTTGGAAGAAGTCAGTATAGAGGCTGAGGTAGCCTCCCTGCACTCTGAGCAGGACGAGCTCGAGGTGCTGGATACCAACGTCCCTATGTGGTCGGTGGTTGAGAGAGCAACCCGCCACTTGGGCATCGAGTGGCCTATGGTGGAGCTACCGCGGCGCTCCCTGTTTGAGTCGCCTTCAGCCCAGCCCCATCAGTCCAGGGTGCTCCCGGCATTCCCGGACTTTATTAAGGTGCAGTCCACCTGGGGAGCTCCGGCCTCTGCCCCTGTGACTTCTCGCAAGGCCTCAGCCTTTAATATGCAAGGGGCAAGCGAAGCTGGGTTGGCATCCTTTCCACCGGTGGACGCTGCGTTCGCCGTGTTGGTGAAGACGCCAACGCTATCAGGGCTGACAAGGGATCCTGCATGCTCCAATAAGCAATGCAGGATCACAGAGGTACACCTTAAGAAGGGGTACGCTGTGGCCACAGAGGCGGTCAGGCTGTCGAATGTGGCCAGCCTGCTGACGGTCTACCAAGCGTAAGAGACCTACCTTAAGAGACCTACCTGACTGCCCTTCCGCGGCCCTAAGGACTGAGTTGGGGACGATCACTCAGCTGCTGGTAAAGCTTGCCCAGCTGAATGTGCGGGCTCAAGGCAGGAGCGTCTCTGGTGGCGGCCAGAAGGCAGTTCTGGCTCTCGCAGGCGAGAGTGCAGGAGCCTGATAAGGCCCCATTGCTGGATGCCCCAATCACACCGGGGCACACATTTGGCCCGGCGGTGAAGGAGATGCTGCAACGCTCCACCAAGGCGCGTGAGGCGTTGCAGCAAATGGCTAGGATGTGGCTGAGTAAGCCTTTCCAGCCGAAGCAGCCACAGGAACACCAGTGGCGCAGAACACCGCCACAGCAGCAGGCGCACCCACTGGGTAATAAAACCTCCCCTTCAAGTGCATCAGCGCGTGACCAGCCCGCGTTTGTAAGACTGCAGCATGGAGGGTGGTGCCCTAGAGGAGGTGGCAGGCCACGCCCTCGTGGCTCTGGCCAGGCCCCTCGCGAACGAGTGCACTGACGACATCTGGGTGCACAAAACTATACTCACCGGGTACACCCTTAAGTTCCGGTTAACCCCCCCCCCCCTTTTGGGAAGTGGTGGTAACTGCAGTGAAGGACTTGGTTCAGTCCTCAGCTCTGAATGTGGAAATACAGGTATTGCTCAGGAAACGTGCCATTCAACAAGTAGACCCTGCTCTGATCGACCAGGGGTTCTATTCCAAATACTTCCTGGTGCTCAAGAAGGACAGTGGACTCCGTCCTATTTTAGATCTGAAAGTACTGAACAAATACCTGCGGGTGTTATCGTTCAGGATGCTTACGCACAGGCACATCATCCAGTCAGTCCGACACGGTGACTGGTTCACCACCGTGGAACGGACAGATGCATACTTTCACGTTCCCATCTGCCCAGGTCACAGGAAGTATCTGCGGTTCGCATTTCAGAGCAGGGTATACAAGTTTTGTGTCCTTCCATTGGGCCTGTCACTAGCTCCTCCAACCTTTTCGAAATGTATGGATGCCATTCTAGCTCCTTTGCGGGCTCAAGGCGTCGGACTGTTGAACTATCTGGATGACTGGCTCGTCTGCGCGCAGTCGAAGGAGCAGCTGGCACAGCACACAGTGATGGTTACAGACCATCTTCAGCGGCTAGGTCTGAAGGTCAGTTCAGAAAAGAGCCGTCTCATGTCGAGCCAACAGACCGAATTCTTGGGTCTGCATCTGGACTCAGTGTCCATGGAAGCGACCCTGTTGACACAAAGAGTTGCCTTGATGGAGTGGTGTCTCTCCCTATTCAGGTTGAGAAAAACAGTCAGCATGGAGCTGTGTCAGTGCATGCTGGGGTTGATGGCCTTCCTTTGGGCTTACTACACCAGAGACCTCCGCAGGCCTGGTTCAATGCCTCCGCGTTGCATCCGCAGAGAGACAAACACCGCAGGTTGAGGGTATCCCGAACCTGCAGGGTAGCGCTACACTGGTGGAAAGTTCCGTCGAACATCTGCCTTGGGTCCCATCTTCCGGAGGGAAGTCATCATGACCAACGGTTCCAACCAAGGTTGGGGAGCAGTCTGGAATGGGACAGGGACCCATGGAGTGTGGTCAGGACCCTGGAGGTCAGCCCACATCAGTGCTCTGGAACTCAGAGCGGTGGACCTCGCCTTTCGGCACTTCTTGCCAGTGCTTCTAGGCAAGCACGTCTTAGTGCGGTCAGACAACACCACAGTTGTGGCGTATATCAACCGCCAGGGTGGCTTGCGGTCCCCCGTTCTTCACCGGATGGTAACACGGATGTTGCTATGGGCACAACCGCGTTTAACCTCTCTGAGTGCGGTTCACCTACTAGGCAGAGTCAATTACGCAGCAGATCTCCTATCCAGAGGAGGCCCTCTTGCGGGCGAATGGCATCTTCACCCTCAGGTGGTAGAGCGCATCTGGGAATGGTTCGGCACAGTGCAAGTAGAACTCTTCACTTCACGGGAGAGTACGCACTGCCTCCTATGGTTCTCGGTGAAGGACCTCGACAGCCTCCTAGGAGTCGATGCACTGGCTCACGAATGGCTGCCAGGACTCCTATATGCATTTCCACTGATTCAGATGCTCCCTGCCTTCTTAGAGAAGGTCAGGGTAGAGCAAGCAACAGTGATTCTGATCGCTCCTCGGTGGCCTTAAAGAATATGGTTCCCGAGTCTGATGCAGTTGTTGCATGGTCGCCCGAGGGAGCTCCTTCTACGAACTGACCTGTTGTCCCAAGCCCAAGGAGGGCTATGGCACCCGAACCCCAAGCTCATGCAGCTATGGGCTTGGCCCCTGAGCGGGAGTGCCTGTCAGCCTTAGGGCTTTCGACGGCGGTGATTTTGACCATTCAGCGTGCCAGAGCGCCCTCTACTAAGTCGCAATATATGTACAAATGGCAGTTGTTTCAAGGTTGGTGTCTGGCTGAGGGCCATGACCCAATATCCTGCCCTATGGCAGTGATATTACAGTTTCTACAGAAACTGTTAGATGAAGGGAAATCTCCCTCTACACTTAAGGTGTATTTAGCCGCCATATTGGCTTGCCATGTACGCATTGACGGTTTGTCACCAGGTTGCCATTTTCTGTCATCTCAGTTCCTAAAGGGCGCAAGACGCTTGCGACCTCCAAGGACGACCAGTTTACCGTCATGGAGCCTTGACGTGGTGTTAGAAGCCCTTACCAAGGCACCGTTCAAGCCTTTCCACACTGTGGATATGAAGCTCATGTCTATAAAAACTTTATCAGTGGTATCAGTGGTATCAGCCAAACACGTGGGCGAGTTACATGCACTATCAGTGCATTCATCATGTACTCGTTTCGCAGGAGACGGTTCTAAGGTCTCCATGTGTCCAAACCCTGCCTTTTTACCCAAGATCATATCCCCATTTCATATGAACCAACCAGTCGAGCTGATGGCGTTCCATCCTCCTCCTTTTTCTTCCCCAGAGGAAGAACGGTTACACATGCTCTGCCCCATGCGGGCATTGAGCTGTTGACTGTACAATGACTGTGAGGCAAACAGAACATTTGTTCATATGCCATGGTTCTAGGACTTTGGGTCACCCGTTGTCTAAACAACGCCTTTCCCATTGGACAGTGGATGCTATTAAATTAGCATATCTTCTGCCACCAGGCCTTCCGCCACCAGGGTAGTTGAAGTCGCATTCTACTAGGGATATGGCGACATCCTGGGCCATCTTTAGGGGGGTGCCGGTGTCTGACATTAGTGCTGCAGTCAGTTGGGTTACACCGCATACTTTTACGAGGTTCTACCATTTAAATGTACTGAAATGTATGGACAAGGGTGTCTGCTAAGAAATAAATAATAATAATAATAATAATACTGGAATCCTCTGCTCATTTGGAGCATCCGTGTTACACTCTATGATGCCCTAGTTAGTGGTCATATTGAGTATTGTCACGATATTGTGTTGATTTCCACCTTAGGACAGGTGTCATTGCGAGCGTAGATGCTGAGATTCGGCTCCGCATATGCGTAGATGTATTGCCTACGCAGTTGCGTTATGACGTAAGTCTGTCCTGCTGCCGAGAATCCTCCCTCACGCCGGCTTGGGCACACTGTTCCCATACCTTGATGGTTATTTTCGACTTGAAAGGGAATGATAGGTTGCGGATAACCATCAAGCCACGAGTTCGCTCCAGAAGCCTTCACGGCCTGAAGAGCAAAAGAAGAAGTGAGTCTCTGCGCACTGCGTATAGTAAGCTCCCAAGGGGGCAGGCTTACACAGCAGCTTTGCTATAAAAGCTCAGCCAATCCCTACTGCCTGACGGCAATATCCCATACCTTGATGGTTATTTTCTCTCTCAGGGAACCAGGGTTGCATCCGCAACCTATCGTTCTTATCCTTCCCGCGACATATACAGTGTGTGTATGTGTGTGTGTGTATATATATATGAGAAAAATAATACATGTTAGTCAGAGTTTTAATGGGAGTTATTCTTGGCTCAGACAGTAATTGTGAGCGCTGCGCTTATTCTTTAAATAATTTAGGCTATATGAAATATGCAATGCAAATATTTGTAAATAGCATGTTTACACAGATAACTATGAGTAAACTAAAATAAAAGAGGATGGATAGCGTCTCGCTTTGTTTCAATTTGGCAAAATTCCGTTTAAAGATCGCTCATAAAGATCGTTGGTAACTAAACCTACTACGGCGTTTCCCTTGCCTGTTGAAATGAAAATATATATAGAGAGAAAATTAAATACAAATTAGTGAAATATTATCAATAACAGTTGCCGAAATTCAGTGCTTAAGTGGCATATTAACAACCCGCCTCTGTTCACGAATGATTGGACAGCTGTCAGATCTTTTACTTTCCCATTGGTCACTTACTCGCCAATTTTCATTCAGTGCTTGTGCTTGCTTATTATTGGACAGCTGCATAAAACTCTCCTATTGGTTAAACTTACTGTCAGTACCTGCAACGGAAACAGACACAGTTTATGCCCCACCCAGCTAACTTATGTTTGGGTTACCGCAGAGAAAATAAGAACATAAGAACATAAGAAAGTTTACAAACGAGAGGAGGCCATTCAGCCCATCTTGCTTGTTTGGTTGTTAGTAGCTTATTGATCCCAGAATCTCATCAAGCAGTTTTTTGAAGGATCCCAGAGTGTCAGCTTCAACAACATTACTGGGGAGTTGGTTCCAGACCCTCACAATTCTCTGTGTAAAAAAGTGCCTCCTATTTTCTGTTCTGAAAATGCAGATATTCAGTTGGTTGATCGTATCGCAGAGGCCCTTCAGGAAAAAAAAATATATATATTATGTCGAGTACGTAGAAGCACAGCATAAGCGAACACCACTGTCAACAGACTGCTGTGACACTTTTGTTGGAAAATGTGTTTAACCCTTTGCAGTCCATTTATTAAGTGCGCGTCAGGCATGTCAGGTCCAATTTATTTTCACACGTGCAGTTAATTTTAGACGTGCTTTTTTTTCCACAGTCAAACGGGTTTAAAAGGCCCTGCATATCAACAAAGCACTCACTAGGCATCTCCAGCCCCGCACCACCCTTTCGTTCACTATCGCTTTCACATATGCTAAGAAATAAATAATAACAATAATAGTCGTACATACCGATCAATCAGCTCTTGATCACTCATTTTATCACCAAATTCCTCATTAATGCGATCCAAGTCATTATTTTATTACTATAACATCTCAAAAAAGCTCTGCAAATGTCCGTCATATTCTCTGAGCGCTGATGCAGTACCATCCAGCTTGTTTCCTTAATACCGCCCCTATGTGATGCCAGAGGCAAGTATGACTATTCATGAGATACGCCTTTTTTTTTAATATATATATTTTTTTAATCGGCTTGTCTCGGCTCCTGTCGCTCCCACTCGGCCATTGAATGGTTTTCTCGGCTTTTTCTGGAGAAAAAACGACTAGAAACCATGGACCGGATAGGAATAATTGCAATGTCGGACCAGGTCCGACATAGGACCGTAAAGGGTTAAAGCTTTATTTATTTTCCTATGCTATGACCCGCCAGAAATGTGTTCACGACCCATACATTAAGAACAGCTGCCGCGGGCACTATGGCCTAGCTTCGCAGGCACGAATTTGCCCGCGGGAACCTCTTTGAGGACCACTGATCTAGGGAGTCGCGTGATGTTTTTGATGGTGGACTTAGAATTAATGTTGTTTATTCTTGTTCCAATATACCAGAGCTCTTTATGATAAATACGATCAAACCACACGGTTGTAAGTTGTCTCATTACACCAAGATCAATGCAATGCATATAGTCAACAATAAATCCAGAGACATTGAAATAAGGAATTAGCATGAAAATAGGTCCTTTCACTACATAAATGTCTGATTGAGCAGTATGAGCACTTGGTGAATGGCTTATCATTTCCTTATGCTTTCGTTCTGTTACTTCTTGGTGTAGATATACTTGCACAGGGCCTTTCCCCTTTTCCATACAGTGTCCAGGATGAACACACCAATTGCAACCACATTTTCCATTGAACTGTTATATTTTGGAACACAGCTCTCACCACACTATCACAGGAACATATCAAACAGAAAACAAATTATAGAATGTTGTTACCATTATGGTACCAATGAAATCCTGAAGATGACAAAACGTTAATTTCATCAAGGAAAGGTTTTAAAAAATGTAGTGATCACAGGTTCCTTTTTCCCCAAAGCCTGACAATAGCGTATGCTTTTTTCGATCCTGGGGAGGCAATTCATTTATAAAGGACGGTATAGGCCTGAGACAGGATGTGAGTGGTGTGACAGTGAAGTGAATGCCCAGTCAGTACTTGAGTGCAAAAACATCCATGTTTAATGCATAATAAATAATAAAGCCGCCCCTCTACCAGCGATGGTATCGGGGGTAGACAGCAGGTTACAGTCCCGAACAGAAAATACACTCCAATTCCAATCCAGTGCACAAAACTGTGCTCTCCAAACTGGGGATGTGGTGCATGTCTGTGAAATGCAGTGAGGGGAGTGCTCAGGGGTTTGTGCTGCTCCATGGCAGCAGCTCACATCTCCTAATCCTCCTCTGCAACACAAGACAAATAAACACAAACAAACAGCACAGGCTTGTTATTCTCTTATTTAATGGAAAAGAAAGCTACTTCAAGAGATTTCTAATGATTGTCTGAAACTAAATTACTACCAGGTAATATTAAGTATGGCTCAAAACATTGCACCGATACATCTCTCTCTCCTTTCCTATTTCGATTACATATCTTAGATAAAACATGTAAAAAAGTGAATAACGCAACACAGAAAAAGAGTGTTATTGTGACATTAATATACATGAGAAAAGCTGTGTCTCAGTTTAAAGCCTTTTAAGTAACTTTATTCCATTGTAATTTATTAACTCCATACGTCTACTCTAATGACAGACTTTGCGAACAAAATTTCAGTATTTAGCTTACACCAATGCGTTCACATTCAGCTCCAGAGACATCCAATTCCATCAGGTCACCCAACTCTAAGTCAACTCACAGGTCGCACCCACCTTGTGTTACGATCCAGACTGCGGGGGGCAATGTAATGGCAGCAAGCGAACGGCAAAAATATGGACTTAATAATGCACTGGAGACAGGGTTGGGAAATTGCTGTGTTGGTGTGATGTTTGTGTGCTGTTGTTTCATTCTGCACTGTTGTGAATGTGTTTTGCCATCAAATTGTTCTCTCGCTTTCCTTGAGTAGCCTGCCTGCCTGTCAGTTTCTCTGTGTGTGTGTGTAAGGGGATACCGATGGGCCTATAAGTGATGAGTGGGCAGAGTCAGCGTCCATGAAAAGGAATGCTGTGCACCAATTGAGGAGAGTTGAGTTGGTAGTATGGTACATGAGAGAGCAAGAGAGAACACGATAAGAGCGCAAAAGCCATTGAGAAAAAGGAGCTAAATAAAATAGCAGTTTTCACTGATTTTACCACCAGAACCCCTGCATATAGCCGGGCGCTACAATATAAAACAAATTATATAAAAATTATCCAAAGGGATTCGGTATAACTTTGTTTTCTTCCTTCAATTTTTCTTTTTTAAGTAAGAAACGTATCCATTTCAAACATCGAAAACAAATTCAACCAGCCGCCTAATTAATAAAACAAAGTGACTCATTTAGTGTGGGGTGGTATCTTATTTATACTCATTGTGTGTAGGTGTGTGTTTTGTTTAAATTGTTATTATTTAAGATAGTTTGAATTTTGCTGTGTGATTTGTTTACTGTACTGTTTTGAATATGTGTGTGTATTGTTTTTCTTTGTTTGTTCCACAAATTAATAATTGAGCACAATTAGCCATGTACCAGTTCCAGGAGCCAGACTTTAATTGCCACAGGTGCGTGCGATTCTGCATCAATTGACAGACTGCTATAAAATCAGAACCAAAAAAACAGAGCAGAGTCGCGTTGGGCAGTTGGGACTTCAGCAAAGGGACTGCAGGAGTAAACAATGTGGACACTGAACTGAAACACGGGAACCATTCAGAAGTGGACAAAGAATCGCTTGAAAAACAAGGGAAGTGTTATGCATTGAACAGATTAAAAGAAAGAAGGAGACTGTTTGAAATTTCAAAGGAAATAACTTCTTTTTATTTTGAGGACTTCAAGCAGGAGTGTAGCATATCTTGTACACAGCTTCCATTTTGCTACACTGCTGTTTCCAGAAACTTCCACAGCTTAATTAACATAACTGTTCTAAAATGTATCATTCTATTACATAAACAGCCAACAGAATCAATATACGTATCATCCAAATTAGGTGAACACCCTATAGTAGACTCAGTGCTTAACACTTTTTCAAAGAAATAGCTTTCAGCTTTAACGCTTTTTACACTACAGCTCCTCCCCTGTAACTCTCAAAAACACCTTTGAGACTTATTTTTTTTTTCCTTTACAAAACATCATTCTGTATTTTCAAAACACACACACACACACAAAAGAAAAAAAATGTACAAATTCAATCTTTGAGGAGCACGGACATTCTGTATGCGATTTCTCTCTAATGCCCACAGTAGGTGAAAGGGGCTCCTTTTCCTGGCAGGAATACTAAACTGAAGATGACCGTGGGTAGGGGGCATCTGGACTGGGTGAGGCTGAAAGGACAGTTGAATTATGGACAGATAAGAATAACTACAAAAAAGCGGTTTGGTGCAAGGAAGACATAAAGTATATATGTCGATAAGCCCCAACCACAACAAGCAGTTTGATGCAAGGAAGGCACAAAGTATATACAGTGCCTATAATTGTAAAGTGTTTACCCCACTTTAACGTTTTCACAGTTTGTTGTGTTACAACCTGAAATCTTGATGCATTTAAAAATTGGATTTTTTTTCTTTTGATTTACACAACCTACTCACAACTTTGTTTAAAAAAAAGGAGGGGGGGGGGGGGGGGTGAAAAAAAAAATCAATTAAAAATAAACCTGAAAAATCTTCATTAGATAAGTATTCACTCCCCTTGCTATGACACTCCTAAATAAACTCAGGTGCAACCAATTGCCTTCAGAATTCACACAATAAGTTAAATGGAGTCCCTCTGTGTGCAATAAAAGTGGTTCACATGATTTCAGATTAAATACACGTGTCTCTGTAAGGTCCCACATTTGGGTAGTGCATTCAAAGCAAAGATACTACCATGAAGACCAAGGAGCTTTCAAAATAACTCCGGGATAAAGTTGTGGAAAGGCACAGATCAGGGGAGGGGTATAAAGATTTCAAAGGCATTGAATATCCCTTGGAGCACAGTCAAGAATCAAGAGTCTAGATCATCAAGGAAGGTATACAGCACCACCCGGAAATTGAGCAGCTGGGCAAGAAGGGCATTGGTCATAAAAGTCAGCAAGAGGCCAATGACAACTCTGAAAGACCTACAGTGTTCCATGGCTGATATGGAAGAAACTGTCCATGTGTCAACAATAGCTTGGGTACTCCAAAAATCTGGCCTGTATGGAAGAGTGGCAAGAAGGAAGCCATTTCTGCCCATGTAAAATCCTGCTTGGAATTTGCAAAAAGGCATGTGGGAGACTGAAAAGATGTGGCAAAAGACTCTGTGGTCCGATGAAACAAAAATGGAACTATTTGGCCTAAATGCAAAGCATTATGTCTGGTGCAAACCCAACACATCACATCACCCAGGTAACACCATCCGTACTGTTAAGCATAGTGGTGGCATGCTATGGGGATGCTTTTCATCGGCAGGGACTGGGAAGCTTGTCAGGGTAGAGGGCAAAATGGATGGAGCTAAATACAGGCAAATACTTGAGGAAAGACTGAAAGAGACCAAAACCTACAGGCAAATCCTTGAGGAAAGACTGAAAAAGACTGGGACGGAGATTCACCTTTCAGCAGGACAATGGCCCCAAGCACACAGCCAAAGCGACACTGGAGTGGCTTAAAAACAAGAAAGTGAATGTCCTAGAGTGGCCCTGTCAAAGCCTGGACTTGAATCCAATTGAGAATCTGTGGCAAGACACTAAGATTGCTGTCCACCAACGATCCCCAACCAACTTGACAGAGCTTGAACAATTTTGCCAAGAAGAATGGGTGAATATTGCACGATCCAGATATGCAAACCTGGTAGAGACTTACCCCAAAAGACTCACAGCTGTAATTGCTGCCAAAGGTGGTTCTACCAAGTATTGACTCAGCAGGGTGAATACTTATCTAACCAAGACATTTCAGTTTTTTTATTTTTCATTAACTGTTTCACAATAAAAAATCTCTTGCCTCTTCAAATTGTTGAATAGGTTGTATAAATCAAAGGAAAGAAAATCCCATTTAAATGCATCAAGATTTCAGGTTGTAACACAACAAACTGAAAACGTGCAAGGGGGTGAATACTTACTAGAGGCACTGTATACATGTCCTGAGGGGAAAAAATACATTAACCATCAAAGGACTGCGAGTTTTAGAGGCAAGATACACAAATGACACCTACTCAGCAGAGTGAAAAGACTATATTCAAGCAAAAGTAAACATTTTGCGCTCCAGATCGATTGTTAAACAAGGTGCTGTCACTCTGCTAAACAAAGCTGCAACTCCAGCACTGTGCCTGAGTACAGGACCCAAGAAGAGAAAGCAAGCTACAAGCAAGTCAACGACCAAATGCTACAAGATTGAGGCCTGCTGTGCACCTAAAGCTACAGTATCCAAAATAATCTGTGCCCTGCTACCGGCGTAGCTAAGGATTCAGTGAAGAGGACCGAGCGGACGGGCGCTGTTGTGGATCCCATTGGGAGTGAAGACTTTGCAGCTGTTTGTTGATCCTACCAGGGATTGAAGACTTTGTTGCCTAGTTTGTTAATTCTATTGTGGACTGAAGACCGTTGCTGAGAGGAGAGCCTTTTATACTGGACACTTCAACAGATTTGAGTTTCCAAACCAGCCAACCAAAAGCCTAAGCTTCAACAACCATTAAGTATAATTCCAGTTGCATTTTCCTTTCATGAAATTAAATTAATTGTAACATATTCACATAGAATTGAATTGTTAATTATTTAGTTTGCACACCTTGCGTATAGAACAACTTTTAATGAAACTCAATGAAATAACTAGAAGTAATCTACCTCATACTGTTGAGTTTATTTTAAAAGTAAACTTGCTATAGCCTTAATCTACATACCATTAGTAAGCTTAAATGGAATATACTCTAAGGTGTCGGCACCATTTCAGTTTAGGTTGTGTGTGTGGGTGTATATTAGCAAGAGTGCTGCGAGTGTATTATTTGAGTGCGCAAGCCAGATCAGATTTCACTGGCCTGCCAGCTGCTTAGCATAGTATGAAAGCTTGGACTTGTTTTTCTGTGCATAGACACTAAGATTTACTTTCTGACTTTTCTGATTTCGGTTTAATATTTATGTACTTAATAAAATACTACTATTGATTAAACATTCCTTGTGTCCAGCGTGTGTATGTGTGTTCATAGTAAATCCTTGTCAATTAAATACTAAATCAACCTAGATAAACTCTATATTATTAATTATAGAATTGTTCTTACAGCACCAACCTTTCTTTACATCATTTGTGGTGAGACTATGTATATGGTTGGTTTGTTTCCATGAAAACTTGTGACTCTTAGAACTTGATGTAAATACATCTCCCCAATGGATAAGACAATTGTTTGCAGTCACTGAGGTATGCCATTTCCTGAAACACAACACATGGGGTTACTCTTGTATTAAATATGATGGTCTGAGAAAATATAACAAATACAGTCTGGAAGTATTTATTTGCAATACTTTAAGCAATGTTCTATACAGTACATACTTTAGAGAAATTTACCTATTGAATGGATTGAGCTGATATTATGCATTTCCTCCTTCAAAATGTTGTGTGCAATTTTCTGGGTCTATATTCCACTCACTTTGCATTTTTATTTACATAAAGTGGATTCAGATATAAAAGAAAAGCTTATGAGAATGGCACCACCTGGTGGCTACACATTGCAAGTATGCTATTTGTCTTGTAGGGAATTCAGATATGAAAATAAAATCACTAGGGCCTTCTAGGGGGAGCATTCAAAAGATAAAGATGAGTGATGTACTGTAAAAAAGCACAGTACTCTCATCTTCTCTGTTACTGCTTTGTAGGGTTCAGCATTTTAACTGAAGAGATGTCAGGGAGCTCTCGATTCCCTGTTTCTGATGCTCGTTCTTCCTGCTTAGACTCCCCTGTTCTCTTATTAGGCCTAGGTGATTCAGTTGGCTTTTCTTTGACATCTGGTTTATCTTCTAAATCACTGTCAGAATCATCAGGGTCACTGTCGAAATCAAAGTCCTCTTCATAATCATCTTTTCTTTTTCTGTGGCTCCGTTTTTGACCAGATTCCTCAGAATTGTCCTCTCCTACCTTTGGTTCAGTGTTCAGGCTAAGAAAGAGGAAAGAACATTTTAAATGTTGAGGAAAAAAATAATACAAAATTAATTAATTAATTAATTAATTAATTAATTAATTAATTAATTAATTAATAAATAATAATACTACTTAAAGCCAAATATTAAGATTTAAGGTTAGTATATTGGATTTATTGATATGAAATATTTATCGTCCCTTTATTTGAATCTCCCGCTATTATACTAAAGAAAAAAAAATGCAAAACAGAAATTAATTTGCCACTGTGTGCTTTACTTCCTTATGTCACCTGGCTTCTTGATAGAAAGAAAGAGACAATCAATCAAGCCAGAGTCCTGCACGGGGCCGACCCAGACCCGAACCTGCAGCAGCACCATCATCTTACCTACGACCCGACCCGCTTTGATAAGACCTGCAACCCGACTCGAACCCGCAAGTGTTTGTCCTTTACCTATTGCCTGCGTCGACTGGCTCCCTCACATTCACACAAGATATCGCTACCATTCTCGATGGATTGAGTTTATACAATAGGATATACAGCGTGGTAGCTTTCTCTAGTGGTCTGGATA
This sequence comes from Acipenser ruthenus, assembly GCF_902713425.1. Taxonomy (NCBI): domain Eukaryota; kingdom Metazoa; phylum Chordata; class Actinopteri; order Acipenseriformes; family Acipenseridae; genus Acipenser; species Acipenser ruthenus. Next base: position 45,106,169 of record NC_081189.1, read on the forward strand.
TATTTTAACATTGTAACATATTAACTATCTCTACTTACTTTACTATAAAATACCTGTCTATTCCTTTTGTGCCACCAGTTGAAAGGGAGCTACATCTGTGCTTTCACAGGGATGATGTACCAGTTTTGTACACAAAAACATAATGACAGGTCTTACAAGCAAAGAATCCAGTGACATGTTCATTTTTTTCATTCACTATGATTTTAAAAAGAATTCCACACTTCTCATTTACCTCTCAAACTATTATCCACCACATGATATAAACCCTTCACGATGTTTTGTTTAACCTCGTCCACATACGCTTATAATATCACCAAGCAGACGTTATAAAAGAATCTTGTGATGTATCAAACAAGCGGCAATACAAACCGCTTGTTTGAGCACTGCTTAATCAGCTGACTCCTCCCTAATCGCCTCCTGCTTTAATGCGTACATTTACCTTTTAATACGTTATTTGGGAAAGGGTTACAGATGAGTACACTGAAAGGACAGAAAACATTTTTGGCGATTCAGACCCGAGCCTGACCCGAAAATGACATTTTTTGAACCGCACCCGGACTGCAAACTGTGAAAGTTCACATTCCGACCTGAAACCATCCTGCTTTGCAGGTCAGCCGTGGACACCTGTGGGTACCCGGCCTGATGCAAGACTCTAAATCAAGCATTGCGACTGGAGCGGAAAAGCTGGTAAATGGAAGTTTCTTTAAAACACTTACTTATTAACAGAACCGCTATGTAACGCTACAGAAGTATGTTTTTCCATTGCTTGTACAAACTTTGTAAATAAAATATGAGCACTACTAGCTGTTTATGAAACGTACCATGTTATTGCACTCTTGTGTTGGATCAAAATAATCTTGCATGTATCTATTTATCAAATTTTAGAATATTGCTGTGGCCACTTTTGTACATCTCCATATACCCTGGGCCGGCCTTAAGGCAAGACGAGCAACATGGCCACCTAGGGCCCCCACTGTTTAGGGGGCCTCATGCTTAACCGGACTGTCGTGAGATTTAGTGTGTTCATTACGTGAGCGCAAAACGCTCAGGGGTGCAAATATGGCGCTATGGTACTAGATTCTAGCGCTAGGGTACCTTACATACCACCAGCAACATTAAATTCTGGCGCCAGTAAACATGATTACATTTTTTTATTGATGTTTTATTCCTTGGCAATCATAGATGACGATAGTTTCTCAGTGGGTCTGGACTACTCACATGACCCCCCCGCACTCATCCACATACATAAGAGAGAAGGTTTGTGTTGTGTGGGAAAGTGATAGGAAACATGTTGCATCACACTTTTACAGAGTTATCAATTAAATCTTTCTTCAGCAAGCCAAAAAACTATGGACAATTAGTAGATAACAAGTAACAATACATTGTAAAATAATGTTTTGTGTTCGTAAGCCTCTTCATTTTACTGTGAAAGTTAAGGTTGTTAGTTTATAAACACATTTAGTTGATTAAAAATACCCACGCTTTGGTTAGATGCATAGAATCACAGATTTATGTTGTTGCAGCTAATGTAAATCTAATCGATTAATACAATTCAATGTAGCTGAATTCATGAGCTATTTAGTTAATGTGTCGAACATTTGGGTTACTCAGGTCTGCCGTCTTAGATTTCTTAAGATAGATAGATAGATACATAGATAGATAGTTTTTACTTTTTGAAAAAACAATTAAATAAAATACACAAAATCAATATTTATAAAACAGATATTATCACAAAATCAATTCAGATCCACCCAAGGTGAACAAAATACATAAAATATTATGGACACATAAAAATTCACATCACAGATGCTCCTCCAGATCACCATCCTTAACAGCACACAACACACGGTCTACACACCAGACTTACTCAAACATTGCTATATTATGCATGGCTTTATAAAAATTAAAATCCAGTCTAACCCGTGTTAATACAAGCATTCTAAAAATGACAAAAGGATCAGTATTTAAAACGTCATTCATTTTGTTTTTTCTGCTCTTTAAAATTGCTAATTTTAATGTGCCTGTCCAATAAAAAAAATTCACCAGCTGTTTTGAGTACTTTCTCTTTTTACAATACTTAAAACCAAAAATAAGACACCTCAGAGAACACAAAACCCAATCCAGCAAGCAATTCCTTCAGAGCAGCAAACAAAGGTTTTAATCTGGTGCAGAACACAAAACAATGGTAAACAGTTTCCCTTTGTGAGCAAAATGGACAGGAATCTTTCACCTCAGGGTTTATGATGCTCACAAAGGAGTTAACGGCAATGATGGTATGCAAGATCCTCCACTGCAGATCCCCCGATCTTTTTGGCAGTGGTGGCTTATACAGGGTTCTCCAAGCTGGCACTATCTGTTCCGCCACCCCCAGCTTCTCTCTCTCCAGTGTGTGTCTGGTATTGCCCTGAGCTGCTGCTGGTAACGGCCCTTTACACACACCCTATACAGCTGTTTCCCCTCTACTGTACACAGAGGGAGATCTCTCAGACCCTCTACTGTCAGTAAGTAACCCTGCTCATCAGAAGCCTGACTGATCGCTGGGGACACTAACAGTGATGGAAAGGGGGAATCCGTGTGCAGAACTCTCTGTTCCCTAAACAGCTGGCTTAAGAGCTCCAGCCCCTCACCGGGGAGAGCAGCACGCACCTGGGCAAGGAAAAGCTCAGCAGTGCGGACAGACCGCATCCCCAGGGCAGACACTAACCACTGAGGAGTCACCCAGCTGTAGGTGTTGAAATCTAAAAGGGCTTTAAGCTTTACAACACCTGCCTTCACTAACCTATGTATAAAAGTAGCAGACTGAACAATATCACACTTCAAGAAAGTATTATATATTAACGGCTCTTCTAGGAGCCAATCAAGATTAATGTTTTCAGTGCCCCTCTGCTCAACACGCACTGCACTGCCATGCCCTCAACAGGCTCCTATAATAATCTGGCAGTCGGTCCATCTCCAGTTTACCCATCTGTCTGGAACGCAGTATGTTTGGTCTCCTTGCACCACCCGCCCTATCACAGTCCTGAGACGGTTTGCGAGGGCTCTGGAAAGGATTTATAAATCGGCACAGAGCAACGACGCAAGTCTCCAGTTTTTAATATTACACAGATCTCCCTTTTTAGGGAGAAGAGTGATGACCGCTCTTCTGCAACTCTGAGGCAGAACTTTATCCTGCACACTCTCCCTGAAAACATCCAACAAGTCCTCTCCCAGCAGAGACCAGAACTTTTTATAAAACTCCACTGGGAGGCCATCAAGTCCAGGTGTCTTTCCATTGTTCAGCCCCTGCAGGGCATCAGAGAGTTCAGTCAGTGTCAGAGGACTTTCCAGCCCCTTGGCTTCCTCCTCAGGCAGCTGAGGGAGGTCCTGCAAGAAACACTGTGATTCCCCAGTTTCCTCCACCGCCTCTGCTGTAAACAGGTCCTTATAAAAACCCACAGCCAGCTTCCGGATCTCTGCGTGCTCCCTGAGCTCCTGCCCAGCCGCTGTCCTCCGGCAATGAATCACTTTGCTCTGTGCACTCTTTTTCTCCAGCCCAAAGAAATAGTGAGTGGGTGCATCCATCTCCACTAAGCTCTGGAAACGCGATCTCACCAGAGCCCCCTGCACCTTTACGTCCAGCAGATCCGCTAACCCCCTTTTTTTACATTTTAGGACTGGACCTCAGAGCTCTCTGGAGCTGTAGGATGTCCTGTAGGATGGTTTTATTTAAGCTCTTTGTGACGTTTCTAGTATACTGCTGACAAAAAGATCGAGTCTGCACCTTCCCTACATCCCACCATTGCCGCAATGAGGAGAAGTCTCTTTTTTTACATCTCCATCTCTCCCCCCAAAAAATTAAACTTTCCTAAAATGCTCGTCATTAATCAAAGCAGTATTAAAATGCCAGTATGCACTTTGTATTCTCAGAGAGGGGAGCAACACGCTGGCAGAAACTAAACTGTGATCTGACAGGCTTGTGGGGCTGATAAACATAATTTAAACATTTTTTAATCTTGTTTTAACAGTATAAAACCGGTCCAATCTAGCCATGGAAACATCAGTGCCATGTGTTTTGACCCATGTATATTGCCTATCCTTTGCATTAATGTTTCTCTACACATCAACTAGTACCATATAGTTTTCAATTCTAACCAGCTCCCTGGCAGACTGAGGATGTGGCTCAATGTGATTCCGATCTAATCTACTATCAGCTGTGCAATTAAAATCCCCACCTAAAACTAACACCTCATCGGTTTTACATCCGACCAACATACCTTCAAGCCTCTGGAGGAAGCTTACTCTCTCCCTACCATCAGTAGGTGTATACACATTAACAAAAACAAAGACTCTGCCTTCAACAACCGCTTGGACTCTGAGTAACCGTCCTTGTATGACTTCACAGGCAACTACAAAGCTCGGTTTAAACCCCTCAGAAAACAAAATGCTAACCCCAGCACTCACATTAGTTCCATTACTGAAAAAAAACTCCCCTTTCCAATCCTTTTCCCAATCAACCTGATTTCCCCCATCTATGTGAGTCTCCTGCAAAAACGTAACATGCAGATTTTTCTGCAAGATAAATTCAAACAATGTGGCTCTTTTACAAGCATTTCTACAGCCATTAATATTAAGGCACCCGATATTAAAGCTAACCATTGCAGAGTTTGAAAAGGAAACACATTGATATTCAGAAAAGAAAAACAAGCAGACAGTAAAGAGAAAGAGTATTAGGAGTGTACTGGCCATCAGGACTGACTGTTTAACATTGCCACGGCGTTTGCTCGATATGTATTTGAGGCGCACTAGCTCCTGAGTACTAAACGTTTCCTGAGCAGAAACGATTTGTTTTAAACCTCGTACTGAGCTCAGAAACAAATCAATAAATCGGGAAAAAAATCCTCAACAGCAATTCCCCTTCGCCCTTTCGTCTGCTCCAGGAAATCTTTGATACTTTGAACACTGTACCCTCCCCGGGGTTTATACGCACCCAGCGATTGCGATGCTTGAGAGGAGTCAGTGAGACTGCCTTCATCCTCACTGTCTACAGCGGGATTGTCTGTCACTGTGCTGACAGCCTGCGCGCCGCACGTCTCTGCAGAGCTCCCAGGCTCCATACCAACACTGCTGCCGTCAGAAGAAACGCTGCGTTTTTTTGTGACAGCACTGCCCTCTGTTTCACTCATCCTTTTTTCTCCCGGCAATCTAAAAACCTCACTATCCTCGGCGAACTTTACCCCTTCTACCTGTATCTGAACATCACCCCACACACTAGCAACCGTCTCTGTGTCCATTTGCTCACTCTCTCCCTCTGTTCCGTGACTTTCTGCGCTCTCATTGTCTTTTGCTGTATCTTGTATTTTTGTTTGGCTTTCTGCCCCCAACACAGCATCACTGCCTGCCTCCTGGGGCTCAGCTGCCCCCCCACCCCACGTCACTAGCCTGCTCGCCCTCCGAGCTGCCCGCAGGTACTGATCCGCCGGCGAGCCCAGCACCGGCCGGTCCTGGCTTCTGCTTATCAGCAGTCTCGTCTCCCTTACTCCCATCCCGCTCCCTACTCTTTCTCGGGACAGTTTTTCACGAGGTGACCTTCAGTCCCACATGTGAAACACTTAGAGTCAGAGGTTGCATAAATGACATAATCACTGCCATCCACCTTAAATTTAAGCGTGATGTTAAGATCTTCATCGATGTTTTTTAGAATCATAAACAACTGCCTTCTGAATGACATAACATGTTTCAAATGTGGTGACTTGCAGCCTAAAGGGATTCTCTTCAGCCCAGAAATGAGCTGCCCATATCTAGCCAGCTCCCTCTCTATCACTTCATTTTTCAGGAACGGGGGAACATTAGAAAGGGTGATTTTCCTAGCAGGGACAGCTAAAGGAATTACGGGGAGAAACGTATTATTGACAACAATCGCCTTTTCTACAACCATAGACACTAGCTCCCCTGTACCTAAAAAAACCACGATCGATCCACTCATGCGAGAAGCCGATATTACGTTTTTCACAACCGACTACCTCCCCAATAGCGAGCACACATTCCTCCAAAGGGATAAACCCCTCGGCGGAAACTTTAACTCCATGCCGGCGGGTTAACCTTTCAAACGAAAAGTTTAGCAGCGGCCTCCCTCCTGTGCCGGCCATCCTGCCCGTTGTCGCTGACAGAGCGTCAGCTCAGCACATAGAACTGTTCACCAGTACACTTTAAACAAGAAATGCAAAACAATATAAAAACAAACAAGAGGAAAAGACCGACAAACCTGCCAGCAGCGCTCATGCACACACCACCACTCCACACCGCTCTCACTCCGCCAGGCAAAACAAGTCGAGATAGATAGATAGATAGATAGATAGATAGATAGATAGATAGATAGAATGTAGAAAAAACTAGGGCTGTTCCGATTAACAGATTAAAATCAGATTAATCAACTAAAGATTTGATTGCAGATTATTTATTTATTTTTTTACAATTGAATTGTGCAGTCTTTGTAGACAGAGAAATGCGTGCTGCTACATAGGGAAGTGCTGATTTGAAGCGTGCGCTCTCTCTTCCTGGAAGTGGTAGGACATTGGTTTTAAGCTTGTATAAAAAGGGGTTAAAGTTGTGGAAAAATCAATAATTGTCTTGTTTTGTACAAGGATTGCTGACAGCTACAGATGTACATATGTATTTGGAACTAGAATGTTTATCTATGTTGATTTAAAATGATTGCCAAATGTGTGTCTGCAAAGTTTCTCGTGTGCATTGTAATCACAGCTGTTGAGCTCTGTGGTAAAATCCAGCATGGCGCATTTATCCTGAATAACATAATAAACTGTTGATTTGGTTATAAACCTCCGAGTGTTTGTTTCCGTGTTTGTGCATTGCTAATAATTTTACTGTTTAAGGGTTACCCCAGAGTGGTTAAACAGTACGCGTAACTGAGCTTGCCCTTGGGACTTGTGACTGGTTATCAGGTCCCTAAATCTAAAAACACTCCGACACAGACCTTGACAAATTACTGAAATACGAGACATCATTAATTTAATTCTGCTGAAACAGCATCTTCTGTGCCGTCTCAACTTCGCCTCCTGGTGGATCTTTTCAATGACGCGCTATCAGAGTAGAAAGGAGGCGGATGAAAAGCCTCAAGTTCCACCGTCTGGTTAATGTGGAATGCCGAGATGGTTTTCGGCAAAAAAAAGCAGGATTGGTGCAAAGTGTAACTTTCGCCCTGGCTTCTGCAAGAATTAAGCAGGCTTTAGCAATTGAAAAAGCTTGCAATCTCACCCACCTGCTTAGTGAATGTGATTGCAAGCAAGAAAGCTTCAAGCACCACATTAAGCCTCCAGCGAGGGACAATGTCCTTCATAGGTGGCCGAAGCCGCCGAGCTCCCTTTAAAAATTGCCCTGCCAGGAAATTAATTCCTGGAGAGACTGAATCAATCATAATATGACAAGCTGAAATGGCTGCAAAACAGAGCTTTAAATGTAGAGGGGGATTTCCCTTCATCAAATAGGTCTTAAAAAAAGGTAAAATTGCAGTATAACTGCCATGGGACAGGTCGTGGGGTCAAAACCCTTAGGCAGGCACCACGTTTGGAACGCACCCCACTTCTACCCATACATGGACGCCGCTCTGGCACTCTAAGTTGTCAATGACCCTATTAGATAACCCCAGATGGCTCAAATGTTGCCGTTCAGAGGCCAGACCCAGAACTGTAGGCTCGATGGGTCGGGATGCCACAATGTCCTCCGCGCCTCACTGAGCAAGTCGCGGCGTTTCAGCAAAACTGCACGTCTGGCCGCTCAGGAGCTGCATCAGGGTTGAAAACCAGTGTCTCCTGGGCCAACAAAGGGCTACTAATTGCACCCTGGCCCAGTCCTGTCTGATCTTTTCCAGGCACAGCGGATGCAAGGCGAGTGGCGGAAATGTACAAAAATTCTGCAAGGCTAGAAACACCAGGGTTTGCATATTCCTTGCGCTCCCCTGTCGTTCCAAATGGCGCCCCAGCCAAGGCTGGACACATCCATGATAATAACCTAAGTGCAGGTGGGCAGGCTGTGCCCACCAGGATAGCGCCTGCAGACAGTGCCAGGTTCAGGCCCAGGTTCAATGCAGGCTGAAAAAACCCTGTTGTTGAACCAGGCTTGGAGAGAACGGATCTGCAGAAGATTCAAAGGCAGGGTCTGGGAAGCTGCTGCTATCAAGCCCAGAAGCCTCTAAAACATCACAACTGTAAGCTCTTTGTTGAGCTGAAAAAGCTTCAGACAAGCGGCTATTCTCTATACTCTGTTCTCCGACAGAGTGGACAGCGTGGACCTGGAATCTAGACACACTCCTAAATAGGAGGCTGTTGTGAATTATATAATGATAAAGTATAAGAAACTAAAACAACTATTTATTAACCTTTTAATATCATTAATATTATTTACCGTATCTCAACGTTAGTATATGTAGGTGCATATGATTACACGATGCACCTATATACCAACTAAGATATGGTTGCTACTGTAACATTCATTTGATGTTCTGGACCCCGCACTTAGTCATCACTGCACAGGGCCCCGCACAGCCTAAGGTCGGCCCTGCATACAGCTATACATTAAGTGTAAAATCAAAGTAAAATCCTGGTTTCTCTGGTCTAGTCTACTGATTGTTGAAGCATAACATCTCATTCTCCGGGCAACAGACAGGCTGCCTTCAATCATACCGTAGCAACCAGGCGATCTTCATTACTCAAGCTTGGCGTGGTCGTATCTTTTACTGTTCTTGTGTTAACTGTCTTTTCAAATGGCTATTTATACAGATTCTTAAAATCAACTCATTTTGGCAATTCTAACTCAACTCAAATACCAAAAACTGAGCATCTGGTGTTTTTATGAAATCGCATGACTTGAGCTCAGTATTGTTATCCCAAGGAACAATACTACTCAAACAATTAACAAACCTACCTGCTCACTATTTGAAACGTAAATAACATTATATATGTGTCCAATGAGCTACTGCTGTAAAACTTAGACTGCTGCGTTTTCATTGTGCATCAGTACATATTAAGTTAACAGACTCTTGCTTGGACTCCAGCAGCTTACGGTTAGTCTCAATTATCTCTCAAATTTGACAATCTTATTTTTCGCTCTTTAAAAAAAAAAAAAAAAAGACAGTTGAAAACAAACAAATACAGCCCTCTAATTTGTAAATTAAAGTTGAACAAAATAAAATTAGCACAGCTGCGGTTTGTGTTCACTTCAGTCTGTATGCAAAATTAAGCAATATAACCCAATAGAAAACTAGTGCTGTTGGTTTTATGCAGCACTTGTTTTTGTTACTAACAAATACAAACATTTTCCTCAAGAGTAATTTCTATGATTCAGTATTTAAGCTACTGAAGTTATTAGCAAAAAAAAATGTATTAAAAATATCTAGTAATCTACGTGCCAATGCTATTGTGCTGCTTGTTCAGTAACTTGTTTCCATAGTGTGTTCATAAATTTTCAAAAACTCCTTCCTGGCTTTGCTAGAGAAGAGCGCACAGTGCCTGTGTTAAGCTGATATGCTGAAAAAGTTGCTGAAAGTAAATCAGACTGCATCCAGTTGTTTGATTTCTTCAACTCGTCATTGAAACTGGAGGCCTGTTGCTATTGTGGTTACTGTATTGCCGCTGAACCAAACACTATTCTTGATTTCATTTAAGTCTACATTGACAGACAACATTCAGAGGGTGTGTAAAACAGAGATTTTCTTTCATCAAGCAGAAAAAAAGGTAACACACAAATACTGTATTTACCAGCAGATTGACTTGGAACAGTGATTAAACCTAGTTTGAAAGGTAACAGTCAAGGTTTTCTTTACCAGAGATTAAGGCCCTTGTTAGGAGTGGGCAATATGCTTTACGTATATATTTTCTATATATATATATATATATATATATATATATATATATATATATATATATATATATATATTATATATATATATATATATATATATATAGAAAATCATGATATACAACATTTTGATCAAGGTTCATTTTGTACATACTATTGTAACAGGGTGGTTGGTGCAGAGGATTGCAAGAACTCATGACACGTGAGGATTGGAATTGTTAAGCACTTTTCTTGTGCAATGTTATTGTGTGCTGTGTTTTAAAATGAACTCCCTTCACCCACAAAAGCTCCTTCCCCAATTACGTCTGACTCAGGTAATTAAATTATTACTATACCTTCAATAATCAAGCCCTGACTCAGACTTACCATGGAGTTTTGCATTAAGAACTCCCGCCCTGACAACAAAGACTACACAAAAATAGACTACATAGCTACACAGCCCGTGCCTGTCAGGGCGGAGATGTCTCATTCCCTCAGCTATCCCAGCTGTAGTTATTTTCCCCCTGCTACAACTTCTTCTGTACATTTTTTTTTTTTTTTTTTGCCAAAAACACAAGTTTGTCACCTGCGCCAGGTTTTAGTTTTATACGTTTGCAAGTAACAATGTTACCACAGATACTGAAAACTCTCTCAGATGGAGAATTTGTTGCTGGTATGCACACATACTTCTGTACAAGTTTGCGGAGTCTAGGTAAATTAATCTGTTGAGCTTTCCACCAGATCAATGGATCTGATTCACCATCAGTCAAAGCAGTATGCATGGAATGATTTACATCAAAGTAATATTTTGTCTTTTTCAAGAAATAGAGGCATTAGTAGCTCCTGATACACTTGACTTAAAAAAAAGCTGCCCAAGGTCTTAAGTTTTTTAGCAGGTGCCCCTTTATTTGCTGCTTCTCCTACTCCCTGAGATTCAGTTTCAGTGTTACTGGCTATGGCAGCAAACCTTGTCCTCACTGATATACTGCACTTTGAATCTAGGGTCGATAAGAGGAGACATCAAGTAGATCTTGGGTGTGCGAGTTGGAATACTTCTCATTCCAGTAACTCAGAATCTTCTCTTTGATTGACTTTGCAAGTTCAGTCTCATCTTCCTCAACAGCCAAAATCTTGTTGTTAAGCAGATGCAAAATAGGTTTGAGGTAGGAGACATGGACATAGTTTTCACCTGACAATGTCTGTGAAATCCACCAATGTTCTCAAAGACTTATTCAATGAATCAAGCACATCAATGTCCTGCCATGTAGGTAGTGAGTGCCTGTTTTTTCTGTCAGCAGTTAGGACTTGTGCAATTGCCTTTTCCCATTCCAGCACCCTTTGAATCATTTGCAGACGTGATCCCCAGCAAGTAGGTGTTTGTGTCATCAGCTGGTGCTGATAGATTGAGCTCAGCTTGTGCTAAGTTCAGAGCTTTTCTTTTCTTCCAGCTGTAAGAGAAAGCGCTCACCAGCCTCTTGCTCACACCGATGGCATGGTCAATGCGCTTATCCCCTTTCACGCTGTTTTCCTTAAAAAAAACCACACACAAATGTAAGGAATAATTTATATAAAAAAATATATATAAAAATGTAAATCGCCAAGTTTGAATTAATGTCACCAGAAAGTGTATGTTGCTGTACACAAGAGAAAGATAAAACAAACGACAACCAACTAGTCTAGTACTACAGATCAGATTTTAAAATAAATTGCCACTTTGATATTCATTTTATCCCATTATGTAAGATAACAATAACATTAGCGATACAATTCCCTCCTGCATTTAATTTCTACTCAAGTCAAAAATATTACTCCTTTTTGAAAGGGATTGTAATAGTTAAGTCATTAGCCAAATTATTATTTTTTTTAATTTTGCAAATTTATGCAAAACTGTACCTTTCTTTTCTGTATATAGTTCTTTAAACTGCTAATAATGTCTAACAGCCTGATGCAAAAAAAGACTTAACGTAGAAGCAGTTTTAAAAGCTGCTTTTATATAATACGATCCCAAGCTAATTATGTACGTTTAAATTGTTTACAAAACATCACATGCTTTCCTTTCTTTGAGTTTTCATGTATTAAGACCCGGAACTGAAATAAAGACTTACCGATAACAAGGTGAAGTCTGTGTCCAAAACACTTAAGTCTAGTCCACACATTTAGTTCTGCATCTTTGACGACGTTGGTGTGTAGCAATGCTGATTTGCTGCTCTTCTGTCCAGGCAGGCAGAGCATCTTGCAAACCTTGTGCGAGTGCTTCACCACTGTAGTCTTCAGGAAAGTACAATGTTTGCAAGCACTTGCTGCATAAATTCTAATTAGAATCAAATCAATGTAGTGCACAGTTAGACTAATGTATGTAATGAGTCGTTCGGCTTGACCACAGGTACGTGGTCCTGGGGGTGGGGAAGAGATATACGGGTTAACTCTTCGGCTGCTCACACATGAAAAACACTTGCGAGTTGGGAGTTGGTATTTCTTGTCGATCGTTTTCAATAACTTTCTAAAGCCTTCTTTTTCTACAGTGTAGACAAGAACCATATCTTTCGCAACGTGATACGTTACTGCATCGGTAATTGGATTCCATTGTTTATTGTCTGGTTCATAGGGCACAACATTGATTCAGAGATAGGGGTTTGTTTTTTGTTTTCGATGGCTGATTTAGTAGTCTTGTCGGGCTGTCATTTTTCACTGCATTTACTGTATTCAATGGGATGTCGTTGCTTCAGGTGATGAAACAGGTTTCGATGTGTTGCCTCCTTTAGCTGGCAGGGCATGGCATGGCACACTACTGAAGATCAGCTTCTCTCCCTTATCTGAATGAAATGAAGTTAACACTTCACTGCTTTGCTCTTTTGTGAAGTGACTGACTGATGAAGACAAAGTGAAGATCCGAACTCCCTAAGTTTATACATATTGGGGAGAGTTCAATCGACTGTAGTTTAAACGAATCCTTTTAAAAATTTACTGTGATCTGATTGATTAAATGGGTGCATGTTGTATAAAATATTAGTTCTGCAATTCAAAATTGAAATAATAAAATGTAATAAAAATAATAATACCAATCTGTACTTTGAGACCTCCTTATGAAGTTCAAATGGATCAGTCCAATGCGCACAGGATACAAACACAAATTCAGAAAATACATTTTGTGCATCCACTTCCCTTGCTGTCTACACATCAATAGGTTTAGTTTTTTTCGCTCGGTTTGTGCATTGGTGTACACTGGCTATATTTATATACATTCTATATAATATACATACATTATATATATATATATATATATATATATATATATATATATATAAATACACACACACACACATATATATATATATATATATATATATATATATATATATATATATATATATATATAATACATTATACATTACACACCACACACAGAGATACTGATACAGCACAAATAAATAAATAAAAAACCTAAATAACAGAAAATGTTTTTCAAGTTCATACCGCATAGTTATCAAAGTCTTTTTGGCGTACAGCTCTCCGCCTGCTGCATAATACAGTTCAGATCCCTGCCGTTATATTTGTTTACATCGTCGAGTTGAATTTCAGAAAGTCAGAAAACAGACATTTTAATCACCATTTTAGTATTTGGAACATCTTAGTAGTAGTAAAAGTTTTGTAATTCATTTTCTGTTAAGTCACAGAATCGCTGTACAGCAGTTTTCACATTTAGCCATTTTCTCTTGTTGGGGACGGGCGGTATGTTCCGGTATGTTCCGTTGAAAAGGGGCGGGACTGACAGTGATGTGAAACAATCACATGTAAGAGGAAGACTATTGCCCAGTGGTGTAGGGATGTTTGGGCAATAGTTCAATCTATTTTTGTTCCTATGACGAGGTTTTAATCAAATCACAGGCCACAATTTCCAAGGATTGATTGATTCATTCATTCACATCTATTAACAGTATACTTTAATAATTATATTTTTTACAGGAAGTAGAATTACAGTGTTAGGTTTCATGTAATTGTTTAGTTGTCCAGTTTCCAGCCAGATCTAATCCCATAGCCTGGGCACAGAGGTCTACATTTTCAGATAAACATGCTGTCTGATAACATGTCTTTCTTTACCAGCACAATGTAAAGAGTGTGAAAAACAAAACACTTACGGAATCACAATTTCTTCTTTTTTTCCACATTTAGCACAGAGATCCAGTTTGAGAGCACAGGGTTTACACATAATGTAATAGGCATCTCTCACAGTCTTCTGGAGGCATTTAACACTGTAATGAAATAAAGATATTAGGGAAGTCCTTATATAATGGCTCATAGTTCAAAGCATGGTGAAGATTAAAATGAAGCACAATTAAAATTGATTATTGCCCGTTTAGTTATTATTATTATTATTATTATTATTTATTTCTTAGCATTTGTAAAATTTAAAGCACAGAAAAGGTATGACACCGTTTGACTTATATACTGTATAACTAACATTTTTCTTCAAAATATTTATAAATATTTCTGTAATTGTTTTTGCTAGTGAAAGGCCCTTACAAACCCAATACTGTAAACACCTTATTTTTAATATCTAGAGCCGATATACCCAGGTGGTAATTGATTCAATTCCAGCCCAGTTAATTTCAATTTAGTTGAATTTTGCGTGAAATTGCAGAAATTATCATAAACATTAACAGTAAATGTATTATAGACGTTAAAATCTAGACATCCGAGTTCAAAGGAATATCTATTACCATGGAATCAGGCAGTGTTAAAATAAGACTGACCTAATGTTAACCTTATTGTTGCTTACATGGTTCTCGAGCCTGTTTCAATTTAGGAATTTAATAGATTAAAAAGGAATAAAAACAAAAAGGTTATTTATAGTAAAGAGTAGGCTCATAATTGCGTAGGCTGTCAAGAACAGTTGGATAAAATGTCCTTGCCTAGCAGTGTGTTGGTAACTGCACAGAATGCAGGTTTACCCACTACATCCCATTACATGCCCATTATCTTAGTAACCAACAATCACACCACAATCCGGTGATGTCATTTTGATGCACAGACATGGTTCAGGGCTCCATAATTTCACTGAAAGCTGCCTTTCACAGACAAGTAGATCAATCATTATTAATTATTCAAGAGTGTTCCATACAGAATCTGAAGTCTACAGTTGCAGCCAATTGTTTGATGGCAACCCCTTTATAGAAAAAAGACTGGAAAAGCCTGCTATTTAATCAAAATGCAGACCGGCTTTGGGAGATTAAGGTAGTGTTTGATGTTCTGTGTGAAAAAAAAAAAAAATAATATATATATATATATATTACACACACACCAGAAATCTTAAACATTACATCTGGTACATCCAATCCAGGGATGACTAAGTACAAAACTACATTTTCACTCTAATCAGTCGGTTTCTTAAAATGATAACAATTTGCATCGAACATTCTCATGGCCCAAATGCAAATACTGGGTTTAACAAAAAAATAAAAAACACTAAAAGAAAATAAAAATAAACACTTTTTTTTTTTTTTAAATATGAAGATTCATTAACTTACCATTTTTTTGACTGATCAAGTGCTTTGTACTTATTAAATTTTATTTTCCACTCCAACACATCTTTGCAGCGCTGACAAACACCCTCATGGACCTTAGCATTTGCTTTCTATAAAATGAAATATAATTATCAGAAATAAAATATTAAGCATGTATCACATTAAAGACTTAACATGGTTTATAAAATTACTAAGGAAAAAAAACAAACATTGTTAAAAGTAGGTTTCCCCGTACACATTTTGTTCAGAGGATGGTATTCACTTGATTTATAATCCAGCATCCTGTACTTGCACACTTGAGCAAAAGGATTCAGAGGAAAGTATGAGGAATGTTGTTTGGTGCGATACAGTTTTTTTTTTTTTAATTCAACAACTGTTTCTGTTCTTTACTTGTGTGTTTCACATGCAGGATATGCAAATATTTCCAATGCGCTGCAGATAAACAGCCACATCCTGGTTCTTTTGCTACACTGCAGGTCACATGGTCTGACTACAGCAAGACCACTGGAGTAAGACTGAACTTAACGAAGGGACTTAGTACCACGAAGCATGCACACATTTTCATCTAATATCGGTTTGGGTCAGTTTGCTCTGATCACAGCCATTAATATTTCAGGCAATTGCTGCAGAGGATTGTGATGGCAAATGAGTTGTTCAAGTTTATCCCGAACATGCTCAATTGCACCGAGATTCAGGGATTGTGGTGGCTATGAAAGATGCCGTCATGCTCCTCAAATCAATCGGGCACAATTGTGGCATGGCGAATGGAAGCATTATTGTCTTGAAAGTAGCCATCAACAGGGTACAAATGCTGTAGGGTTTGATCCGCAATAATTCTTAAGTAAACTATGTCATTCATTCAACCGTCTACAGCAGTGGTTCTTAAACTATGGGTCACAACTCAAAGTGGGTCGCGAGCACCTTTCTGAGGAGTCGCAGCACGGGAACATAAATGCAGCTGCATTCTCCACCTTTCTCACTTATTCCACTCTGTCGGCATTTTCCCGCGTCTGCACCAACCCGAGGACGTCTTCTTACAGCTACTACCATTATACAGTGATCCAAGAATTTGTGAAAGCAGCTAATTAAGATGAAACGAAAATACAGGGATATCTTTTTTAATTTTGAATTTGTAAAAGCTGTTTGGAATACAGGAGCGGCCTCAATGTGTGTTTTGTGGGGAGGTTTTATCAAATGAAAGCCTTAAGCCAATCAAACTGAGGCAACATTTGGAAAAGCTTGCTTTTAAAAAAAAAAAAAAAAAAAAAAAAAATCGAGCGGCCAACTTCAGCAAGCAGAGTTTCGACAGTGGAAAAGTATGTTCAAATTGGATTATAAGAATATCATATTTAACCAAATAATATTACAATCTTTTGCATTGCAGCACACAATTAATGGTGTTTGTTAGGTTTGTGAGTGATGGAGATATTCAAGAGGAATTTATTTTTTGTGACCACTTAGAGAAAGGGACATTTTCAAGGTTGAAGGACTTGCAGTTGAAATGGGGTGATTGTGTAAGGATCTGCACAAATGGTGCTAAGAGTGTGATGGTTTGTAAATGGCTGTCCAGGGGGAAGGTACTGGATAGATTGTGGGAACTGAGAGAGGCGGTGCAAGCTTTTTTGGAGAAAGAAAAGTCTGACTTTTCTGCCTTCTTTCTTGATACCAACTGGTTGTCAAGGTTGGCATATTTAGAGGACATATTCAGAAAACTGAATTACTTGAACTTGGGTCTTCAAGGCAGGAGGTCCAATGTTCTGATTCTCTAAGACACCATTCAAGGGTTTATGGCACGCCTAAAATTGTGGCATTCTAGACTGGAACTAGGAGAATATGGCACGTTCCCTATACTTTCTGCCTTTCTTGCCCCGCCCACCAAAGATTAGATAATTGGCGTCTGTGAAACCAGCTACATACTATAAATGTTTGCCTTACATGAACATTTTTTATTTCCATTTGTATTCAAGAAAGACATCTTTATATCTTAACAGGCAATGCATATGGAAGCTATTTCAAGCTCTAATTATGTATTTAAACAGAATAATAATAATGTTATTTTTCCAGTAAAACATATTAATTTCATGGATCATCCCAAACAGAAATAACATTCAGATTATATTACTTATTTATTCGGATCTTTTGCCTTTTGTAATTGTCACAACATACATTTCCTTGACTTTAAGTACAAAATTAGGTAATCTGTGCTGAAGATAAATTAATAATTAACCTCTACAAATTGAAGTACAAGTACTGCAGTTATACTTGTACTTTTTTTAAACTCTTGTTAACATACAAATGTTTAAAGTAGTGTTAAAAAAGGAAAACAAATAAAAAAATAAAAAAGGGACAGAAAGAGGCGTCCTGATGCACAGAATACATGGAATAAATGGCCATGCCAAATATTATTGTTACATTCAGACATCTAAATAATTTATTAAAACCACAAGTTGTGAATAGTTATGGGCAATGCTGTATTATAAAGTACAAGTAAAGAACTGCAATTCCGTATGAGATCCATGTACTGTACTTATTCAAAGTGTACAAAAAGAAGACATCAATACGTGAAACAAACTAGCACTCTAATTTCAAAACACCATTGAACTTTTTTGGTTTCTTGAATTGTTAATGAAATGCTTCAGCAGTTCTTCTCCAAGGGTATGAACAAGGCTGTTTGGCAGTCTTTACCTATAATCATGTGTGATGCAGTTGTTTTAGAAATTACCTGTTGCTAAGTTACAGGAGAGGTGTGTGGAAGAATGCATTCATTGCTACCAAGAAAGCCTTCACACGGAGGCACATAAAAGCTGATTTACAGCATGCAGGCAGGGACATTATAATGCTGCTTCCGACGTTCAGCCTTATAAATGGGCAATTCCATGATAGTGACAATGGCCATGGAAAAAAAAAAAAAAGTTGCATTTATCAAAAACATATCTTCCTCTATTTATTCATCTATATTATGCAGGCTGTATTATTTTTGTTGAGTTTGTGCCTTTTTACTTTACAGCCATTTGAAGTTACTGTTAAAGAAGAAAAAAGCAACATTTTCAGAAGTCCAACTTCCATACATTTTAGGATCAATGGTTGGATAAATCTGTTACACATTTGTAAATACAGAATGTCACATTTTGACTCCATGGGTATGTAATACCAAGTTACTAATATTACATTTTCTTGAAATAAAGGAACATATTTTAAAGCAATTCAAAATAATGGTGTTTAAATAAAACCAAATGTCACATCCACAGCATTTTCTTGGTAAAGTTTTTATACTACATAAGTTGTATACTACATTATATTTTTTTCAAACTTTCTCTGCAAAGCTAACTTTTTAAAATAAATGCTATGGAATACAAATGTTGACCCTCTAATAGTAAGCGTCCAAATTAGCGTTATGGACGTGACTGGTGAGATTGCAAAGAAATCCCAAAATATGAATTGTAATCACAAAAGGGCACCATAGCACATTGTTATGAGACTATATAAACAGATCACAATACCAAAAAATTGTGTCTGCCATTTTAATGGGGATTCAAATGTTTTTACATTTTCTGTTCATGTTAACGCTCCTCCTTAAGTAAAATGTCGAGCACATATAAATGTAATAAAACATTCACATGTAGTTTAAAAATACGTTATACAGAACAGTAATCATGTTTTTATAATTTAAATAAAAATAAATACTGTACACGTTTATTTACAAGTAATTTATGCTGCTTACGATATATAAAGTAAGCTTGCATTGCAGGAGCAACACCAACTGCAGTGGACTTAGGCAAAACAAATTGTCACTTTAACAGTAACCGTTCCAAGCAGGTTATCAGTCACAATCACATTTCACTACTTCTAAAACTAAATAATAAATAACATGAATTTACGCTTGTCAAGTGACCCCGGAGATTGGTTGTGCCTCCATGATACATCAACAGTCGCTTGCAGTTTGCATTCAACTTTTTTTTTTTGTTTGATCTCTGGGCATTTAACAAAAAAAATCCCAAACAGCAGAGGGGTTTCGAGACATTTCTTTCAATACAGCTTACGCTATACAACGCTTTGCTGTCGAGATGGCGAATGAAAGAAGAAAAAGGTTTGCCACTAGTTAACACGAGTTGGAGGGGGTAGGGCCAGACGGTGCTCAGTTTTATGCTTAAAAAACTCTGTAAGGGCATCCCTGTTAAACTAGTGGGGAAAATAACAAAAGCACACGTTAAATTAGGCGACTGCAAAAATGAAATGCGAGTTAAAAGTAGGATCAGGGATGAGCAATTCACATAAATTTGTCAGCTCTGTTTGAAATAAAATTAAAAGGGACCGGAATTTGGCTCGGGCAAAATATGAAAAAGTAAAAGCAAATATTGTTTTGTAATTAATAGCATTTTCCGAGTTTAATTATGACATAAAATCAGCTACATTTGTTTGAAGGAACGTTCCCTAATTAAAAATAAAACCCCAAAACTTTGAGCTCTACTTGTGAATGTTCGCATTTACTTTTTCCTAATTACTTGTTTTATTTCTTAGCAATATGGACCTCTTAATATGGTGATAAAAAAAATATAATAATAATAATAATAATAATAATAATAATAATAATAATAATAATAATAATAATAATAATAATAAAATACAGTGCGTGGTGGGATACTATCATATTAATTTCCACCGTTCAATGTGCTGCTAGGAACTGTAACCAAACTATTTTAATAGTAATAGTGTGTGTACGCATTAAGCCCAACTAAACATGCAATGGTACTTCGGTGTGGACGCTTTGAATTGGATTAATTAAAACATTTGCGTAAGGTTCTTGAGATCGGTTATGTAGTGTGGACTGGGCTTAACAGTAAATATCCTTAAATCACCAGGAATTTTTCACAGCTCGGTGGTGGGAGGAGAGGGGGGCGGGGGCAACGAAAGAAACAGAGATCCTCGCAACCCCCTGCAGGCGAGGCAGGACAAGTCATGCACAAGCTTACACTTTGTGGAAGTAGTTGTCGGCATATATAATATTCTATATATATATATGGTTGTCAGTAGTAAATTCACGACTGTCGTTTTGTTTTTTTTCCCCAATCGTAGCCTACTGCATAGTAGTAGTTTCTGCATGCGAGTTGTATTAAAATAAAGTCTACTAAAAAAAGCTATACTAATAACGTGCATCATCTCACATTTTAAATATTCTAATAAACTTAACTGTGATCACGTGATTGTGGAATTTTGCTTTTGTTGTTGTTCCGATACATACATATGGTCATTAAAAGACTGAACTTACACTTGATCACACGTGTGCTTGCAAGAATAAGTGGAACACCTGTTTGTCACTGTTGTTCCATAGTAAAGGAATATACAACAAATGTTTTTCCCCCCCCCACTTATCACAAGTAAAACTGGACATGTACTGTGTCCCACATTTTATATTTTAAAACCTACACACTATATGAAGGTCATACAAAAGTTTTATTGTAAAATTGTGCAACTTTGGATTTTTTTTCTAAAGACCTTGAAATAAAAGACTGCATATCTCAAAACTCCTTGGAATACACATTACTGTTCTTCGTCTGAACGATTTACTTATTTAACCCAGATTGTTATGCTAGCCTCGTCGCTACAAGCGAAACGTTTTCCCTTGTGGCTCAACTATTTTTCCTCGAAGTTCGCCACGGTGGCGAAGGCTTTGAAAAAATTCACTTGTGTAAGACTGCCAGCACATTCAATGTGTGCTGGTAGATTAATCAATACTGACTGTTTAGTTTGATTTCATTTTGCCCAATGAAAGCTCTTTAGCTGGATCACGTCGTAACATATTATACATGCCACAAACACTGTGTTTGGCGGAAGGACAGACGCTCTAAAACAAACAGTCAGCGGACGGCGCTCATGTAAAAAAAAAAAAAAAAAAAAACCCACATGGCATGCAAAAGGAAAAAAAAAATGTTGTAAAACAAATTGTACAGACCAATTACCAGAATCATGTTCTGAAAGATGTAGCCCAAGGAATACCAGTCACCCATGTACACACAACTAAAATATGACCGTGATACTAGTCACTGGGAGGTGAAGCAGTCATGGTGTCAAACACACCCTCTGATCCCGAAAGAACATTTTCAAACACGGCAAGTCAGAAACACGCAGTTTCAAGATCACAGCTAAGTGTCTCTCCCCCCTCCCACCCCGTTGTTTGCTATCTCTTAAAACTGTGTTGAAATATGTTTTGGAAATAGTAACAGAGTGGATTCGAAAGAGGAATAATTTAATAAAATAATAAATATTTATTGAGTTTTAATGTCAGAATCGGTGCAATATTATTGTCAGTAGTCACAGGTGAAAGAACACAGTAAACAAAACTAATGTAAAGGATTATGCAGTACATGAATATCTGCAAACCTATTCAGAATTTAGGAAATCTGTAATTACGTTACTTCATGTGGGACTAAGTTTGGCATTTATTAAATGGGAATCAGAGTTATAGTGCAATTTAAATATAATATTTGTGTATTGTAAATGGTAGGGTCTGGCATTTAAATATCTACATGTTTTCAAATAAAACACACATCCTTTTGCCTTGCTGAAACAGTATAACTTGTTTATAGTATTGTTAAGTGGCTAAGTTTTTCCAGTGTGCTAAAAAATGTTAAAGTTACTTTAGCCACAGTGGCTAACTAAATGAAAGTCTTAGAGGGAACGTAGTTATGGTATAATAATAAAGATCTGCAGTGGTGTTGGTTGTTACAGAGCTGTGTATCAGGGGCACACCCAGGATCTAGTCTCATCCGTCAACAGTGGGGAATGTGCTAATAAAGTTCCCTTTCAATTCAAAGACGACCACCAACATTATGTATGGGATATTCCTGCCCTTGAGGTAGGTAATGCTGAGCTCTCTATATCAGAGCTGCCGAAGGCCCCTTCCTGGGATGACGCACTCGGTCCCGCCCACTGAGGGTATAAAACCACCACTCACAGGAAGATCTCCCTCTTTTTCCATCGAACTCGTGAGGGCGACTGAAGCGACCTCGTAGTTGGTGGTCGTCTTCTCTTTCAAGGAACCAGGGTTACGGCAAGTAACCTAACGTTCAGTGAAGTTCAATCTTGTCTCCGTGTCGCATACATTACACGCACCAAACTAAAGAACATGCTGTTACAACCAACCCATTGAAGAGTATTGAGAGCTGAAACATGTATTTTAAGCAAACCAATTTCTCACATAAAAGGAATAATCAACAATGTTTCACAGGATTATTATTATTTTTTGGCTGTTACGCAAACTGAAAACACAGCGTAACGGCCCGAATACAGCGTCATTTTTCCAGATAACATAATGGCATGTTACGCTCAACAGCGCTGGCGAGAACACTTAATCGCACGGTTATTTTGCTGCAGTGTAATAGATTACCGTGAATGTGCATGGCTGCATCCCTTTCCCATTCTGTGTGTCCCGTGAACGCAAGACAAAATATTTTTCTGTCCAATGGATTTATTTTGCGTCTGATGGAAAATTTGGCGTTAACACAACCTCTGTTAAATGTTCCATAATTTTCATTGATTTAAGAACGCCCAAACACACCTTTAAACTGAAGTGACATCAGGGTGTTAATTCAGCCACTTCATTCAAAGCACTTGGATTTCACTTTTCATTTTTGCATCACGTTATTATAACAATTCAGGACGCACTTCAACATTATTATTATTATAATAATAATAATAATAATAATAATAATAATAATAATAATAATAATAATAATAATTATTAATTTCTTAGCAGACACCCTTATCCAGGGCGACTTACAATTGTTACAAGATATCACATTACACATTATACAGATATCACCATTTTTTTTACATACAATTACCCATTTATACAGTTGTTTTTTTTACTGGAGCCATCTAGGTAAAGTACCTTGCTCAAGGATACAGCAGCAGTGTCCTCCACCTGGGATTGAACCCACGACCCTCCGGTCAAGAGTCCAGAGCCCTAACCACTACTCCACACTGCTGCAATATATATAAATAATTTTTGTGCCAGTTTACATGTTTTTATTTAATACGGAGACAAAACTTGAATTTAACTACTTGTAGCATGTGTCCACTTTGTTTTTGTCCGCATGGATATTCACAACCAAAGGGGAAAGGGTGAGTTTCTAATTTGATTGGCCACAGTGCAAAAAGCAAAACACACGCATCACATCCATAACGCTGGACTTTGGGTTGTACTATTAAAATATTAAAAACCTGATAGATTAATTAATATGATTTTGGGGAGCAGAAAAGTCTCTTACAAAATTACATTAAATGTTCTGGGTGCAGGTCCCACAAATTAGACTTTTGAGAACATGTAAAGTGACCCAGAAATGCTTGTCCATTTCTGTCACATCCATAACGAGTTTTTTGGGCAACAAAAAAAAGAGACTTTGAACCATGGAATTTTAACAGGACACAGTTTAAAGAGCACTTCATCTAAATAGTCTATACCGCTTCTTTAATTAATTAAAAGAGCCCTTTATGTATGGTAACAAAGTTACATTTTGTGTGTAAATGTCACACTCATAAACGCTGCAATTGCCCAAATACAGATCTACTAGAAACCAAACCCCGAACCCCAGACTATGAGTAAACAAACAGACTGCTGTTAGCACTGTATTCAGCAGGTGGTAATTTGTATTAATATTTACTGCAGAAGTTTATTCATTCTGAATTGGCAGGTTTGGCTGCTGTTGTCATTGTGAGGAGGCCAATTTTAAAAGCCACGTAACACCCTCCAGAAGTGCATTCAATAGGCAGAGCGCCCCAGGGACTTTTCCTATTGAACGATGCACATGTCACGAGTGCTTCTTAACGGTAGCGAGTCAAGCTCAGAGCTGTCTCGCTGGAGGTTCAAAATGGCCGATTTATATGACTAAGACATGTACAATGAGCAGGGATCCTAGTTTTCCGCAATAAAATAATTATTCTCAAATAAAGTAAATGAATCTGCGTTATTCTGCAATAATAAAAGGCTAAAATTGAGTCGTTGTGTAACAGTTAACACAACAGGAAGTATTGGTACACTTTCAAATTCGAGTTACAAGCTGAATTGGCATCAATCAATCATATAAACAAACGTACCATTTTACTTTAAACATTAAATATGTCTGTGTAGTAATTTAAAGTTTATCTCAAGTTAGTCTTTATCACTTGGATGGCTATTGCCAAACTCATCGACCCGATCTTGAAGTGATTTTTTCTATCGTTTTCGGCATCTTTAAACAACTTGAGTAGTAAAAACGCACCGGATACTGAAGTAAACTGCAGCTACGTTTCAGCATGAACGCGAGTGACACTGACCGTGCGCCTTGTTCAACCTTGACCTCTGTACACCAGAAGCAGTTATTGAACAAGTATATTTTTTTCAATTTAAAGCAAAATTGCCTGTGTTGATGATTATATATCAAGTGTGTAAGTGTATTGATTTGGTTACCAAACAGCCAGACAGCATAGAAAATCTGTGTTTTTCCACAGCAAACGGATTCCTAGGATCCCTGTTTAAGTAATATTTTTGCTGTCTTTGGCTTTTATAAACAGACTATGGTTTTTTTTTGATGATTGTATTAGAAAATATAATGACAAATAAGACTTGCGTCTCAAGACGCAAAATCAAAAAAGTGTCAGTAACTTCACATTACAAAAATACCGTACAGTAATTACATTTAAAAAATATATATGCAAATTGCAAAACTTGCTTAAAGCAACTGTTTTAATACAGAGATTTCTTGCCTGCTATTGAAAAACTGCTTGCTCCTAAAGCCCGGAACACACTGCCCAATGCGACCGTCATATCTCAATGAAGACGATCGCATCACAAAAAAATCTTTGCCAGCGGGCATCACACACTGCCCGACTGAAATCGCAGGAAGGGACGCACAATTATTATTATTTTTTCTGATGTTTGACCTGCCCTGGATGCATTAAGTACAGCGGCAATAGGGCAAATCAACGACAATAGGAGAAAACATAAGGCTATGACAGTAGACAATAATACCTACAATTTTGGCTAGAAGGCATAGTGATCGTAAAAACCACATGAGACATGCATATATTCTCACCAATACACACACAAGGTACTCTATTGGTTAATATCTGTGCCGATATCTTTTGAAAACAAGCCCCGACAGCCCCATAATCATTGTACTTAACTGTTAGACAAAATATTTACATAATAGTTAACTGCTGCTACAAACCAATGGAACCTTGTGTGTGTGTGTGTGTGTAATTTATATATTATATTTTATATATATATATATATATATATATTATACACACATACACACACATACATGGCCTTAACTAACTAGGAGGACACAGAGGTTGTGTCCTTGGTTGTTTTTTTTTTTGGTAAATTCTGGTAAAGTACAGAAGGCTCCTTAATTTTCTCTGTTGGTTTGCTGTGTAACATAGATTTGGAGGTTGAATAGTAAATACCAAGCAGTCATATAAATACTGCCAGCTATAGCATGAAACCTAAGATTGACCTTGGTAGAATGTCAGCTCTGGTTACGACGCTGTGTGTGTGTGTCATTATATATATATATATTATATATATATATATATATATATATATATATATATATATATATATAATCTATACACACACACACACACAAGTAAGAGATAGCTATATAGATAGAGAGAGAATGCATGCATGTCTGTCTCCAGTAATATGACTTAACGCGGTGTGCTCACTGGTTGCTGACTTTGAAACTTGCGAGTGGGTGTGACACACTAGCTGATGAGTGTGAATCACATCGCAAAATATTAAACACGTTTAAACTTTGCAATCGGATGATTCTGTAAAATCCCACTGCAAAACATAACACATTGCCCGATGCGACTGAAAAATAGCGTCTAAACCAATGCAATGTATGTTCAAAAGTTAACATTTCCTTATATAGAATGAAAACTGTATTCTAGACACCCCTATTAGGTACAGTTTTGCTCACTTTTTTTTTTCTACTCTTGGGCTGGTCATGTTTTTTTTTTGATTGTGCAGAGGCATAGGAAAAGAAATGGCAGAAAGAGGAGGATGAAAAGCGAAATCTCTTTGGAAATATTCTGTATTTGAGGGCAAGGAAAGCAAAAAGGTGAAATGCCAAAAGTGCAAGAAAATTCATGAACATAATCAAACCACATCTCCTGAAACATCTGAAAATTTACCACAAGGAAAACATTGGGCAGGATCCACAGGTACCGGTATGTTTATTTTTGTTTACATTTAAATGTGTAACATTGCTTCCCTTATTACTGCTACTACGTAGTATTAGTAATGATACCTTTATATTTGCAAATGATATATATTCAATCATACAACATTTGCTCAATTTTGAGGGTAATTTAGTTTATTTACATACTTCTATTCATACTTTCTTTGTTTTAGAGTGTTGAATATGATGGTGATTAATAACAACGACTATTATTATATGCAGTAGCAGTGATTACGATATAATGATTTCACTCACGGTCGGAAATACACATATCTGATGCGCATACGCAAGAATACGAAATAGCATCAGCTACTCAGCTATTCTTTTCTTCCGTGCCATACATGCCTAGAGTTAATAATTGACCAGTTTCAAAAAAACTACCGTAAGGGACAAAGTGACAGCTACTTTTGTTTTGTTTTATTTATTTATTTTTCAGTTATGTTTTAACACCATAACGTGCCAAAGGTGACAAAGTGACAGCCTTTTTGGTTGTTTGGTTTTATTTGTGCCCCCCCCCCCCCCCAATTTTGTTTTATTTTCACTTTTCTTAAATTAAAAAGCAGACCAAATTGTAAATAGTTCTATGATGCAATAAATATTGTTTACACAGCAGTATGTGGGTGTTTCTTTATCTTGTATTTATTGGAATCGGAATCAACAGGAATGGTTTTGGGAATCGACTCCAAAAACGTTGTCATAGTGTTACCCTTTGTTTCACTGGAGCAGACAGAGTCATGTGACATTGACCAGTGCGCTGACTGAATAGGATTGCTTTAGTTGTCAGGACGTTGTCAGGGGTGTTACACGGGGCAATCCTGGGAAGATTTGGTCGCAAGCAATATAGTTGCTACTAGTAAATTGCCTAGAGTAGACAGTTGCCGCTAGAGCTGCTGACAAGCTTTTGAGATCAATAATTATGAACAACAAAAAATAATTGCAAAATTATTTTCATTCTCCCTTGATACTAGTAAACTTCCAGACTTTTTCAAGACTTTCATAACAGAGACATGGTTTTTAAAGCGTTTAAGTCCCGGAAATCACTTAGGCATTTTTCCACACTTTCCACACACACACATACATTATTGTTAACACCTACTGTTTTGTAACAACTGAGCAAATATAACTTACTATCTCTAAAATTTAAGTTACTTAAATACAAATTCTGTCGTTTTTTTATATATATATAAAATTTAGTAGTTGCCAATTATTTTTATTATTTTCTCCCAATTTGGAATGGCCAGTTATTTTATTATGCTCAGCTCACCTCTACCACCCCTGCGCTGACTCGGGAGGGCGAAGACGAACAGACACTGTCCTCCGAAGCATGGGCCGTCAGCCGACCGCTTTTTTTCACACTGCGGACGCACCATGCAGCCACCCAAGAGCTACAGCGTCGGAGGACAACGCAGCTCTCGGGCAGCTTCCAGTAAAAGCACTTGCGTAGACTGCCGGATGCGCCCTATAGTCCGGACGTCGCGAGTTCGAGTCCAGGCTATTCCTTTGCCGACCGAGGACAGGAGTTCCCAGGGGGCGGTGTCATGCCAAATTTGTCCCCCCCTGAGTCATGTGACATGTCAGCGTTCTGTTGCTATGCGCGTCACTGCTTTTGCTCCACAGATCTTGACACTGACAGTTGGAGTTCGTTGGCGCCGTCATACAATTGTAATCAAATAATTTATCTTTTTACAATACAAATTTGTAATACTGTGTTTTTTCCCCCTCAAAAAACTACATTTATCAATCGATATGGATCACTTGAGAGCGGTATATCGCTACCTCAGCACAGGTGAGTATCCTGAAAAAACCACCAAAGAGAAGAGGGGTATCAGAAAGAAAGCCAGTACATTCGTTTTGAAAGGTAAAAAAAATAGAGAAATATTGAAAATTAATATTAATACATTATAAGTTATTGAAGCCGTCCTGTATTTCTGAAGATGTACATAGATATTTAAATAAATGATAAACGTGTTATATATATATATATATATAATATGAAAGAAAAGGTTTAAAAGATTAAAACATCTCTCTATATATAACTAATAGCAGAAATGTGAGTACCAGAAAACAGAATTTGTATTAAAGAAGAATATATAAATATATATAAATTATGTAACTTAAGTGTCTTACAAATGACCATTATAAAGGGCAGAGACAGTTTTCCACATGTCAGTATTGTCAGTGGTTCTAATTCTTTTGAATAGGTTTTAGCTCATTCTTTTTAAAAACATTCATTTAAAAATCTCCACTCATTGAAGTATTTACTGTAGTATTATCTTTCCTTTTGTTTTATCTGTCAGGTAAGTACCTGTGTGTCCCTGAGAAGACTGGAGAGTGTCTCTGTAGGGTTGTGACTGATTAAGAGAATACTGCCATTCTCAATGAAAGGGGAGGGGGGGGGGGGGGTGGCAGAATTAGGAGTCATTTGTTTTATTGTGTTGGACAGCAGACGTGGAGGGGTGATGAGGAGATGGACCACAGCCAGGCTCTGATACGTAGACAGTACCCACAGGTGGGAGGTTTGTATGCTGTCACCAGCCTGACACAGCTGACTTCCTTCAGCTCACCGGCTCAGGGATTTGTACAGATTCTTAATGTGTCTGGCAATCACTGGGTCACGGTAAGTAACATAGGCTATGAGGAAGGTACTTTAAATGTGTTTGACTCTTTGGGAATTAATAATAACCATGATTTCCATTCCCAGGTCGTATCACTGCTGCAGTACAGTGGAAAGACAGTTTGGATCGGGTGGCCACATGTACAGCAGCAGCAGGGATGTAGTGACTGTGGACTGTTTACCATCGCAAACAGCCTCACACTCTGCATGGGTGGAGATCCAGGTAAGTTATGTTATGATTAAAAGCAAATGCGTAATCATCTTTTTTCTTGTTTTGTAGATGGATCTCTTACTCCTTTCCCGAGCTGTGAGAGAAACCCCCTCCCGAGATACATTTCTGTGATGTGGAGACCATACAGGATTGCACTGGAGCTGTGGTGAATGGTTCCATGGCCAGTGTGAAGATCTACAGCCAGATGACCTCATAAGTATGGAGGAGTATATGTGCTCCATTTGCAGAGTTACACACATGGGTAAGCATGGTAAGTAAAGGCGTAACAGGTTTATTTTGTTTTTTTACTGTATATGTTTTTTTGTACATATTATACTAACACTCCAATGTGGTAATGCCTGTCAAGCAACATTACCATAACTTACAGCTATTTACATGTGTATTGTTAATAAGACTCATTGTCTTCAGTGTTTATTTTTCATGAGCGCACAAACTACTTATTTTGAAGAATTTATTTTTTTCAGCAGACCCTGATTCTGTATTGATACCTTTTTATTTGGAGAAATATTGCAGATGCTTTTGCACTTTCATTTTTAATTGGTATGGTAGTCTTAGTTTCTGAGCTACTGAATTACTGCCTGACTTGAGTATTTCCAGGGCAGAGATATCAAAAGTAAACTGGATATCAGTTCTAACACCCACCTTGTTTAATGTAGTTATATTGAACCAGCTGGGGAGGGGATGATTCACTGTATTGAAGTGAAATTGTGCCAAATAAGGTGGGTGTAACATGATATAAAAGTACAGTAGATGTAATTCTGAAGTAATAAACAACTTCACATTTTACGTGTACATGTTTCAGACATTAATGCTTCAATTTCAAATTCAATTTCCATTCTTATTTACTGATATTAGACAATTACATACTATAAAAGTTAAGAGTATGAAATGTCCATATGATTTACTGATAACACGTCACTATAAATTGGTAATGTCATTTTTAGACAGGCATCCTCTTTAAAGTCCTTTTTTTGTGGGTTATGTGAGAAGGCATTTTAAAGTTCTGTTAAACCTGCTCCTAACACCCCTCTCCATAGGTCAGGACCTTGACGTGGTGAGGGGGCTTTTTACCAAAGCTGACCTGCAGTATAGTGGGGTTTTTTTTCACTAATGCTTACACATTAAGTCTTGGATAGCATGTTACAATGGAAAATATGCAATCTGATCATGTACTTGTTTTATTGTGAAGAATACAGAAAAAGTTTGCTACATTTTTCAACATGTGCCTTTTTTGTGAATGTCTTTCTGGTTTGGACAACTACATCTGATACACAACTCACTAAAATGATTGAGTGCAGATTTCTGCTCGCCATGCAGTGCTCTGTTAAGGGTTCCCCAGCACTAAGACTGGACAACTCGGATCTACATTGACTTCTACTCTAGCATTTACACAAATCTGACATCCTGTATGCTTCATTAGTTAAGAGCCTGAATTATACACACTAAAGTCAGGGAGAACATGTAGTGATTAACAATCATATTGCTTCTAGTTCCAAATTTGTACTTTTGAGTGTTTGAAGTTATGGAAGAAACATTCTTATTTTATAGCATATGATATAATTTGGCTTCATACATATTTAACAAATGCATATACAGTATTACCGATAACAAAGGAACAACAACCAATCTGCAGACCTGCTTTGAGAAATGACAGGCTCCATTCCTGGATGATGCCAATGATCTGACAAACAGTGTAGGAAGTGGTAACATATACAATGAGGGTGTATTACTTCATTTTTTAATGACAAGTTATATGGTTAAACTAAGAGAAATGTGTTTGCAGATTTAGTGCAAGACCATGCATGAATAATGCTAAAGATTAAATTTTTTGACCTGTTCATCACGTGAAGAGCAATCAAATAAAATACAACCATTTATGATACAAAAAACATTGTTAAATATTAATAATAAATATAATACGAATAAATGTAAAAAAAAACACGCAAACGTAATTCAGTAAGTAAAACAAGAACAATCAAATACAACCATTTATGATACAAAAAAACACTGATACAAAAAAATAAATACAATACAAATAAATGCCAATAAAAAAGCAAACGTAACTTTCAGTAAGTAAAATGCCAATGTTTTACCCTATCCTCTCCGCATCACGAAACCTAATCGTCACGTGACTCGTACGCTAATATGTCACATGACTCAGGGGAGGGGACAAATTTGGCAGCGGCACTCAATTGGCCGAGCGTCGCCCGGGGGGAGGGAGGGTTAGGTCGGCCAGGGTGTCCTCAGCTCACCGCGTACCAGCGACCCCTGTAGTCTGGCCGGGCGTCTGCGGGCTTGCCTGTAAGCTGCCCGAGAGCTCCGTTGTCCTCCGACGCTGTAGCTCTTGGGTAGCAGCATGGTGAGTCCGCAGTGTGAAAAAAAGCGGTCGGCTGACGGCTCACGCTTCGGAGGTCAGCGTGTGTTCATCTGCTTGTTTAGAACCACCTAGTAGCGGATGTGACGTCACACTAAAGCCGCGCATATACATTTCCCAGTGCTGCTGGGCAATGTCCCGCCTTCCTGACTTGTTTCTATCACCGATTCGTTCTGAATACTTTAAGCCCGCCCCAACTACTGAGTGACAGAACATACCTACATTTCTATTGGAGACTACGTTTGCGAGATTTAAAACGAGATTACAATCACGAATGGAGGCTTATTAACGGGATTTAAAACTGTATTACACGAGTTAAAATACGGAGGATTTAAAACAGAATTGTGACAAAATGTAAAAAAAGCCTACACACAAAAAAAAAAACCCCGAAGAATGTGCCCGTGACCATAGGGATTTCGTTGTGGAAGACATACATATTTTGACAGAAAAAAAGACGCTGAAGCATTTTGGAAAGTAACCGAAAACACTCATTTGATACAGTATATCAAAAACGAAAGAGCCAAACATAACTCGAAAATAGCTAAAAAAAAATAAGCACCGAAAATTACAGTTAATAAAAACCGAAAAACAGAAACCCTATAATTGACAAGTGAAATAAAATATTGCACTGAAAATATAATACGTGTCAACTTCCATCTGTTTATCTACAGACTAATTAAACAAGCAACCAAACATTATCATACTATTAACAGATACATATAATAACTATAATTTTTCAGCAAGTTACCGTAGTATAATCAGCACTCACCTTCAATTGTACAGTTGCTCCGTATTTGTTATTTCTAAACACCGTTGCGTTTTGATGCTTTTGAGGTCGTGAGCGAGACACGTTACCTCTTTGAGAACTCATATTTACTGATGAAAAACAATTACGTTACAAAATGTGACTAAATCAGCGCAGACAGTACAGCCACATGCACGTTTGTCAGGCAACCCGGAAGAAAACCCAGACATGCTCATTATTTCACCGAGTAACACTATAGTTTTTCATTGGTTCCCTTAGTACAATGGTTTGCCAACAGTGAAAATCTGATTGGCTCATATTGTTTTTTTTTTTTGAGAGCGCCCTGAGTGTTGAGCATTACGTCATGCCATTAAAAAGATTCGCCTTACTTCAAAGCGATTGGTCTGTACTCCGACATAGTAATTTCCTATTTGATAATGTCTGTGCCACTCCAGATATCTCTCAACGACGACATCATTCTGCAGTTGTCAACCCAGCTTCCTTTCTATAGGTATTCATTTTTATTGGAGATTTTTTCATGCCGTCATTTTTTTTCTCCTTTCTATTGGTTGAAATTACTTTCAATCTCCTCCATACCCTGGCTTCTTGTCGCCCACTGAAAACAGAACAAGGTAGTAAGAATACGGTACAATAGGTTATTGTCTGTAGCAGGTTGAAGGGATAGAGCGAGTGTGACTGTAGAGGTCGGGTTTAGGTTAACAGGGTTAAAGTCTGTTTGTCACTCTTCAAATTTTTTTAGCCAAGACTCAAGAGAACTGCCGCACATGTTCACGCGATTATTTAATTAGCAGGGCAGAGCCGAGTTTGGTTTTTTTGCAGATCGAGCGAAAGAACGGTGTGTGTGGGGCGAGAACGCCGGGGGTGACTCCAGACATCGTGTGTTTTTGTGATTATTATTATTTGTACCACTTCAACATTCAACATTCAACTGCTGCTGGTCTTCCAGGTTCGTACAACGTTCTTTATTCTTATATTACTTTATTGCTGTATTAGCAAAACACGGGGAATGAGATGTACGGTATTCACAGTAACTGAAAATAATTTTCATTGCTTTCACTCTGGGTATATCCAGACAGTTAGCTACCCTCTTTTTTTGTAATTCTTTTTTTTTGCGTTTACATTTTTACAAAAACAAAGGAGAGAAGAAGCAATACACAAATACAAACACAAAATAAATTAAATAGAGTAAACAACCTAATGTGGGTAATTACGACAAGAAACAGCAGCAGATTCCCACCCACACTAACTTTTCTACACCCTTGTCATTCTATATTTTACACTATTTTTTAACAGGGGATCCACTGTACATTATGAATTACCCCATGCAGTAAGAGGGCGATAAAGAGAACATGATAGAGAGGAAGAGCTGAAGGTGAGCAGAACGAGGAAATAGAAAAGAGAGAATATATATATATATATATATATATATATATATATATATATAATTTTACACACATACACATTTGTTATGTGAGCAACCCTCATTCTGATGATAGAGGGCAGATGCTATGCAATCATGATGCAGTCACATATGACTAGATTGCGGTTTTGGGGTTTCAGTCATACCTACTGTATCTTTTTAGAGCTGTTGGTCTTGGAAGATTTCATGTGGCGGTATATATAGTGTAATACCGGTACCTTTTGAAAATGAAATACAAGCTTTTATAATGTTGAATGACTAGGTTACCATAAATGATCTCATTTTAGACACAAAAATTGAAATGTCGTCACGTAAACCTTGCTTTAACACTTAGTACATTATTGTCGTGGAAACGTGTGACCCGAACACTTGATTTGTATTTTATAATCAGAGGTAAATTGCTTTAATGGCGATAAATCATTGCAAACTGTGTCAGTGTATTTTTGTCAGGGAATATATATATATATATTCACACTGGGCCTTTTGTGGCCAGGCGACCAAGCAAGATAAATTACCACACCACACTCACATTCCCTGTGGTCCATTATATACACAAACTGATTTGGAAATTGCTCTGATGTGATTTGGAAAGAATGCAGTGTATGGGTTTTGTATTTAAACAAAGAGGCAGTGCTACCTTACATTTGAGCCCATCCTAGTAACAGAATCTAAATGTATGCTCAGTCATTACTCATCACCGCATGGACTTGAGTAATGGTGCCCAGGGCCTCCTATTCCTAGGCAGTTCATTTATTTTGAGATTTTTAGCAAAAGGTACCATGAACATTTCTGGAATTAAAACCGCACAATATAACAGCAACAAAAGAAAATTATGAAGCAGTCAAGACCAGATTCTTACTGGGTGGGGGTGGGGGTGGGGATGAAGGAGGGGGAGGGGGAGCGTGTAGTATAGAGGATATAGTGTCGGTGCTGCGTGTCCTAGACTTTTGGCAAACCACATTACATCATTTGTTTTAAGCTTCTGTAAAAGTAGTTAATCCTAATAGTCTAAAATCAGTAGATACTGTGCTAATGAGCTGTGGTTACAAATGCAGCTTTGACTGCAGTTAAAACAAAAACAGCTGTTATAATACTGGGCAAAGATATACACTGTCTTGTTTCCGGTTCTTGAATAAGATCCATAATCTTGGCACATTGATATTGACTGGAGCCATTCCAGGTACAGAACATGCCTTGGGCAGTTAACATTGATCCCTGTGAGCTGCATCTAAGCCATCCATATATCTCCCTCTGTAAAGGATAATTAAAAC
The DNA here is from genome assembly GCF_902713425.1 of Acipenser ruthenus. Taxonomy (NCBI): domain Eukaryota; kingdom Metazoa; phylum Chordata; class Actinopteri; order Acipenseriformes; family Acipenseridae; genus Acipenser; species Acipenser ruthenus. The sequence goes on from NC_081189.1 coordinate 45,141,421, forward strand.
TACACAAACCTTTTTACATAAAGAAGGCTTTTTATGTTTACATTCTCAGGTACTACAGCGATATCTGATCTTTGTATTCAGAATGGATGGGACTTGGGCAATCGCACCTGCTTACAGTAGCACCTGCTTCTCAAAGGCCATGAAAAACAGACATAAGATATGGCAGTTTTCCTCTGTATATCTGGTTATAACACAAATCCAAAAAAATATTTATATTAAATAAATATTAGGCCTGGTTACAATACAATGCTGAAGCATTTGGCCCTCTGTCATTGCACATTAACTTTATAGTGCACTTGTATTTCTAGGCATTAAATGCATCACAAAAGGTTGACTTATTCATTAAGCTGAAGATTTATCAGATTTGTAGCATTTGAATTAATTGCCATTAAGTGATGAAGTTCTGTGTATTACAATTTTACAAATGAGGGGGTGTTGCTACTGTATGCTTGTATTTGAATAAATGAACACATTTAGGCTGCATTCACACGGGGTCAGTTTCAAATAGTGCTGAGACAAATATCCAAATATTTGAACAAATATCTTTTGACATGTATTCGGATACAAAAATCAGATGTTCGTATTTGCTACAGATGACAAAAATACCTTGCACTTATTTATAATTCAGGCTCTGGGCATAACCCCGCAAAAAAATAAATGTACAGAGAATTTGATTGATTGAATGTGTTTCACGACCAATTAGATACAAAATAAACTTGAGTAGACATTTAAACTGTACAATGTTTTTTCTATAGCCATCAGTTTCCAAGATGGTGGATATTTCCCGGTTGCGTGTTGGATATCTCAGGAAACAAAGCATGTAGAAAGCCCTTTCTGGTATCAAAATATAGGTTTTTGGGGTCAAGAAGTCCAAAAAAGTGTTATATTTTTGTTCGGATTAGTTCTACCAGTTTCAAGATGAACAAAAGACTGAACAAAAACTGTTTTTAACTGAACAATTTTGGAATGACAACATAGCATTGATCCTCCTGGTATCTCTGTTTACTTGTTTTGTAATGACAATAAAGACTGACAGGCTAGGCTTATTTCAAGAGCAATTTTGGCAATTATTTTTCACACTTCCAGAAAACAGAAGATTTTACTATTGATGTTTTGCATTTGCACCATTTTGTGTTGCACATTTTGCACCCGCACAAAGTCACCAAGTCATCCGGTAGTGGCCTGAGACATTTAGATGGCCATAAAAGACCATCCATCTGTAGTCTGTTGAACTTGGCATGGTGTAGTCATGGTCGAACACACTGATCAGATACTTTTCAAAATTTCCAATGTCTCTCTCTGATAGGTTGTCTCCAAATTCTGTCAAATAATTTTCTGGCTGTGCGCTCAGTGCTGTATGCTTGGTTCCAATCTTGCTTAAAACGTTGTCTCCAGTCCCAATGTGAGATTTCACCAAAATGCTGCACAGCGCAGGTCCAAGCTTGGCTAGGAGGTGGTGCAGCAGGAAATAGCGACGTTTCTCCCCAGTCCCGAATCTAACCCAGATTCTTTTAAGCCTTTCATTTCGAGGGTGCATGTGTACCTTAGCATCAGCACCACCACTTCGGTGTCATTTGACAGGATGACAACACACTGGGCACCATGTCCAACTGCCCAGTTTGCACGGGGAATGATGCGTTGGTCAGCCCCCTCAATCATGGTGCTGAGTTTGTAAACTTCCGTTTTTTCACTGTTCGAGTGCAGCTCTGCAGGGACAACCTTGTCATTGATGACTATTCCACTTGCAATGACTGGGAGGTTTGCCCGAATCTATTCGGTACCTAGTTGTTTCCAAACAAGTTGCTCCAAGTTGGTTTTGTTTGTTGATGATGTCCAGAACTTGTCCATTTGAACAGGAATAAGTGTGTCGGCATGCTGGTGTTGGACGCTCTCCGGAGCCTTTCTGGTTCCTTGACAGACAGCTCATTGTAGCTATCAAAAACAATGTGCAGCTCTTGCACTTTACAGACCGCCTGTGAGCTTTGGAGCACCATGCTGACTGCTTGTCCAAAGTTCTATTAAGTTGATGTTTTCACCATTCAAATTTGCCACATGAAATCTACGAGGACTGCAGTTTTTAACTGAGACACTGGCTCAAACACACAGTCTTCAACTGTGAGTTTTTTCTCAAGTTCAGCAATTGGTGTGTTTGGCTGGTTTAGTCGCAGCATCACCTTCAAACAATGGGCTTGTTCGCAGCAGATCATGAGCCAAAATATCCTTCACTGACTCTCCTCTCTCGTGCAATCTCCATAACTTTCTGTGCCTGGGTCAGTTGCTTTGCTGTTCATGGCTGGTGCAGCAGACTATCCAGCAGGTCTTTTTGAGTCAGTAAAGTCCAGGAGGTTTACCTTTGATATCGTGTCTGAGTTTTTTTTTTTTTTTTTTTCTTTCAAAATTAATCTTTCTTTGCGCAGTTGTTTGTAGGTTTTTGATCCGTGCTTAATAACATTGAGCAGACATACTTTGACGCTTTCATTAAAAACACACTGTTTGGTGACAAAGTTTTGAAGATGAATGTGCTTGGTGACCTCCTTGGAATTTCCTTTCTCCTTCATGAACTGGAGAAGCCTTGTGACAATGGTGTCAAACAGCTCTCCTTCCTGTCAGCTCATGATGAGATGTCTCCCTGTGATCCATTACCTTTGCGTTTGTCAGCTCACAGAAGACATTACTGATTGCGAGGACTTCATGGTAGACAAGCTGACATTCGGCAACATAGTCACTCCTCCTTGTTTGGCCAACAATGCCTTTTGAGCTTTTCTGGGACCTTTGGATTGTCTGCTCCAGCTTCATGTCTGGAGCAACAGAAATGAACTTGCCTTCCTTCTCTCGTACCACAAAGTGGCCGTGGATGAGGATTGGGTTGTCCACTTCAAGCTTTTTGATTCTTTCCATGTACCAGGAACCATACAGCAGGTAGCTGATGCAGTCAAACTTTTGGAACACTCTGATCAGTGACTCAGCTGTTTGCATGTGCAGCTCCCAGTTTCTTTCACGGTCCGATGGCACCAGATTTTTCACGAAATTCTTCTTAGAACTCCACAAACTTTTGTTTGAGACTTTGTTTTATCCAGCAACATGTGAAAAAGCAGGTGACATTTATTTTCGTCGTTTGATTGCAGTGCTTCCCTCAGCTCTGATTCCTGAAATCAATTCATGGAATTCATCAGATTTGTTCCTGTTCCAGAAAGCTTCCCACGTCATTATCTCGGAAACAATCGAAACAATCAGCATGCCTTGCAGCGAGCGGACATAGTGCTTCCCATTCAGGACAGTCTGGACAGTTTTCCCTCCAAAAATGTCAGACTCTGTCAGGGCATTATCCAATCCACCCCCACCTATGTACTTCCCAACACAGTGAAGTGCCACTTTTGCCATATGAAACATCCGCATCATTGGGTACAAGTCTTCAAATTCTTCAGGGTTGCTTAAGACTATGTCAGCAACAAGACAGACTGATGTACCTAAATGCGCACATTTTGAAAGTTTTTCATGGCTGAGTACACTGTATCATAATTAGTGACTGGGGATGGAATCACTGGGAGGAATCCTACTCGCTTGAGTGGGACGGTGCTCTGAGAGATCAAGGCGTGTAACCCTCCCCATGGAGGCCCTTGACCTTTATCTCCTGATGGCAGTCCGCATCTCGCTAGAGTGATGAGAAATTCTGTGTCAGCTGCCTTGCATTACACAGTGTCAGATGGTTGCAGCCCGACATCTTCAGCTACTTTGAATGTTTAAGGCAGGCTTGGCCGATTGACTGGCTTACGATGATGGCCCACACGTTAGCCTGGCAGCTCAGACGTTAGCTTGTAACTCTGCTTTTTCAATTTTGCGACTGAAACATTTGTTCGGGTGAAGCTCCACCCGGGAAACCAATCTTGAAATAGCACCATCACTGTGTCATGTGTGCTAGCCGTGCCAGACAATGACGAGCCATCCTCAAAGTCAAAGTTATCAAGAGCACCAATGGTGAAGCCTGTGCTGTTGAAGTGACTTAGAATTGGTATACTATTGGCTTCACATGTCTGCATAACATAAGCAGACAGCAGATTTCGGCTTCTCAGCAAATCGGCATAGCTGGTGGATACTCAGATTCTTCCACGACTGACACAGTTCATTAGCATCACAAAATTTGTCCTGATGTTTGAAATCAACTTTCTGCATTTCTTGCCTCAAGGTAGCTCCTGCTGATTTGACAGAATCATGCAATCTTATTTTTGCAGCAAGCTCCTCAATGCTTAATTCAGCTGAAAATACTAGCAAAGGCTCATTTTTCCAATGGGATTGACAAAATCAAATTTTGTCTTGGTACGTTCTCACGAGCAAGATTTTGACCTTGTTGCTATAGATTAAATATTCTTGTCAATTTTGTTAATTAGTTCTCTAATCTCAGTGAGTGTGAACCCCTAGCCTAGATGATCTAGGCTAGGGCCATTTCTTGCTACTGCCAAGAAAAGGCCGTCCCTCAAAACTCAGCGCTCAAACAAGAAGGAGACATGTGAGAGAAGCCACAGAGAGGCCAACAACCACTTTGAAGGAGCTACAGAGTTCAGTGGCTGGGAGTGGAGTAATGGTGCACCAGTCAACCATATCAAGAGCTCTGCATAACACTGGCCTGTATTGGGAGGGTGGCAAGAAAGAAGCTGTTACTCAAAAAGTACCATCTGAAAGCACGTTTGGAGTTTGCCAGAAAACATGGGAGTGACCCAGCTGCGATGTGGGAAAAGGTTTTGTGGTCAGATGAGACCAAGATAGAGCTTTTTGGCCAAAACTCAAAGCGCTATGTGTGGCGCAAACCTAACACTGCCCATGCCCCAAGACACACCATCCCTACAGTGAAGCATGGTGGTGGCAGCATCATGCTGTGGGGATGCTTCTCATCAGCAGGGACTGGGCATCTTGTTAAAATTGAAGGAAGAATGGATGGAGCAAAATAAAGGGAAATACTGCAAGAGAACCTGCTTCAGTCCGCTAAAAAACTGAAGCTTGGGAGGAAATTCACCTTTCAGCAGGACAATGATCCCAAGCACAAGGCCAAAGCAACATTGGAGTGGCTCAAGAACAAAAAGGTGAATGTCCTACAGTGGCCCAGTCAAAGTCCTGATCTCAATCCTATTGAGAATCCGTGGCACTATTTGAAAATTGCGTTCCACAAGCGTCGTCCAACCAACCTGAACAACCTGGAGCAAATCTGCCAAGAAGAATGGGCCAAAATCACTCCGACACCGTGTGCAAAGCTGGTACATACTTACCCCAAAAGACTTAAAGCTGTTATTGCAGCGAAAGGTGGCTCTACCAAATATTAATGTGTGGGGGTTGAATACTTATGCAAGCAAGATATTTCAGTTTTTTATTTTTCTTAAATATTTTCCAACATAAAACCAATGTCACCTTACAATAATTGATTTTGAGTTTCAGTGTTAAAATAAAATATCAAACAGAACGAAATTTCAATTTAGCATTTGTAATTCAGTAATATGAGGTAATTAGTCAGGGGTCTGAATACTTTTGCAAGGCATTGTATATATATCAGGTGATTCCAGCTGGATTATTAATAATTTGTTGTTGTTAATGTATGTATGTATTTTCTTATAACAAATGCCCTTATCCATATAAACCACACAGATCAACACAGCAACTCTTGGGCCTCTATTTAAAAGTTTTAGACAGCAAAAAAGTAAACAAACCAGATTTTAGACATACACTCATTGTGATCTCTATTAAAAGCCATCCTAAAACCCATCCGAAGGTGCCCCAAAACATATTATTATTTATTATTATTTATTATTATTACTACTACTACGACTACTACTACTGGCGTATTTATGTATTAATGTATCGGGAAACAAAGGCAACACAAGTAACAAACAAGCAACCAAACAAAGAACATCAACTTCCTTTTATATGTTTCATTGCCACTTACTTTTAATAATAATTTAGGCAACTCGATACAACAAAACAACACACGTTTATTAAGTAGTTGGCTTCACTTACAGGTTTGCTAGCATTTTTTCTCTTTCGTTTTCTCTACTTCTGGTGTTCCTCCTTCCTGCTCATACATTCCAGTCACAATATCTACAGCGCCATGTACTGTGTGTATTTTAAATAAACTAACAATACAACACTAACACCCCTTGTAACATTACATTCTGTACCATTGCAAAAATAAGTTTTTCAAATTTAGGATATAATATGTCACCTAAAATGTAAAACCTAGCTAACAATTTTACATTGTTACATTTCATTGCCACAACATTACAGCCCACTTTGTTTGTGACAAGGTTAAATAAATGTGTGGATTCCAGGAGAGGTTGTTTCACTGTGTGTGTGTGTGTGTGTGTGTGTATATGTATATATAGATATATATATATATATATATGTATATATACACACACACACACACACACACATATACATACATACATACATACATACATCTACCAACCTACCTCCCTCCCTCACAAGCTCAGGAGCTCAGGAGCTCAACACACTGCAGTCAATACCCTAGTTAAGGGGAAATGTATCCATATGTGTTATGCTTAAATTTAATACTTAAGGTGTTTTATGTCTACAGAGAGAGAGTAGCGAATGGAGACACTATTCGGCAGTGACAGTATTGGGCACAGTAGGTGCCAAATTGTCACTTTGCCAAATAGTGTCACATCGTTATGTAAATGTACAGTAACTACCTGTTGGGTAAACAAAAAACATTAAACCGTAATTGTTTTTCCAGAGGATCATTTCTGTAGACTTGCCTTGTACAGTAGGCCAGGCAACTACCACATAAATGAGTCATTAATAATAATAATAATAATAATAATAATAATAATAATAATATATATATATATATATATATATATATATATATATATAATATATACATATATATATATATATATATATATATATATATATATATATATATAAAACAAAAAAAACTGCTGACTGAGCAGCAGGGTGGAGGAAGTTGAAGTTGTTTGTTTGGTTGCTGGTTTGCTATTAAAAAATGTACTACATACTTTCTTTGTCTCTGTTTTCCGATACCACAGCGAATAATAACAATAACAACAACGACGACAAAAAACAACTAAAACAACCCGGGTGTGTCTGGTCTACCCGGAATGAAAAAAATAAAATGTGGTGTCTTTATGTACTGTTTTGTAGTTAATTCACTGGGGTAAAGTAAGTCATACACAATTTATTCTTTACTCCTGGGATATTTTTCTATTTTAATGTGCTACATATTATAAGGTATTTCTGTAAAATAAAGCTATGCTGTCTCTGCCTGCTTTCCAAGCAATATAATGACTTTTATTACTTTTAGAAAAAGGAACGAATATCGGAATGAATATTTAAGTTATGTGCGAATATCCAAACATGAAAATCCTGTGTTCGTCCCAGCTCTAGTTTCAAACGGTCTTGGTGTGGTTCCTTTGGATGCCAGTTAAAGTTCTTTTTTTTGTGGTCCTTTTTCATTTTTTCAGGACCAAGTTCATTTGTGTTCACAATGCAGTTTGCAAGTGCCCTCGGTTCGTTTATATGGTGTGAACCAGATGTTTACAATGTCCTGCAAGGTATATTGAAAGATGGCAGCTATTGATGTGTCATTTTACATATTGCTGTGGAAAAAAAGCACTGGGTTAACTATTTAATTGAGTACATTTCTTGAATGCCTATGTTAAGAGAATGCAGCTTACTCAATTATGTACGGTTAATTTGAGAAAAATCGGAATATATTTTACTATTTATGTGAGTTTTGTACAGTTCGGCTTGGATTTTGGTGTCTGATCAAATTTTCTGTCAGAGCTTCAGTTTCTCGCACTGTCCATGTAGTTTAGGATTACCAGATTTCCACAGTGAAAAACTGGGACTTCTCTGATTTTTCTTCAATTCACTAACACCGTAGCAACTCTTAAGCTGTTAATAAAAATAACAGTATATAAAATAACACAATAATAATTTAAAAATTAGACATCAGTGAATTTATTGCAGATCATAACAACACATTATTTTCTTTATATTTTCATCTAGTCAAAACATGTTAAATGTGGGGGCTCCCGAGTGGCGCATCCAGTAAAAGCACTCGCGTAGAGTGCAGGATGTGCCCTATAGTCTTGACATCACCTCTTCGAGTCCAGGCTGTTCCTTTGCTGACCGAGGACGGAAGCTCCCAGGGGGCTCACAATTGACCAAGCGCTGCCCGGGGGAGGGAGGGTTAGGTCGGTCAGGGTGTCCTCGACTCACCGCGCACCAATGACCCCAATGGTCTGGTCGGGCGCCTGCGGGCTTGCCTGTAAGCTGCCCAGGGCTGCGTTGTCCTCCAACGCTCTAGCTCTGGGTGGCTGCATGGTGAGTCATGGTGAGGACAGCATGTGTTTGTCTTCGCCCGAGTCAGCGCAGGGGTGGTAGCGGTGAGCTGAGCTAAACAAAATAATTGGACACTAGTAAATTGGGGAGAAAATAGCAAAAAAATAATTGCAGACTACTAAATAAAAAATAAAATAAAAAAAAAACATGTTAAATGTACAAAAATAGATCAGCTATTACCATTTAAACATATGGTATACACAATCAGAATGATTAAACAAATAATCCATTAGATTATTTATTTTATTTTTGAATGGTACAAACACACAACCTAATACATTACACTGCTATTAAGTTGCTGAGCATGCCAATATAGTTAAAATAAATACATAAATAAATAAAATACAATAGCGAAACTGGGACGATTAGCCTAACAATTTTACTGTTTCTAACTGGCACAAAAAAAAAAATAAGGCTGTAAACAATCTTCCCCAGAACGATGTGTGGTAACCCAAATGTTGTGGAGCATGCTGTTTCCATGTTAAAACTGTACAGGTGCCGTCACAAATTACAGACACTTTAAAAATATGAAAAATATAAACATGTCGAGTTCATTGCAGTCATCAGCTGCATAGATTAACCACTCAGCAGAATGAGGCAACAAACAAGTGAGTACAGACAGACATTAAGTTGCTGTTTTAGTATCACTTTAGTGTCTTAACAAGTTGTTGTATTTTAAGAAGTTGAATATGATAGCAACCAACTTGCTCCTGAAGTGACCGAGGAGCCATTGGCTCCTAAGGCAACAACTGTGTCTTGAGCCCTGATTTGATTTTTTTTTTTTTTTAAAGTAATGTATTTTAAAGAATAAACAGGAAACAAAAGCAAAACAGGTCATGAAGCTCATTTGACCAAAAGTGCTTTACCGATGTTATTGCAAACACTTGTACAAGCAAATGAGACAATTGTGTGATTTTTATGTTTCGTGCTGAATTTACAGAATCGTGATGTGTATCGTATCGTGACCCTCGTATTGCGATACATATCGTGTTGTTAAGACACTGCCCTAATTAGAAGCTTAATTGGTCCAATTAATTAATTTAGGGTACAGTTGGAACAAAAACTAGGAGGGACACCAACCCTCCAGGACCAGGATTGGACACTCCTGCTCTAAATAAACACAGCCTTATTCTACCAACAAACAGTTCAGCCAATGTTGTACTATTTTGTTGTCATGATGTGGGACTTTGCTAAACTCCCTTGTGCATGTAGTTCTGTGGGACATTTAAAAGCAGTGAGAGAGTGTTCTTAATTTCTGTAATGTACAGCTGCTTGCTAATGCTGAGTGACACATGCACGCATAGTTACTGCCTTTGCTGTATTGTGTAGATAATTTGGGGCTTTTATAAGCTTAAAAAAACACAGCTTATGGGGCTGTCTGATAATGTAATTTCATATTATTAGAGGGTTTTTTTTGCAGTAGATTGACTCTTTCATGTTTTTTATATTCCAGAACAGAAAATGAATAATCTTTCCTTTAGTGAGCTGTGTGGCCTGTTTTGTTGCCCTCCGTGTCCTAGCAAGATTGCCTCAAAACTCGCTTTCCTGCCACCCAACCCCACGTACACCCTGATGTGTGATGAGAGCGGCAGCCGGTGGACTCTGCACCTCTCGGAACGAGCAGACTGGCAGTACTCAGCCAGGGAAAAAGATGCCATTGAGTGCTTCATGACCAGGACCAGTCGAGGAAACAGAGTAGCCTGTATGTTTGTTCGCTGTTCCCCAAATGCCAAGTTTACCCTGCTCTTCTCCCACGGGAATGCTGTGGACTTGGGTCAGATGAGCAGCTTTTACATCGGACTCGGCTCTCGAATAAACTGCAATGTCTTCTCCTACGATTATTCTGGGTATGGAGCAAGTTCTGGGAAGCCATCAGAGAAAAACCTCTATGCAGACATTGATGCTGCCTGGCAGGCACTCAGGACACGGTAAGGAGACATTCTGTCTGTCTAATAGTAACCTGACCCTATGTTCGTTGCTCAGAGGGACTTTAGTAATTGACTTTTTCAGTCCCCACATTCAGCATACATCTCTTAGATTACCTACCCCCCATTTCATCCCCTGTAGAGTTGAATTTCCTATTATTGCAATTGTTTCCTGGCAGTGCTATTTAGCCATGTGCTTCATTGGTATACATCCAATATCGGTTTTTAGTAATCATCCACTTTGTCATGAGAAATTACTGTGTGGTATAACCAAACACATTTTCAGGGTTGTATTTCACTGTACTATACCCCTCAGACTGAATAAGCTGTCAGCTGATCTATAGTCTCATGCACTGTAACTCTAATCCTTAATAATACGATGGGAAACTGCAGTGCCAGTCTGCCACGTGAGCAAGCAGGAGGCATAAGTCATGAGAAGTATTCTGTTTTAGCAAAAGGATTTAGTAGCTCAATACAAATTGCTGCCTTTGTTTTTGTGTTTTAAACAGCTATTGGAGTTTTGAGTATTGAGCAGTGCTAAGATTTTTAATACATATCTGATACAAGTGAAAACATTATTTGAATTATTTGTTAAAATAACCTAAATACTGAAAAATGTAAACTAAAAAGGAATGTATACTTCAAGTTATCAGTGGTGAATGATGTAGCGGATTAACGCTGATATGAGTCAAATACCAATGTTCATGTGTTTTCTTATAAAGCTGTACTGTACAGTATACAAGACAAGTACATTTTGTTCCTAACTCTTAAACTTTTCAGTTTAAATCTTTTTCTACACTGTTAAAAAAAGGGATTTGTGCGACCATATGGTTGGGTTATTCTCTGGGAACCTTATTTCCATTGGGCTCTATAATAATCTATGTAGTCTGTTTCATATTGAAACCAAACGGTTTTTAATATGCAGTAAAGATTCAGTACTTTAATACATCATGGAGCCCTTCATGGTAATAATTATTTCACTAAAAGATACATTTCTAGCATTCAGGTGAAAGAGTAAGGAAAGTTGAGACAATTTTTTTTTACAACTAGAGAGTAGGGAAACTTACAGTACATGGTAATTCACAAAAAATGGTTTAGTTTTAGAGAAGATGGATGCCAATCCTTTCTCACTATGCCTAAAGTCAGTAATGGTAAGATGACATTAATTGCAACTGGCCAGGGTGGAACCATCCCCTGTAATTAAATCAGTCCTGGAATCCATTTCTGTCTGCACAATGAAATATGCGACATACTGCACATCATATGTAAAGGGCCACTGTAAATCCCTATGGGGAATGTCCTGATAATTAATAGTCTTGTTGATCTAGCTTGCTTATTATTAAATTACATTGTTTGCTGACAGTTCAGATAATCCGTTACTGTTCTGATTATACAAAGAAGCACTACACATCCATTGAGACCATAGGAGAACAGGACAATACTGTATGTTGACAATGTAATCTACAGATCTGTGTAGTCAACAAATGACAGTGGCTAAATCACTGCTAGGGGTTGTTTACAGCCGTCCTCATAAGAGAAATAAACAGTACTCCATGTGTCATGTAGTTTCTGTTTATTAAACAAGTACACTATATGCAGAACAAAAACATAATGGTATAATTAGAATTAGAAAAAGGATCAGAGATTTCCATTAACCTGATTGGTCAATAAGAGGGATTTAATATCTGATAAAGGATCTAAAATGTTACCTTTCAAGCTGTGTTTAATCACTGTTCCAACTCAGTCTGCCTGAAAATATGTAAATACAGTATTTGTATATTTTACCCTTTTTCATCTTGTTGAAAGAAAATCTCTGTTCTTGTACAAGCCCTCTGAATGTTGTCTGTCAATGTAGACTAATTCTGCTTCCTCGCTGTCCTATCTATCTATTTAAATTTAGAAAATTAAATTTAAAAATCGAGAATAGTGTGTGCTGCCAGCGGCAATACAGTAACCACAATAGCAACAAGCCTCCAGTTTGAATGACAAGTTGAAGAAATCAAACAACTGGATGCAGTCTGATTACTTTCAGCAACATTCCTTCAGCACAGTAACAGCACAGGTACCATGCTCCCCGCTAAAAATGCCAGGAAAGGAGGCTTTGAATAAACTTTATGAACAAGTTACTAAACAAACAGCACGATCAGCATTAACACATTATTATTATTATTATTTATTTCTTAGCAGATGCCCTTATCCAGGGTGACTTACAGTTGTTACAAGATATCACATTATTTTTTTACATACAATTACATTATTTTTTTACACATAATTTTTTACAATTACAATTACCCATTTATACAGTTGGGTTTTTACTGGGTAAAGTACCTTGCTCAAGGGTACAGCAGCAGTGTCCCCCACTGGGGATTGAACCCACGACCATCCGGTCAAGAGTCCAGAGCACTAACCACTACTCCACACTGCTGCCCCACATAGACTACTGGGTAAGTTGTTCAGTGGTTAAAAAAAAAAATTGTGTGATCCTGAGCAAGTCACTTAACCTCCTTGTGCTCCATCTTTCAGGTGAGACGTAGATGTAAGTGACTCTGCAGCTGATGGATAGTTCACACACCCTAGTCTCTGTAAGTCGCCTTGGATAAAGGTGTCTGCTATAATAATAATAATAATAATAATAATAATAGATACGCTTAATTACTAAAACTTTTTTATATTTTTCATTTTGACCTATTACACAAATACATGAACATGCACTCAAATCCTAATTTAAAAAATTAAAGTCAGCTGTACTTTTATTCTTTTACATGTTTTACAAACAGTTCACAAACCGTGTTCGCTCTTCTGTACAAGGTACCTGAATTGAAGAACAGCTTCATGTAAGTAGAAGCTCTTTTTTTTTTTTTTTTTTTTTAGTATTGAGGTATTATTTTGCAATTGGAAATACCCACAAAGCATCCACTGCTGGAATTACTCATCGAATAATGAGGAAAACATTTGTATTTATTTGCAACAAAAACTAGTGCTGCATAAAACCAGGAAAAAAAGAAGAACTGTAAATGTTTTTTTTTTTTTAATGTACCTATTTTCTAATAGCAATAGAACCCTCCAAAAAGGGCTTTAACATTTTTGTAATGTTAAATACCCTCGCCTCCGGCTCGGGACATTTAACAATGTGAAGTGAGCCTTACACAAACTATGAAGCCCTCTTCTTTGGGTTCTATTGCTTAAATATAACTGTCCTAATACCATATAATTGGCCGAGCACAGCCCAGGGGAAGGAGGGCTAGGTCGGCCAGGGTGTCCTCCGCTCACCGCGCACCAGCGACCCCTGTAGTCTGGCCAGACGCCTGTGGGCTTGCCTGTGAGCTGCCCAGGGCTGCGTTGTCCTCCGACGCTGTAGCTCTGGTGGCTGCATGGTTAGACGGCAGAGTGTAATAAGCGGTCGGCTGACAGCACACGCTTCGGAGGACAGCGTGTGCTCGTCTTTCCCGCTCCCGAGTCAGTGCAGAGTTGGTAACGGTGGGCTGAGCCTAAAAAAAATAATTGGACATTTACTAAATTGGGGAGAAAACAATAAAAATAATTGGCGATCACTAAATTAAAAAAAAAAAACATACTTCAGTCAACAGCTACTGTAATCTGCACATCCAACAATGTATAAGACCAATATTAAATCTTCTATAAAAAATAAGAAGTAACCTAAATTATGTAGAGTCCAATCCAGATTGTAATTCAGGTCAGTCAGTCACTCCCTGACTGGTCATGATTCAATCATACAGGTCTAAGTACTGCACTGAAGCAAAAAGTGAAAGCACTGCGAGCTGGGTAATCCCTAATTAACTGGCCATGGCCACAATTAGAACAACCCTTCACTTCCTGTAAATGCACAGTGCTGCAGAGTACTTAATACATTTACTATCTACTGTATTTGTAGGTCTGGAGAAAAAATATCCAAGGCTTTCCTTTGGAGAGAATAGTTTCTTGAGGCTTTAAGGATTTGCATGTGCAAAGCACAGGCGACTAGAAATGGGATTCAGAAAAAAAACAAATAATCAGACTGGGGATTAGAAAAGACAAAATGGACAGCTGTCTAAATTTGTAAACATTAACTTTCTCACTTCATAACTGTACCACAGCCTTTGATTTTATATGGATGTTGATTCTATTTGCAGTTAGATGATTATTATTATTATTATTATTATTATTATTATTATTATTATTATTACACATTTTTCTTGTTTTAACGACAAATTCGACGTGGATTTTAGACTGCATTTGAAACCATCAACCCTTTTTTGATATTCAAAAAAGATTTTTATAGATTGGCATTTGAATCAAATTCTGTATTTATACATCTATATGAAACTGTGGGATGTTATTTGACAACAGTGGTTGAAATGGCAATCCTGGTATTGAAAGGGTTGCAGGTGGTATTAATCTATAATCCTCATTAAAATACATTAGTATTCCATACTGTATGACATGTGTAGCTGTCCAAACAGAATGGACCTGAATAATTCCAATGGCTGTCCCAAACTCTCAGAGACAGCGAATAGTAAAATGTAACAATGCCCTCCTCATTTCTGGACACAGAAATTGATATATGAAGAAAGTTGGCAAGTAAAAAAAAAAACCAACATATTTGTAAATACAGACTGTTACCAAAGGCAAAAAGGAAACTGGGTTGCTTAGCTAACTGTGTGCAAAAAAAAAAAGAATGGATGTCATTTTTATATTGAAAATACGGTCTACATTTTGTATCCCAGGTAGAAAATTGAATTGAGAGGATGTACAAATGAGTGTTTGGGTACTCCCATTCTACTTCATGGGAATGATAAATAACAGTTCTCAACAGTTCTCCTTGAAAACACTGTTGAATGTTTGATTAGAGCACACTGTTTGGCCTGGATGTTTACAATTTATAATCCACCTAGTAAATCTTGAAAGCTTTTGAACTCCCTTACCCTTTGTGCTGCACTTGAATGGATCACTCTTTGGGCCTCCTTTACGAAAGGGCACTGAACTTTATGGTGTGCGATATGTGCATGTTAATGATTTCTGTATTTATTTCAATTTTATTAATTATCTCGTGAAATAGTGGGCATATTATGGTGCAGACTGATTTTATTGTGCCATACTATGGTAATCAAAACAAATATGTGATTTGTATGGTAATGCATGATCATATATTTAAATGAGCATCCAGCTCAGAATAATGAGATGAGCTGTATTCACATGCTATTTACTAAAGGACGCTAATTTTAGTGCGTGCATTAAAGTGATTATTTATTAGTGTGTACGGAGACCAGGCTTTAACCACTGATAGGCGCGCTGTTTAAACCTCTTCTTCTGGCCTGAAAACTAGGGATGTGCAGTTCGATTCTTTTTACTGACTCGATTTCGTTTGATTCATTCAGTTTAGTGAATCAATTCAACGGATTTCTTTGATTCGCTGATTCATGAACGCGAAATAAATACACATAAATACAATAAATAAACAGTCTTAGCTTTATATATACATTGACAAAAAAACTCAATATCACAAATTTAAAATAATTGGAAATAGAAGAGTCTTTTATTTCAATGGAAATCTCAGACAGTAAAAAAAAAAGATTATATAATTCCAAGTCTCAATATTTAACTTATATTCCAATAGATAACGTTTTTAACAGCAATGGAAAAAAAAAAAGATACTGACAAGCTGTGAAAATGCGAAATAATAAACAGTACCACTATGACTGTGCCTTTTCATGACTTCTGTCCGGACACTTGGCACTTCTTTTCTGGCACACTTGATAACAATGCTCATTACGTGTTCTAATTTTGTAAATTTTCCACATAATGCCTGTTGATGCAGAATCCAGTGTAAGAAAATTGGTACTTCTGCATTTCTCTCTTTAATTTTTTCCAGCACACTGCTTTGACCAGTCATATATGGTGCTCCCTCTGTTGTAATCCCAGTTACTTTCTTCCAAGGTAATTCTGCACGTTCCAGGGCTTCTTGAAGTAAAAAAAAAAAAAAAAAAAAAAAAAAAAAAAAGCCTTTCCTGCGGTTGTGTTGTTAATGGCATCCACAGCACTTTTCAGAAAAACCTTTAGTTGACTCCATAGCTTTTTTCATTTCCAGTAAACTCAAAATACGTTGCTTTGTGCAGCATGTCATAGTGACGTTGTATGTTACAATCTTTCATAACTGAAACCGTTGCACTGCAAATCAGACGCATTGCCTTGCTGTCAAAATTATTCATCTGGCTAATGATTTTGGAATCTTCTGTGTTCCGCCTCCACCTTTCGCTTCTGTGACCTCTCCAACTATGTTTTTTGGCCACAAAGTAAAATAAATAGTTTAAACAAGCCTTTGCTTCACTATCCTAATCAAACTTGTGTGCTGTGTGCGTGAGGAAACAAATCCTGTGTGCTATTTGATTTGCTGTTTTACTACCTATGTGAGCTGTGATTGGCTTAATGGGAATGTCACTCATGCAATACAGACGGCACATGTTGAATATGCGTGTTATATTAAAGAGGTGGGTTATTTTAAAGAAGAATTCCAAAACGTACATGTGGTGATGTCAGGCCAGGAAATGCAGGACACAGAATGGTGAGTGAATGAATGCGCTGTTGCGCTGGTTTATTGCAAAATAAAAGGTTTAGACAAACACAAAACACTTGAACAGAACAAAACGGCACAGGCCAAAACAAACAGACATGAAACAAAACAAGTATAGTGCTAGTCTAAAACTAGCACGCGTAGCAATAGTTTTTCTCTTATTTAATTCTCCTCCCGACTCTTGCTCTCTCCTCACCGAACACACTCACATACAGCTGTGCCAGGATTCAATTATTAATTAGTCATTCACTTGAATCCCAGCACATGAACTAATTTGTGTAGTCCCCGTGCCCACATACTAATACATATTTTCTCTGCATGTGAAGTGATTGTGCAATCCCCGTGCCTAAATACACATATATTTTAAATCGCTTGTGATACGCAGCCCAATTTATACCCCGTGTACCAATATATACACACCACATACAACATAAAACACAAAATATGCTCAGGGGCGGGGCACCCTGCCACAGTACAGTACATCAATGCAATTTCAGAAACTAATGGGCGAACTGTATGCATTAAAGGAGAAAGGAAAAAGGCTTTTTTATTATTTATTTTTTTACATCAGACTACAACTTGAAAAGGTAAGAGGTGCAGTTTCACTTTACGTTGCCTCTGCCTGTCCCCTGCTGAGTGCTGTGTCTGTTGATCGCTCATTTTTCGGTCAGTGTAAGCCACCTCCACCTTCACAATAAGCTACTGACCAAAAGATACTCCGGGACTGCTGGGGCTTTTGATATCACGGTGATCACGGGTAAGTCTCTGACATTATCGTGCTCATTAAATTATCGCTCACAATACATGTAGTGTGCATGGTATGGTATGTAAATTAGCCAAATACTGTGCACGTAAATTAATGCGTTCTCTGTTAGTAAATGGGGCAGAAAATTAAGATTGATCGCGCACGTCAGGCTCACTATTTCATGTGCACGCTAACTCCAAATTTAGTGCCCTTTCGTAAATGAGGTCCTTTATCTCCAGTCATATTTGGCATGTTACCAGACATGTGATTTTAATGGGAAAACAGACTCCGATAGCTTGACAAGATATAAAAAGTATAAACAGTAACAAACCTTTATTATTTAAAAAAAGAGCATATACAATAACTCCTCAAAAAAATAATGTTATTATATTGATACATACATTATTTTCACTTTCAAAGATATGTATTAGTATAGAAGCACTTAAAATTGTTGGACAAGACCCAGGCACCATACACACACAAAGTGGTATTGTGCACATCAGTCATGAAGTGCTGTACCATTGCTGTGTGCCATTCCAGTAAAGATTTTAGGCGCCTTCCTGATTTTATATTCACAAGGTTGGCAGCTGTGCATTTTAAACAGAATTGACTGTTGGTATCTAAAGTCAACAATCCACCCTTCCAAGTACTGTAGCGGCAATCAATTGATTTTTATTTATTTACAAGCGGCTGTTGTGAGTGAAATACAGTGTCTGCTCCTCTGGCTTGTCACCAGCCACAGAGGAGAGTTCAGAAGCTAGTTTTAAACCTGATCTCATTGAATGAGTAATCAGCAACCATATTCCCTTTACCTGACCACATCAAGGGCCAAAACTTGTGACTCTTTACCCCTGTGATCCTTCTACTGTAGATGGAGAAAAGGGTTTATTGTTGATGTGAACAGCAACAGGGAATTGGTTAATATTCCTTGTTTGCTTCAGAGCAGGTCATCTTCTCCTGATCTCCTGTATTTTGAACATTTGAGGGGATGCTAGAGGTGGGTGTGGGTTAGGATCTCTATATACACTACAACTGAGCCTTCCCTGTGAAACAGAAATTAGTAACATCTACTGTATGAACTTGTTTGATTTGGCATTTATGCCACAATACCTAAACTAAAATAATGTCATATTGTAAAAAAAAAAAAAAAAGTACAGTAATATCTGATCACTTTAGAAGATTAATTTTCTTTATTAGCACAGATGTTTGACCTACTTTACAGGTAGCCCAAGAAAATCACTTAGTGGTATCAAGGCTTTAGCCATAATCACAAATTGGTTTCAGTCAAAACTTAATCTCTGGAGCCTCTGTTTTGATTTATTGCAGTATCCACAATGCTGTAGTAATCAGTGAATTAAGTGCTGTATTAATTGTACAGATTAGTTCATTATGTTGTGTGGTATACTTTCTTTGCAAGAGTACAGTATCCTTTTCAGTAACGCACCTGCAGTAATGGTATGTATACATGTGTTATTATGATTGAGGGCAGTATTTGTAAGAGTATACAAACATTAAAAAAGTAAGCATTGAGCTGAAATTTGACCTGTGATTGAAAACCCTTTTTCAGTGATAACAAATGTACTGTAAATTACAGAAAAAGACATTTCTAAAATGTGGTCTACTGTAAACAAAAATGACCTTTCCCCAACATAAGCTGCTATTGTATGCTGTCTCCTTATGGTTAGGATGGGATGCAGTCACAAGCACTTCAACTTAATTAAACAAGCAAGTATAACATTGTTTTAAGTCTACTTATATCTGTAGCACCTGTCATTAAGTCTATCCTGAAAAAAATCATTAGCAGTTAACATTTGTCTTGCAGTTTGACTGACTACTTGTACGTACTGTAAAATGCCACATCAATGCTGTTATCCCTTAATTAGATAATGTTTATTGTTTGCTTTGTGTACTTTTAAATGTAAAGTTATGTCTGTCTGCTCTGTAAATGGATGTACGTAGTTTACCACACATTCTTAAGGGTCTCAAAATCTAGTATTTTTGCTCTGTGTTTTCAAGATACAGAATGGTTAGAAAGCATTCACTGACTGGCAAAAGGAAATCAAGGATATCCTCATGAAGTTGTATTACAATTTGTATTGCTATACAGTAGCAGTGGTGGTATAGGTATGCAGGAGTGTGGAATTAAAAAAAAAAAAAAAAAAAAAAAAAGCACACACGAAGGTAGAATATAGGTAGGGTTTCTGATTTTCAGTATAAGCGATAAAAAACGATAATACACCCAAGATTAAAAATAAATAAATGTTCCCTGTGCAGTTGGGCAATGTCCCTCCTTCCTGTCTTGTGTCTTGCATTGATTAATTCTGAGTACTTTAAACCCACCCCAACTACTGAGTGGTAGCAAATTCCTACGTTTTTATTGGAGGATTGTAACACGCTTGCAAGATTTAAAACACGATTTATAATTAATTGTTTTTTGTTTTGTTTTTCTAGTTTGCACCCTACCAAGGGAGGTTTAGTTTGTAACTGCTATTCTGGGACAGAGTCTCAAGATATTTAATAAGTTTTAAAAAAAAAGAGAGAAGATTGCTTACATTCTATGTATATTTTCTGATCTTTTTTTCATACTGCTGCCAGTTAGACAAGTACAAACTATTGCTATTAGTAAAGGACTTTTTTTTTAAACGGAATGTTGATCCTGCAAATGTGACAAGTCTTTCTTTGAATTAATGTGATACTTTGATTGGAATACAGTCAGTTTGGTGTGAACATAAGTAGTTATGGTCTCTTTTATATACAGTAAGTAGGATAGATTAGCCTTTTGAATTTTAGCACTGTTTGAAGTCTGCATAACATTTCTGTAAATAATGCAATAGACTTTATTCACAGCAGACTCAAAACAAGACTTGGTGTGTAGCTATCCACTTCCGGCTGCCGGATTCATACTGAAGTGGAGTTATAGTTTGAGAGAAATGTGGTGTTGCATTGTTGTGTGTCCAATTTCTAAATGTGATCCCAAGGGAAAATAAGAAGAGACATCTGTCCTAATTATCAGGCAAATAACAAGAATCCTCCAGTTTACCGATGTATCTTCACATAACAATATGAGAAACTTAACCTTGTTCTTGGTGCAGGACGCTGTGTAGTTTAACACATTATTTTATAAATGGGTAATGTTTCATAAATAAATCCAAATAATATACACAGTAAATTATGCAATTATACTTTGAGAATTATACAATGTATGTAACCCTGTAGTGTAATAATCCCACGTCTTTTTGGAATACTCAGTTGGAATACTGCTGATTTTTATTACCAATATGCTATACTTATCAGTACTTATTTGGAGTACTCTGAATAATAAAATATTACCCTGTAGGTAAACGTAATGTTTGTGTTATGTGGAGGTTATATAAGATGTCCCATGAATCATGAACACATTTAATGATTAACAGGTTACACAGCAAAGTGATAATACTGCAGTATACCTGGGCGTGAACGTCTGTCACTGGGTTATAAGCTTTTTTTATTAACACATGTTAAAATATAGAATATGTTTGAATAAGTAAAGACAGTTTGTCACACAATGCATGACAGAAAGGGCATCCTTACCCCATCCTTACGGTATGTTTCGTATCGGGTATCCCCCTTCATGACAGTCTGGATCTGCCCCTGTATAGTATAGATCATGTTTTAACTCCATACATATTTTTTTATTAAACATTATCTGATTTTTAAAAAACATTTTGACAAACAGATCTCGCACAGAAAAATAATTTAGTTTCCATAATTTCTCATTAGCAGTAGTAATGGTAACATACAGTCCCCCACTCTTTTTAAATTACTGCCTATTTACCAAAATACTGCCCATGCCCTCTATAAAAATACAAGAAGATAAAATAAAATAAAAAATAAAAAATATATTTACACCGCCACACACTACTATTGTGGGGCTGTCATAATTACACATACAGAAATCTACCCATTTAAAAAAAAAAAAAAAAAAAAAAAAAAAAAAAACACCACAGGATTTGTATTTCACTCCCATTGCACTGAAGCAGGGTTCCAGTAAACAAGCTTGGAGTCTCTCAGTATTTAAACAGTAAGCAAAGCAGATTCATTCATTCAAAGCATTTGCTCCAGTGCAGAGTTTGCACCACTTGAAATAAAACGACTCTTTGCTGACTCTTATTTCTATTAAAACGTGAAAGAGCTGATTAACCAAGACTTTCTACTCCTGCGAGAAACGTGCAGAATGAAAGCGACGGAATAAAATAAATTACCGTTCATTTTAAATAGTGCTCTTATAATGTAAACCCATAATTAATCATCCAAATTATTTTTTTTATTTGACGAGTTTAGCAAATGCATATTCATCAGAACACAGCCAATCAAATCGACAGGTCAGCCGAAAAGCTCGAGCTGCAACCCTCTGAACTGCACATTGGTTAAA
Source organism: Acipenser ruthenus (assembly GCF_902713425.1). Taxonomy (NCBI): domain Eukaryota; kingdom Metazoa; phylum Chordata; class Actinopteri; order Acipenseriformes; family Acipenseridae; genus Acipenser; species Acipenser ruthenus. The sequence continues at coordinate 45,163,443 of NC_081189.1, forward strand.
ACTTATGATGTGCTTACAACTAAACTAACGCAGCTAAACTCTCCGTCTTTTAAAACCTGCTTAAGCTCATTTTATTGCTGAGTGTAATTTTATAATTAATATCGCACAAAAGTTTATGTATGCATGCACTTTTGTCTTCTCTGTATTTGTATAGTGACATCACTGTTAAATTTCTAATTTGATAGATCAGGATTTAAAACTACATATGGTGTCTAAAACAAATAGTCTGGCATTGCAGCATTTCTTATTTTTTATATTGGATTCAGATGTTGCAAAGAAAAAGCCACTTATTTGCACTGTACAAAACCACACAGGTCCTGCAAATTTAGAACCTCAGGTACTCAAAATTATTTAATAGTATCTTAATCAGAAAAAAAACTATGTTAACGAAACTTTTGTTTTTAAATAAACAACATATAATAATGTCAATCTTTTTTTTCTTCAGTTTATAAAAACTTTAATGTAGGGGCAGGCATGTGCACGGGCAAGTGACTTGGTGATTTTTCATGGCTGGCTATGGCCATATTAATTTCATCTTCATGTTGGTACAGCATCCACACTTCTGTCAAACTGCACTACCTGATGCGATCTAATTTAGAACTAGACTCGATTACCCCCTGAGGTGGTCTCAAGTATGGTATTAACCACTTCAACACCATGATGTAAAAATGAAAATGAAAACCCACTTACAGTACAATGCCGTACGTGCGTGTGTGTGTATGTGTGTGTGTGTGTGTATATGTATATATATATATATATATATATATATATATATATATATATATATATATATATATATATAAATAAATAGTGTTATGTTATTATTTTTGTTTTATTATTTGTTTAGTAATTTTAATTTATATAGTTTTTAGCGAAAGCTAGACATGGCAACGTACGTGGTGTTGGTTCGGAGGATTTTGATACCAGCGACAGTGATGCTTACTTATCACTCAGCGATGATGATAGAGAGGATGTGGAGTCAAGAACAGCAGGGGCTGGGTGTTTATTACTGATCCCTATAATGATGCCAGTCCTCCATCATTTGATTTTGCACCTGTTTACACAGATTTGTACCCCGCCGTGGAACTTGAGAGTTTTTTGGCTTTTGTTCCTGAAAAGCTAATCACTTTCCTTTGTGACTGTACAAACAAAAGAGCATGCAGCTACTTTACAGGTAAGCCAGCTGCAAACTGGAAGGTGTTTGGTTTGAAATGGCAGTGCTGTGATGAAATACTATCAAAACACAGCACTGGGTACAAGGCAATAAGCAAAAGTCTGCGGCAGGCAGATCCATCAAAATGCCTGCGCAAAGTAGCCCTGTACACACTGGGAAGCAGAGACTGCAAAAAAGGTGCATGGTCTGCTACGAAAATGAAAACAAAAGAAAGGACACAAGAAAAATGTGCAGTGGTTGTGAAGGCAACCCCGCGTTCTGTTGTATTGAACATTTCAATAAATGACACAGAGCAAGTCGATAATGGCATACGTTTTGATGTTTGACTTTTATTTGATAATTACTGTTTACTGATTATTATTGTTATTGGTGTTATTAGCAGTGTTTTTGTTTTCATTGTTCAAACTAAAATAAATTAAATAAATAAATAAAACTTGTTTTTATCTCTGTGTTGAACATGGGTATGTAGTACACAGGAGCATAAAGGGTTAATGAAAAACACAGTTTAGGTCATTTTATTTATGTTTTATTTGTCATATTTTCTAGCAATTACAGGTTTGAAAACCTTATTATTATTTTCAAAATCTGGTACCTGGGAAGGGGTTTCATTTTTACATCTGGAGTTGAAGTGGTTAAACGCTGCGTAGTGTAGATGCTAACCGTATTTAGCAGTTTTAAGCTGGTTTAAAGGCATAGTGTGCACAATGCCTTTAAAGAACAGTAAAATAAACCAGTAAAATAAAAATTTAAACTTTGGCAAAGAGATCGGGGTGTCGATCTGAAAGATGTTTCAGTAAATTGGTGGTGTTTCCTCCCTTGTTTTTCACTTCTTTTAAAACAATTACGACATTTTAGCTGTCTGCCTTTAACCAGATTGTAGTTGTCATCTGGCTGAAATCCAAAATAGATTGCTGCAGTAATTTAATTTTCCCAGAGCGCGCAGGGTAGTTGGTCACTTCTGCTAAGCGGAAATGAGTAAGCTTAGTTCATATTGTTTTTAAAGCACACAATTAAAGTTTTACTTTAAAAGCTTAAAAAAAAAAAAAAAAAAAAAAAACCAGATAAAAAAATCACGGTACTTGGATATTTTTCTTTACCCCGATATTAAGTGTCATAGGATTTTGGTATCACGATGTACTGTGGTTGTCAGTACACCGTGAAACAGTACTTTGTAACACTTAATACTCCCCTTGTTTGTGAGCAGTTTTCTTGTGTTAGGATATAGATTAGTAAAAGGTTGTGTTTTGAATAAATAACTGCAACAACAGTAGGGCAGCAGTGTGGAGTAGTGGTTAGGGCTCTGGACTCTGGACCGGAGGGTTGTGGGTTCAATCCCCAGTGGGGGACACTGCTGTTGTACCCTTGAGCAAGGTACTTTACCTAGATTGCTCCAGTAAAAACCCAACTGTATAAATGGGTAATTGTATGTAAAATAATGTGATATCTGTATAATGTGAAATAATGTATAATGTGATATCTTGTAACAATTGTAAGTCGCCCTGGATAAGGGCGTCTGCTAAGAAATAAATAATAATAATAATAATAATAATAACAACACAAAAACTGTATTCGGTGGGTCATTTTAACCGAAAATGGAAAGTGGTGCTCATAAAGTATTAACGTTAATTACGTTTCATATCCCAGTCCCAACATGGTCTACCAGATGGTAATGCCCGCTCATCAGTGTTATATTGCTTAAATAAAGAATGCATTCTACTTGGTAGATCTGCGCAGTTAGTTTGGAATTTTCTTGGGGGAGGATGAGTAGTGTGCGTGTTTGCCAATGGGGTGGTATTTCTACAGGATGTAATGTTTGTTGAAAATAGGGAGTGCCACAAAAATGTGAGTGTAATTCTATAGTGAGTGAGTCATAGGTATTTTGTCCTTAATGCTTTTGTTTTACTGTAGCAACACACAGTATTTTGAATTCGGGAGCAAAATAGCAACGTGAAACAGAAGTTGAATAGAATTATAAAAGGTGTACCATTTTAAATACATCTTTCATGTTCTTAATTAATAGTTCTACTCCCTACTCCCAAATATTTAAGTAGTATCTCCTCTTATGTCTGTACAGTCGTTAAGTCTCCAAGTACACTTGATGTCTCCTCCTATGTACAGTACACAGTAGTAAAGTATTGCAGTCTTTTTCTTAAGATCCTGAATTGTAATAAAGTCAGTTATGTGTTCAACCAAATCATTCAGCTAGGTGACAGTCGGCAATTGACCCTTTTTACATTGTTGAGGGACTGCAAGATTTGGAATCCCAATGAAAGTGAATGGTAGAAAAGTTCCACTTGTCGTATCACTGCAAATCTGTGCAGAATGTGACCGAGGGATAATATAACAATTGATAGCTAGTTAGTCCCTCTGTCACAACTATAAAAGATCTGTAGTTTGGCTGCACGAGGAAGGGTGTTCCGGAGTGGAGAACGAGTGTGGAGTTAGGAGGTAATTTAAAGACAACAATTGCTACGTATGCTGGTTTCACAGCCAGCACACTACTTGTTACTGTTTATTGTTTGTTTGGTTTTTTGTTTGTTTGGCCAACATGCCTTTTTGTTTGAGCGTTTTGTTTTGTTTAAATCTTTTGTTTTATTATTTAATAAAACCACTGAGCGCCTTAGCGCCTCAGTTTGCCCCGCCATTCATTGTTTTGGTTTCATTTCCCTGGTCTGTAAGCTGGGTTGAGTTGAGGGGGGGACGGAGGGGGGTGATGCTGGGATGCCAGAATCATCGTCAAGCCCTCTTGAGGTGTTGTGGGCTAGTCGATGAGACACCGAGGATGAAAGGTGCCCACTTGAAGACCCCAGAGATGTACCCTACTTAGCTCAATCCAGACGGTTGTCATGCTGATGCTCCGGGTAGACCGCACTGTGGTTGATCCCCGGAGCCAGCATCGCAGCCGTTGTGTGTGCTGATGAGCAAGGGAGGCAATAAGCTGATCCCTGGAGTCAGCATTACACTTCAGCCATCAACACCAGACAGAAGGATATCTACATCATATGGAAGGAAGCGCAGATGGATGGAGACACATATGGATCACATTAGTTTTCTGTAAAGTTATGTTTTAGTTGGTGCTTATCTTGGCGAGAGCCGAGTTCAGATCAGCATGAAGTTTTAACATCTACTCTCGTGTAATGGAAATCATGCATTCAAAAAATGTAGAATAGTGAAAAACAAAAATAGACATGCATTAACAAAATGCCCTGAAAACTTAACATAAATAAACAATTTAAATGAAGCAATAAGCTCAATAATTACGCTAAAAAGTAAGTGAAACGCTTACCGTTATTTTTATTTTATTTGGAACTCCAATAACCCTACGTTATCTTTCCACAGTCAAATCGTAGAGTGCCTAAACAAGCACAGGAATTTACCATAATAAAAAACAGTAATGAAAAAGAAAATGTAGAACATAAAAAAGCCCAACCAGATATAGTCAACGATATGGCACATTATTCAAATTCTTTGTCGTACTATATATTTAAGATAAAGCAAGCTTATTTTTCCGTTAAAAGTGCTCACGGCTATAATGTTCTGCTGCCCGGCTGTACAGAATTCCTGGGGAGAACCCTGCAGACGATAATCAAACCAATTAAAACTGGTTCTAAAACCACTTAAAAGTGACATGCTATAACTTAGTTAAGTGTCACAGAACGCATAATAACACACTATTGGAACATGTAGGCTTTTTCTGATAAACACACACCTTGTGTGGGACAGTGTACACATTGTTCCAGTTAAATGGCACAAGCTCTTATTGTTTCATCAGCCTTTGTTCCTTTTCATTATACAACCCGTTACTTATGCTTTCCAATTAAATGATGAAGGAAGTGAGAAAACATTGAAACGTCTGTAAACATTGTGCGATTTTCCTGTGCTTTAATGTAAGCTCTGAATCAACACAGGGTTAATAAACTCTTAAAATTGGAGCTGTACATAGCTGGTGCACATCATCTGTTTGCAATCGCCAGCCTTATCATTCGATCTTGTGATACGTGGGTATAGCTCTATGCTGCCTGTGAGAATTGAGCAAAACTCATATTATTTTTCTTAAATGTAACTTCTTGTTATCTGAGTTTCTGCTGACATTGGTAAAGTGAAGAAGAAACGCAAATGTGCTTTGTCTCACACCATGCATCATGCGAGGGAAATAAGACCAAATTTGGTCAAGGAAATTACATAAGCTAGCTGTATATCTGTGCTGTAATTTCTTAGCTCAGACACTACACTGATGGCAGCTCGGAAACTAACATCTCTGTGCCATGCTGGCTCAGAAGAAAGCATGTTTGTCCAAGTTTATAGATAAGCTTCAAGTTCAAGTTTGTGTACCGACTGGTACCATCTCGGTTACATACCCTTGGAGCAACACAGGGCTTTAAGCACAGACTGGCAGCAGGAGGATATGCTGTCCATCGCCGCCTCTGAGGAGGTGGGTGAACCGGAGATCCCCTCTGAGGAGGTGGACTGACAGCCCATTACCGGCAGCTAGTCGCTCCCTGACGGCAGAGCTGGCATTGATTAAGAGGGCTGCTATAAGATTGCAAGTGCCCTGGCCTGCAGATGAGGCACGGAAGCAGTCCATCTTTGAGGATGATCCTGCTCCTTCTCCCGTGTCCCCCCCCCAGTGCACGCAGATTTTCTTTTTGAAGTCTAATCGTCCTGGGGTCACCCGGCTACAGCTCCAGCTGTTTCCCAGGTCGATTGAGGGCGTTGTACAGCCTGTATGATGTGGAGAAGCTGGGATTGGCCCAGTTTCCTCCCGTAGATGTTGCAATTGCCTCTCTGGTGCAGGCACCTAAACTAATGCCCCTGACCAAGGACACTACCTGCCCTAACAAGCAGGCCTGACCTGTTTATTGAAGGCTCTTTCTGAGTCATAGACCCTCACAACAGCAGCTGGAGGAGGTTGGTGAATAAAAACCTGCTCCGTATCTCCAAACTGAACGGACAGGCTGTGGGCAGAAATCTTGCTGCTTTGATAGCTGCAAGACGACCACTTTGGTGTCTGATTGGGATAAATCACCTCTGTTAGATGCTCCCATTACACCGGGGCATACCTTTTGGTCCTGCGGTGGATGAGATACTGCAGCGCACAGGAGTGCATAAAGGAACTGGTGCGTCTGCTCCACAGCGACCACCCCTGGTGCACAAACCAACGGAAAACTGGCGCCCAAGGCTCCAGCAGCCTCAGAGACCAGAACAGTTGGCTGCAACTACAGCCAGAGGGGGTTTTCATAACTGAGTCGCGGCTGCGTACTGTGGCAACTTTAACAAGTTCCACTGCCAGGCGCAGAGGCAAAAACCTCATGCTAAGCCATAAGCCCAGCAGCAGCCCTAGGCCCAGGGCCACTTTTCAGGAAGCAACCTGGAGCATTGGCATCAGTGCACCATGGACATCTGGGTGCTTACTACCGTACAGACCGGCTATTCTCTGCAATTCTAGCACGGTCCCCCTCCCTTTCGGGGCGTGATTACAACTTTAGTTACGGACCCGTGGTACTGTCTCAGGAGGTGACAGCTCTGCTGCAAAAATGGGCTATTTGTACGGTACACCCTCTCCGTGTGATGGAAGGGTTCTACTCCAGGTACTTCCTGGTGCCCAAGCGGGATGGTGGCCTCAGACCAATCCACGACCTCAGACAGGTCAACCTGTATCTGAGTCGACGGAGGTTCAAAATGTTGACCACGCAACAGCTGTTGCAGTCAATCCGGCCAGGCGACTGCTTCGCCACGGTGGACCTCAAGGACGCGTATTTCCACATCCCCATAAGACCAGGGCACAGGAGGTACTTGCGGTTTGCTTTTCAAGGAACCACGTACGAGTTCAATGTACTGCCATTTGGCCTCTCTCCCTGTGCCTTTTCGAAGTGCAAGGAAGCTATCCTGGCCCCATTGAGACTCAGAGGCATCAGAGTGCTCAATTATTTGGACGACTGGCTCATTTGTGCTCAGTCTCCAGCACAGGCAGAGGCCCACAAGGAACTGGTCACCGGCCACCTTCAATGGTTAGGCGTTATGGTGAATCATGCGAAGAGCTAGCTCATGCCTTCTCAGACATCCTCCTGTCTTGGAGTGTGCAGAGAATAGCTGCGTGTTTTGGAGCTCTTTCAGCTAAGAGTGCTCATGGTAATGGCGTTCCAGAAAATGTTGGGCTTGATGGCAGCAGCTTCCCAGACCTTCCTATGGGTCTCCTGCACATGTGCCCTCTGCAGGCCTGGTTCAACAGCAGGATTTTTCAGCCTGCATTGAACTGTGACCGCCTGTTGACAGTGTCTCATCACTGTCTAAAGGTACTCTCTTGGTGGAAACAGCCAGCTCATCTAAGCCTCGGCGTAGTGCTGGGCAGTGTCACCAGAAGGGAGGTCGATACCATGGATGCATCCAGCCTGACCTTGGGGCGCTGTGCGGAATGGCAGGGGTGCGCAAGGTGTGTGGAACCGCCCTTGGCAGGGTCTCCACATCAGTGTTTTAGAGCTGCAGGCAGTTTACCTGGCCTTGCAAATTTTTTTGCAGGTGGTTTCGAGAAAGACATGTGCTTGTCCGTATGGACAGCACAACAGTGGTTGCTTACATCAACCACCAGGCCGGCCCAATCTACATCGCGTGGCCCGCAAGCTTTTGCTCTGGGCACACGAGAACCTCCTCTCCCTGCGGGCAGTCATCTGAGATACTGAGAGGCGGACCTCCGAGGTGGTGAGCCTCATTTGGGAGAGGTTCGGGAGAGCAGTGATAGATCTCTTTGCCTCCCAGGAATCAACCCACTGTCCCCTTTCTCCATAATAGCAGGCAGGGACCTGCTGGCGATAGATGCCTTGGCACACCAGTAGCCGAGGCAACTGTTATATGCCTTCCCATGCTCCTGCTGTGTCTGGAGAAAATCAGGCAGGACCGGGCCAAGGTGCTAGTAGCCCCTTATTGGCCCAGGAGGCTCTGGTTTTCAACCTTGATGCAGCTCCTGAGCAGCCAGCCATGGAGACTGCCCAAGTGCCGTGACCTGCTCAGTCAGGCACAGGGGACCTTTTGGCATCCCGACCCATCGAGCCTGCAGCTCTGGGTCTGGCCCCTGAACGGCTGCATTTGAGCCATCTGGGGCTTTCTAATAGTGCTAGACGCCTTGCAAAATGCCAGAGCACTGTCCACGCGTTCCCAGTATGGGTGCAAGTGGTATGTTTTTCAGACGTGGTGTCTGCCTCGTGGGTTCGACCCCACAACCTGTCCCATGGCAGTTATACTGAAATTTTTGCAGGATCTGTTCGACCGGGGTAAATCCCCCTCTACATTTAAAGGTCTACCTGGCAGCTATTTCATCTTGCCATGTCAAAATTGACTCTCTACCCCGGAGCTCACTTCCCGGCGGGGTAATTTTTGAAAGGGGCTCTGCGGCTTCGGCCACTTATGAAGGACATTGTTCCTCGCTGGACGGTAAACGTGGTACTTAATGCACTGATGAAGCCTCCATTTGAGCCCCTGCATTCAGCTAAGCTGTAATGTTTATCACTCAAAGTGGCTTTCTTGCTTTCTTTCACCTCTGCAAAGTGGGCGGGTGAGTGAGATGTAGGCATTCTCTATTGCAAAAGCCTGCTTAATTTGTACAGAGACCAGGACAAAGGTTACGCTCTGTACCAATCCTGCCTTTTTGCTGATGACGATCTCGTCATTTTATGTCAGCCAGTCTGTGGATTTGAAGGCTTTCCATCCACCTCCTTTTCAGTCTGACAGGGAGTGACAGCTCCATACGCTCTGCCCAGTGCAGGCCCTGGTGTACCACACTGACAAGACGAAAAGTTGGAGGCAGTCTGAACAGTTTTTTGTCGGCTATGGGGCTAAATCCCATAGCCGACAAAAAACATATATTTTAATAAAAAAAAAAAATTTTTTTTTTTTTTGGAAGGTGTTGCAAGTCAAGTGTATCTTACAGCTTGCATATTATGTGGACTAAACACACTTTAAATCTTTCTGTTACTTATTATTAAATACTTCAGAAGATTCAGTTTATTTGAAGCAATAGGCCCTATTACAGCGATCATGTGCATACTTTTACTTTCCTTTAAAAGACTGAGCTGATGTTGCATTGCTTGTATTGAAAAAAATCGTTGCCAATTAAAAATGTTTTTGAAATTTAGTTTTTCATTCTACCTTTTATTGGTGTAATTAGGGTAATAATGTGACTTCTGCTGCAGTGTACATAGCTACAATATATGCCAAAGTATTTCTCTCGGCTGCTCCATTGTTTGACTCGGCAGATTTACTGGCCACCATCTCTTTGGGCCTCACAAAGAGGATGTAGAGGGAAAGAAGAAAGTAACAGCAGCTTGGAGCTCTGTGTTAGCACTGGCTGTTGTGCTGTTTCACTTTGAACCACAGCCCCGGCGATCAAGAGCAATTGAAGACTGCACTTGAAGCTGCACAGGAACCCACAAAATGCCAGATACTGATACAAATTCTGGAAAGAAGGGTCTTTACAATTGAGAAGTTTATGATGTTGATTTAATCAAATTCTGTGTAATCACAGTAAGAAAGATGTACACTGAATTTTCAGTTATATATTTTTGTAACAATATGCAAAAAAATACATTACCTAAATCTTTCATGCCAGTAATAAAATTATCTACAGTAACCCTGCTTTTTCAGGGCTCTGAGAACTAGCATGTAACATTTACTTTTTCTTTACTATACTAAAATGCACAGAAAAGACTGTTAGCTGTTGTGTTGTTTTTTTTTTTGTTTGTTTGTTTTTTTTTAAATTTAGTAGTCGGCAATTGTTTTTATAATTCTCCCCAATTTGGAATAGCCAATTATTTTTAGGCTCAGCTCACCGCTACCACCCCCACACTGACTCTGGAGTGGTGAAGACGAACACACACTGTCCTCCGAAGCGTGTGCCATCAGCCGATCGCTTCTTTTACACACTGCAGGCCCACCATGCAGCCACCTCAGAGCTACAGCGACGGAGGACAACGCTGCTCTGGGCAGCTTACAGGCAAGCCCACAGGCGCCCGGCCAGACCCACAGGGGTTGCTGGTGCGTGGTGAACCGAGGACACCCTGGCCGACCTAAGCCCTCCCCTCCCCGGGCGCCGCTCTGCCAATTGTGCACCTCGCCCTGGGAGCTCCTGTCCATGGTCGGCAATGGAATAGCCTGGACTCGAACCGGCGACGTCCAGGCTATAGGGCACATCCTGCACTCCACGCAGAGTGCCTTTATCAGATGCACCACTCGGGAGCTCCCAACTGTTGTAACAAAAGTTCACAATTTTTATTTGGTTAAATTGTCTCACACCATTGCTAAAATAGCATATTTTTACATGCGAGTGTGGTTTGCATAACGTTCTGAAAAATTGTTCTGATTAGCACAAAGATATTTGGGGGGGAGGGGGAGAGATACTTACTGTCCCATTAAAATAGCCATTAGTCTTGTGAAAGCAGGCTACAGTATGTGGAGTACTGTATTGCCTATTGAAATGAACAATACAGATTGATCTTCAAATAACTCGGTTTGATGCAGCAGTAAAATACATTTCTGATGTGTTGGCACAAATGGGCTTGGTGTTCTGCAACATGCAATATTCCATACAAATCAATTGTGAATTCCTTTCTTGGTTAGTGGAGAAACAACTTTTTTTCAAACATTTGCAGCATTCGATAAAGTGGACCCTTCATCATTGTTTAGTGTTTAAACACATGTTTCCCTGTGTAAGTGCCTCACAGAATACTTACCCATGAAATACAAAACTATTGGTGGACATCACTGTAGTTCTTATGCAGAACTATTTAGTAAAGTCTTTGTATAAACACTGTTCTTTCCTTGATCTATCCTGATATGTAATCCTGTTACAGTGGGATTTTTTTTTTTTTTTTTTTTAATATGAATTAGGATTTGTTTTGAAATTCAACAGATCATAAATAATAAATCTTGTTTTGCTTACTGTGTGCTTGTTGGTCATTAATATGTCTCAACTATACATTAAGTGAATTATTTTAGGGTAGGAACATAAGTAGATCCAATGGAAGTGTATCAATCTGGTTTTGTGTTCTGTAGAAAATAAACAGCTGGTGTAATATTGGTTAGTGTGCTAGGGAAAAATGATGTACGCTTGGATTTTTTTCCTATTGTAAAGTTAGATAGATATACTAAATATTTACCACTATTTAGCATCTATGGAATAAAATTCTCATACCGGTAGGTTACATCCTATTTGGTGTATGTGTGTTTTTCTACCCATAAGCTGTTCTAGGAAGAGAAAATCATTACTGGTATAGTAGATGATTGAGTTTTCATCGCTATTTATATCTACAGACGTGCTCAAATTTGTTGGTACCCCTCCACAAAAAACAAAGAATGCACAATTTTCTCTGAAATAACTTGAAACTGACAAAAGTAATTGGCATCCACCATTGTTTATTCCATATTTAATAGAAATCAGACTTTGCTTTTGATTTTTTATTCAACATAATATTGTAAATAATAAAACAAATGAAAATGGCATGGACAAAAATGATGGGACCGCTAACCTAATATTTTGTTGCACAACCTTTAGAGGCAATCACTGCAATCAAACGTTTTCTGTAGCTCTCAATGAGACTTCTGCACCTGTTAACAGGTAGTTTGGCCCACTCTTCCTGAGCAAACTGCTCCAGCTGTCTCAGGTTTGATGGGTGCCTTCTCCAGACTGCAAGTTTCAGCTCTTTCCATAGATGTTCGATAGGATTCAGATCAGGACTCATAGAAGGCCACTTCAGAATAGTCCAATGTTTTGTTCTTATCCATTCTTGGGTGCTTTTAGCTGTGTGTTTTGGGTCATTATCCTGTTGGAGGACCCATGACCTGCGACTGAGACAGAGCTTTCTGACACTGGGCAGTACGTTTCGCTCCAGAATGCCTTGATAGTCTTGAGATTTCATTGTGCCCTGCACAGATTCAAGGCACCCCTGTGCCAGGTTCAGCAAAGCAGCCCCAAAACATAACCGAGCCTCCTCCATGTTTCACTGTAGGTATGGTGTTCTTTTCTTTGAAAGCTTCATTTTTTCGTCTGTGAACATAGAGCTGATGTGACTTGCCAAAAAGCTCCAGTTTTGACTCATCTGTCCAAAAGACATTCTCCCAGAAGGATTGTGGCTTGTCAATATGCATTTTAGCAAATTCCAGTCTGGCTTTTTTATGTTTTTCTGTCAAAAGTGGAGTCCTCCTGGGTCTTCTTCCATGGAGCCCACTTTTGCTCAAAAAGCGACGGATGGTGCGATCAGAAGCTGACGTACCTTCACCTTGGAGTTCAGCTTGTAGCTCTTTGGCAGTTATCCTTGGTTCTTTTTCTACCATTCGCACTATCCTTCTGTTCAATCTGGGGTCGATTTTCCTCTTGCGGCCGCGCCCAGGGAGGTTGGCTACAGTTCCATGGACCTTAAACTTCTTAATAATATTTGCAACTGTTGTCACAGGAACATCAAGCTGCTTGGAGATGGTCTTGTAGCCTTTACCTTTACCATGCTTGTCTATTATTTTCTTTCTGATCTCCTCAGACAACTCTCTCCTTTGCTTTCTCTGGTCCATGTTCAGTGTGGTGCACACAATTATACCAAACAGCACAGTGACTACTTTTCTCCATTTAAATAGGCTGAATGACTGATTACAAGATTGGAGACATGTGTGATACTAATTAAAGAAACTAATTAGTTTGAAATATCACTATAATCCAATTATTTATTATCTTTTCTAAGGGGTACCAACAAATGTGTCCAGGCCATTTTAGAATATCTTTGTAGAATAAGCAATAATTCATCTCTTTTCACAGCTTCTTTGCTTTATTCTATGACATACCAAAGGCATGCAAGCATACATGATAAAATAGCTTTTAATTTCATCACTTTTCAGGAGGAATGAAGCATTATTTCAATGAGCTGTAAGGGTACCAACAAATTTGAGCACGTCTGTATGTGAAGTCATGGCATCTATTCAATTGATGCACTGTAAAATGTGGAGGACAAAAAAAGACAGCTTTCCTTTATCTTCATAACAAATGGTCCTATTTAAACAACCAAACACTGTAGATCTGTCAGTGAATGTTTAGATCAATTGAATAGACCCATATTTTTTTTTTCTTCCTTGTATAGATACGGTATCCGCCCTGAAAATGTGATCATATATGGCCAGAGTATAGGAACAGTACCATCGGTGGACCTTGCTGCACAGTATGAGAGTGCAGCTGTCATTCTGCATTCTCCCCTGACCTCCGGAATGAGGGTAGCTTTTCCAGATACAAGGAAGACATATTGTTTTGATGCATTTCCAAAGTAAGTAAATGATGTCATGTATGCAGAATACCTGTACTGTACATGGACAAAAACTGCTTTCTAGTTCTTTTGCCGGTAGGTACTACAGTACATTGTGCCAGTTGAGTCATGCTTGTTACAGAAAGCATGCTTATCCCAGGTTTTGGTGACATATAGACTTTTTTATTATTATGTGAGGAAATACCAAGTAATTGTCTCTTCCTGACAAGGTCTTTGTTCCAAGCATGTTCTTTTTTTTAATTAAACGTCCATCCAAGTCCTAAAGTTGTTGACTGCTTAATTTATACCTGTTGTAGAATATCCCTATTTGATTGTAGTTGATCATGCATAATAATAATAATAATAATAATAATCTGACATTGCTGAAGAGTTGGATGGAATGCTTGTCATTTTTTCTGTTGCTGCTGTTTTGTCCTTTGTCGTGGGTTTAATAAAAGCCTTGTCCTTCACAAGCAGCAGCACCTGTTTGCATTTTAAACAGCAAGTGTACCACACAACAATGTATCCACTCAAGAAGGAGCTCATTACAGCAATGTTCAATGGCTGTACAAAGTACAGGTGCATTAATAATGACTGCGTCTGCAAATAGTATTGTAAAAGAAAAAAAGGACTGGTATTGTTCCCCTTTCCAAATCCCATGTGTCAGTGGACATATGTATGCATTTATGTGGGCTGTAATTTATTTATTGATCATTATTCTAAAATGCACGGGCAGTATCCTGAAGTCTCACAATGATGTAATTCCCTTTTGTCTTTTGTTTTTTGCAGCATTGACAAAATTTCTAAGATTACCTCTCCAGTATTGATTATCCACGGAACAGAAGATGAAGTCATTGATTTTTCACATGGACTAGCACTATATGACCGCTGTCAAAGACCAGTGGAGCCGTTATGGGTGGAAGGAGCTGGCCATAATGACGTGGAGCTCTATGGACAGTACCTTGAAAGATTAAAACAGTTTGTTGCACATGAGCTGGTGAATTTGTAAAAATAAAAAAGGACTTTAAAATGTTCTGTAACTGTGAATTTGTTTTGTTTCATTGATGTATGTTTCTTCTCATTTATGGACTGTACATATCAATGTGGTAAATAAGCTGTAAACCTGAGGGGTTTGTTTGTAAATCAAGTTTGCTGCCTTTTAAGAAATGTACGAGTTATGATTTACAAACATTAATAATGAAGGTTTATTTAAAAAAAAAAAAAAAATGCTGGAATACTATATTGCAGTCAGTCTATAACTAGTTTCTGTACTTGATTCAAAGTAAGGTAAGCAATTTTGTTACATTTCTGTGAATACTTAACTGAAATTGTATTACATAACATTTAGAAAGTACTGTATACAATTATAATATTAATTCAGAAAATTGCTGTGCAAGTGTTGCCAAATGTTCAGCAAATTTATACAGAAACATTTTTAAAACATCACAAGTAAGCTTAAATGTTTGTTTTTTTTCAAAGATTTTGTTTTACTAAATAATAATAATAATAATAATAATAATTCAGTCAGCTTAAAGTTTACTTTTCTTTCTCAGACCACTCTTTAAATGTTGGATGAATTTGAAGGCATAACAACATACAGCTTGGTTAGTAACCTAGCTAGTTTTTTTGCCACTCTGTTAGACTTTTTTTTTTGTATTTAGTTTTTTTAGTTAGGAAATATAAGTGAAGAAGATGCTAATCGTTTGTAGGTGCGGACGAATCCATACAGTCCTCTGGCTGTAAATGAATTGCTGTAATATGCTGTTTACTTTGTAGATCGAAATGGAGAAAACACATTCTCTCAGCTTTTTCAACTTGTAAATAATGTAGTCTTTCTACTTTACAGTTTTATTTCCTCCTTGTATGTTTTGCTGACATATTTGTAAATCAAGTTTCTTTTAAAACAGGGTGGGTAACAAAATTAGTATTTATCCTGCCCAATGTAGTTATTTTTTATTTTTTGTGTAAGCTACCTTTCATTACAAAGGAGCTTTGCTTGTAAAACACTAATAAATACAATGTTAAACTCTTTTTTTTATATATATATATATACAAAATCAACATTCAGCAACCACATAGCTAAATGCACACTATATATTTACAAACTGTACAACTGATGAAAGTCAATTTACACAGTCACTGCTGAACACATACTGTGTAAACATATTTCTTGATTTCTGATGTCCTGAGATTGCCATCTGCTGATCTGAAATGCCTCGAGAAACAAACAAGATGAATTCCATGGTCTATATAAAATTAAAGACAAAGGATCACTGATTGGCTTTGGACAACCTGATTTCTCACCTGAGGGTTTTCACGGTTTTTGTCTGCAGTATTATTCTGGTTAAACTTTTAAACAAAGTCGCAAACCTTTTCATGGAAAATATATATATGATGAACCAGAGAATCCTTGGTTCTGTACCAAGTTGAGTATTGGCTAATACAGAGCAAGCCAACACTCCTAGAATGCTGTACATACCCAGGCCCACCAAAAAAATATAAATTTGTCCTGCGGGTGGAGCGCTGTTGCCCATTTTGCCTACTCGTCTTCCTTACCAATTAACTTGGTATCCCTGATTGGACAATCTTCGGCTCCTCAAATACAGTATATTAAAAAAAAAAAAAAAAAAATTACATATAAATAAAGCCTCTTTGTATCCAAAAAAAGATAATATCCCCCCCCTCTTCATATAACAAAAAAAGTCCCAAAGTGCAATGGTATCCACCCCTTTGAACAAATGTATAACAAATTTTCATTTTTTTTTTATTATTCCTGTGGATATTATAGTTTCCAAAGATTGTGTTTCAATTTAAATGACTATATAGGTAAGTATAGTACAGTATAATGTTTAACAAAAAAAATGTTATGCAACTTTTAACTTTAATAAGAGCAGTTTGAGGCCAGGGGACTTTGTGTTTCATCTTTCTTAAGTTACTGCAGCTCCTGGCTGCCAGGGAGCACGACTGCCCTCTTTCCTTCACTTTTTGTGAATAAGCATGCAATGCAAATTTCTTTCCTATGGCACATCTGCAGAACCACACAAAATGTAAAACATGCATGCTTTCTGTGGCCCCCTGGTGGCCACCCTGCAACACAACTACATTCATAAAAAAAATAATCATACAGTTCTTTACAAAAATGTTTTTGCAAATTTAGGAAATGTTATTACCATTTAGTAGTACAGTTTTTGCAGTACAATGTCATTAATATACAAAAACACAATTTGTTAAAGAAATGTGATCCATAACTTAAAAACGCAATAGTGCTTAATTTAGAAATACTAAAAGACACTTCAATTCAATTACAAGTGTTTCGACTGTCTTTTTTAAATGTCTCAAGAAATGTGTCATTTGTCATTGAATTTAAGTTTCTTATAGTATTTCTAATGTTGCTTTTGAGCTGTGCACAAACTGGTTTCAATGGTCGGGGAGCTTGAACAAGTAAAAACTACATTTAGATGTAAATTTGGATGTCAATGTAAATAAACTGGGACTGTCTGCTTTAAGAAAGTTTAGAACTCCAGAATATTGTAGTAGAAACACACAAAGGAAATCGGCTTTAAATACTTCTCCCATTGCACTGCTCCCCAACCACTTCAGCTGTTAAACTTATAATAGGGTAAATGCATGGGTTACTATTTTAGATAAAGGCTTGTCAGTTGTTTTTAATAGTTTGATCATCTCACTGCTTATATTATTTGTCCACTTTTTCTTTTAAATTAAAACACAAAGGGGCTGCAGGACGACCCTAAGGAGGCTGTGTCAGGTTGCACATCCCTTGCTTAACATATTTTTGCAGCTTACTAGTCTATAATATGCATTTGTAATACAATATAAATGGTGTGTGACCCAAGTATAATGCAGATCAGACTTCCTTAACTGTTTTAAATCTGCTACACCTGCATGGGTAGTTGGCCTTGCAACTTCTTTGTTAGCAAACAGTATCTGTTTTTGTCGTTCTAGTCTTAGTTGCCTGATTCATCTTTGATAAGAGAAGCAGTCGAAACAAGCAATAGAGTTGTCACCTAAATATTATTGCCACTATGGCCACTGGGGGGAGCCAGGGAAAAGATTTCCTTTGTGTATCATTGGTGGAAGGATTAGGGGTGGAATAATCAAAAGGCAGAGAAATAGACACATTTAACTCATAAATATTTATTCCATCATTTAAAATCATGACAAGGCACCAGGGACAAAACTGCCTGTTTGGTAATTCAGGTCATTCATGACTCATTTGCCATGTTCAAACATACTTGACAGTACTTCACCAAGCTGCTTACCATTATTAATTAGACCCATCACATTAAACACACCTAATGGGTTATTAGGTAAAAGTTTTACTTCACCATGTAGTGTATTAACAATTCTTTACTACATTTCACTAAGCTTTTTATGATTAAGAAATGGACAAACGAGAATGCTTTAAGCTTTGCTAATATAATATTACTTTCTACAGGTGTTTGTAGTACACATAGAGTGCATTAATTGATGTCAGGTAGAAGCTACTTTAATTAAAAAGAAAAATAGTACAGTATGTAGCAATTCAAAATGATCTTGCTCAGCGTATGCCATGTATGTAGTAATGATTAATTAAAAAGGAATAATCAAATACAACTTTCAGCAACTTTTCAATATGATATATAGTATTATAATAGCAGTTTATAAATTTAACAAAACGTTTAGTTGTAGAATAGGTAAATATTAGAATTATTGGATAATGATACATGTTAATCCTTTGCCTTTTGTAATATGTTTCATACTTTTTACTGATTTTTTTTTTTTTTTTCCATACAAGAAGTTACAGTTACAGTTCCCAGTTCACATCATCAGCACTAAAGGTCAGATTTATCAGTAAAAACAGGTCATTAATTCCATATGCACTGTCAGCACTGGATAATGTTTTTTTACAAGTCGGAAGTTAGTGATTTATATAGCAGGAAATAGGATGACATCCTGTAGGCAATGACAATGGTCAGCCAGGACAGTTTTCCTGTTTATTGGAAATCCAGAGTGTGCAGAAGACAACTGCCAGTTTTGTTCTTTGGCTCAGTCAAATAAAATACTTTTTTTTTGTTTGTTTGTTTGTTTTAGTTTTTATTTTTCGTTCATAACATTTTCCATTACTGCTTCGTGGAAAAAGACCAGTATTCCAAAAGCCAAAAGGTAAGCATTGTACAGACTGGAGCTGGCTGGCATCCAATACTGAGTTATTTCATGTTTTAAACTGTTTTTTTTTTTTAAATGTTAGTGTATGAATTCCTATAGACTACAAGGGTTGCACAAATCGCAGTGTCATTTTTCCTTCAAGCCTGCTGCAATCATGGACACAGCGACCTTGAAGGTTAATGGTTACATTTCTATTTCAGGGAACCAGGGTTATGATAATAACCTAACGTTCCCTTTCAAGTACGAAATGTAACCATTACCGAATCGGTCAGTATACCCAAGCCGTCACAAGGGCAAGATTGTTGCACGACCGGAACGCTACAAGGCTAGGCCGAGGCTGCCTTGTGCGTTACCATTTGGAAACCCAGTAACAAGTAGCTAACGCTAAAAAGCTGAGGCAGAAACTTGCCTCTATATCTGTGTTGTAAGGGTCGACAGAGAAGCTGCCCTTAACACCTTTGATTGTCTTCAGCAAAAGGCAGGATTGGTACTTAAGCAGACTTTCGCTATGGAGAATGCCTGCATCTCACCCGCTTAGTGAAGGTGACAGCAAGCAAACAATTGCTTGAGCAATAAATATTTCAGCTCAGCTGACTGCATGGGCTCAAATGGAGGCTTCAAGAGTGCATTGAGCACCATGTCTAACCTCCAGAGCACTGAGCTCCTGGGGAGACAGAGTCAATTTTGACATGGCAAACTGAATGGCTGCCAGATAGACCTTTAATGTAAAGGGAGATTTCCCCTCATCAAACAGGCCTTGAAAAATTTGCAGTATTACTGCCATGGGACAAGACGTGGGGTCGAACCCACGAGGCAGACACCACGTCTGAAGACGCGCCACTTATACCCGTACTGGGAATGTGTGGACTCTCTTCTAGCATTATGTAAGGTGTCAATAACCCTATTGGATTGACCCAGATGGCTCAAATGCAGCCGTTCAGGGGCTCAATAGGTCGGTATGCCATAAGGTCCCCCGTGCCTGACTGAGCAGGTCACAGTGCATCGGCAGTCTCCACAGCTGGCCGCTCAGGAGCTGTATCAGGGTTTAAAACCAGTCTCCTGGATCAATAAGGGGCTACTAGGAGCACCTTGGCCAGGTCCTACCTGATTTTCTCCAGACACAGCGGGAGCGAGTGGTGGGAAGGCATATAACAGTTGCCTCGGCTATGAGGCTCTGGGACCCTCATTGAGAAGTCTGCCGCCCAGTTTATCACCCCGGGCAGATGTACTGCCCGCAGTGAGAGGAGGTTCTCGTGTGCCCAGAGATGGAAATGAAATGGAGACTGGGTGACCTGAAGCCACCCTGGTGGTTCATGTAAGGCACCACTGTTGTGTTGTTTGTGCAGACACGCACATGTATCCCTCGAACCTTCTGCAAAAAAATGCTGCAAGGCTAGGAATTTGTGCTCAATCTCCCTCTCACTCTCGTTCCTCCTAACCCTCTGCAACAGGATGATGAGTGGTGCAGTGAAATTAAGTTAATGTCCAGATGTATATCACAAAAACAATCCGTATTTATTAAATTTAAACAATAAATCCACCCTGCTACCAACTATGGTATCGGGGGTATACAGCAGGTTACAGTCCTGAAAACAAAACACAAACACAAACAATTGTAATCCCGACGTGCACGGAAAAGTGCTCTGTGTCCCTTAATACGGCTGGTGCTGTGCTCCATTGTGCGTGCCTGTGCAGTGCTGAGTAGTGCCCTGGGTGGTGATGCTGGCTCACTGGCTGCAGCTCCCTCGCTCCTCAATCTTCTGCAACTTAGTACACAACAACAAAACAATAACAAACAAGCTCCAGCTTCAGAGTACGTTTCAGCGTAAGGGGCCGTACTCACGTAACTGGGTCCCCTTTGTACCACCAAACTCCTCCCTGAAATCAGCCTGGCACCAGGGTTTATCCAATCTCAATGTTACTTAATTTGGGAGATGGCCACATTACGCATGCGTTTAGCTGGATGGGGAATTTAAATCATAATAAACAAATCATACAAAATACAAAATAAATATAGGGGCGGATTGAAAACTTAACTTTCTTCTGAGGGCCACTAATACAGTAATACATTTTTTTTTTTTTTTTTTTTTTTTTTTTTTAGAACTACTGTATTCAGAACCAGTGAAATATAGTTTTGTTGTATAACACAGGAGACCAAAATATGAATGTTTGTTAACAGGTTAATTTACTGTAAGCTTTCTACAAAAACAAAATAAAATGATTAATGGTGTTTTTATGTAACACAACATTCTGTTATGATTGTTTAATTTCAGAGAACATGTGGGTGTTTCTAGGTGTTTTTGTCTTTATCCTTCCCAAAGTGTGAGAATCACTGCTGAAATGAATGCTGAAGCTTCTCCACGACTTCAGAATAGGGCACGGAGTCACGGTTATGATCAGAAAACATCTGCTGGGAGGTAGGAAAGTGAGAGAGTTCACCTCGCTGCATTTGCGTATGGAATAGCTTCAGTTTAGTTTCAAATCTTGTGCTTTGTTTGGTGAGGTCAGAAACAAGTTGTTCCTTTCCTTGAAGATGGACATTCAGATTGTTCAGACGGGCAGTAAGGTCAGTAAATAAAGCAAGATCACAGAACCACTTTGCATCATCCAGGTCTTTTTTTCTCTGTCAGAAAAGCTTTGATCTCCGCCAGCAGCACCACAAACCTTTTCAAAACTTTACCTCAGCTGAGCCACCGGACTTCGGTATGATAAAGCAGATCACCACAATCAGCATACATTTCTTCTAAAAATGCTTGGAATTGACGGTGGTTGGGTATGCAAGATTTTATAAAATTCACTGTGGAGACCACAAAATGCTCAGCCCAGATCTTTTCCGCACAGATTTTGCTGGTGAATAATACAGTGACACTGGAGGAGCTGTTCCTCCCGATCACCCAGATATTGCTTGAGATGTGCGATCATTCCATTTCTCTCACTGGTCATCAAAGGTGCACCATCTGTTGCAATGCCTGCCAGTTTTGCCCATTCAAAACCCAAACTCTCAACCTTATCTCGGAGACTGTTATACAGATCAATACCCGTGGTTCGAAGTGATGCCAATCCTACAAATTATTTTAAGATTGCGTCGCATGTTCATGCAAGAATTCTGCAATAATTCTTTCCTTGGTGGGAAACTACAGCCTACAGCTCCTCCATCAGTTCCGAGTCTGCCGATCGCTTGGAACGGCGACTCTTTTTCTTCCCCCTCAGGGGAGGTGAAGGAGAGGCAGAGGAGGATGAGGAAGACTGTGAAGACGGCTTCCTGCAGAGCCATGGGGTGAGGATGCAGTCACCTCTCTACCAGAGGGTGTAGAGCTGTGGGAGAGACATTTCTCCAGCGTGCACTTGGAGAAATGCGCACAAAACTCGCAAAAACTGTGGTTCACCAGTGCCTCCTTTGCTTGCTCTGGCCCCAGGCAGAAAGAGCATCTGCCCTGCTTGTCTTCACCAGGCAGATTGGCCCTACATGTCTTGCAGGGATAAAACCCAGGCATTATGCAGGTAGCAATGCAGTGTACAGTACGCTGCTGCTTAAAGTACAGTAATGGGAAGTTCAAGACCTGAATAAGACCGGCATGGTACAGGATCGAGAATGTAAGCCTTGGTCGGTAGAGGGTCAGAACCGGGATCGTACCGGGTCGTTTAAGTACTGTTTCGGTGACTTTAGATGGTCCCGGTGCGGTAACCTCGGCCCCGGTTCGGCACAGTATCAGGAATGGTGCAGGTCGGTGACCTCGGTACCAGTACGGCACGGGTCTACCAGTCCACAATTACCAAGGGTAGCACTGTACAAGGATGCCCACCTGTGCACGCTACTGGCTAAGCCACTCAGACAATGCCCACACAAGACTGAGGGAAGTCGACTTGTTAGAATGAACTAACAGCTTACCGGTTCGGTACCTGTTCGGTAACCTCAGTCCCGGTTCGGTACGGACGGTACTGGGTTGGTAACAGAGTGGGCCAGTGACCTCAGTACCGGTACGGTATGGGTCCATTCAGTTCGCAATTACCACAAGTAGCAATGTAAGGGATGCCCATCTGTGCAAGCTACTGGCAAAACCACTCAGTCAGGGATTCCTGAAGCAGCCTCTTGGTCCTGCGCAGCACTGCTGAGCCCAGCAGCTGCCCTCACTACATGTGTACCGCATAAAAGAAAATATTTCTTACATACAATAATAGTTATACAATTACTTATACAAACCGTCTTGTAATTTTGTCCGAAGTCAAAATGAGAATACAATTATACACTAACCACATTGACACTGACTGGTAGTGTAAATTCAGTTGTATACAGCTGTGTAGTTGCTATGATTTAGTTGTACCTTACCTTTATGCTGTTGAACATTTTTTAACTGAAGATGCATTATTTTTTTTCCGATTTTCCAAATTATGTTTACTGAGATAGCCTTTGGACCAATCAAACTAATTAATTTAATGACCTGATGGTACATGGCTAGTTTTAGCTATCAGAAAAAGCATTGTTTAGGAAGAGTGTGGAGGAATGGGAACCCATTTAAAATACTCAATTAACTTATTGTCGAAAAACACTGTAGTATGCTATTATATACTGTTTACTGCTGCATAAAACTAGTGTTTCTGGACATTGCTGCTATGTATTTTTTATATATACACGGAAAATGGATGAATCTGGATCACAATGCACATAGTTTTTCATTTAACATTTCAAAATTGTACCCAGTCATTATTTTGCACGTACGCTAGTTTTATGTCGATCATTCCCCAATGTTAAACTAGGCCCATTCACATTAGCGTTTAATAACCGAGTTAAGGGTTCAAAACCCATTTGAAAGTGCTTACCTCGAGTTGCATCCACAATAATCACGGTTCTAACCGAGTTTGACAACCGAGTTTGAAACCTACTCAGGACGTAATCTCGAACTCGGTTGTCGGCATACCTGATTAGACAAACTGGTTTAACTGTAATCTGGACGTGAACCGTGTTCGAGTCTGGTTACACGGTATCCTGCGATATCACCTAGTGCTTTGCTGTAGTACTTTACCATTCCCGGTTACATGAGACGCCGTAGTTTAGGGTTCTATACTGTATGTACATACGAACGAGAATAAAGAAAAGACCGAATTAAAATACAGGAAAATCTATTGTTGTCATAATATTCCATCGGTACAGTCAGGTATGCAAAAAACTTAAAATGTGTCCAAAACACTTTTTAAATTATCTTTGATCACATCATAGTATTAGCAAATTCAGGTCTTTATTTCGACTTTTAATTAAATTAAAAAACGCCTTATCTGCCCCAGATTTTCACTTTGTGCAAATGCCCAGCTAATTTATTTACTATGGCGATAGCATTTCACCCCCCTCCCCCATACGAATTATTCCCCTTTTGATTAGACGCTTTTGGTAGCTCCTCAGTTCTGCTCCCGTGTTCAATGAAAACAAACAACAACATTTACTGGGGGGGGGGGTCGGAAGAGAGGGAAGAACGTGTATACATTACAGGGGTTTCTGGGATACAGTCGCCCAGAGCATTTCTTTTTTTTTTCAACAGCTGGGTTAAACTACCCGGTTTCATTACGGCAATCTGGACGCTCACTGTTAGGCTAGGGTTCAGGTAAATCGGGTTTGAAGTCGGTTGTCGAATTTGTTGCTCTAATGGACAGGGCCTTATAGACGACGAAGAAGTACTTAGGATATTAACAGTAACGTTAAAGAATGTAGTATTTAAAATTAAACAAATACTAATGAAAACAAATACTGTATACCAGTGCAGTAACAATTGCGCTTGACCAGACATTTCCAATAACTGGTCAATACACTTTTATGTCAGCAGGTGGTGTGATGAGACAATGCAGCGCACCTTGTAATCTGACTATACTGTTTGAGGCCACTCCTTAATCTTGTGTCTCACTTCCTTTTCCATCTGCTTATAGGAAGGGGTCTGCCGGAGGTTACTTTTAAAGGAAAAACATGTAAGAAATGTAAAACGTCAAAAAGTGAGAAAGATATTTTAGCGTTAAGAGGTACTAGAGAGAAGTAAAGATCTTACAAAATCGACTCGATAAAACCGAGAGCTGATGGCAAGTGAAGCACAAAAGTAACAAAAAAACGGTAAGATATCAACGTAATTCTATAGATAATTACTGAACAACTTCAATTTAAATTTACTTTATTTGCAGATTATAGTAAACGATGGGTTTTTTTAACATTTTTTTTTTCATTTGTTTTCCAGAAAATAAAATAATACAAAAACAAATGGGTATAAACGAATAGTGGGAGCTATAAAACAAAGTAAAACAGTAACAGGAATACAAAATGAATTAATAAACAATAATAACATATTATATATATATGTGCATACATTACATATATATTAAAAGGGGGGGGGGGGGGGGGGGGCTAACTAAACACATTTCTGAGATAAGAACATCTGACCATGCCGTTACAGTTTTTACGCTGGCATGGTGTAACTGTAGCTGTACTTCTCTCCACAAGCACAAAATCTGCAAATGAAAACAACTAAGTGCGAGCTAAAGGTATCTCAGTCTCCATCCAGCCTCATAAAATTAACTTTTTAGCTGCTGTTAGTCCTGCCAACAACAGTCGTCGTTTCTGAAGGTTAAGTATAATAAGCTGTTTTAAAATTTGTAGCATGCATAAACTCTTTAAATTGCAAAACTTGCACGGCACTTTTGTTACGGTCAAGCAAAGAGATAACTGTGTTCTAATTATTGTACCTAACTGCACTGTGTGTATAAATTTAACCAAAGATACTTACTAATATAATTGTACATAATATGTTATTGAGTAGTGTTAAAAGGTCTAGTGTTGAATAACTTTGGTTCGTGGTAAAAGTTGAAGAACGCCCTAAGACAGTCGGATCAATACAAGCGGCTCTCCTCAAGCAAGCCGTTACGGTTATTTGCGCTGCGCTGATTTTGCCTTGCCTTGTCTGCATGTGCAGCTGCTGCAGTCACAGTAATTAAGTTGTACTTCGTGGGATTCTTTTTTAAGACATACTGAACAGAGCAGGAAGTACTGGTATGTGTGTGTGTGTGTGAGCAAATGTCTTTTTGATTTGAGTAAAGTATGCACAATGTGTATGTGGCATGTATGAAACAAAGTATGTTTTGGGTTTCAACCCCCAACTTCTTATTGAGCCAGCCATACAAACAGAGCTTAGTTTACAAAACTATAGAAATTGAAAACTAAAGACATAAAGAGCAGACTGCACTGAAGAGACAAGTTCAGGGATGGAAATATGACTCCCAAGGCATAGCAGTTTGATCCATTCCTGGTTTTACTATATTTAATAAAATACACCTGAGCTTGTTACCTATACACTGGGGCTAATCAAGCACATATTAAAACTTGAAATGGGTGAAACTGCTGTGCAGTAGGAGACTTATTTCCATCCCTGAAGTTCAGTATGTCGTTTTGCTTCTAAAACATGTATGGTTTACAGGTTTTAGAAGCAAAACGACATACTGAACTTCAGGGATGGAAATAAGTCTAGAGCAGTTTGCTGTATTGTGGTTGTACTGTATTTGCTTCTACCGAAGTCTACAGATTCTCTGGTCTGAGTTGACTAAAAGCAATGTTGTTTTGTTTGTAGGCAGCTGACAACATGCAAGTAACTGATGTCTCCAGACGTTCCCCTGTGTTTCTCCCACCCCCCAATGGGAACAGCCACAGGTCACCTGGTTATGTGCCGGGAAGAATTGCTCCAGTCCGATCGCCACCCCCGCCAAAGACCAAGCCTTCTCAGAAGCCTTCCTCGGATCCTCAGCAAGGCCACGCCAGTTATTCATTTGCAGTGGGAGAACAGAAACGAGAACAGGCAACCACTCAAAGAAGGAGAAGCAAAAACACATTAGTATGCTTTGCTGTTTCTCTTCTTGCTTTCTTCATAGTACTCATTCTTATGCTCAGCTTGACAACAAGAGAAGTTATTGATGGTAGGTATATATTCAGTGCAGAGTTTGCTATGTACATTTTGTTTACATTTAAGTTGAATTTATGAATCAAACGCTATTTTACTGACAACATTTAGTCATATGACCCTTTAGCGTGTTAAGTTTTAATTTTTAATTTTTATTTTTTAGGGGTAGCTTTGCTTTTTCACAGACTTGACAACATTTTCTTTCATACCTTATGTGGTCTAGTGGTTACAGCAAGTAAATCAGTCGTTCTCAACCTTAATCTGCTCCAATGCTTCATTTTGAAGAAGCAGCGTTGATCTGGGTGACAGAAGCAAAAACACAATGCTGGTGTCAATGCCCCGGAAGCAGTTTGTTACGGACGCTTCCATCCAAGCGTCTCTGGATTGAACCGTCGGCCCAAATGTTGATTAAAGCAAATGTTTCTTCATCCCTGCAGCAGTCTAGCTCATGGTGTGTCTCAAGCAACAAAAATATGGGTAAACAGAAATGTTCTTTGAGGAAGTGAAACCTTCACACATGCGTTGCTATTTGCTGTTTTGTCGGCTTACAAATGGCCGTCATGCATTTTGTCTCACTCGACCTGGGTCAAAGCGTGTCAACCCACATCCTGAGGTGAGTCACTGCCAACCCAGGTCAACCCGGGCACAACCCAGGTATGTGCTTTCACACTACACAGGATTGTGACCCGGACACGAGTGCCAGTGTGAAAGGGGCTTTAGTAGTTGATAACGGCAATTAAAGACGCAGGACTCTTTCTGAAAGAATCGGGTACTCACCCAAGCACTTGGTCCAAATCTGATTTAGGGGCATTGATGAAAACCTGAGTATTAGCTGTTCCACTATGGATGAGTTTGATTAACATTTCTTGGGCATTGCCCAGAAACTTGAACATCGTAGAAGTAGCTGGTATGAGCCGCTGGCTATGGAGAGCTCGTTGGGAGCTGTGCAGCTGTACTTTGACACGCCAGCTGGTGTTCTGACCCCCTGAACACAATACAAAAGAGTTCACTGAAAAATCACAGCTTTATTTTGCTCTCGCTCAGATACATACTGCCTTAACTTCTGGCAATCTGTATCCTAGCAACCAAGGAGCGCACAGTTGTGTTGCGGCTGCTAACATGATCAACTTAAACCGCATCTGCTCTCATCTCGCCTGCATGTAGTTGTAGCAGTAGGAGTGTAGTTCTAATCGCACTTGCTTATATATGGCCAGTACAATTATGTTAGACTGTGCTGGGGCCCTCCGACTCAACGTGAGCTGCCCTTGTTTTTATGTATTTTGTTATTCAGGTTACCGATTTTTTTTGCAACATATCACCGGTGAGAGAGGTTGAGAACCGCTGTCCTCTAAGTTAGCATCCCAGCTCAGCCCTGACTTGCGCTGTGACCCTCGTCAGGTCACTTGATCTTCTTGTGATTCAGTCCCCCAGCTGTATAAACGGGCAGATGCAGGGTTCCACTGTAAACAGGTTGAGTGCCAGTCTCAGGTTGTCATCCGTAAATAACCAAGGACTTTATTAAACTGAAGGTGTAATAACCATGTATTGTCTTAACTTTCTTTAGCAAAACTACATTGTTTTGCTACTGATATTTTTCTAAGGTTTATTTTTACCGTGACTCCAATGAAGCACATTTGTCATGCTAAACTTCCTGTGTTACAGGAAGGACCCCACCTGACCCAATATTAGCAGCAATTCACAAAGCCTTTACTCTACAGTGTCGTAACAACTAGAATAAACAACTTCATACAGTACGTAGAGACCTTGAATTCATGAGTTGTTTCTAGTAATACCAATATGTTTTACTTCTTCCAGATTAATGGATTTTGTGAAATTCCCCCCTAGTGCTAAAAAGAGCATAGAATGCAAGGCTAGGATAGGATGTGTAACACATGCAGCTGTAGCAGTATAAAAAAAAATGGCTTCACCAGAGCCAAAGTAAAAAAAAAAAAGTCTGGGAAAAATAAAACCAACAGCAATTACAATACAGGACTTCAGAGAACATTTTTGAGAGAAAACGAAAGCCTTGGTTGTTACATTTAAGTTGGTATAAATTGATTTAAAGCCTTAGAAATGACTGAAACCAAAAATGCCTTCACCTATCGTAACTGTTGACAGTAAAGTTACTTTTACTGCATTGACCCTTATATGTGAAAAATCTTACCTAAGGCAGTATTACAATGAAGCATTACGGCACGACGGGATCGGTTGACATGATATAACAGCACACTTAAGCCTTAATGCTACTATAAAATGTTTATAAAATGATTGGATTTATTTACTTTTTAAATGAACACAGCAAATTAAAATCAATCTTTCCAGTAACCGTAAATATCACTAGGTACAAGGAAATAGTTCCAGTGAAAAGTAAACATTTGTTTAAAAGTGTTTTATTTTAATAATTGAACATCAATTTATTCATAAATATAATAAATATTGATTAAAATGTGTAATTAAGTAAGTCATTTCTGTGTATCAATTATATTCACATATTTACTATTATATTAATAGACATACATATTTAAACTTAGTAAATTACATAAATAAAATCTGATAAAACTTAATTCTAGATCAGTGATTTTTGGAATATATGTTCACTTGAAAATTGCCAGATGTTGTGCAGTTTTATGCTCTGAATGAACTCTATTGACTGCTGTACTGCCAGAAGGGGAGCTGCAGGTGAAAACAGCGGTGTCTGTGTGAGAGTGCTCACTTTGTGCATTGCAGGAATTTTTGTTTTTTTTAATTTTTTAGTGTTACTGAGGGATAGTGTGTTTTGTCTTTTTAACTTGTCTTAGTTTTACAGCTAAAAACATGTTAGCATTGTTAAATTTTGTGTATTTCGCTAAATTCACTTTTCTGCTGTATGGTGGGCCATTCAAAAAGCGATTCATACCAGCTCACAGACGTATAAAATGCTGTATTGCGCTCCATCTTTATTCATCACTGCACCGACATAAAATTCCCTGAGGAGACTGTCAAGTCGTCCTTAGAAAGTACATTAAATGTAAGTCAGTAACTTTTTCTTAGACAGTTTTGTAGGATATTCACAGCCCATTTAGAAGCCATTATTGTGTTTTTAGTTTCATTTCAGTTGAGGTCGAGTTGATTCAGTTCTGTTTCCGTTATTTCACTATGCCGTTTTTCTTGTCCAATACAGGAAATTCATCTTTATACCATTCTTAAACAGATTTCCATTAAAAAGATTATAATTTGATTCTGGGTCTGACATTTATAATTTGATTCTGGGTCCGACGTAAGTGGCGAAGAAATTTGAATCTAAGGGAATGTGTCTGTTGAAAGTTGTGTGGGGTTAATGTATGGCTGATGGAACGCAGCTAACCAATCGGAGAGCAGGATTTTTCCATGCAGATTTATAATGAAAATTAGGCAAACTAAATAGTAACATTAACATTCCATAGCAAAAACACCAGTTATTGGCTCATTTATTTTAATTTTGTTTTCATTTGCCTTGAAGTTATAGGTCAGTGTAATACCAAGAGCTGGCTTCAGTTTGGGAAGAGGGGTTCCTGGCTTATTTGTTCCTCCAATTTTAAATAACTTATCATGGTTTCCTGCAGATGAGGAGCTCCATTGCCACTGGGGTTTGTGATTTAAAAAATATTTGAATGTTGATCATCTTAATAATTTCAGAAAACTGCCCAGACCACAACCCTGCTCTAAGCAGCTGGAATCCCGGACATGATCAACAGAAGACTGTAATTATTAGGAAAGGGGACTTGTTTCGTCTGGAATCTTCTGCCACTGTGAACTCTATAATCATTCAGAAAGGAGGTATGACTTGCATCAATTCAATATTTTTTGTTGGATAGCCTTTGAAATATGCTTTAAAATAATAACTATTTGTGTAAGTCAGTGGTTCTCAATTTGTGGTCCGCAGACCACTGGTGGTCTGCCGGCTCCCTTCAGGTGGTCTGTGGAAAGGTTACATAATTAAGTAAAGGAAGCGGAAGCATAGTTTGTAGATCCCATTGTGGAGTGTCTAAAATGTATTCCTTTCTAGGGAGTTTTCGTGTGTTGTGCTCGCGTGCACTCAACACAGGTGCTTGTAAAGTGAGGGATAACACACGACAGGGTGTGCATTGTGTTGCATTAACATACAGCTGTAGTTGGGTTGGAGACATGAAGCTTAAGCTTCGTGCCTTCACCCAACAAAGCCGTATGTTAATTATTATTATTATTATTATAATTTTTTTTTTTTTTTTTTTAGCAGACGCCCTTATCCAGGCAACTGTTACAAGATATCGCATTATTTTTACATACAATTACCCATTTATACAGTTGGGTTTTTACTGGAGCAATATAGGTAAAGTACCTTGCTCAAGGGTACAGCAGCAGTGTCCCCCACATGGAATTGAACCAACGACCCTCAAGTCAAGAATCCAGAGCCCTAACCACTACTCCGCACTGCTGCCCTATGCAACACAACGCACAACCCCTTGAGTGTTATCCCGCTTATTAAACGGATACAATAAAAAAAAAAAATTGTATTATATATACTTCCGCTTTGGAGAAAAGTAGTCGCTCAAACAAGGTTCTATTTGTTGTAAACATTAAACTGGAGGTTTTCAACATTTCCATTTGGAGAAGCCAACAATACAAAAATACATTATTGCCATTTTTAAATGCTTGGTCACTAACAGGCTATGATTGCGGTTTATGTCAGCACTTTACAGAGCGATTGATACCAGAACGGAGGCTAACATAACAAAATTGAGTACTCTTGACCAGCCGAATTATGCACTGAAGCATAGAATTATCCTAACGGACCGCTTACATTTTTAAGACGCTGTTTTAAAGTCGATTACCATTTCTTTATTTTTCATCAAATCAATAAAAACACCAGCTGCCCAATAATTTGTTTTCTTCGATTTTACTAAGTTGATGACTTCTGTTGTTGAGACCTCTGTGTCTCTTGGTTTTGCTGCTTGTAATTCTAGCCTCCAAAAAGATCAAATGTAACAAAAGGAATGTCACTTATTTTTAAAAAACTTTAAGAGATATTTCACAACAATGTGTTATTTATTGCAAGTTTAATATGTTGTATGTTGATCATTTTATTAATTGAACTGTGCTTCGTCAAAAATAAGTTCTGCTGTGCATTGTACTATTTAACTGCAGGGTAAAAAATCCTCAACAGCCAATCAGCGTGCAGCATCCAAACATTCCGTTTTATAAATTACAGATTTGTAGGAAACACCTCCTCGGAATTCGAGCTAGAATTACTTTGTTTATACCTGTTAAAATGATCATAATTCATATAATTATCCATTTTATTTATCTGTTTGTAACATGTACAGCCATGCTTAGTGATTTCTATTCATATTTACTCTAATAAAATAATAAATATTGTCTTTAAAAGAATCATCACTTTCTAATTGTGCGACAAACTTTACATACTATCAGTATTTTGTTATGTAGTTTGTTTATTTATTTATTTATTTATTTATTTATTTTTTTAGGTGTACTGGTCTTTGCTGACGATACGGAGGGCTTCAAAAATATCACCTTAAGAACTCGTTATATCCTGATAGAGGATGGTGGTGTGCTTCACATTGGAGCAGCAAAATGCCGCTACAGATCCAAAGCCACAATCACCTTGTTCGGTAGAAGGGATGAAGGTGAAGAAGTGCCGGGATTTGGAAGGAAGTTCATTGGTGTCAGAGCAGGGGGCTCCCTGGAGCTGCACGGAACTGAGAAGTTATCCTGGACGTTTCTTTCTAGAACTCTGCCGTCCTCTGGCTTGGCTGCCGGAGGATATTCCTTTGAAAGGAATTTTAGCCGTGGTATCAACCTCCGAGTCCTAGACCAGGACACGGCAGAGGTTTTAGTTGTGGACAGGTTTGATACTCATGAGTCTAAAAACGACAGTCGAAGGCTTCATGAGTTTTTGAAATCCCTGCACCCAGGTCGTATAGTTTCGTTAGCTGTTGGCGATTCAGCGGTGAAAAGTCTACTAGATGAAACCAAGAGAATCATTGCAGATCTTCTGGGAAGCACTTTTGTCTACAATTTAAAGTACAGGTAATACTTTTTTTTTTTTTTCCCTGGCGTTTCAATAGTTATTATTATACAGCAACCTAGATACATTGAAATACAAAGTCTGAGGTATTTTCTCAACCTCCTACAGTCAGCACTCGGATATCCGTTACCCAGATACACGTCAGTCACGTATTAAGAATAAAATCAGTCCCCATTTTATATAAAATCAATCCCCATATATATATGGTATGTAACAAATTAATGCACTTACACACGCAATTTCCGACTCTGTCACCAGTTTTCTGATACAAAGCCCATCTCTTCAATGTTACAATTTATGTGAATATCCGTCACAGCCCGCGTTTAAAAAAAAAAATAAAAATAAAAATCTCTAATGCCAAATCAGTCTGTCTTATATTGTGACGTTACACAGCGCTTCCTTCAGTTTCACCTGATGAAAATGCAGCCAAAACAAAGCGAATATGACAAGCTAGGGTAATGTAACAGTTAAGCATTAAACAGTTTTAGATACTGTGATGTGTTTTTTTTTTATTTTTGTCTGTGATCTTTTGGTGCCTTTGTCGATTTACATTTGCAAGTGAACTGTGACATTAGGGCAGTATCGAGCACTATATTCTGCAATTTAGAATACTGACTTTGGATGCTGTTTTAATTCTGGAAACTGTGTTGTGTTTTTTTTTAATTTATTTAATCTTTTGATTTTGCTAAATTGCATTGCCTTTCAAGTTTTACGCAGTTCTGTGTATGGATAACATTTAGATTTCATTTTGCTGTTGGGTCGTTAATTGGAAATTTTACATACCGCTACAATACGTAACGGATTTAAAAGTATGTACTGTATTACAGTTAACATGTCGTCTCTAGTTTTCGCAAATGGTATTTTCAGAATCATATCTTTCT
Organism: Acipenser ruthenus; assembly: GCF_902713425.1. NCBI lineage: Eukaryota > Metazoa > Chordata > Actinopteri > Acipenseriformes > Acipenseridae > Acipenser > Acipenser ruthenus. The sequence goes on from NC_081189.1 coordinate 45,196,898, forward strand.
GAATTAAAATACTACTTCTGTTAAAAATATAGTACTGTACCAACAAAACCAATACAGTACATCAAAATGGAAGCCTACTTATTTTAAAACACAGTCTTATTTTAAAACACAGTATTTTTGATATTTTCAGTTTTTCAGGGAACACAAAAAAGATACAAGGGTTGGAACAGGCCAAAATGAAATAATCAAAAATGCATCACACGCGTTTAACCGTCACTGAAGTCAAAATGTTATAGGGTCGGGTATATGAGAGTGCTGACTGTATATTGATTCTATTTAGAAATTTAGATTTGTTGTTAAAGGTAACTGATTGAGAACACGACCGGTAAGAACAGAAACTCTCACTTCCTTCGATGAAAAGAAAAGAAATCTCTAGAAAACAAACAGACCTGCAATTCACTTGTAAAAATGTATTTCTCATAGGAGCAGTCAGAATTTTTTTTATTTTTTTAAAGCTTTGGTTATTTTCTCATAAATCATTTAAAAACAAATAGTTCATTTTAGTTTGATATTCTATTACTTTTTCAATCTAACACTGTATACAATCATTTTTAAAACTAACTGTATATTTTTTATTTAAATTAATTGGCTATGTATCTGGAAGAAAACCCTTGATACAATTGTACAGTTTTGTGGTCAATGTCTATTTCTTAAAAAAAAAAAAAAATATATATATATATATATATATATATATATATATATATATATATATATATATATATATATATATATATATAGAAATTGATTGCTAGTATTAGTTTAGAAGGAGTATTGTCTATTCTGATAAGTTCAGTAGTTTATTTTCAATGTTAACGGCAAGTCTGAAAATGCTATTTACTCCCATTAAATACATCAAGGTCACAACTGCAGAACTCCAAATTAGCCAGGTTTTCCTTTCTAGTTATTGGTTTTATTTTAACGCAGGCCTATGTATGGAATATTAGCAGCTACAGCAAAGTAGAAGAAGAAAAAAAAATACCAGCCAAGAAAAATAATCCAATATCCCTGGAAGCGATCCTACCTGCCCTCTCACCCCCCTTGAGTGTAAACACACCAAAAACCGAGTCAGAACGGGGTGGTAGCGGTGAGCTGAGCCTAAGAATAATTGGCTATTCTAAATTGGGAGAAAAGGATAAACAATTGGCGACTACCAAATTTAATAATAATAAAATAAAAATAAAAGATTCATTTCTGTTACTTACAAGTCCAAATTCAAATGAGCCAATTTGAAGTCTGACAAGTCTTGATTCAGACTGGTCTATAGTTTAAGTATTTGACGTTTATACATAGACTTGGAACTGACATAATCATTGGGAATTAGACTGAAAACAAGGTACAGATTGAATAGAATCAGAAACACAAATTGAAATAGTGTGCATTTTTTTTCTTCTTATAACTACATTTGTACTTTGAAGAATTGAATGCAAAGCTTCTACCCCACTACCACATCTACCAGGACTGCAGTTCATAATTACAGTATGTCATCTGATGTAACAAATCACTTGTCCTCTTTTTCTATTTTACACTCTCATTTTAAAATATACACTCAGCTGCTATGGTTACTGGTAAAAATTGAATTACTCACAAGTGGAAAAAATAGAATTTAGGCCATTGAATATAGGACCTTTGTTTTGATAGCTAAGAAAGTTGTTGTATATTTATTTTGTTATGAATACAGTGAAAGAGCACAGGAATGCAATACAGTAATCTACTGTGGTGCTTCCTATTGCTGCAACAGTAGATTGCTTAATGTAAAGTGAGCTAATGCTGGGTTGCTCAGGGAATGATTAACTAAGCCAATGTTCTCATTACTCTGCATATGTATTGAAAATAAGCCATTGCTTATCAGTGTGGAAACGCCTAGATGCTTGAATTGTGAGTAAAGCTAAAATGTCTGAATTCCAGATAGGCCAGATCCACTTTTTTTTTTATCTGAATATTGTTTTATTCACCTTCTCCTGTTATGTACTAACTTCCATTGACCACCATTCACCTGTTCTTAGCATAAATTAGTGATTTATTGTTAAGAAAAGTCATAGTATAGTATCTAGAACTTCACACTTTTCTTTCTATGCTGCTCATAGGAACGTGGTTAAGTGTGGTCCCTATGTTCTGCGCAGGAAGGAAACTTTCACAAGACTTAACTAAAATGCAATGAGTTAAACAAGGCTAAATATGTATCTTTAACACCCGTTGCCATTTAACCACATGTATCTAAAAGTGTGATATAAAGAGTTTTATGAGTAATAAAGCAGTTCTTAATCTGACAGTTTAAAAAAATGTCTGCTCTCTACAAACGACCTACTGCAATATACTGCAGTCATTACATATAGTACCCATCATGACCTGCGTGGATGCAGACTTGTGCTTTTCGATGGCGGTTTTATCACTTCCAGGAACACCTTTGAGTCTTGATTGTCAATTCAGCAACTGTGTTAAGGGGCCGGCCAGTTGCGCAAACATCCACTATTAGACCCCTTGTCAATATCCTTCTGCTTTTCTTGTTGCTGAATAGTTGCACACAAAGTTTAAGAGACAGCTTATCAAATCTTGCTATACATTATACATGTTTCTCTATTGTGAATCATCATGACTTGCAGTACCAAAAGAATACTAAACAGGCCGTTAGGAAATAATAATGTTTTTCAGCCAACTACAACACCAGCTTGACTGACAAATTGAAAGTTGGAACTTCTTAAGTCAATAACAATGGGGAAATAGTTTTCTTTTTAAAATCATAACATGTGTTTTACAAGCCTAAACATTTTTGGGTCGCTGGCAACTGCAGGTCAACACTGAACAAATAGGTTTAAAAAGCAGTTTGAAGCTAGTTTTTCTGTAGTAATTGTTGGCTGATGACTGATGGGAGGAAGTCTGTTCAAGGACTTGTAAAGAAGGACGGGGTTTGGAGAAGCCCTTTCATCTTTAGTCTCATAACAAACAAACATGTTGCCTACTTCTGAGCATGGTGAACAGGAAGGCTACAGTGGAGCAAGCAAAAAAAGAGATTAAAAGGGAGGGACTTGACCTGTGAGTTTGATCAAAAGCAGTTAGTCAAAACACTGGAGGAAACAATGAAAGCTTTTGGAATAAACAAAAAGTTAAGTGGCTAAAGAACTGTCTCATTAAGGTAGATTTATCATCAGCCTTCTCTTTCTCTCTATATTGTATTCATATGTCTAATTTCTTTAGCCTGCTATATTCATGAATGACTTGAATGAATGTATAATAATTTCGAATTGCATGTGGGCTGACGGTTTATCTCAAATAATTCATACTGGTCTCCCTTGCTGTAAAAGCTCCCTCATATATCTTGTTCCCTTTTTACTGTCTGCAAGTTAATGAACGTTGGAACTGTTAGCAAGTGAGAGGTGTGGAGATCAGTTACTGTAGTTGAAACATGCAGATTCACAGCTATAGAGGTAATGCCCCTTATACAAGTTTTTGCATAGTATTTTTAGTTTTACTATGGTGTTCCTATGGTTATACAATGCTTTAACCATAGTTTACTCTGGTTTGACATGTTTATCATCCTTACAATGCTTACCTATACTTTACCATGCTTTCACTATGCTTTATTGCACTTTGCAATGCATTTATTATGATAAACTTTTATAAAGGTTGGTTCCAAATAGGGCACGAGGACAACTAGTCGATCAATAAATGATGATTAATTGATTAAGCAATTAATTGTTGCATCTCATGTTAATAGAGAATGTTCCATAACAATTGACCTGTATAGACGAGTAATGGGCACAGGCACAACAGGATGACAAACTTGTGCCTGTACTTCCTTTTCCCATTTGATTCTACAAGTTCAAAGTTGCACTTGGCTTGGCTTTCTTGGTTGGATGTTTTAAGCAACCTCTGTATGTTTCTAAAAGCATTATAAAATGATGTTACATTTAATAATGTTACTTACTGCTATTTCCTCCTGTGATGATACTGTTTCGTTTTAAAATACAAACATAGTTGGAAGGATATTTTAGTTTTGGGAAAAATAGTTGATTCACCATGTTCATGTTTGCCAGAAGTATTATCATCTCAAGTCTTGAACATGATTCCTGGTTTTGGTTTTGGTGATATTTTTAAGAAAGCATGCTAGGGATGTATAGATAAAAATCAGAACACCCATTAACAGGTATGATTTAATAGATTATAACCAGATATTTGTGATGATTGATAGATAAAGTGTCTAAAAAATGTGTGTGATGCTGCTTCTCCTTTGACTGGTCTTGAATGGAGATTGTGGATACCTAATCCATTTATACTGTCCTCCCTGCAGACAGGCATGGGCCCTGGTTGGTGTTATTGGCGGTGGCAACGCCTCCTGTAGTGAGGATGTTCGAGAGCATGAGAACCACGACACCGGAGGACAGGCTGTTGCTCGCAGGGAATTCATCACTGTCGATGGAGTGAGATTCTCTGTGAGCGCTTATAGCGAGTGGAGAGAAGGTTGGAAACTAATTCAAATTCTTCATTATGTACAGGGTTTATTTATTCCCTTTTCCAGTCTTTGCTGCTCCACAGGGACAATTGCTGAGAAAAGTGAGGGTGGGTCAGTTATTGGATTAAAGTGTGTGCCTCTGCTTTAATCAACAGACTATCTGTGTCTGCATGCCTGAGAATAACTTTCATTCCAGTTGAGTCGAGATTAAGAATGTCTCCTGCTGGCGGTGAACTGTGTATTTTAATCAACTAAACAACCCTAAAGTTGTGCTTTATCATGGGCCTCTTTGCACCGTGTATTTATTGTACTGATGTTAATAAGAGGTGTCGGTGGAATTAAGTTAAAGATGGTATACATATTACATGTTCAGTTAATAACTGTAAAAGATGCAAACCATGCATTGAAAAGGGCCAGAGTGTGGCCTCAGACTCATTCAGTTTGTTTATCAGTAATGATCTCCCCTCCTCCCACAGGTTTCCCGATCTCAGGTTTCCAGGTGGAGGTTGTGGATGGGGTGATGTTGCACATGAAAGATGATGTTCAGAGCTGGAATCCTGGTGACCGGGTTATCATTGCCAGCACAGACTTCTCAATGTACCAAGCCGAAGAGTTCTCTCTTCTGCCTTGTCCAGAGTGCAACAAGTACCAGGTCAAAATACAAGGTACACAGACAGCATACATAGTTATAATTCTGTAGTTGCTCACAGAATAGCGGTCCTTTAGATATGCATCCATACTGTACTAAATCAATGTGCTTTACAAACTCACAAACTAACTGCTGGTTTCACAGACCCCGAATAGCACTAATCTTGGACTACCTTATCTGTTTCCATACTTTTCAAGCCCACTTATCTTGCAGCAATAATACATGTTTGATACTGTCCTCATTCACTTCCTGTGTTACAGGTAATATGATCCTAATTGACCTATAGCCAGTGACACAGGAAGTGAACTTTTACATTGGCATCAAAACAAGTGCATGGAAACAATGTTTGGTCATTATCTCAAAAACACCAAAAAATTCATAGATAAAAAACATTCTCCCACGTAAAAAAAACTTCATGCTAAGACTAACGACAGCAGGAAGGAAGCTGGATCTTACTCAATTAGCTCCATTTACATCACAACTTTGTTGAATAGGAAATGGTCAAGAACATACGATGTGTGCAGTTTTTATTTTATTTTTTACATTAGGTTGTCAAAACAAAAGGCCAAGCTAATTTGATGGGCCGCCAAGTTTATCTTTTTATTCACGCTTCCTAGTCTAAACACAGCAGCTTTTATCTGTTGTCACTCGCCAACACTTCATACAGAAACTTTATCAGGCCATCCACAGCCCATTCTCCTCAACAAAAAATCACTGACATTTGCAAGAACAAGGCTTTACCTAGGATAAGAGCACAGAGGCCGAGTTATCTAATGATGTACATCTGGGTGGTGTCGTATTTCAGACGCACAGCATTAAATAGGACTGGGAGATGGATTCATCCTCTAGATTCTGAAATTATTTTAAGAGTTCTGGAGCACACTGTTGGCAATGCTTACTAGTAGATGTAACCATTAACTAGTCTATAACCTCCAGGACCTTAGAATGCAAAAAAATTTGTATGCAGAAAAACATAGTGCAGCTACCAGTGCTGTTATACAGTGAGGTATTACTTTTATTGTTAGTCAGGGCAAGCATAGTTGTCAAAACATCGGTGGTAATTTTGTGTGCAGAATACTGGGGTTTTGAAGTCTTGTCAGTGTTTTTTCTGAACAAGCTTGTCAGTAATTTGGTTGAATTGCAGTGTCAGGTCTAATGCAATTGAAGGATATAAGTCCAGGTGCAGTATGTCCCCCCTGTGGTTCCTCTGACGCACACACACACACACACGTACAGTTTAAATAAGATATCAGAGTTCAGTGTCTGATAAGTAACCAACTGTTTTGATTTGTATTAATCAGGGAAGCCACAGTTCACTCATGTAGGTGAGATCATTGACGCGATTGATATGAGAGCGGAAGTTGGCGTTCTGACAAGGAACATTCTCATCCATGGGGAGATGGAAAATTCGTGCTATGGAAACAACTGGTGCCAGTTCTTCAGTTACGATACATTTGGGGGTCACATTAAGGTTTGTGTGTTTTTTTTACAATTTGTAATTTTTGACACGTTTTGGTTTTCCAGTGAAACAACTGATAATGACTGACCTTATGACTGCTGTACGTGTATAACCAGTTTTTATTTGTAATTGTAAAGTATTTTTGCTGAATCTGTTTTCGAGTGAAGATGGGTTACTCAACCAATGAGTCATTGAGGATATTTGCATCAAATTGGGCTTTCTTTTTCATGGAATTTTGTTATTTAACTTAAAGATCAAATATACCTCTAATGCGTTGACATTTAGGTCCTTCACTAATGCAGCCAATAATAAACATACCCCACTTAGATGGTAGTGTCAGTTGTTAGTTAACATTTTAATAAGGATCTGTTTTACATTGCTATGGTCTCAGGGACTAGTATTGCTTTACTACCACTGATATATTTTTGAAGCTTACTGCTGTATATAGAAATTCATTTTTGCAGTGCTGTCAGGAAATAGTCAAGCCGCACTGGGAAGATTTCTTATTAACAAAACCATGCTAAAATGATTCCTTTATCATTATATTTCAATAGCTCTTACAAAAGTATTTTCACAAAGGAGATGCACAGCAGGACATCTTTTATAATTGAATAAGCCACAGTGCATTGGTTCTTCCATTACAAGTGACTCATAAATGTCTTTGAAAGCTGGAATCCATTTAACTTTTATTGTGTGCTGTTATTTAAGTAATAATGAATTGTCTTTGCTTGTCACTATTATTATTATTATTATTATTATTTATTTCTTAGCAGACGCCCTTATCCAGGGCGACTTACAATTGTTACAAGATATCACATTATTTTTACATACAATTACATTATTTTTTTACACATTATTTTTACATGCAATTGCCCATTTATACAGTTGGGTTTTTACTGGAGCAATCTAGGTATGTTCTCAATCTCATGCTGAGATTGAGAACATGGACCTTGGTCATAAAAGTGTATGGACTTTTTTTTTTTTTTTTTTTTTTTTTTAAGGGAATTTTATAACAATTATCTTGGGTTAAATTGCTCTTTAAAAAATGAAAATAAACTCCTAGCCTTTGCTATAACAGTTGGAAAGGCTTGGTGAAGTTCAAGCTTGATAGAATCCATCCAAAACGTCCCTGAGGGGCTCACCTGGTAAAGACACACCTGCATGGTCATACAGTCAATTTGCTGATTTTTGAAACATTTGAAAAGTGAGCAAAAAAAGGAATCCTTAACATACCTTAAAGCTTTATGAATAGGACCTAATGATTGAGTATATTAATGTTACACTTATAAAATACTTTTTGTAGTTGCCATTCGTTTTTAAAGTGATTAACCCCAGATGTCAGGGAGAAATCGGTTTTCTAGCTTCATTTAAAAGAATGGCAGATGCTGGTGTAACTATAATATTACCCTTGATTTACATACTGTTTGGTGTCTCATGCCAGGCATAGCAAACTCTGTGAAATGCTTTAAACATTAACACATGCCTGCATAAACTCATTAACTGGAAAAATTCTGTATAGTGTTCAAGAAAATAACAGGAAGTGGCCATTGCCATACATAATGGTTCAAAAATACATACCAGATTTGAGATGGACAATTTTAGGGTCTGAGCTATTTTCGCCTATTTTATAATGTTAGATTTGTGGCTATACCTATTTAACTATAAAGGTTACAGGTACATGTCATACATGAAATGAATGTGCACACACTAGGGTTCCATAAAAAAAAGTGAAATAGTCTGAGACTCACCCTGTTTAATACAGATAACAAAAAACACAGAAAGAGAGAGGTGCTTTTTAGAAAAAAAAAACATCATTTACTGTTTGTAAAATGTATTTTAGCATGGCCAGCTAAAATCTGACAGTGTACAATAAAACTTCAACATGTAGGGAGCATGTGGATTTTTTTTTTTTTTTTTAACAAATTGGATAATAAAGCCATTATACAAAAGGGACCAAAAGCAACCAAAACAAAACCAAAAAAAAACTTAATTGAAAAATGTGCAAAAGAAAAAAGAAAACACATTCAAATTTTTCCTCCCAGGGACCATGATCATGTGACGCAAGATTAAGCTATTCACTTTGGCTTGAATGGCCACTAAGGTGGCGACCATGGCAACCTAAATCTAACAGCTCTTGTCTCGTGCATCTGATTCACTAACACGAAAAGCAAATCTGTATGTATCGGAAAGTAGGTTCTTGTGCCTTTGATGTCGCCATTTCTCTTATTTTGTAAAGATTTGGGGTGAAAATGTTTGTTTACTGCGAGGTCTGCAATAACATTGCAAAACACTTGCATTCACGGCTGTCTACTGACATAGTCCAGTACCGGAAATACATGAGTAGGACCTCTGATTCTCCTCTTTCCAATGGTGTATCTCCATCAGGGCTCTCTCACAGTGTCTTTGTAAAAAGATTTAAATGGCCAGGTCGCTGGCAGGTTTTTTAACATTCGGTGGACCCTATAGTTAAATTTTACAACAGTTTCAGAGATCTTGCTGGTATTTAGAAATAGTGAAAGAACCTATAAATTCAATGATAAACATTCCGAGACATCCAGAAAGCCATTTTTACTACAACAAAAACAGTGTCACAATTAAACAAGGATTGAACTTATAATATGGCTGCGTCAAGGACAGCAGAAAAAAGCTTCTAGTTTTTACTGGTTTAGAAACCAATTATGCAATTTTATGTATCCATTGTATACCATTAGGGTATTATAGTATATAAATGAATAAGGTTTGTGGTATATCATATTGATTTAGCCTGAATTGAAATCCATAACCTTATCTTTGTTTTCTATTAGGTAGATTTGTTTTGATCACAAGTAATCAAATGAATTAAAGTATGGCACTGGAGGGGCAGTTTTGAATGTGTTGATAGCTGTACACGTCTGTAATGTGTGGCTTCCTACTTGTGCATTTTAAAATACGTTTTACTAAACCTCTTAACTAAACAAATTAATGGAGGCTCCAGGAAGGACTAAGATACCGGTACCCAAACCAATGTCATGCTGTCTTTAAAAAGATTCTATAGAGTTAAAATTATAAGAAAAACTAATTAACACCACCATTGACTGACTGTTTTGTGTCTTACAGATTTTGGGGAACTTCACATCAGTACACCTGTCCCATATTGAGTTGAAGAACATGGGTCAGCAGGTGAAGGGGAGTTACCCTGTTCACTTTCACCTCTGTGGAGACGTGGATGAGAGGGGCGGTTACAGGACCCCAACATACCTGGAGGGACTGGCAATCCATCACTCGTTCTCCCGCTGTGTCGCTGTCCACGCGACTAATGGCCTTCTGGTGAGCCATTGTGTTCATCTAAAGAAAGCTAATATGAGGGGGAATGGCCAATGGTCCAGTTATTATTTAACTTTGGGTACATTTTAGAGAAAGTCCACACAGGAAGTTGTCCCACTGTCCTTGTCTCAAGACAGACCTTAACCGTTAGAAAAACATTACATGGTGTAACCTTAAATAACATCTATGGCCCAACTGATGTTTAAGATATTTTTTATGGTATTTAAAGGTGTTATCCAGACAGTTGTAAAATCCCAATCACATGTGTAGTTGCTGGGATTCTCTACCACTTCAATAACATAGAGGCAGATTCAGCTCCTTAGTAACACATTTTATTAGTCATACCTTTTAGGACAGATGTTGACTTTCCATGCAAATGAATAGGCCTAATGTTATCCAGCTTTCCTTCGAATGTTAAATTATTTCTTTCTAAGCCATACTTTGTTTGGTTGTTGTTTTGAACCTGTCTTTAAATGCCATCAAAAAACTTCATTAACCCTTTCTTGAGGTTTAACTTGAAGGTATTCATTTAAAATGTAGGTATTGCACTAGTAATGCCACAATTGAAGAAAAGTGCAGCTGCAGTGTAAAACAAATACTGTATGGCCTTAGTAAGTAAATATGGCACATAACTGGTGTCTGGGCATGCAATAATACAAATCTAGATGTAGGTGGTTACCCTGCCACTGCTGGTCACTAAATGGCTTCATTGTGCTGTCACAGATAAAGGACTCTGTTGGCTATGACACACTGGGACATTGTTTTTTCCTGGAGGATGGGACTGAACAAAGGAACACTCTGTACCACAACCTTGGACTTGTCACCAAACCTGGCACACTCTTGCCCACGGACAGGAATGACACTATGTGCACTTCCATCAGGAACAAAGTTTACGGAAACTACATCCCAGTACCGGCAACTGACTGCAAGTAAGAGTGAAAAACAGTTTACACACTGGGGGGCAGGGTGGGGTCATGCAGCATTACCTGTTAAACATTGATTTGCTTCTTTTTTACTGTATGTTCCATGTGTCCAAAATGGCACTAGTAATCAAAATGCCATGCTTTTTACCAAGCATGAATGAATAATGTATTGTAGTAGAAACATACAGTACAATTCTGAGGAAAATAATCCAACCCTGCATATTTCCTACAATTTGGATACATGGAGGGGCTCGTATGTACGCTAACATTTTTAGAAGCCAGTTTATCTAGTCTCATTTTATATCTAAAACGGTACTTGTAGCCTACTCATCAGAAATGTTATTTTTGGTTATAAACGCAAAGTTTTGTGATTTTAAAACTGTACTGTGGGCCATCTCATTGAAAAGTCTGCTCAGTGCAGTGCAACAAAGGGTTGAATTTCTTCTGTTAAAATAAAGCATTGTGTGTGGTTTACACAGGAGGGTAAGGGTATTGCTCTGTGTTTGTTTCACACTCACTCTCTGCTATTTGTTTCAGAGCAGTCTCTACGTTCTGGATTTCCCATCCCAACAATAACTTAATCAGCAATGCTGCTGCAGGCTCACAGGTGAAAAATACTGAAATTCTTTCCCTTACAATTTTGTAATCCTAGATTATATAGAATTAAGTTACTTGTTCATGCTTTTCAAATATTTAGAGAGTACAGTAGACTTCTTGTTTCTGTGACTGTCTTTTGGGTTTCAATAGGATTTTTAAACAGTGATCATGTTGTGCCCTTGTTTACCAAGTGTGCAGGTCTGTGAGCGGTTTGTTTTGCACAATAATGATACAAACATTACTGTGTTGATAAGACCTAATTTTGGCGTAGTGGCCATGCACAATGGCGTAGTGGTTAGTGCTGCTGCTTCACAGCACCAGGGTCCTAGGTTCAAATCCGGCCTAGGGTACTGTCTGTGTGGAGTTTGCATGTTCTCTCCGTGTTCACGTGGGTTTTCCCACGCGAACCCGGGTACTCCGGTTTCCTCCCACAGTCCAAAGACATGCTGTCTAGGTTGATTGGTCACTCTAAATTGCCTTCTGTGTGAATGAGTGAGTGTGTGTGTGTGGTGCACTGCGATGGACTGGCCAGGGGTGTAGTCTCGCCTTGCGCCCTGTGTATGCCGGGTTAGGCTCCGGCTCACCGCGACCCTGTAAAGGAGTAAGCGGTTAATGATAATGGATGGATGGATGCTGGTGTAGCTTGTGGTTTATTTTAATCGCAGAATTCAGGCACCCAGCTGATTTCTTTTTTAAAATTAGTTAATTATAATTTACATTACAATTGTAAAGTATTTAAGTGTTACTTTAGAGCATGCTGTGGTTTATATAAGCTAATGTGATCATACATGGAGATTTAATAAAATAAATGCTTACAATGATATCTGTTTAAACCACCAGGATACTGGAATATGGTACCTTTTTCACAGCATGTCTACAGGGGACACTCATGGACTGTCCCCCGAGACAAAGGCAGAACTCACTCCTCTAGGGATATTCTACAACAACAGAGTGCATTCCAACTTCAAGGTAAACCCGTTCTCGCAATTATAATGAACTCTGCAGTTGTCTGAAGTGACATGTTTTTTGTTTTGTTTTTTAATTAGTTAATAAATTGTTTCTTTATAGTAGCATCTCTTGTAATCCAGCTCTACTGCACAAAAGTGTTTAATGATGCTTGGTCAAATGCAGGGATAAAAATTGAAAATATTATAAAACTTATTATTTGCTCTGCTGACTGACAGAGAGATGGTTATGGTTTTGCATTCAACAAAGAGGAATGGCTGATCCACTTAAAATCAACACTTTTCAGCTGTCTACACTGAGGCTGCTTGATACCTCCTATTATACATGAAAATACCAGCCATCTGGATTGTATTTTTGGCAAAGGTGCAGTGTGTTGTAGATTCTACCCAAATATTATTTCTTACCTCGTATGATGAACTCCACACACAATGCAAACTCCCGGTCTTCATGTTGCTTTGGTCAAGAGAAACAAACCAATCTCTTACCCAGAGATTGTTGTAATATAATCATTTTGGTATTAGGGATGTGCTTTTGGTAAATTTTTATGAACATTTAAACTTTGCAGTATCAGTGTTTTAAACCATATCTACACACACACACACACACACACACACACACTTTATATTGCATTCTGATACTGATAGTCCTGGTTAGTATTTTCTAATCAAATAAACCCTAAATAAGCAAATAATGTTTTAACATCGCAAAGACTTATCTAAAAGGAAGGGGGGAGAAAACAAAAAAACAGTAGGGAGACCACATCAAAACAAGGGCAACAACTCAGGTAAGACCACTATTAAATGTATTTATCTTAATGCTAGATATCACAGAAACAAAATGTTAGAACTTGAAGCTACAGCACTAACAAGCAACTACGATGTGATAGGTGTTACAGAAACTTGGTTGTCTGAGAGTGATGGAGATGACTATAATATTAGTGGGTACACACTGTATAGGAAAGACAGGCAGGACAGAAGAAGCGTAGGGGTAGCGCTATACATAAGAAATAGTCTTGAAGCCCAGGTGTTAAATCAGGACAAAGAAAACAATGCAGAATCAATATGGGTCAGAATAATGGACAAAAATTCAAAGGGCATAATAATAGGAGCATGCTATAGACTGCCAAATTCAGACGCCAAGCAAAATAATCTGTTATACAATGACATTCGAAATGCATGTAGAAAAGGAGAAGCCATACTAATGGGGGATTTCAACTTCACCCGTATAAAATGGGAGAACCCGGAGGGGAGCATGACGAACGAAATTGAAATGGTGGAAATGACAAATGACTGCTTCCTAACGCAATTTGTCAAGGCACCGACTAGAGGGGAGGCATGCCTTGATTTAGTCTTTACAAATAATGAAGACAGAATAACTAAAACAGAGGTCAGAGAGCCATTGGCAAACCCAGACCACAACAAGGTCTCATTTGAAGTATTTTTTTAAAACCCCAAAAGTAATGACTAAAGCTAAGGTTTACAATTTTAGAAAAGCAAACTATGAAGGTATGAAACAGAGACTAACAGAAGTAGATTGGAGTAAAATAGAGGAAACATCCACAGAAAAAGGATGGCTGTTTTTTTAAAAATGTAGTACTACCCAAAAGTAGACAAATCTAAATCTAAAACAAAATGGCCAAAATGATTTATTAGATCAATTAAAAAAAAAATATTCAGCGAAAAAAGGCACTTTACAGAGCGTTTTAAAAGGGATCAAACACAAAGTACACAGAAAGAGTACTTGGAACTGGAAACACAAGTCAAAAAGGAAGTTAGAAAGGCCAAGAGAGAGATATAAATCAATATGGCTAAGGGGGCTAAAACCAATTCCAAAATGTTTTTCCAATATTATAACAGCAAGAGAACATTCAAGGAGGAGGTTAAATGTCTAAGAGACAAATGGCAAAATCATAGATGAAGAAAAAAAAATGGCAAATATATTAAATGATTACTTTTCACAGGTTTTTACAAAGGAGGACACGGACAACATGACCCACATGTCGACCTGTTCCTATCCAATTTTAAATAACTTTAGCATAACAGAAGTGTTAAAGGGACTAGGAGCTCTTAAAATAAACAAATCCCCTGGGCCAGATGAGATACTCCCAATAGTACTCAAAGAAATGAAAGAAGTTATTTACAAACCGCTAACCAAGATCATGCAACAGTCTCTTGACACAGGGGTTGTACCGACAGACTGGAAAATAGCAAACGTAATACCGATCCACAAAAAGGGAGACAAAACCGAACCAGGTAACTACAGACCAATAAGCCTGACTTTTATTATATTTAAACTTATGGAAACACTAATAAGATCCAAAATGGAAAATTACCTATATGGTAACAATATCATGGGAGACAGTCAGCATGGTTTTAGGAAAGGGAGATTGTGTCTAACTAACCTACTTGACTTTTTTGAGGATGCAACATTGATAATTGCAAAGCATATGACATGGTTTATTTAGATTTCCAGAAAGCTTTTGACAAAGTCCCGCATAAAAGATTAATTCTCAAACTGAACGCAGTAGGGATTCAAAGAAATGCATGCACATGGATTAGGGAGTGGTTAACATGTAGAAAGCAGAAAGTACTGATTAGAGGAGAAACCTCAAAATAGAGCGAGGTAACCAGTGGTGTACCACAGGGATCAGTATTAGGTCCTCTGCTATTCCTAATCTACATTAATGATTTAGATTCTGGTATAGTAAGCAAAAATAGGAGTGGCAAACACGTTGCAGCAGCAAAGGTCATTCAAAATGATCTAGACAGCATTCAGAACTGGGCAGACACATGGCAAATGACATTTAATAGAGAAAAGTGTAAAGTATTGCATGCAGGCAATAAAAATGTGCATTATAAATATCATATGGGAGATACTGAAATTGAAGAAGGGAACTATGAAAAAGACCTAGGAGTATATGTTGACTCAGAAATGTCTTCATCTAGACAATGTGGGGAAGGTATAAAAAAGGCCAACAAAATGCTTGGATATATTGTGAGAAGTGTTGAATTTAAATCAAGGGAAGTAATGTTAAAACTTTACAATGCATTAGTAAGACCTCACCTAGAATATTGTGCTCAGTTCTGGTCACCTCGTTACAAAAAGGATATTGCTGCTCTAGAAAGAGTGCAAAGAACAGCAACCAGAATTATCCCGGGTTTAAAAGGCATGTTGTCTGCAGACAGGCTAAAAGAACTGAATCTATTCAGTCTTGAACAAAGAAGACTACGCGGTGATCTGATTCAAGCATTCAGAATCCTAAAAGGTATAGACAATGTCGACCCAGGGTACTTCTTTGACCTGAAAAAAGAAACAAGGACCAGGGGTCACAAATGGAGATTAGATAAAGGGGCATTCAGAACAGAAAATAGGAGGCACTTTTTTACACAGAGAATTGTGAGTGTCTGGAACCAACTCCCCAGTAATGTTGTTGAAGCTGACACCCTGGGATCCTTCAAGAAGCTGCTTGATGAGATTCTGGGATCAATAAGCTACTAACAACCAAACGAGCAAGATGGGCTGACTGGCCTCCTCTCGTTTGTAAACTTTCTTATGTTCTTATGTTAAAAGTAAAAAAAAAAACAAAAAAAACCTACACATCAAAGTATATATTAAAATGTTTATATTTATGGTTGTAATTAAAGTTGCTAGTGAAGATATATTTATACTATATACATATTGAACACATTTTCGGATAGTATAATGTTTTTAGAATAGTGTTTCAAGGGTCATTTAACAGCAATAAAACAGGAACCGATTACGTTTTTTTGTAGTGGTGTTTTTTTTTTTTTGGTTTTTTTTTTTTTTGTTATAAGTAACTTTGCCCCAAATTATATGTTTTAAAAAAAATACTTGGAAATACTTCTGTAAAAGGTCATTACCAGGGATAAAGTAGCACAATATTTTGGAATTTTAAAGAGCACTGTGTCTGATATTAAAAAGTCTGCCTCAGAGATTTAAAAGTTTGCGGTCTTTGATAGTAGGGGTGGGACTTTTGAGATCTGTTGTTGCTTGAGATGAGTACTTGAGCATTACAATTTCCGAGTACTCGAATCAAACACCACTCTCCTCTACATACTGTACTAGTGTACATAAACCTCCCAAACATTGCCACAAGTATTTTAAATGCCAAACTAACACACAATCAAGTAATATATTAAGTAATTAATATAATATTTGCCTTCTTGTGCAGTTAATTGTATATGGTCAAGTATTACTAAATAACGTAAAGTATTCAAATTCACGTATCCACACAACTTTACATTAAATTGTAAAAAGAGATGCCTGGTCTACCTGTTTGAAGTGTGTCTCAGTGGTCCTTTAGTACAGTAGTTCCAACATACAAATAAAAACTGAACTAAACATAAACATCAGTTCGGTCCAAAAGCTTACAGAACAATTTCAAGTGAAAAAAGCCTTCCACCTATGGGAGGATTGGGGAATGGGGTCCAAGAGTCTGTGGTAATTGCAACTTTTTCTCCCTTTGAAAGTTTTGTATGAACAGCTGCAGCACAATTTTCTTTAAGTTTTTTCAGCCTCGCAGTTGTTTTATGGGTCGGCACAGTATTGGGATAATCTTACATCGATTTCAAAACTGCTGCATTCACGATTCACATGCACTGTCCTCGGGGGATAACGTGATCGCGCCCAATGTTCTGCCAAATCTATAGCAAATGTTGTTATGGATGTTTGCTTTTTACTGCCATCAGTAACTCCATCCACAACAATTCTGAATGTTTTCATTTCAAATTGTGAAGCATTGAACTTGTGTTTTTGTGGTACAGCAGTTTTGTTTGGCATAATTATTTACATACCACAGTTTTCTCGTCCATTCCTCAAAATACTTCCAAATGTGGCTTCCTTTGTTTAGAGATGCCATTTTAAATAGAACAAACTCTGAAAAAACACTTGGCTGCTTTTGTTTAGAGATGCCATTTTAAATATATAACAAACTCAGAAAAAAATGCTGATCATTAACGTTATTTAACCCCGCCATGGAATTGATACCGTACCACGCTTACTACAGGCATGAACACACACAGTGCACCAGTGAAGCGCCAGATCGACCGAGAATAAAACCCGCCCCAGTGTCAATCTTTCTGTTGCACCAATTAGAAAAGCTACTTGGAGGCAATTGCCAAACCCCTTCCTTTTTATAATATCCGCCCTTACTGTGGCTCTAGAGCATTCTGATACGCGACGGACTACTGATGATAAATTACTAAAATGAATGCATAAAAAAATATGCGTTTGGTGACATTTGTCATGTGATCGGTTATAAGTCTAGCATATTATTAAACGTTTTACCACTTCTTTAGAGTTTATACGTTTAAACGTTTAAAATTCCCATCCTTATTTGGTATCTAACACAGTCTCCTGTGTTCGCTTGGGTAAGGACTAAATATAGTCTTTATTGTTGTTTTTGCGTGTTTTGTTTGTTGTGCACTTAGTTACATTTTTTTAAAGAGTTTTTTTCCCCTTTTTTTATTGTTTTGTCTGTCCTAAGCACAGACTTAGTATAGGTGTTTGTGTTGCTGCGTTTTTGTTTTGTTTGTTAAAATTATATATATATATATATATATATATATATATATATATATATATATATATATATATATATATATATATATATATATATATATATACACAGTACTGTGCAAAAGTTTTAGGCAGGTGTGAAAAAATGCTGTAAAGTAAGAATGCTTTTAAAAATAGACATGTTAATAGTTTATATTTATCAATTAACTAAATGCAAAGTGAGTGAACAGAAGAAAAATCTACATCAAATCAATATTTGATGTGACCACCCTTTGCCTTCAAAACAGCATCAATTCTTCTAGGTACACTTGCACACAGTTTTTGAAGGAACTCGGCAGGTAGGTTGGCCCAAACATCTTGGAGAACTTACCACAGTTCTTCTGTGGATTTAGGCAGCCTCAGTTGCTTCACTTCCAGGACTCCTTGTTCTTCTTTACGCTGAAGATAGTTCTTAATGACTTTCGCTGTATGTTTGGGGTCGTTGTCATGCTGCAGAATAAATTTGGGGCCAATCAGATGCCTCCCTGATGGTATTGCATGATGGATAAGTATCTGCCTGTACTTCTCAGCATTGAGGAGACCATTAATTCTGACCAAATCCCCAACTCCATTTGCAGAAATGCAGCCCCAAACTTGCAAGGAACCTCCACCATGCTTCACTTTTGCCTGCAGAAACTCATTCGTGTACCGCTCTCCAGCCCTTCGGCGAACAAACTGCCTTCTGCTACAGCCAAATATTTCTAATTTTGACTCATCAGTCCAGAGCACCTGCTGCCATTTTTCTGCACCCTTGTTCCTGTGTTTTCGTGCATAGTTGAGTCGCTTGGCCTTGTTTCCACTTTGGAGGTATGGCTTTTTGGCCGCAAGTCTTCCATGAAGGCCACTTCTGACCAGACTTCTCCGGACAGTAGATGGGTGTACCAGGGTCCCACTGTTTTCTGCCAATTCTGAGCTGATGGCACTGCTGGACATCTTCCGATTGTGAAGGGAAGTAAGCATGATGTGTCTTTCATCTGCTGCAATAAGTTTCCTTGGCTGACCACTGCGTCTACGGTCCTCAACATTGCCCGTTTCTTTGTGCTTCTTCAAAAGAGCTTGGACAGCACATCTGGAAACCCCTGTCTGCCTTGAAATTTTTGCCTGGGAGAGACCTTGCTGATGTAGTATAACTACCTTGTGTCTTGTTGCTGTGCTCAGTCTTGCCATGGTGTATGACTTTTGACAGTAAACTGTCTTCAGCAACCTCACCTTGTTAGCTGAGTTTGGCTGTTCCTCACCCAGTTTTATTCCTCCTACTCAGCTGTTTCTGTTTCAGTTAATGATTGTGTTTCAACCTACATATTGAATTGATGATCATTAGCACCTGTTTGGTATAATTGTTTAATCATACACCTGACTATATGCCTACAAAATCCCTGACTTTGTGCAAGTGTACCTAGAAGAATTGATGCTGTTTTGAAGGCAAAGGGTGGTCACACCAAATATGGATTTGATTTAGATTTTTCTTCTGTTCACTCACTTTGCATTTAGTTAATTGATAAATATAAACTATTAACATGTCTATTTTTGAAAGCATTCTTACTTTACAGCATTTTTTCACACCTGCCTAAAACTTTTGCACAGTACTGTATATATATAAATTCTCCCTCTTTTAGCTTTATTAATTACTTCTTTCTGGATCTTACTTTTCATATTAATGTGCCTGTCTTCCCCATGTCCTCTGTTTCTACATTGCATGGTTCCTCACTGTTTTGTAGTAGGAACCTGTTTCAGTGTTTGTAGATACTTCAGACACAAAGGGGAGGGGCTTCGTTGCCCATAGCACTACGATCAGATAAGTCAGCTCGTCATCCTCCTCGAGACCAACAAAAATGCAGAGCAGCCTCAGGAACAGCGGAGCTCTGCCATGTCTGCACGAGGAAACAGTCATGCAAGTCTATGCATTCCCACAGCAGCAGGGAGAGAAACCAGCGGCAGCCACTGTGGAGACTCCAGCCTACACTGCTCAGCCACCTCCTTCCCAGGTCCTGATCCAGTTGGTAGGGGAATTTGAAGATTTAAAAACAGACTCGTCTCCACAGCCTGTAACCCCAGCAGCGGTCCCTGAAACCGCTACGCCCCTCTGGTTGACGATGACATCATCGATCCCGCTCCTGACGATGATGCTCCACAGAATACAGAGGGCTCTTTTCTTGTTGATGCTGTTTGAGAAGGATTTCATTCTCTTTCAATGTCAATACCCAGACCAAAACAGATGAGGACGATTTCCTTCACAACTTTGATACAAACGATATAAAAAGCCTTTGAAGGGTTCCCCTTCTATAAGGCAGTTTGGAGGCCTGTCGGGGGTATATGGGAGAAATCTGCCTCCGAGGCGCCATCTCTCTCTAGATTAAGTACATTCTACAGGGTGCCAGCAGGCCACAAAGATGACCTTTTTAAACAGCCTTAGCTGCCTACCATCCTGGCTACCACAGCTGCTGGTGCACTCTTCAGATCCTCCAGGCCAGATTGTGCGGACATGAGGATGCTTTCTGAAGATGTATTACACAGCCTTTACTGGGCCCAATGGTTTATGGGGAAAAATCATCTCCCCGTCACAGTCTGTAGTCTTCCTGAGGCCCAGTTCTATACACTGTCAAGAAGAATGTACCTAACAGAGGAGAGGGTGGCCACAATCCATCAGCTGGCAGATCACTTCAAAACGAGCCAGGCAACAACACAATTTTCAGCAGTTTCAGGGCACATTGGCAGCATCAGTCTCTTGGTAAGGGACTGTCACAGGGTGGCTTTGTGACTGATGTCAGACCAGAAAGGAATACACAGAGACAGTAGTGGAGTGTGTTGAAACTGAGTCGCGGCAGCGCTCGGTGTTTTAATTGAACAAAATAAAAAGGTTTAAACAAAACAGAAGACAGGACACGGCACTTGCGCCAAAATAAATAGACAAAACGGATTAACACTCAAACAAACGGTGGACGGACAGACACACAAACACGGTGAGTAAGAATAAACAAACAAGTATCGTGTCTCTTGCACGCAATGGCAATTGTTGTTGTTGTTGTTGTTGTTGTTGTTATTATTATTTCACCTTCTCCTTCTCTCTCCTGTTCACTACTCACCGAACACCCAACCCCGAGTGAGTAAAACGTGCATCTATATATACTGTTGTGCCGGGATTCAATTACCAATTAATTATTCACTTGAATCCCAGCACGTGAATTAATTATGTGCAACCTCGTGCTCACATATATTAAATACTTTAAATGCACGTGAAGTGATGTGCCATCCTCGTGCCTAAATACAATTATACATCTTAAATAACTCGTGCTGCACACACCCATTTATATACCGTGCAGCCATCTCTGTACACCAGCATTAACACACGCAACATACAACATATAACACACAAATGCACACAGGGGCAGGGCACATTTGCCACAGGGACGCACAGAGGTCTCTCCTTTTTTTTCTGGAACCCCACCATTCCAGATGTCCTCCATATCATGTTTTCTTGGGGGCTGCACCAAAACAAAATAAAACACCTTCACATATAGCATCTGGAGCATCTAGCCATCTTCCTGGTACTGTAACACAGGGGTTCCCAAAATGGGGTCCATGGACCCCCAGGGGTCTGCGGCGAAGCTTCAGAGGGTCCGCAGCAAATATGTAAAATTATTTAACAAAAGAAAATTATGTGTGAAATATTTAAAAGCAAATCTTAAAAGTTAAGTAAACAAATCTTAAAACTCATGCCCTCGCGACCCCTGCCCTGCATATGTACTTTGAATGTCCCTGGTTGCTTGTTGCTTTTTTTGTGCTTAGAGTATGTACCATTATCACAAAAGTTGGGTGACTTGCAATTACAATTTAAATAAACAACTATAGCCGCGACCCTCACCAGGAGAAGCAGATCGATAATGGATGGATGGATGGATAAGCAGCTATATTAATGCAATTTACATAATGAGACTACAATTAAATATAAAGCAGAAAGAATTTCTCGCAATATGATTAAAAAAAAAAAAAAAAAAAAAAAAAATTCTAGATATATTCCCCAGCGCTGTTGATAAAATAAAACATTCCACTTCTGCACATGTACAGTGAGAACTCAACAGAGTATAACAGTCAAAATGGAGCGGCTTCTGAAGCACTTGTTGCCAAACGTATGGATGATGAGTTTAATCAGCTGCTGCAAGAAGTGATAAAAATTGTGAATATGATAAAAGCTAGGCCGAAACACAGAATATTTGCTGTGCTTTGTAGTGAAATGGGTGCCAGCCACGAGCACTTACTGCTCTACTCTGAAGTACGCTGGCTGTCAAGGGGGGTAATCATGCAACGAGTGTTTGAACTTTGACATGAGCTGAAACAGTTCTTATCAACAGAGAACAGCCAACTCAAAAGTTGTTTTGAAAATCCTCCATGGATTCTGAAACTATCGTACTTGTCGGATATATTTGGACAGTTAAATGCTCTGAATCAAAGCATCCAAGACCGTGACGTAACTGTATTAAACATGCAAGACAAAGTTAGAGCATTCACTAAAAAATTGCTCTCTGGGAAAATAAACTTAATGAAGGAGTGACAGAAATGTTACCACTTTTACATGAAGAACTTAAATCTTCCAGCATGAGTACTAGCAGCATCCTGCCACTCATCGTGTCTCATTTGATTCATCTGCAACAGTACTTCAGTGAATACTTTCCAGAGCTCGAAAACAAACATTTGAACTGGATCCGAAATCCCTTTGATTCTGAAATCGATACAAACCTGGACCTGAAATCCCAAGAGGAGTTGATTGAACTGTCAAACAATGGGACTTTAAAGATTAAATTCTCTGCTGTTCCGTTACCACAGTTCTGGATACATATTATGGATGAGTACCCTGTTAGAGAAAAAGCTCTAAGAACTATTTTACCCTTTGCTACAACATATGTGTGTGAGACTGGGTTTTCCACACTGACAGCACTGAAGACAAAGCACAGAGCATGTCTGCATGTAGAGAGTGACATGCGAATATCATTGACTGGAATGAAACCGCGATTTAATGACATGTGCAGGAATTACCAAGCACACCCATCCCATTAGGCATGCAGAACCCAGAGTACTTTGTAAGTAGTATTATTTACTTAAATTTCTTTTTATCATCGTACCTTTTTGTTTTATCATTTAATTTGTTGTTTGCAATAAGAGTAAGGTATCTGCTTAGTATCTACAAGAAAAAACGTTGGGACTACTACTGGTCTGCCTTTATGCTACCATATGTCTCTTTGAGACATAATGCGTGACTAAGTGTATTTTTTGTAGTGATGTTGTTACCCTTGTAATGTATATGTAGTACATTATATGTAACATTTAAAAAAAAATGGATTGTCGCAATGGATAAAGGTGTCTGTAGCTAAATTACTTTAATAATACAAATGATAAAGATGTCTACTAATGACATTATTATTATTATTATTATTATTATTATTATTATTATTATTATTATTATTATTATTATTATTATAATAATACAGATTCATTGGGTGGGGGGCCTCAGCCAGGATTCGGAATGTTTTGGTGGGCCTTGAGCTGAGAAAGTTTGGGAACCCCTGCTGTAACCCTTCATCCAGCCTTTAAACAATGGGAAGTACTAGTTCACAAAGACCACACCACTGCATAAAACACATCAACCACTAGGGAGCACAATCCAGGCAGCTTACTTGCCCGAACTCAACAACAGCATCACAGACCTACTCATCAAGGAGATTATTCCCCGAGTGACAGATCTGTCCAGATGTGGTACAGTGGGTATTAAACAAACTAGGTCATCCAAAATTAGACCTGTTTGCCATAGCAGAGTACATGCTTTCAGCAGAGAGCAGCCATGGCAACAGAAGACCTGCGCATTTCATATATGCATACCCGCCCCTGCCACTACCCCAACAGTGTTCAGGAAGGTAAGTAAAGAGTAAGCCAGTTACATCCTAATATTGGGCCGAGGTTCTGGTTCTCTGGGATTCTGGAAATGGGCAAATTTGGGCCCCTCCACCAACCAGTGAGCAGCGATCTGCTGTCCCAGAACAATGGCAAGGTGCTCCACAACAATCTTTCACCATTATGACTAGCTGCCTGAAGATTGAAAGATAACTACTGAGGAACCATGGGCTAGCGGAACAAGTAACTAATATTGGGCCAAGAGGTTCTGGTTCTCTGGGATTCTGGAAATGGGCAAATTTGGGCCCCTCCACCAACCAGTGAGCAGCGATCTGCTGTCCCAGAACAATGGCAAGGTGCTCCACAACAATCTTTCACTATTATGACTAGCTGCCTGAAGATTGAAAGATAACTACTGAGGAACAAGTAACTAACTTTCTACTTACTCAAAATAAATAAATAAATAAATAAAAGTAGTAACTTACTGATCAGGCCTATTCAGGTAAATGGAGAGACATTTTCCTCTGGTGCGGTTCAAAATTCCTGCACTGCTTGGATATCTCTGTCTGAAATATTTTCATAACCCAGCCACCATTTTCACAAAGTTATTTCCCTATCCGCCATTAAGGTTCACATTGCTGCAATCTCCAACATGTTACCTGGCTGGGAAGGTCACTCTGTAGGTTTCCACCCTATGGTGCCTAGTCATTAGGAGGGTTAACCACCTAAGACCTCCAAGGAAATGCATCGTCCCTCAATGGAGCCTTAGCCTGGTACTCAACAAACTCTTGGGACCACTCTTGGCTACATGTGAACAGAAATTCTTCACTTAGAAAAAAGCATTTCTAGTGGCAGAGACCTCAGCAAGGTGGCTCAGAAACGGAAAATTTGTCTGCTAACAGACAGTTTTAAGTTGGATCACATCCTGCATTGAGTTCTGTTACAGCTTCGAAAAGAAACCAGCTCCAGGATCCATCAAAGCCCACTTGGTAAGTGGAATGGCTACTACATGGACAAAACTAAAATCCGTTTCAATACAGGACATCTGCAACGCTGCTACCTGGGCCTCCTTCGAGACCTTTATTAAACATTATAACTTGAATGTCTTGCTCTCAGCCTACTTTTGCTCACTGGTGTTAACTTGTGACTTTCTTTGCTAACATTTAAGCTACCACCCTCTTGTCTACATCATTTGGTATGGTACACTGTGTGTGGAGTTTGTCATACATGGCCCTGGTATCAGATAACGGGGGCGGTCGTAAGTAAACAAGCTGGCTGCCTGTGAATCAGCGCACAGAGAACACGGACATTTGCAGAGCTTTTTTGAGATGTTATAGTAATAAAATAATGACTTGGATCGCATTATTGAGGAGTTTGGTGATAAAACGAGTGATCAGGAGATGATTGCTCGGTATGTACGACTTATTATTATTATTATTATTATTATTATTATTATTATTATTATTATTATTATTATTATTTATTTCTTACATAGGTGAAAGCTATAGCGAACGAAAGGGTGGGGCGGGGCTGGAGATGCCTAGTGAGTGCTTTGTTGATATGCAGGGCCATTTAAACCCGTTTGACTGTGAAGAAAAATACTTTTAAACAGCGCGTCTAAAATTAACTGCGCGTGTGAAAATAAATTAGACCTGGCGTGCCTGACGCGCATTTAATAAATGGACCGCAAAGTTGGCCAGAGCTAAAATGTAATCTGAGACTAAAACACAGCCTCTCTCTCTCTTTGTGTGATGTTTGTTTAAAAAGTCATTTCCTTTTTTAATGAGGTGCATTATTTATTTCAGGCTGGTCTCTTCATTGACAAGGGAGTTAAAACCACAAATGCAAGCGCTGCTGACCCAAGGGAGTACCTCTGCTTGGATAACAATGCTAGGTAAGGTCTCGAGCGATTTTGATTGAAGCCTCAACACCCTGTCACAGTTATCTCAAAGTGAAATGCTTTTATTCACACTATGGACAGAACTTTTTTTTAGGAAACAGATATTTACTATTTTGGATTATTGAATTAAAAGACAAATCAATCATACAAATCACAGAAATGTGGCAGATTTGAAACATTTCAAAATGTATTGAATAAGAACATATGAAGTCCAAATGAAAGACTGATGTACCCTTCAGCAGCAGGTATCAGGACACTAATGGGACAGAGTTTACATATTGCCAAAGAATACTATGAATTTTTAAAACATTAAAAGTATATTTAGTGTTTGCATATTTTTCAGAAAGCTTAATTTTACTTACGTTGACAGCTCTACAATGGCTGTTTATGAGGTCCACATGAGAAAAATGAGAATTAAGGTACTGTTCAGTCAGTATTTCTTCAGTCAGTACTCATCCCTATCACATAGCCCTTTGAACCCCACTGCCTTGTAATAGCACCTGTTGGAGTAAGCAGGCCTGATGGAGCTGCACATCTGTTGGTGTCAGTCCCCAGGTCAGTTGTGTTCACTGGATTTTACAGTACAGGGTATCTAAAGTATTCTCTATCCTTCTCATTTCCTTGAAGAATGACCCAATAAGGCAAATATCTTGAAATTCAATTAACTTGAAACAAAAGTCCTCTGTTGCTTCCTTAATGGTGCCATGTCCTATATGATTTTCAAGGTGGGATTTTACCTTATGAACCCATTTGAGTTTTCTAATGCATGACAAAGCTTTTAGATTTCCAAAATTCCTCAAGGCAAACCGTTAAAAGGAAAATAAACACCGAAAAATTCAAGCCATACTTATAAGAGTATGAAAACAATGTGCGCGATAAGCGAAAACGATATTATGCTGGCGTTGGTTTCAGGATGCAATGAATCAACACGTACCTGAAAGGCAGACACAGGCATTGAAATTTGCAAAGGATTTAAAACAATTGGTGTGACCCGAGACAGGCATGCATTCATTACTTTCACAAAATAATTTGTTTTGTAGATGCATTACCTAAATGAATGTTACTAAATTACTTCCTTTTGTTCTTATTACATCTTCTGACATTAAAGTTTTACAGTGTATGTAAGACAAACAATTACAGGAAATAACGTCAGAGACAAATAGAAAATTCCTAAGTTATGGACCCTCTTTTAAGAAACCACCTGTGTTAAGAGGCCACTATTAGACTGTCCCTTGAGTGGTCTCTTAATACAGGTTTGACTAATTACAAGATGAATCAATTTAGATTCTTAAAGGTGGGGTGCAATGACATAGTCATTGTTGAGTGCAGATAAACTTTCTATACATGTCCTGAAAGTTTAATTCACATTTGTTACTTATAAAGTGGAAAAAAAGGCAAATTTATGGTTAGACCGTTTTCAAAACCCTTCAAGACCTCTACCCAGAAGAGCGCACGTGCGTGACGTCACACCAGGACATTCACTGGTGTAAACAAATGCAGCAGATGGAGGATAGAAGTGAAAGCGATGTTACCGGTTCGGATGTTGTAGCATCTTAAATCAAACAGATCAGAAATGTTGGTCTTGTGTTTCATTTATAGTCGTTTCACAATGTAAAAAAAAAAACAAGAAAGCTTGTTTACATTTTCACTTCTTTCTCTTCCGTGGTTTGTTGTAGTCTGTTGATGGTAGAGTAGCACATTTTTTTTTCTGTGTCAGTGTTTCAGGTTTTTTAATTTGACACCAACAGCAATAAGCTCGATCAGAGATCTTCAGAGCATGGATCACATCAGCTTGTAGTTATCAAGTTGAGTGACACTTGACTAGGATTTTACCTCGGTTTTTATGGAGTTTTTGCTTTGCTTTTTATGTCAGAAGTCTCAATTCAATCTCAAACATTAATCAGCCTTAACAGTTAATAACATTTTCAGAACACCCGGTAACTCCTTCTATAAGATTAATTAGCCATCATCCCATAGTCCACCTCTCCTACATTTCCAAAATATGTAACTTGAACTTTTGAACTGATGTTATTCTTTCTTGGTACCAGGGAGTTCCTGAACACCAGCATGCATGTGAATACAGTGCAAGTATATGAAGAATACATAGAAAGATGTGTTTAATATGTAACACCTACTGTGGTGTAATTATTCCCAATCCTGGGTCAATATATTGTGACAACTCTGAAAATGTGTGTTATGTTTGTCACTTCCTCCGGACCTTTTACACTGTCCTCTAGCATAAAAGAAAGTCAAACTTCCAGGAATGTGGTTCAAACATGACGGCACCTGTGTGTTTATTATTTACAGTGCTTAAAAAAAAAAAATCCAAGATAAACAAACAAAAGCCTAACTCCTTTATGGATTTCTAACTAAACAAGCAAGTATCCCTAACTAACAGTCCGGGCAGCTAAGCTGCTTACCGGCTCCAAAACACCAGGACTTTTAAGTCCTACCTTGCACAAAAGACTCGGTTCTTGTTTCCCTTTTCTCACAGCTCACAGCTCATTCTCCAACTCTCCTCCACCAACAGGGTGACCCTGCCCTTTTTAAAAGGCTCCCAATTGTTTAATTGAAGGCAGCTGTTGAATCAATTACCCAATCACCTATTTTATAATTATGCCATCTAAAATGGCTGCCCATCAGTCCCATGGCCTCCTGGGAATTGAAGTCCTGTTGCGCCAGACCAACAGGACTACATTTCCTTAAAAAGGGTACAGACTGCTCAAAATCCGTGGCCCAAAATACCGGCCCTCGACCACAGTGCCCTACACCTCATCACAATATATATATATATATATATATATATATATATATATATATATATATATATATATATATATATATATATATATATATATATATATACACACACACACATCAAAAGACTTATTTGGTTGGCTTCAATATAGATGTGGTTTAACTATTATTATTACTATTATTATTATTATTATTATTATTATTATTATTAATTTCTTAGCAGACGCCTTTATCCAGGGCGACTTAGTCGTAAAAAAAAAAATACATTTCAGGAATCACAGTACAAGTATAAATACAATTAAGAGCAAGATAAAATACAATGACGTCAGTTCTAGTAAGTACAAGTATATTACAAAATACGAATCAATATCAGAGCAGATAAGTGTCAGTGATAGTTACATCAGGATACGATTAAATGCAAAACACTACAGATTGAATAACACTAGTGGCAGATTACAGTATAGTGATCTGTAAAGTACAGGATTAAATGACGTAGAGGAGGTACAGCCAGTTTTCTAGTGCAGGTGGAGAGGAGAGGTCGAGTGGGGGTGTAGGGAGAGATGAGGGTCTGGAGGTAGCTGGGTGCAGTCTGGTCAAGGCATGATCAAGGCAATTAACTAAAACATATTGGATAGGGACTGGTAGAAGGCTCATGGCAAACTTCAAAGCAGGCAACTATATATCCAAGTATTCTCACTTTAAATCCAGTCTATCAGGAACATAGTCAAAATATGACTGTCCTATTTTAGCCATTCAGTGCTTTAAACTAAACGTGACCTCTCTCTGTTTTTCTCTTACAAAAATCCTGTTCAGGCAAGTTTTGAACCACCTCCTGTCGAGGTCATCCATCATTAGTAGAAGATACCAGGTGTTCATTAGTTCCTATGATTTAATAAGTCCATATAGTTCACCACTGACTCCCCCTTTCCTGTACCAAGAGGTATTTCTTATATGAAATAGATCACTTACCATAGAAACCTTGGATTCCAAAGCCCCCAAACATTACCCTCCATCTGGTACTGCAAACAAGCAAGGGTTACCAAGATGAATGACCTTCTCTTTGGCAAATCCTACAATATGCCTGACACAGACTGGTACTATTATGCTTTGACTGAAGTTTTTACTTTAAGTTAATTTCTACATTTCTATATTCTCTTATTTTCAAACTCTTACAGTTCTTCTGTTAAAATAAAACATTTAGACTTATATTCTGTTTGAATTATTCTAGAATACCTGTGTTTAGCTTAAACACTACTTTCAGATCAAGCTTACTTCTTTAAATAAGAAACCTGATGCTCATGTCTGCCTTTCTGCTCAAGGTTATAATAGACTAAACAGAAATGTAGAGTGCTCTAGCATAACTATAGGTTAATACATAGCATATTGTAACTTTTTGTATGAACAGTGTGTTTTTAAAAATTTGTTTAGTATTTCTTCTGGCTTTATATTCTTTAAAACACAGTACAGTTATTACTACATTTTAACACACATACAGTTTCACAAATGTTCAATTTGCATCCCAAAGATCAGCCTGCTTCCAGTAGCTGTCACAGTCTTGGGTCAGTTTCTGCTCTCAGTAAGTCTGTCAAAGCCACCACAGGTGTGTCTTTAAAAGCCTGATACCTGCAAAAACTTAAATCTTGTTAGCAGAGCTTCCATCTCTACATTCCCATTCCCATCATTAGTGGGCAAAAACATTTTAACTGAATCTGGGTCCATCAAAGAACCACACACCCTTGCAACTGAGGCCTTCCATGCAAAAGGATTTAATGACTTCTAGCTCAAAAGGGATGTGCCAGAACCGTCTGTGACAACACGTTACTGGAATTTAGTTATTAATCAAACGAGATTAAATTATCAATTGTATGTTTCGAGTACGCCACCCTCAATAAAGGTGAGGTACCTCCAGTTATCTCCCGTACAGGTATATAACTGGGCAGAACATCAGTGACTGATAGGAAGTATACAAAACAACAAGGAGGCAGATTGCAAATAAAATGAGCGTTTATTGTTCAGGTTCACAGTAAAAACAAGGCATAGACCCTGAAGTATTCTGAAAGTTTTAGTTATTGTTACATCTTTTATAGAATATGATGTTTAATATTGATAAGGTTTACTTGAGGTAACACCAGACTTTACATAATAGTACAGTCAATTACACAGCGTCACACACACACACACACACACAACCCGATAACCTTCACTGTCTGTGTAGGCTATGCCTCGCTGCAAAGGTTCTTAGTCACTCGGTCGGCTGACACCCTTTAAACATAATCAAATAAACAAAAAAGAATACAGACTCTACCGTCTTTGTTTCGAGACACAAAGAACAAAAAAAAAGGTGTGTTCTCCCAGCTCTGGAACTCCGTACAAAATAGCCAGTCTCTCGTTTCTTCACTGTAGGCTTTTTAAAAGCCGAGCAATAGACACGGAGTACGTTGGATCTCAGTGGCAACAGATCAGACGTAATTTATCATGCAAAACAAGTACAGTAATACCTGTCAACTTATGAAAACCCGAGAACCTGAGGTCTCCTTTTTCGGACTTACTGCACAACTTTCTCCGAACAAATCAATATAATAGTTCTTACATATACAATAAATAATACTTTATTCTTAACTTGTAGCCTATTAGAATCTGATATAGCCTACATCAACATCATAAAGTAGCCTAAGGCATTTTTGCAGGTCGGATGGGGAAAATAATAATAAATAAATGAAGTTGAAGTTTTTATGTGCAGATTGGCGATCTAAATAATCCGGAGGAAGGTTTTACGCGGGAATGTCCCGACGAAATCGAGAGACTTCACAGGAATGCATACGAGAACGTGACATAAAGTGATCATTTTATCACATTATTTATTAATAATGTACGTGGGAGGTTGTTGGCTATATAATCGCGTCACTATACATATTTTCATCAAACAGTAAGAGATAATTATAATGAAATGATAGGATCATGCCCTTACCCTTTTCCTGGCAGCCGCTTGAGTCCCGGTTATTTTACTTTTTTTTACTAGAAGATGATGCTGCTGCTGTCCTGCAGGTACCAGCCGGATAAATGGATGGTACTGCAGCCTTATTTAATTTAACTTTTTTTAACAGCACCCATCTTGAACATCATTAAATTAATAAAGCTGTCTTCGGTAAAGTGGGTGCTGCAGATGCAGCTGCTGTTGGGCTTAGCATCCCAATCCCTGGTCCTTCCCACGAACTTCACCCATTGCCGGCATCGTGCTGGCTCTTTAGGAAACTCGTGTAGAGATACCAATGGCCATGCAGTGTTGGAGCAACCATATAGTACACGCCTATTTACCACGGTATCTCTCCCCTGGGTGCGCTGTGTTTTGGTGAGCGGTAATGCAGGAAAGCAGCGGGCAGGATGGTAAGCTTGTCCTGGTGTGACGTCATGCATAAATTAGCCACAGCTTCGAGTGAGCTGGGCTTTTCATAGAGGTGTCAACTTCAGAGTTGTTTTTTATACACTTAGCATTAAAACTACACAGATACTTTTATTGATCTACCAACAGTACTATACAAGTGAATGCTGAAAAAAAATGAAAAATCATTGCACCTCACCTTTTAAGTGAATCCAGTAATGGATTATAAAAAATGGCATAAGCAATGTAAAAACAGGATTAACTAACACAGAGTGATTAAGGGCAAAACAATTGTCTTAGAGATTAAATACAAAACACACTATTAATTTTAATATACAATATATACCTTTTAGGATACCTGAATAAGACGAAAGCGTGAACATTATAAAAAGCCAACTTCCCAATGTTTCAGTATGTTTAACATACCTTTGTCAAGAGGAAAGTGTGTTTGAAAACAAACAGTCAAGGTACTTATAGGCTTTTGATGCTATGGCAACTACACTCACTTATTTATATTAAAATATATTAATGTGTTTGTGATGTAATTTACTACATTCTATCTAAACCTTCAGGCATCATGGTATTGAGTCTATCCATTTAATTTATTTTTTTCTTTATTCTTTTGTATTGTATATTCTCATTTTATTTCTTTTAAAACCATAAATTGTAGGTCACTCATGTTCATTTTTTGTTAAGTGTTGAACTATTGGTTCATTACTTTATTTCTTATGTTTGATAGGTGATTCTGTATTATTTTATATAATGCTGTACCTGTCTCTCCTATGTATTTTATTTTGTACATGTGTTGACTGAAACGCTATCTATTGGATTTGACGAAAGTTTTCTTCACCCTGTAAACTGTAGATAAAATCTCTAGTACAGTAGTCTACTGTGCTGCCTTAATGTACTATCCCATTTCCTCTGGGACATTAAATCATGACTGGTTTGATGGTTATTACGGAAAGCATGGGGTTTCAGTTAATGCCCTCTCAGTTTCAGCCACAGTATAACAGGAAGAGCACACAGCAAAGCTTAATCTAACACCCCTTAAGAAAATGTTGACTATGCTGTGTCAGGGAACCAAGAGGCTACAGTGTACAAAGAAAGTGACTCACAAGAGCCATCTGATCCCAGTGTTGAACTGTTCCAGTAGCAGAAGAAAAGGGTGGATTAGTGTTGACATTCTATTGTTTATCTGGCCTTTACCCAGTCCAATACAAACCGAGGGTTAAAGGCTCTGTTTTTTTTTTTCTACTGATATGATTATTTTCATTGACTTTCTTCTATAGTTGTCTGTATTCTGCCATAACTCAAAGCTTTCATTAATTATTTTCTATATATCTTTGTTGCAAGGTCCTACAAAAAGCTCCATCCTCCCCAATACCTGCCTGTTTATACTGTGTCAGATTATCAGACCAACAGGCATGTCCCTGCTGTTAACTGCAACTGAAGAACACTGTTTTATAGATTGGAAAGTAAAACAAAAATGTTAGAGTATTTCCCTTTTTTTTGTTATTTAACATGCAGTGCCTATAGATATAAAATGTTAACCATGTCCTTTAAAATGTTTTAACGCAATTTATATAATAAAATGGGCACTATGCCTTTAACTCATTTGCAACTGTTAGAACTCCTAATACTCTTTGTTATATGCCACCGTGAATGCATATCCTTCTTCACAGACTAAATACTTTTTTGCATACTAGTGAATTGCTCATCCAGTTGTGATGAAAATTGGTTAGGATATTCAGAATCGGGGATATATGGAGGACCTGTCTATTTACATTTTTAAATGTACATACATACCAAGGTAGGTCAAAGTGATCATGTTTTTTAAGAAACTGATAGATTATGGCTGAACCCTCTCATTCCAGGTTCCGTCCTCATGTAGATGCTGACCCAAAGAAACCTCGTGCTGTTGCTCTCATTGACAGCTTGATATCCTTCAAGAACAATGACCTGGGTGCTTGGGTCAGAGGAGGAGACATTCTTATTAAGAACTCTGGGTAAGCCGCTTTCTTTTATTTCTGTTCAGTGTTGTAACACTAGGTTTATAGCTAGCAGTATGTGCATTGTAACGTTTTGACAAAAGGATTGGACAAATTGCACTGTTCTGATATAAAGAAATTAATTCCCTAAATCCAACGGTTTAATTTAGATTTATCCAGAATGTATCTTCCATAAATGATACCTGTTATGTAAACAGAATGTTCCATGAACTTGCATGGAGTGCTGCATTTATTTTCTTTCCTATTTGGCCATCTTCATTCACGACTACAGTACTCCACGAATGTTCAAGGAGTATTCTTCTATGTAACATGGTAATTTTTGTCTGTGATGTGTATCTTAAGCATGCTAATATTTGTGTACTACAATATAATAATAATAATAATAATAATAATAATAATAATAATAATAATAATAATAATAATAATAATAATAATAAATAATAATAAAAAACGACTTTTCTTTCTTATGTTTGTTAGGTTTGCTGATAATGGAATTGGATTGTCATTTGCAAGGTACATTTGTCTGTTCTGTGTTTAATGGACTATGAAATGCCTATAATCGAACACAATAATTGCATTTAAGTGCAAATAATGAACTGAAGCTACTAGGTACACACCTCTAGAACTAGCTGATACAGTATAAAGGCACTAGACTTCACAATCTGTTAGAAAAATGCAAACTGGGGTTTCAGACTATAACTGAAACACTACCCTGTAGATCTAGAAATAAGAATCAGTGTCATAAAAAATGCAGAACATATTTGTTAAAGTTGCAGTGTTAATCATTTTGCTTAGTTCAGCTTTGTTGCACAGGTGTCTGCATTGTTCTTGGAAGAGTAAAAGTCAGTGCTAAATTCTGGTTTGTTTTATTAGTCATTTCACTAACAATTGTCCTATTTGTATTAAATGCAGTGATGGAAGCTTCCCAAAAGATGTAGGCTCAAGCCAGGTAGTGTCTGAATCACTGTTCGTTGGGGAAAGCAAGAACTATGGAACTAACGGTGGGCAGAACAAGTACTGGGGAGTAGGAGGCGGGGAGAACAAAACCAGGACTCTTCCCAGAAACAAGTAAGCAGCAGAGGTTTCACAGCACGGGGAGAACGTAATGCAGTGGCATCTTTTTTTTGACACCATTTCTCTGGTAAATGGTCATTCTGTTTTGCCTAAATTTTGTTGCTTGTTCTTTCAACCATTACATGGCATAAGCACAGCAAGCTGCTGACCTTATTTTAGGCAGTAGGCAAAAAATGTATAGATTACTTCAATGTATATTATTATAA
Organism: Acipenser ruthenus; assembly: GCF_902713425.1. Lineage (NCBI taxonomy): Eukaryota > Metazoa > Chordata > Actinopteri > Acipenseriformes > Acipenseridae > Acipenser > Acipenser ruthenus. The sequence continues at coordinate 45,232,027 of NC_081189.1, forward strand.
TGGAATTCGGTTTAGTGGTTGGTATTTAAAATGGCTCTTTGAGGCACTGATAGACTGATTGTGATATTCAGTGTAACAAATGTTACATTTTTATGGAATGGCCTGAATGGTGTGGGGCTAATTCTACCATTTATGTTTTGCCTATTACAGTAAGGTGCCAGAAAATGTTTTAGTCAAGGCTCCTATTTCCCATTGTTTTATATCTCTTCTTTTCTTGAGATGAACATATTGTGTTACGGTTACAGGATGAGATTGCTATCAGTGCCAATTATTAAAAACAAATACAATAAAGGGAGGAACTAATAGGATTATAGCAGAGAGCTTTTAAGCTGCACTTGAAGCAAACAACAAATGCATATTGGAGCAAGACCAAAACAAGAATTGAATAATAAACAGCCAACATTTTCTGGATTTAATCCACTGTTTCCAATTAACGTTAATCTGCCACTGCTGTTATTCTTCAAGTCAGCAATGCCATGCCAGAAATACGGAAGAGGGTGACATTGCCCTGGGGGAAGCATGTTTTACTGAAACCAGTAGGACTATTATTATTACACCGTGTAACAATTTTTTTTTTTTTTTTGGTTCCTGGGTAGTAAGTGTTATTTCCTAATTGCGTATGCCTCAAAAGTATAGAAAATGGCTATTATTCCCCACAAACTTTGCTTTTGTGACCAGGACAGTGATATTTTGAAATTTACCTATTTTCCAGAACATTCCAGTTAGATTCAGTGCTGAGTAAACTTGGAGTAACTTCTAGAACTTTCCAGTAATATAAATAGTAGTATAAATACAGGGGCCTTAAGCCCACCAGTTCAGTTTAGTTCCAGCTGCCTAAGTGGATACATATCTGCATTTTTCTGAGATGGCATCAAGAGGCTGCAATGGTGGCATTCCTGATGGGTCTCCAAGGCGGTTTTACCAAGTTTCCCTGCTATCTTTGCCTTTGGGACAGCAGGGACACCAAGGCGCACTAGCACAGGCGGGAATGGCCACAGCGGACCGAGTTCTCTGTGGGGAGGAACAACGTCAAGTGGGAGCCACTGGTAGACCCCCGGAAGGTGCTGATGCCACCACTGAACATCAAATTGGGCCTTATGAAACAATCTGTCAGAGCTCTAGATAAGGAGTCGGCAGCCTTCAAGTACCTTCAAGACTTCTTCCCTAAGCTGTCTGAGGCAAAGGTCAAAGCCGGTGTCTTCGTCGGACCACAGATAAAGAAGATCCTGGAGTGCAATGAATTCCCCAAGAAGCTCACTAGTAAGGAGAAAGTGGCTTGGAACAGCTTTGTCACAGTGGTTCGGGGCTTCCTGGGCAATCACAAGGCCGAAAACTATGTGGAGCTGGTTGAGACTCTGGTGAAGAACTACGGCACAATGGGCTGTAGGATGTCCCTCAAAGTCCATATCCTTGATGCTCATCTTGATAAATTCAAGGAGAACATGGGAGCGTACTCGGAGGAGCAAGGCGAGCGCTTCCACCAGGATATACTGGACTTTGAACGCCGCTACCAAGGACAGTATAACGAGAACATGATGGGAGACTACATTTGGGGGCTGATTCGTGAAAGCGATTTACAGTATAATCGTAAATCTCGAAAAACTACTCACTTCTAAATCTTTTGTAGTCATTTTTGTATTACTTTAGTATAAATACATGTTAATTTGGTTTCATATGTTGTTTTTTTCTGACTTTATGTGAACGAAAAGATACAAATTCGCCAGTTTTCTCATTGGAAATAGGTAAATTTCAAAATATCACTGTCTGGTAACAAAAGCAAAGTTTGTGGGGAATAATAGCCATTTTCTATACTTTTGAGGCATAAGCAATTAGGAAATAACACTTACTACCCAGGAACAAAAATTGTGTTACATCGTGTTATTATTATTATTATTATTATTATTATTATTATTATTGTTTTTATTTTTATTTTTTGCTGCATTGGGGCTGAAGTGCTGACACTCTGGGTAGGCTTTTGGGCTTGTGTGTGTGTGTTTATGTCGTTGTGTGTCCTATGCATGTTTTTATGTTGTGGTGTGTCTGTTTTTATTTTGTGGTGTGTATGTGTGTGTGTGTGTGTGTGTGTGTGTGTGTGTGTGTGTGTGTGTGTGTGTGTGTTTTTATCAGAGTTGTAATGACTTGAGTCAATGACTCGACTCGGAATCAAGTCGCAATTTTTCGTGACTTGAGTCACTGACGTCAAATGACTTAATTCGACTCCCTGCTCAAAAGACGTGACTTGACGACTCACACAAAAAAGTCTCCATCTGACTCGAGTCATTGTCTTTATGATAAAATCAATAACAAACTTATTTCATTTTCAATACATGCAGTCCCTCTCTCACACACGCAGTCATCTTATCATTTTGCACATAAACAGGTTCCTGCCATGTTTGTTAAGACCATTGCTAAGGAAATAGAAATCACCTGCGGTGGTGGAGTTCGCTTTTAATAATTATACAGTCGACCGAGAGAGAAACAAGCAGCTGCATCTTGCCAGCACTGTAAAGCGACAATATGAATAAACTGCATTCACATAGCACCCGTAACTACCACTAAATTTATACCGGTAGGTTTTTAGTTTTTTTTAACGGCTAAAATGAGAATCTGAATTAATTAAAAACTCAGGCACAATGCAACAGCTGTAGTTTTCCTAAATGAGTAGGTAGTCGATATTCGATATTTAAAAAAAAAAAAAAAGCCAGGGCAAATTAAACAACACGGCAGAAAAAGCACTGAATATTTTTATTTTTCAGGTTTTGTTAGCACACAAATGAATGTATGGAAAACATTTCTAAAATTTTACCTAGTGAAAGCTGATAGGGAAGTATTTATTTGGTGCTCATTATTCTCTTTATTTAATGTATGTACAGTATGTATGGTTGTATGTATTTTATCTGTTTATTTATGGACACCATATTTCTTAAGGGAGTTGGTGCTTTGTAGCTATTTTTAAATGTCCCTTTAAATCCAATTCTGAATAAAATGTTGTTTACAGTACACATTTATTAAGCTAATGCAAACATTTGGAAGTTTACCTAAACTAATATTAGTTAGTCCAAGGTCAGTGCTAATCAGGGTCTGTGAAATTAGAGGTTTATGTTTAAAGTCTTTAGTTAAAGACAAAGGCTTAAAACATTTTTCTTTTCTTTCTTATACTTTAACATACATATACATCAAACTTTAACTTAAAGTTTTATGTATATTAAGTATAAGATGAGAAAGTTTAAAAGATTGATTTGTTTTTGTACTTTCTTCAGTACAGTATTATGTTTTGTTATGCCATTAGGACTCCACAGACACCTTTTTATTACGTTTTGTGCTTTTGTGAAACAGTATCTGTTACTTAAAAATGTCTAGTTGATACTTAATGGAAAAAGACACTCCATAGCTCAGCTTACACTAAGAGGAGAGATATGTAGTACAAATTCTATGTTACCTGTGAATTATATAAAACTGAATTATATAAAATTGCCTCAGTTTCTTTATTTTTCCAATTGTCTCCTATGTGTTAAAATCTTGAAGTAATATCTCAACATGAAATAAAATGCCACCAAATTTATTTTAATTTAGTTTATGTATCTGAAACAAAACTATAAGGAAGTGTCAGCGTTGAGAAGTGAGAACATATTTAGATATGTGTTTTGTGGTATCATTCATTACTAAACATCCAACCCAATTAAGCACAGAGAAAGGGGTCTTTATACAGTGGCAAAATGTGCTTATAAATAGATAAAGGAATCAAATTCACGTAATGAAAAGATGAAAACAAAGCAGAAACAGTGGACTTTTAATGGTGAACATAAGTGGGGCAAGTATGACCACATTATTGTTTTGTTTAATGATTCATTTGTTTATGTATAGATTGCTACTCTCATGTAAAACTAATCTGATTAAATCAAGATATCTTGAACTGTCAGAACTAATGACTCGAAGTGACTCGAGCCAGATTGGTGACTCAAGTCTTTACTCCCCAATTTTGGTGACTTGTTACAACAAGTCACCAAAAAGAAAAAAATGTTTTTTATGTTGTGGTGTGTTTATGTTGTGGTGTGTGCGTATATTTGTTTTTGTGTGTATAACCATTTTTGTTCTGTTCCCCTCAACAGGACATTCCCTATCAGAGGATTTCAGATCTATGATGGGCCTGTACACCTCACTAAAAGCACCTTTAAACATTTTATACCTACGTCTGACCGCTACACAAGTGCTGTAGGCTTCTTCCTGAAAAACCCCTGGCAACTCACACCCAGGAACAACATTTCATCTGTTAAGTTTGAAACAAGTGTAAGTTGCACCTCCTTTATTTGTGGATTAGATTTAGAACTGAAAGGGTGCCTTTTCACTGGCACTTTTTATTACCACACAGATAACTGTATATCAGATGGTTAGATTTCTCATTATTATTCAAACGCCTGCACAGCATTTAACCACAGAAACACTTAATCTGCTTGGGGTATAAAGTTGTAAAACTCTTGATTTAACCAGATCAGTGTTTAACTAGCACATCCTTCTCCAGACCTGGGCTTTACTTCTATTTTTTTAACGGAGAAGTTTCCATACCTGTACAGTATATCTTTTAAGAGCGTCCTGATCGAGTGGTTGCCTTTATCCACATTTATCCAATGAATCAGTTAAAACAAATACACAAATTGCATTGAAATAGTTTCATAACATACTGTACATCATACTGTTGCACACAAACAAGGTCAGTCATAACCGCTGGATTTCTTAATGATAAGCACCAGTCTTTGCTCTTTGATGTTTCTATCTAAATAAAGCGTGAGGCTTGTCTCTTTTGTTGCAGCAGTTTCCAAGAGGGGAAGGGTGAAATCTGAATTTCCAGTTAAGAACTGAGGCCATTGTTCTTCATTGAGAAAAGAAAATTTGAATGGAGATACAGTATTTACAGGCAACATACCAAATATAATCATTCACTGAGATCATTGAATCTCCTTTTTTCTAATTTCAAGAAGAAATCTGGAACTTTGAGTAATGCCTGCATACCCATTAGTAAAAGTTCAAGTAGCAACAGCACTTTTGGCTCGCATCTGAAAGCTAAAGTGCTTTTAGCTTTTTTGGTAAAACAAATGCGTTTTCACATCTGGTGTTGTACTTTTCCCATTGACTAAATAGGTTAAGTGTAAAGCTAGTTAGAATGGGATCATCTGAAAATAACTGCAGGGGCTGAAAGTCTGAAATACTGTGTGGTTAGAAAATATATTTACGTTATACTGCCCTCTGCTGGCTATTTACTTTTGTTTTAATGTATACCACTTGGGGACACAAGCTGCTATTGTTCAGAATTTCATATACAGTAGAGTCAATTATCCGATCTTTGATCAGCTGTACTGTCTAATCAACCGAACGCACTTGTAATCACGTGATGAATTACGTGTGGTGTATTGTGCACACAGCTTGTGCTGCTAAAACGGCTATGAGATTTAGCTGCCAAAAAAAGGACCAGCAGACTGAAACAAATGAAAGTTACAGAATTATTCAGACCACCAAAACCTTACCTGGAGCATTGTGTGCTTTAAATGTCGCAGTTAAATTCAAACAGTCACCTCGTTTCTTGATTTTTCTTCTACTTCGTCAGTAAGGGCTGGCGATCCTGTCGGTGTTATTGAGCAGCTAAGAGCTTTTTATTGTATTCATTTCAATTGCACATTATTATAATGCCTTAACAGCAAGTATCAAAGTATAGAAATATTTTACTGAATCTTTAATGATTCCTAAAGTTCTGTAATGTGTCAATTGTACTGAATTGTATTCTTTGATGGTTTTACAAGTTTGGTATATGGTACATTTAATTACAGTATTTAATTACCTTAACTGTAGGTGTTCAAGTTGAATTGTATTAATTGAATGATTTGTGAAGCTTTGTAATTTTGTATGTTTAATGTGATAGAATAGGTTACTAGCTATATATCATCAGTAGGTACTTGTGTACGTTAACTTTATTCTATACATCGTTAAAGGTACAGTAATTGCTATTAATACCTATTCGATTATCCATACAAATCGATTATGCAAACTAGTATCAGTCCCAATTAGTCTGGATAATTGCCTCTATTGTACTGTACAAAACGTATGGTTAAAACTGAGTAACACAGGATTTAGTTTATCAAAACGGTCTTCAAATATGGTTTTGTGTATATTTCAAATACCAGAAGATTATTCTACTAATTTGCTTTACTTTTATTAGGAGTATAACCAACCAACTGCTCTTGGTCTTGTCTAATGTCAGCAAACAATTACAGATCATAAAGATCAGGCACAAAATAAACATTATAATGGAAAAAGCTGTGCTTAAAAATAATAGAATTTTGTTTCACCTGACAGGTTTCTCTTAAAGTTTTCTTTGGAATATCTGGCCCTTGGTTTGAAGAAAACGAACTGGACGGCGACAAAAACTCGATATTCCATGACGTCGATGGCTCTGTGACAGGGTATAAGGATGCATATGTGGGCCGAATGGATAATTTCTTGATTCGCCATCCAGACTGTATCAATGTCACTAAGTGGAATGGGGTCATATGCAGTGGGAGGTATTCTCAGGTAATATAGACCTTAAACTGCGGCTGTTGGTCTGGCAGCTTTTACAGAGGCAATAAACACATTAAGGCCGTGGAAAGGTTAGAATATTATGACACAGTCTGTCAGATATGATGGTGTTGTGGTCACATTGAGCACCACACCTTCCGTTTGCACATAGACTACTGTTGCTACTTGTCAAATTTCATTACTTTTAGAACGTTTCTTTTTTCCCAGCATGTGTATTGAAGGAGGAATCTCGATCCATTGGAAACACAGCACTTTACCCTCTGGATTGGGGTTGTGTACTGTTGTGCAGTAGCTTTATACAGTGCAGTGTAACTACAACATAATAACTTCTATTGTTATTTTTAAAACATTACAAACTTAATGAAAATGCTGGACAAGTGAATATTGATGAAAATATTGGTGAAAATAGTTTCAGCTGTTTTGATGTACAATCTCTCATTTATGCCCATGATTGTTTTTTATTTTTTTAGGTGTTTATTCAGACCTGGGGTTCACAGAATCTGAGTATGTCTATAGTCAGGGATGAGTACCCATCCAGTCCCATGACTCTGAGGGGCATCAACAGCCAGCGGGCCTCCTTTCAGCAGTACCAACCGGTGGTGATGATTGGCAAGAGCTATACCGTTCACTGGAATGGCAGTGCCCCAAAAGAAACCGTTCTGTACCTGATTAACTTTGATAAGTAGGTTCATACTCCAATAACAGAGATTAAGTGGTCAATACAGTATATGCAGAAGTTCTCTCTTTTATATGCACTCACAGGCAGCCTGTGAGACATTCAGATATTTTATTTTCAGTAGAACAATTCAGAGATTGTTCCTGCAAACAGTCTCAGTCCTACAATTTGCCTAAAATCTCCATGCGAGTCTCCTTAAAGGACTAGATCACTTTCTAATTCAATGAGATACTGCATTTCCTCCCCCCCTACTGTATTGAAAAGGTGGGTAACATATGATTCACATCCAACTTGCGTGCATTGTTCTCCTGGCCTACTCAGTCAGGCAGCATTTAATGCTGCTGATTCAAAACTAACTATACATTGATGTCACATTATGAAGTGGTAAAGCCTGAAATTTGTAGCACAATTAACAGGTTTAATGATGATTAACAAATATGCCATCATAAAAAAAAATAATCACTTAAAAGTTCAAGCCCTTAGTGTATTGATATAAACATTTTAGAAAACAACATGTCTAGCTCTGAATTCCTTTTGTTATTGGCAGGGGTGACTGGATTCAGGTTGGGCTTTGCTATCCCCCTGACACCACTTTTCAAGTGATGTCTGATATCTACCAGAGACAGAGTGCTAACTTTGACAGCATGGAGGACTATGGGCCTGCCAGCTCCCTGGAGGATCTGCAGAAGAGCATGTCTGAGAGAAAGTTCTTTTTTGACAACAGCACAGGGTGAGCTCAGTGTGAAATTAGAGTTTCTGTGTTTCCAAATCTTCTGGATGATAATAGGCCACTGCAGTGCACTGAAATATACAGACATGTTCAATGTGTTTCATTTACTGTATATGCTGATATACTGAAGTTTGGTGAGTTTGTGAATGAATAGCCCTTATAAATGTTTACTATGGTCATTTTACAGTTTTCCTATAGTTATACTATGCATTTACCATTGTTTACCATAGCTTTCCATGCTTTTTAAGGTTTTCCAGGCTGTACCTCGCTGGGTTTCACAATGCTTACCTGTGCTTTACCATGCTTTCACTTTTCTTTATTGCACTTTGATATGCTTTTAGTTAGGGGTGCACTGATAAAGATTTTGTGGGCCGATACCGATAGCCAGTGGTTATCTACCAATATCGTCCGATACCGATAATAATAGACAGTGCAGGTAAAGGATTGTAAACAACTAGAACAAGACATAGGGCCTATATTTAAACTGTTTTATAATTATAAATGTTAAAAATGAACAGATTTTGTTTACTTGATGTATTAGACAAAAATGAACAGGTATTGTTTACTTGTTGCATTTACTTCAGAAAATTAATACAAAGAATAACGTAGTATTATGTTGTGTGCTTGACAACAATTTATACATTTGTTTTACAACAGTTACACAAAAATTAACATTTTGCATTTGTACTAGTAAAAACACTTCTGTAGAAAATATATATAAGGTGACATTAACTTTTATAGCCACTTACTGTCAAACATTATTATTATTATTATTTATTTCTTAGAAGACGCCCTTATCCAGGGCGACTTACAATTGTTACAAGATATCACATTATTTTTACATACAATTACCCATTTATACAGTTGGGTTTTTACTGGAGCAATCTAGGTAAAGTACCTTGCTCAAGGGTACAGCAGCAGTGTCCCCCTACCAGGGATTGAACCCACGACCCTCCGATCAAGAGTCCAGAGCCCTAACCACTACTCCACACTGCTGCCCTACATTGAGTATTATAACTTTTACCTATACTGTACAGTAGAAACGAAACGTAGCCTACGCAATGTCAACTACCACAGTGTTAGTTAAATTCTTATTTTAAGCATACACTGCTTAAATGCAGCCCAACTTAAATTGTTCACTTAATCAAAAACAAAAAGATGTCATAAAAATATCCGGTTACAAAATTCAGTCAAACTTGAATTTGTTACTTAACAAAAGACGGCACAGTAATCAATTCCTGCTTCAAAATGCCACTGAATCCACCTGCAACCAATGCAGACTAACACACATTACAAAAGTTAATTTTGAAGTAAATTGTGTGAATAATAATAATAATAATAATAATAATAATAATAATAATAATAATATAATAACAACTTAAACCATCAATGTTATTTAGGATTCAACCTATATTTATTTTTAAAAAGCATCAGAATAGTATACTATTCATCACAGTTCATCATTGGATTTAATGTCAGTTCTGCTGCACACAACTCGCTATCCTATTGTTGTCTTCAGATATTTAAAATAAAAGATCCACCGCTCTTTTTTGAGACATATTTATTGCTGGATGATCGCACGTTACACAGCAGTGGGAAAATGACTGTCTCTGTTCTTGCATCATTGGTAAGCTCGTCTGACCAAACATTAAATTCTGTGCAGGAAAAAATTCAAGCATGAATATCTGTGTACATTATTGACTAAAATAACAAAAACTGCCGATAGTCAGTTGTGTTTTTCATTCCTTATATCGGTGCCATGCCAATAGGCTAGTGAATATCGGTGCACCCCTACTTTTAGTATGGTAGACTTTTATAAGGGAGCATTGTCAGTTACAGTCAATAAGTGCACAGCTAAATCATGGGATTAAGTGTGAAGCAGAAACAATTGTATCCAATTAGAATATGATTAAACACTGGAGCTACCTACAATTCTCCATTTACCCTTTCTAACTGTATGATTTACTGTATAAAATGAAAATTCCAACATCAATTTTAGTTAAAGGGACAGAGAAGGTTAATATTAATAAACTGTCATTAAGCTATAATAATGTTCTTATGTTCTTAATAAGAATTGTGTTTTTGCTTCTTTAGGCTGTTGCTGATATTCTTGCATGCGAAACACAGCAGAGATGGACACAGTTACTGCTCTACTCAGGGTTGTGAGCGGGTGAAAGTCACTGCCACAATTAAGTCCAAAGACACCAGCAACTGCATGACAAAAGCTTATCCAAAGTACTCAAAACCACCAAAGGCCATCATAGCGATGCCACCACGGACCACCACGCAGTGCAGTAACTGTGGAGCTGCTAAGGTAAACCCAAGTGAAAGTCAAACAAAGTATTCCTTGTTCTTGTGGTTGAACTCTAGGTCTGTTTCACACAACATTTGTACGGGGATTTTTTCATTTCACTGTCCTATCCTACATAGCATTTTCCTCCCTTCCCTATTATAGTGTATGCTGGCAATTAACTGCTAGAAAACAAAGTTTTTTGAGATCATAATCTTGTTAGTTTTAGGTTCTTAACCACTATATAACCTGATAGAGATATTGTGGTTGAAACTTGGTTTGGACATTCTTTAGCTCTGACAGAACATTGTGCAATTGTCCATCTTCATACAGTCATCATGGGACTCTTAATTGGGTTGCAGCGATACAGTATATTTAACATCACGATACAAGCTGAACAGAAAATGACAATATCCCAAAATTATCACGATAAATCTGAATCTAGAACTCATATTTTGTTCTTTTTAGATGCTTTTAAATAAAGGAACCGTTGTACAGTATTAATGTCAACAATAATAGTATAGAATACATGTAAACTTTCAAAAGTAGTGCAATAGTACATGCATGTCCAGACAGTAAACAGACTACAACACTAAATACACTTTCAATTCAGTGAATGATGTTCAATTAAGGAAGCAAGCAGGCAAGTCAAGCACAGTTATACTGCATATACACATATAGATACTGAATGCTTTACTAGAAAGAGGGACCCCTATTTTCAGTATTATATTGAATTAAATAGTCACCAGCCCTGGTTTGTATTTTTTAAACAAGTAAACCCTAAATAAGCAAATAACAACATTTTAACTTCACAAAGACTTAACTACAAGTACAAAAAAAAACCTTGCACATCAAAGTATATATTGAAATGTTTATATTTATGGTTGTAATTAAAGTTGCAAGTGGAGATATAAACTATATACATGCATATTATTGAACACATTTTTGGATAGTATTTTTCTTTTTTTTGTATAGTATTTTTTATTTGTTTTTTTTAAATAAGTAACTTTGCCCAAAATTATATGGTTTAAAAAAAAAAAAAGAGGAGACGAACATCAACCACTGTACAGCATTAATGCAAAACGGCTACAGAAAAACAAAAGCGAGTTGTGCTTACAATTGAAAAAAAGTTGGAAGTACTTTCACTTCTGGAAAATGTAATTACCAGGGATAAAATAGCACAATATTTTGTAATTTTAAAGAGCACTGTGTCTGATATTAAAAAGTCTGCCTCAGAGATTTAAAAGTTTGCAGTCTTTGATAGAAGCGGTGGGATTTTTGAGATCTATTGTTGCTCGAGATGAGTACTTGAGCATTACAATTTCCGAGTACTCGAATCAAACGCCACTCTCCTCTACATACTGTACTAGTGTACATAAACCTCCCAAACATTGCCACAAGTCCTATTTTAAATGTCAAACTAACACAATCAAGTAATATATTAAGTGATTAATATAATGTTTGCCTTCTTGTGCAGTTAATTGTATATGGTCAAGTAATACTAAATAACGTAAAGTACCGTATTACTTCGAATTAACTCCGCCCTTGAATTAACACCTCACTCAGATATCAGCTTTTTAATAGACGCTGCCCTCGAATAAACGCCGCTCTCAAAAAAGAAATGTAAAGGTATTTTTTTTCTACCCTGTTCAAAAAATAAAGAAAGAAACACACAACTCTGGCTATGTACATGTGACGCCCCCGAAGAGACTGCAACCTCAGTCCAGCATGTAATACAAACTAATGTACACCCACCTTAGTAAGCAAATGTTATTTTATAGTACAGTCCCGACAGACAACCCAAGATGAGCTACTTACAGCATAGCAGTCCTTCACGTCCCTTTTTTTTCAGGCAGAGTTCAGTGCCAACACAGCAGTGGATAAAACAAGGGCTGTCTGTTTACCTCATCCTCAGATTGGATGGTGAAAACTTAAACTCAGAGGAACTTGGAGCTTTGCCGGTCACTCGAAGCGCTATCCGAAAGCTGGCTGAAGACATCTTCTTGTAGGGGGTTTAGTTTTGTTTTTTATTCAATTGGAATTTTACTCAGTCCTGTACAATTTTATATAAAAAAACTTGCTTACTATCTATGAGAAGATTTAGTCTCGGTTTCTCTTACAGAGAAATTACAAACAAGCAGGTAAATTACAGTGAGAAAAAAAAATAAATTAGAGCCTCTCATGGCGCCGTTTCAAAAATGCCTTAAATCATTTAATAAAATATTGCAGGGTTTGTAAAAAAGCTTACAGAACAATTTCAAGTGAAAAAAGCCTTCCACCTATGGGAAGATTGGGGAATGGGGTCCACGAGTCTGTGGTAATTGCAACTTTTTCTCCCTTTTGAAAGTTTCGTATGAACAACTGCAGCACGATTTTCTTTTTTCAGCCTCACTGTTTTTGTTTTATGGGTCAGCACAGTAGTGGGATAATCTTACGTCGATTTCAAAACTGCAGCATTCACAATTCACACGCACTGTCCTCATAGGGGATAACATGATTACTCCCTGTTCAGCCAAATCTATAGCAAATGTTGTTATGGATGTTTGCTTTTTATTGCCATCAGTAACTCCATCCACAATAATTCTGAATGTTTTCATTTCAAACTGTGAACTTGTGTTTTTGTGGTACAGAAAATTAGTTTGGCATAATTATTTATATACCACGGTTTTCTTGTTCCTCAAAATACTTCCAAACGTGGCTTCTTTTGTTTAGAGATGCCATTTTAAATATATAACAAACTCAGAAAAAAATGCTGATCATTAACGTTATTTAACCCCGTCGTGGAATTGATACCGTACCACGCCTACTACAGGCATGAAAACACACACAGTGCACCAGTGAAGCGCCAGATCGACCGAGAATAAAACCCGCCCCAGTGTCAATCTTTCTGTTGCACCAATTAGAAAAGCTACTTGGAGGCAATTGCCAAACCCCTTCCTTTTTATAATATCCGCCCTTACTGTGGCACAAGAGCAGTCTGATATGCGACGGACAAATGATGATAAATTACAAAAATTAATGCATAAAAAATATGCGTTTGGTGACATTTGTCACATGACCGGTTATAATATTATTAAACGTTTAACTTCTTTAAAGTTTAAATATTTAAAAGTTCCATCCCTAGTTATGTAGTGCTGTGTCATGTTTTTTTACAAGATGAAACAGATTCGTATCACACATTTCTTTCATAATTTTGAATTGTGTAGGTTTATGGGACTGCTTTCTATTAATGATCTAATACACCCCTTGGTGTGTAGCAAATAGATCAATGACATCAATCAATCGATCAATCAATCAATCAATCAATCAATCAATCAATCAATCAATCATCTCCCAAATAAATGTGCAAAAACTCACAGCCCTAGCTGTCATACCTACAGTAAAAAAAGGTGAGTGGTGAGGCATTGACTCAGACGGGCGAAATTACAGGCATTATTGCAGAGGGAGTATTTTTAATATTTGGTAGATAGATTTTTGTCACTGATCTACACAAAATAGTCCATAATGTCGAAGTGGGGGAAAAAATCTACATATTTTTCAAAATTATTTACAAATAAAAAACTGAAAAGTCTTGATTGCATAAGTATTCACCCCCTTTGCTGTGACACCCCTAAATAAGCTCTGGTGCAACCAAATGCCTTCAGGAGTCACATAATTAGTTGAATGGAGTCCACCTGTGTGCAATTAAAATGTCACATGATCTCCGATTTAAATACACCTGTTTCTGGAAGGCCCCAGAGTTTGTTAGAGAGCATATCTAAACAAAGCATCATGAAGACCAAGGAGCTATCAAAACAAGTCCGGGATAAAGTTCTGGAGAAGCACCAATCAGGGTTGGGTTATAAAAAAGTACCCCAAACTTTGAACATCCCCCGGAGCACCGTTAAATCCATTATTAAAAAATGGAAAGAATATGTCACAACCGCGACTGCCTAGATAAGGCCGTCCACCAAAACTCAGTGACCAGGTAAGGAGGGCATTAGTGAGAGAAGCAACCAAGAGGCCAATGGTAACTCTGAAGGAGCTGGAGAGATCCACAGCTGAGATGGGAGAAACCGTCCATGGGACAACTATAACCCGGACACTCCACAAAGCTGGGCTTTATGGAAGAGTGGCGAGAAGAAAGCCATTGCTGAAAAAAACCCATATCAAATCCCTTTTGGATTTTGCCAAAAGGAATGTGGAAAAAGGTTCTCTGGTCTGATGAAACCAAAATTGAACTTTTTGGCCTTAGCGCAAAACGCTATGTGTGGCGCAAAGCCAACACTGCTCATCACCCTGAGAACACCATCCCCACGGTGAAGCATGGTGGTGGCAGCATCATGTTATGGGGATGCTTTTCATCGGCAAGGACTGGGAAACTGGTCAGGATTGAGGGCAAGATAGATGGAGCCTGTTGAAGGGTGGGGGAAATCACTGACACCGGAGACAGAAAGCTGGGTTTCTAAACACCCCTTGGGTGCACTATTTATTTCTCGCCACAAGGTGGCACTGAGACACTGTTGTTACCAACGATGGTAAAGGTGTCTCAGTGCTCACCTATAGCGCACACGCCATTGCAATAAATCATAAGAAAACAGAAGGCAAAAAGAAAACAAAAATAAATACAAAAAATCTACAAAATAAAGATACTGCACTCAGCAGCCAAAACAAACGCCAACCTTCGCTAGCCGCACGACCTGGGATTCCGTCCTACACTCACCCTGTTCCCTCACTACTCTATACAATTCGGGGGTCTGCCCATTTATTTTCCCCGCTACAGGGTCTCTGCTGGCCCATTCATTAAAATCTGGCAGACCTGAGGAAACAGTAGAGCATTATCTTATAGGGCCAACAATCACCCCAAGACCCGCCTCCCAGCCATTCAGAGAGAGGGAAAGTCCACACACCCCCTCTCCCACCTCCCCGTGTCACGGCCATGACTGACAGGCGGTTGTTGGACGACTGCTGCCCTCTTCCTGCAGCACTGTGAACACGCCAGCAGAGTCAGCACAGGTCTCCCCCTGTTACAGAGCCAAATACAGGTAAAATTCTAGAGGAAAACCTGTTTCAGTCTGCAAGAGACCTGGGACTGGGGCGAGGTTCACCTTCCAGCAGGACAATGACCCTAAACACACAGCCAAAGCTACACTGGAGTGGTTTAAAAACAAGACTATCTGCCCACAGTTCTGGACAATTTAATGTTACACTACACTCTGAACAAAAAAAATTCTAGCCCACCGGCACCTCATTCCTCCCCCACCAAATCATAGTTTATACACCCTTTTCCCTGCACATTTACAATGTTACTGAGCCAGTTGCAAGGGCAGTCATTCATTCCAATCTCCGGGTCTCTGCACTGACTTATATACAAGTGTTAGGCCCGACCTGTGCCTCATTCAAATTATATGCAGCATAGACTATGTGGGCCTAGGGACCCTAATACCTGCTGCACATGAAGTGATCTCATACTGTGGCAGTAAAAGTTCAGTGAGGGACTGCTGTACTCTACACACATATTTTAGTGAAAAATTACATTGATAGAGAGATTCCATTCCCACTCACCATGTGTCCCGGCTGAGCCAGAAAAATCAAGAACTGCAACAATTTAAAGCACACTATGCTCCATCTAAGATTTTGGTGGTCTGAGTAATTCTGTAACTTTCATTTACCTCAGTTTGCTGGTCCTTTTTTGGCAGCTAAATCTCGGGTGCGTTTGGTAGATTAGACAGTGCGGTTGATCAAAGATTGGATAATTGACAGTCTACTGTACATTGTTGTGTAATTACTATAGTTTGTTTAACCAGCATTTTTTGTTTTGTTTTGTTTTTTTAAAAGATGGTATTTACAAGTGATCCTCATAAAACCTACCTCCAAGCACAGATTAAATCCCTCAGCAAGGAAGAGATACAACAAGGAGATAACGAATCATTTATCACAGTAGGTGACATTTATATTACATTGTTTTGGAGATATAGAAGATTACATGTGTGAAATACTATGTACTATGGTACTTATTCACAAAGTTTAAATCATGGTAATTATTTAACTGTTTGATTTATGAGGTGCCTTTTCACAATACTGTTGGTTTATTTTTTTATTATTATTTTTTTACTGTAAATAAAGTGTGTATAAACATTCTCAGTTTTAGGTTTAAATAGTTCTTTTGAAAAATGAGAAGAAACTAATAAACTCTATATAAGAGTTGAATATGGTTTACTGAACTGCAAACTTGATCTAAATAATCAAAATTACAACACAGTCCTGAAGAAAACCTGACAGCTGTTTTCACCACAATTCCCACTAATATTGGACTACATGAACCTTAAATAAGGTTTGTAGTTCTAGACCAGGGCTAATTTGATTCTGTCAACCAACCATACAGGTATATGCAGTACATTTTGTTTTGTTTTTCCTGAATAAGGCCCAATGTTTTTGTAAAGCCAAAAACTCCAATGATTTGACCCAAGAGTGTATTAGATTACAGTGTTTAAAGCCTTTCCCAGTATCTTTAATAGACCCAGCTGAATATCTTTATACACTCTTAGACAAAAGTATTGGCACCCTACGCTTATTATACCATAATTTTAAGGTAACAGATTAAGGACAAGCATTTAGTAAACTTTAACCACTTTTTAATAAAATAAAAAGCTAAATACGCAAATTCTTTGTAATTTTACTAATAATATTTATCAAAATCAAACAAACTTATTTATTTGTTCATGGCAAAAGTATTGGCACCCTGCTTTATTTTTTTATGTCCTCTTTTATTACAGCTTTCAGAAGTTTATGATAATTCTTAACCAGTATGTTACATCTTGCTGGTTAAATGTAGACCCATTCTGTTTTGCATATTTCCTTCAGCTCAGACAGATTGGATACACAATGCTTGGCTAAAGTTTTTTCAGATCAGTCCAAAGCATTTCTATTGGACTGAGATCTGGTAATTGAAAAGGCCATTCTAGAACTTTTTATCTCCATTTTCTTCAAGAGTTAGCCATATGCTTTGTGTCATTGAATGTCTCCAGTCCCTGAACTGCTAAACACCTCCATATCATACATGTTTTAATTGTAGGTACAAGGTTTTCTACAAACCATACTGTGGTCCGTTTTGGGGGGGAAAGCTCTATTTTGGTCTCATTGGACCAGAGAAATTTGTTGAAGAATGCTTCAGTTTCCTGTTTAAAGAAACTGGCAAAATTTAGATGGTTTGTTTTATGAATTTTCTTTAAAAGTGGTTTGCAGCGAGGTCTACATGTATACAACTCTTCTGTGTTCAGGTGTCTTTGTACAGTTCTTTCATGCACTATTATGCCTGATGCTTATAAATCTTTCTTGGCTGTTAATCTTAGATTTTTTTTTTTTAGCTGCTCGGACGATTCTCTTACCTGCTGTACCCATAATTCTCTTTGGATGTCCACTTCTTTCAAGCGTTTCAGATGAATTTGTTCTGTGGTACTATTTGATTATTGCTCTGATTGTGGATTTTGGTATTCTGTAGCCATTCCCTTTGTTGTAGTTTGCTACAAGTGCTTTTCTCAGATATGAATCCGACTCCTTTGTCTTGACTGTCATCTGCTATGTTGCCAAAACATTCTTCTTCAACAGATGTTGGAAATAATTCACTTTTTTAGGCTGTTGACTTTATAATGCATCCTAATTATTGTGTAATGGTTTTCAATCAATTAATATGTTTAATTGGTTCTTAAATGTTTACAGACTTTTAATGTAAAGGTGCCAATAATTTTTTCATGAACAAATACAGATGAACCCGCTTTGTAGCATGATTGCTGTGCAGGCGATCATGTAAGCCATGTTTCACGTTTGTCTAGCAGTGTTTTAATACTGTACATTTAGTCGTTCTTTACATTTAAACAAATGCATATAATTTACTACAGTACGTTTTGTATCATTAACTGGAACGAAACAGTTTGTGTCTATCTAAAAAAGGCATGAATTGTCGACTGATGAGAGCTATCAATTAGGCATTGCACTTGATGGATTTTTTTTGTGTGTGTGCATTTGTATAAGACTGACTTAAAGAAGAACATTTTGGTGACGTTGGTGTTGGTGTTTTGTAACGGAATTGTATCCCGTTAAGACCGCCCACGCAGTATTTAACAGGCTGCACAAAACATGACAATAAGCGGGTTTGTGAGATGATATTAAGAGAGGTAATTAATCTTAAAGAACCTATGGTGCATGGCAAGTGGTTTTTGAAAAATTGTGTTAATAAACAGGGTATGATATTAAGGGAGGTGATATAAACGGGTTCATCTGTATTTTAAATTGCTCAGGTGCTTTTTTATATATAAATGTTTGCTAAACTACCAGAAATCAGTGGCTAATGTTCACCAAATGCTTTTATTTAACACGTTTTCTTGAATGATCTTTTATTAAGTGTATGGTGCCAATACTTTTGTCTGTGGCTAGAACTGTTTACCCTGATGGTCAGTCCAAACATTAGGTCTCAATTCTTTAATTGTGATTTCATACTTTTCCAACACTGTGAAAGTAATCATATTATTTACAGATTTATAACATGCCCGTGTAACCAGTATTCCATTCATTCCAAAATGAGCTCCCTTCATTTAGATTAATTCTTCTAAAATTTAAATTAATTTATACTTTATTTCTTGTTTCCTCTAGGTAAATGGTGAAATGTTCTCCTTTGCAGAGTCAGGATTTTTCCTAGTTATTGTTGATGCGTGCACTGGCAAAGTCACAAAAAACACATTGTTCTTTCAGCTGGATGCTAAAATGGAAAAGTATTTAAATACTGGAATCCCCCAAAGGTAAGGGAAAGATTTGGGTTTGTTTTACCTGCCACAAAGTTACAGCATATTAATGCAGGAACCTAGGATGTGTGTTATTTGGTTTGGAAAGTGTATAATACATAGAGGTATTAAATAGGGCTTGAAGTTTTCAGTTTTAGCCGATAATAACCAAAAAAAAAAACCACTCCGGAAGACCTATTTAGAAAATTGGGTCTTGTATTCAATATGTGATAAACTAGGAAATGAATTGAGTTGAGAAGTTGAGTTGAGAAGAAAACAATGTGAACAACGTGTGAGCTGCTGTCATACAACTATAACATTGGAATCTGTCTGCACCCAGCTGAATTATTTATAGAATAGTTATTTCCTCACCACATCCGAACCCCAGTGTGATACATACGCGGGCGGTAATGGGACGTAAAACAAAATCTGGTTACTTTACATTGCCTGAAATCTAATGTGGGTATTCTCACTTCAAAACAGTAAGTTAACATTTGTATATGTGTTAGTGAAATGTACATGCAATTTATTATAGAAACTGAAAATTGATGCGTTTTGAGTGGTGCTTATTTTTAATAACCAATTTTGCCAAATAATAATACAAAACAGAAGAAAAATCTAAACTAAAAAATAACATTGAAAAATTCAAGCCCTAGTGATTTAAGCAATGTTAATGAACAAATGCTTTGTCTATCCTAACACATTTTAAAGTCCAAAGGCAATATTTATCAATTATTCCCACTTTCCTTGCCTTGTGGCCTCTGAGAATTAGTTTGGTGTAACAGTTATAGACAGTGTACGTTCTCCTATATTCCTTAACCCCAGGGGGTTCATATTTACATGAAGGTGCCAAACCTAGACCGAGATTAATCCTAAATAGACTATAAAACCATGCAATAACATGTGTGAGCATCAAATTAGTTACCTAAGTAGCATTTTGTATCTTGCCTTTATAACCTTCTGTTGCATTGTGTCCATCATACTGAGCATTAAAGCAGGTGGCACAGATGGTATGTTGTGCATATACTGTTCTCTCCAGTGAATAAATAGAAAACTACAAACTAAATGATTTACTGAAGTTGAGTTCTGATTAACTGATGATTTTAAGCTGATCTTTTTTTGTTCTTTTGTTCTGTTAGTAAAACAAAAACCAGTGGATTTATTTCTGCATACCGAACCAAGATGTATTATAAATAGATAAAATGCATAAGGCTTGTTAAGGAAAAAAGAAGGTGGTGGATTATCATTTCAGCTTGCAATAAATCAAGTGTGGAGAAACCAAAATGTATACTGCCATTGCTACTTCATGAACTCTTCATGCAGTTTCATTTCAGCAAAACACAGCAGACTCCCTTCTAAGTCTGAAGATTTCTCTGTATTAGGACCCACTTCCTATTAAGACTATTTGGTTGTCGTAATAAAGGGATTCCACTGTTTTTAGTAAAGACATTTGAATGATGCATCCTATTTTTTATTAAAAAAAAAAATCTGGATATCCGTTTTTTTTTTTTTTAAAGTTCCCTTTTTTTCAGTATACTTAACATGGTTTCTTTTGCGTTTCTTGCTCTTGTGCAGGGTACACAGTACTGAATTTCTGCACTGAACCGAGTAAGGTACACGTGCTGAGGTAGGGCCTTTCGAAGGTTTGGTGAAAAAATATGAAACGGTTCCTGAGTTATTAATAATAAAAGATAACAGTCTAGCATCCAGGACTTTTTGAAATCCTCTTGTCAAGGAATCCTGCCCCTGAAGGAGTGTGCTTGTACATGAGCAGTTTGCTGATGAGGCCAGCAAAAATGTGTGTAAGTGACATCAGGCCACTGTGGGATCTGTAGTTCTGGGGGACCCTGTAAACCAGGGGTGGGCAATCCTGGTCCTGGAGGGCCGGTGTCCCTCCTGGCTTTTGTTCCAACTGTGCTCTAAATTACTTAATTGTACTGATTATTACCAATTATTGGTCTAATTAAGTAATTTAGAGCACAGTTGGAACAAAAGCCAGGAGGGACACCGGCCCTCCAGGACCAGGATTGCCCACCCCTGCTGTAAACAGTGTAATCACATAGACACATGCTCCCGATTGAACTACAACTCCCAGAATGCATACCAAACAGCTTGATGAGTGTTGTTTTGTTAATACAACTTGACAAAGGCAGCAGAGCATCCAATTTTAGTAGTCAGTAAAAACTAAAATAAAAAACATGTCAGTCAGTGATACAAGGTGAATAACCAGTTAAATATATACTGTACACAGAGGCTGCAGAGCGCCACTGTGAGGGCAGCAATAAGTAACTTGTGAGATGTTTAACTCTTTGCTATTGGACGTTGGACCTGGTAAGTCCTCAAAAACAATCGCTCAGTGCTGCGTGCCGTTATTTCACTTGGGATTGTTATATTGATATAATGTTATATTGGAATATATTGATTAGCAGGTTTATTACTGTCTCGCATTTCATGAATTTAAATTCCAGATTAAAACACTGGGCTGATTGTCTACCTTTACTTGTAAGCCTGTGTTTTTTTTTATTCTTTTCATCAGTTAAATCCTTTACATTTGAAAATGGTCTCATATTAGAAAAGTGTTAAGGAATAGATTTTTTTTTTTCTGTTAGCAGCACAGGTGCCTCAGCCTTTTAAAACACAATTTTTTGTGACATTTTCAGCGTAGATGCAGAATCTCATTGTAAGTGCAGTTTAAGATTACATTTAATCGAATCACTTTGTAACTGCAGTTTAACACCAAAAAAGCACTAAAAACACATTGTAATAGTAGCCTGTAATAGAATCACATTGTAACTACAGATTAACACTAGGCTGTAATAAAATTACATTGTAACTGCAGTTTTACACTAGATTGAAATAATCATTGTAACTGCAGTTTAACACCACAATGTAGTACAATTCCATTAGAACTGCAGTCTAACATTACATTTATAGAATCACTTCAAGTTCTAACCTTAGTGAAGAATGAGCAATATGTTAAATCCTTGCTCTCATGATTTCATGATTTTTTTTTTTTTTTACTGTTAATGAAGATTGCATTATAAATTGTTCAGTAATAGATGATAATTAAAGAGGTTTTTATGGATGAAACATAAGAGGCATTTTAAAACCTTGTGAAATATTTTTGTAAAGTAGATACGGTTCTGCAGCCTGAAGTGGGTGTGTATGTGTTGAAGTGTACATGTATATCCATTGCTACAGCACCGGTGGATCATCATGATGGATGTCTCTTGTGTCATCTGGAAAGAGTTGCATGTTCTATGTGTTACCTGCGGTTGCTTGTGTTGTCTGGTTCCTTTGGCTGGGGGTTGGAATGGCGAGTTAGGGTAAAAACCCCAAATCCACATTTCCTTGCTTTTGTGGCAACGAGTTCAACCCTAACTGCTGCATTAATATTGCATTAATAATATATGTTTAGGCATATGTATTGGATATGTGTTGTAAGATTACTTCCAAAATTAAAAAAAAAAAAAAAAAAAAAAAAAAATCTAATTGGCATTTTGCATATGAACAAACTTAAGGGGATGGGGAGGGGAGAGGTTTGGTCGTTTGGGCATTTAAAAAAACAATCCCAAACAGCAGAGGGGTTTCGAGACATTTCTTTCAATACAGCTTACGCTATACAATGATGAAGAAATTAAAGGTTTGCCTCTGGATATCGCAAGCTGGAGGGGGGAGGGGCAGACAGTGCTCAGTTTTCAAAATTAAAATTATTAGTGTCAGCGTATATTTTGTATGTTTCAAACATATTCTACCATGGCACTTCTCTTACACTGTCTTATACACCAGGTATTCAGTACATATTTTACTGAAGCACTACAAGCACTATAGGTACCCTCCTCCAGTGCTTTGGCATACTATACCCTGCTCCATACACGGCGCCGGTAGTGGATTTTAATACAATAACTTTTGTTTACGTAATATGCATTATACGTCCACTTTTTTTGCATGTGAGTGACATTTTAATGTGTAATTTATAGTATTCACACATTGTCAAATTGGTTCTGTTAACCACCCAGCGGCTTATCCTGTGATTTCCACGTGGAGCGCATGTCCAAATTTGTCACTCCTGTGAGAATAGCATGGAGGGGGTTATATGTGCATCTGCAAAGTTTAACACGTATTTTTGACGTGCTTCAATGAATAAATAGGCAGATTACATGGTAAACTTGTCTGCAGTTTTGTTTTTCACTGGCAGATGGCAGCAGTCCCTAAGAAATGTTCTTGACAAGCTGGCTCATCCATAGATAGCACAGCTGGGAGTAAAGAATGGACACCTGCAGCTACAGAGAATGAGATGAGGGTTTTATTTCTTTGTTGGTGTTACAGGGGGTTGTAAGGGAACCTTGTCAGGATTGGTACTGGTCAAAACAACCGATGTATTTATTTATTGTACCTACACTTCACAGATAATAATGCACATGAGGGAGGCTGTGTGGGCCAGTGGTTAAAAAAAAAGGGCTTGTAACCAGGAGGTCCCCGGTTCAAATCCCACCTCAGCCACTGACTCATTGTGTGACACTGAGCAAGTCACTTAACCTCCTTGTGCTCTGTCTTTCGGGTGAGACGTAGTTGTAAGTGACTCTGCAGCTGATGCATAGTTCACACACCCTAGTCTCTGTAAGTCGCCTTGGATAAAGGCATCTGCTAAATAAACAAATAATAATCTACAGTACCTGAAACTGGGGGAAGATACAGTATATGACTTGATTTGAAAATTTGCAACGCTAGTTTTCTGATGTATATGTGCTAGATAAAGACGTTAGCATTGATGAGTTTGAAGAGTGTCTGCTTTGAAATCTATTACACAAAAAATAATTTCTAAAAAGTGATATGCCTGCACAATTATTATAATGTTATTATAATGCTGCAAATGTAAAAAAAAAACATTATTTATAGATATATAATGCTGCCGTTGGGGGAAAAAATGTGTTATGTTGTGATCTATATTGTTATAATGCTACAATTGTAAACACATTGTTGTTATTTTGTCATTTAAGTTCTCTTGAAATAATATATTTCCATTTTTCATAACAATAGAAAAGTATATTTAAAAAAAAAAAAAAAAGCAACATTGTTTTGAAAACTGTCCAAATTGCTTATTTGAGGGCTAAGAATGAAAAATGCAAAACTACAAAATATTGCCAAAGTAAATGGGAAGCTGGGTGGTTAACAGAGAGGAAAAAAATAAAAAATAACAGTGCGTGAATGCCACCTAATGAACCTTTGAAGGTTTAAAATTACCTTCGAATTCCTAGCTAGCGAACTAACCTTCGAACACAGCCCTAGTTAATTATCGCCATCTACTGACGGATGTTCCTATTATAGTTTTTTCTGTATTTTGTCCAGTTGATGCGTCTCTGAGTAGGAAAAATTATAAATAAATAAATAAAGAAAGAAAGAAATAAATAACTGTTATTATGACAAATTTTGGCGATAGAGTAATCATTAGAATTTATATAGTGATTATCTTTTTATTGTCGTATCGCAACATCCCTACAGTCAAGTTCCATTAACTGTTTCACTGCCACATTGTTTAACCTCTGGATATATCAATGCTACTGATTTTTCACACTTCCATTTTACTGTGCTTTGTTCACAAAAAAATACATTCTTGTTTTTGTTTGCTTGTCTTTAATGTATCCTTTAACTCAGAGCATCTTGTTTTTTTTGTATTCATTAGGTCCATTGTTCTACTTAGCACAAGAAATAAGCAAAGTGGTTTTGGCAGCATTTCACAGTATTTGGTGTCTTTGGGAATAGCCAAAGCTGCTGACCTTCAGATTAAAGGTTTGTAATTTCAGAGTATAAACTTTTTGTTGTTTGATTTTATATACAAAGCATTTTCAAAGCTTCACATGACTTTTTTTTTTTTTCTCTTCAGAAAGCTTTGCATTCTTTGGATTTCGAGGAGGTGTTAACACCTCCTGGGCTAAACTGTTTACAGCTCCAGCAGGAAAAAAACTGGGGCTGCTTGAGAAATACATTCCCCTAGAACTGGAAGAGTATGGCTGCACCAAAGCTGACACACCCTGGAGGAAGGATGTGGAACTTCTAAAGAAAGCTTTGAGCAAACACTAGCCTTCAAATGTGAACAACAGTATGAATGTGAACTAACTTATTTTTATTTATGGCATTTTATGAAGAAGAAGTTTACCAAATGTTTACCGTTTTACAGGGTATTTTATATTGTAAACTCAAACTTTCAAATGCCATGTCATGCACTTTCTATGGGAATTGATAGACAATTGTCTGTGTTAAAGAAAAACAGTACAGTTGAACTATTCAGGCAACAGTTGGTGCAGTGCGCTAATTAACAACCCAGTACAATCAAATGTAAATAAAAAGTTAAAGGGGAAATTATTTTAGCCACATATCATGGCTCCTGAGGCAATCAATTTGTAATTAAGGGGTGTGTTTTTCTCTTTAGGCTAATTCTTAAACTAAACTTTTTTTTTTTTTTATAAGCTTTCAATTGACAGAAACATTATTTGGTTTGTCTACCTTGAATTTAGAATAAAGTTATACAGTAGAGTTGGTCTAGTATATGAAGTTGCATACTCTTTTCAAAATACAAAAAACTCATGCTGCAGCTCGGTGTAAAGCAATATCCTGCACGCGGTTGTGGGAGACATTTATTAAAAGTCAATGTAAAAAAAACATAATGCAATTATTTATTTCTTAGCCACTGAAAGGTGAAATTGCACCTTAAACTTTCAGATTTAATTGATGTCCTAGATATGTTTCTTAATGACAGTTCATATATTTTTATATCTATTCGGAAATTGTTACCAAAGTCTTGCTTGCAAGTTAATTCTAGATTATATTTTATTACCCAAAATGTAATTTTCTAAGCATGTTTATACTCTTTGTTAATCAAGAAACAACATAATGAAGTGCTTGTTAAAATATGAATCTGTGGTCTGTGGCTTTTCAAAATGGGGACATGGCTCCTGGCTCTGGAGTTTGTAACACTAAACATTGTATGACAGTTGCTATAATACAACATTTGCTGTTGTTAACTCCAGCAAGTCTTAATTCTGACTTTGATTTAGACAGTAAATGTAAAAATAGCTGTTTCAAACTTTAAACCAGTTTTGTTTTTAATATCTTTTACTTTGGTTAATTTCAAACTGCATGAGTGAAATTCATTCCCTGCACTTTAAGACTCAACAATAGGCTTTTTTTAAAGATATTTTGCAGTAGTAGTTGCCTTTTACACCTTTTTATTAAACGGGCATATTTTCATACCCTGAATGTATAAAAAGTCTGTGATCTCTTATTCTATTACTTGCAGTAACAAGCTAGTATAACACATCTACCATTTAGGAACACCCACGTGCTGTTTATTAACCACTGTGTAATACTGAAAGAGACTCTGCAATACAATTCTATAGGAATTGTATTGATCTTTAAAGCAACACATAGAAGAAGGGTAGTATGTTTTATAGTGTGGGGGTGTAGGCTTTTTAATGTTCCGTCACCAAGCATGTTTATGCCAGGTTTGTTTTCTTGGTGACAAAATATTAGACCACAAATTTCAGTGTAGGACAATGAAAGTTGTGCTGTGTATTTTACATTCCAAATAAAACATTGACGAAAATGCACTGAGAATGATTTTCCAAATGTGTAAAGAAATGAGGAACACAATTACTATTTGTCTTGTTTTGGGAACAGCTGCTACTTTTTTGTTTGTTTGTTTGTTTGTTTGTTTTGTGCCTGAAAAGTCTCTTACTAGCTGCGGTTCTTCACTATTCAGTATATCTACATGCAGAAGGTGTTTTTATTTGCAGTTTGTTCTTTAGTCAAATAAGATGTACACACCCACACCTGGTCTGTACAACTTATTTGACTATTTACTGTTAACGCCTATGTAAAATAAATCCTATTTTCATATTTCCTGGGGAAAGGTTTTGAAAAATAAAATCAACTAGCTAAGTACAGATAATACTCTAATCCGCATTTGTGTTTTAGGGGTGCATTGTTGTACGTTCGGTGCCAGTACTAGTGCATTATCTATTGTAGTCCTTGTAGTAATAAAGTATTACAAACCTTTTCCCCTTTTAAAACTTCGTAAACAGCTGTTGGCATTGTTTTTGCTAACAGTCTGAGGTTCTGTGCATTCTGTGTATTCTAATTTGTTTTTCACAGGTCTGTATTGTCCATGTCGGCTAGAGACCAAAAGGCCTATTTGATGGATGAGTACAACCTTGCCTTGCCTCTTTGAAGTAGCTGGTATGTGTCCTTTCTGTCCCTTACTTTATAGTAATGGCTTGGATCAAAACACAAACTACAAGCTTATTGCATTTGCTGGAGACCCCTAACTGTCTTAAATGATCAGTTTCTTAACGTTATATTAATTGATAATCTAACTAAAAAAATCACATTGTACCACAAGATGGGGCTGCGGGGCTGTCACAAAGACGGCCGGAGTGGGTGGCGTCAGACCAGAGCCAGGAAGTAAAACACAGAGACTTGGGGTTTTGGAGAAGCTGAGCGCGAATGGTAGCACTCAGCGTTTATTAAACGAAATAAAAGGTTTAAACAGAACACAAAACAGGACACGGCACTTGCGGCCAAAATAAACAGGTAAACAAAAACGAACAGACACTTAACAAATGGTGCACGGAGACAAACAAACACGATGAGTACAACAAATGGTTATTTTAGTTTAGTTTAATTTACTTTCCTACTTTCCTCCTTCTCCTCACCCGTTCTCCACTCTCGAACACCCAACCCCGAGTGAGTAAAAACATGCTGCTTTTATGCTGTTGTACCGAGACTCGACTGCTAATCAATCATTCAATTGGAGTCGCGGTACAACTGCACGTGAATCAATAAAGTGCAATTCCCCGTGCTCACATATTACATTTTACTTGCACGTGAAGTGCTGTGCCATCCTCGTGCACACATGGCCTCAATGGCCACCTCCCCCCTTAAAAACCCAGCAGTCCAGAACAAAGTCTCGGGCTGGGAAGGGAGGCTTCAGTGGGCCCATTGCTGGCAATGCTGTCAGCACCCCTGCCGGTAGTGGCACGGCTGACAGCATGCTGGTCCACTCCTGTAGCGAAACTGCTGCTGGGGAAAGTGGTCTCCTGACCTCTCCCCCTGTCTTTGTAGCCGGTAGCTCCCTTTGGTGGGGCTCCGACCACAGTACTTCCTGCAGCGAAGAAGCTGCAGTGGGAGCAGGTCTCCGGACCTCCCCCACGATCTCCGGCAGCAAAACTGCTGCAGTGGGAGCAGGTCTCCTGACCTCCCCCACCTTCTTCGTGGCCGGCAGCTCCCCTTGGTGGGGTTCCGGCCACAGTACTTCTTGCTGCGATGCGGAGCGGCTGGCAACCCCAGGCGATGCGGCGCGACAGGCAGCCCCAGGCGATGCGGCGCGACAGGCAGCCCCAGGCGATGCGGCGCGACAGGCAGCCCCAGGCGAAGCGTGGCAAGCATCCTTGGGCGAAGTGTGGCAGGCATCCTTGGGCGAAGCGAGGCAGGCATCCTTGGGCGAAGCGAGGCAGGCATCCTTGGGCGAAGCATGGCAGGGAGTCAGGACAAACTGGGGTGCGGGTGTTGGCCCTCTTCTCGACCTCTGCGGCCGGGCGGTTCTTCCCCGTGCTTCCCTCAGCAGCCTATGCAAGGGCTGCTGAGGACCACCAGCATCTAGTCCTGGTCCTTCTGGTGAAGGGAGAGGCAGCTCCTGCTCCTCTCCTCCTGATGGTGATGGAGGCAGAGGCAGCTCCCGCTCCTCTCCTCCTGATGGTGGGGAAAGTGATACCAGCAGGCATTCATCCTCTGCTGGTGGGGGAAGTGATACCAGCAGGTATTCATCCTCTGCTGGTGGGGGAAGTGATACCAGCAGGTATTCATCCTCTGCTGGTGGAAAGGGACCCAGCAGGTATTCACCCTCTGCTGGTGAACAGGGACCCAGCAGGCATTCACCCTCTGCTGGTGGACGGGAACCCAGCAGGCATTCACCCTCTGCTGGTGGACAGGGACCCAGCAGGCATTCACCCTCTGCTGGTGGACAGGGACCCAGCAGGCATTCACCCTCTGCTGGTGGAGGTGGCGGAGGCAGAGGCAGCTCCTGCTGCTCTGCTCCTGCCGGTGAAGGTGGGAGCAGCGTGTAGTCTCCTGGCGACGGAGGTGGGAGCAGCGTGTAGTCTCCCCCTTTTGCAGGGGACTGGTGCTGCTCTGCCTCTCTTGCAGGGGACTGGTGCGGCTCTGCCTCGGAAGGGGAAACCAGCAGGCATTCTTCCTCTGCTGGTGGAGATGGGGACAGCAGGCATTCTCCCTCTGCTGGCCGCTTGGGTCCTAGGGCTGTGGAAGCCCCGACTTCCCTCTCTTCGGGCTGTGGACGCACCGACTCCTCCCTTTTGGGCTGTGGACGCACCGACTCCTCCCTTTTGGGCTGTGGACGTTCGGGCTCCCCCCACTCAGGCGCAGGACGTTCGGGCTCCCCCCACTCAGGCGCAGGACGTTCGGGCTCCCCCCACTCAGGCGTAGGACGTTCGGGCTCCTCCCACTCAGGCATAGGATGTTCGGACTCCTCCCGCTTGGGCTGTGGACGCTCAGGCTCCTTCCGCTTGGGCTGTGGACGCTCAGGCTCCTCCCGCTTGGGCTGTGGATGCTCAGGCTCCTCCCGCTCAGGCATAGGACGTGGCAGAAAGGGCTCCTCTTCTTCACCCTGCATGGGGCATAGGGCCAACATGTGCCCATATGCCCCACAGCCAGGGCACCACTCCCCCCATCCCAGTCTTTGGGCCATTGCCTGAAGGGTCCTGTGGACGGAGCAGGGTATGGTGGTGTGGCTAGTTTGGCCACAGTCGAAACACCACAGCCCTGTTTCCGCCTTTCTCCCTTTGCCCTCCTGTGCTCCTCTCCAGCCTCTTCTCCCCATTTCTTTTCCTTTTGTTTTTTTTTTTCAAAAAAAAAAACTGCGGTTCCCGCTCTGGCCTGAGTCCTGGAGGCGCTGTAGATCCCACGCAGGACACCACGTGTCACAAAGACGGCCGGAGTGGGTGGCATCAGACCAGAGGCAGGAAGTAAAACACAGAGACTTGGGGTTTTGGAGAAGCTGAGCGCGAATGGTAGCACTCAGCGTTTATTAAACAAAATAAAAAGTTTAAACAGAACACAAAACAGGACACGGCACTTGCGGCCAAAATAAACAGGTAAACAAAAACGAACAGACACTTAACAAACGGTGCATGGAGACAAACAAACACGGTGAGTACAACAAATGGTTATTTTAGTTTAGTTTAATTTACTTTCCTTTCCTACTTTCCTCCTCCTCACCCGTTCTCCATTCTCGAACACCCAACCCCGAGTGAGCGAAAACATGCTGCTTTTATGCTGTTGTACCGAGACTCGACTGCTAATCAATCATTCAATTGGAGTCGCGGTACAACTGCACGTGAATCAATAAAGTGCAATTCCCCGTGCTCACATATTACATTTTACTTGCACGTGAAGTGCTGTGCCATCCTCGTGCCTAAATACAAATATACATTTTAAATACTCGTGCTGCACACACCCATTTATATCCCGTGCAGCCATCGCTATACACCAACATTTACACACAACACGTAACATATAACATATAACACAGAAAATACACACAGGGGCGGGCACTTCGTCACAGGGGCTTATTATACTAAGAAAACATACCATTGTTAAAGGTGGCTCCTACTGCTTTACCAGTCCTTGAAGATGCCTGGTTATAACTTCCTTCTGCTGCAAATTGTTTTGTTAGCTTGCAAATAAATTGTGATACATATAAGCAGTGGTCCAGATAAGCTGCATACCTGCCATTTTGCGAATTAAAAAATCAGAACTACAAATTCAGTTTAAATTTAATAATAATAATAATCTGTATTTTTGTATAGCGCCTTTCATAGTAGACCACCATCACAAAGCGCTTTACAGAGGTAGGCTGTGAACTACATTATATACAGAGTCACATACAATAGGACATTGATGGAGCACAAGGAGGTTAAGTGACTTGCTCAGGGTCACACAGTGAGTCAGTCAGTGGCAGAGGTGGGATTTGAACCTTCTGGTTACAAGCCCTGGACTTTAACCACTGGACCATACGGCCTCCTAATACATAAAAATACGCATAGCAATTGTGGTGCACAGCTTGTCTGCCTCCCCTAAAACTTCCACTAACAACTCCCAGAATACAATGTCTTCAGTTACTAGGAAATTGTACACAAGAAAAACCAACCCAACAAACATTATCCAATCTTTGGCTAGCCCTGTTGTCTTTGCAGCCATTCACAGTAAGAATAAGAAAATATTGCCAACAAGCTACACAGGTTGAAGCCTAAACACCCCAGTGCAGCTACAGCTCCAACTGGAACCATCGTTAGATGCAACCGCTAAAAAAGGTGCCTATAATAAAATCAAACAAACTGTTTTTATAAGTTATTAATGCATTTCCTTATTTTGTTTATCGGTATGGCTTTATATTGAAGTTTACATGTTCACTGAGTAAGAATTTAATGTTAAAATATAAATTTGCAGTCGGTGTGATACCTTGAAATAAAAAGTGCTGAGCTGATAAAGAACCTTGTAGAACACACACATGGTTGTACAGCAGTTCAAAGTAACATTGCTGTTAAAATGGAAGGCTCTTAATGCCTACCCCATTACCATTAAACATTGTACAGTATTTATCGAGATTACTCATGACTTCAAGGTAATGTTGCATTTTACCCCCTGAAAATACATTTTACTCTGTGTTAAAATTAGAGGGTAAATTACTCCCAGACCCAAAACCTTATCTGCAGCGCTGCATACAAATATATAAATTAAAAGTGTCATTCAGCTCAAGGACCAAATCCTGGGGAGGTGTTGACTCTATTTGTGATGATAATAACATGAACCACCTCCCTGGGATTTGGTGTGTGCAAAACAGGGGCACAGGGTCACTATGGCAAAGTGGTTGCTGATTTTGTACAGGTGCAGAGGTGATGCAGTGCAGGAATAAACAGACAGAGATTTGTAATCCGGTATGGAAAAATATACGTTTTATTTTCGTTATAATCCAGGTCTGGTGACCAAATAATAAACTCCGGTTATACACGGCGATGCGTAAAACATGGAGAACAGTAACAGGGATTGCAGCCCTAAACAATAAACACAGTATCTCCCACAATACACAACCACGGTCACCAGTCCTGGGTGTGTGCTGTAGTGCTCGTGGTGGGTGATACAGTTTAAAGAGTGACAAATAGTGCAGTGCTGTTCCGGGTTCAGTGCTGGCTCTTAGCAACAGCTCCGGAACGTGTTAGCCGTCTATAAACACACAAGTAACAATTATAGACAAAACAAACAAAACAAACACTCACGATACTCTTAATACACAGTGCATGGGTCCATCCGGGTCTATTTCGAAACCAAAAGCGAAGGAAAAGATTTACAATTCACCGGCCCCTTTTATGCAATTATGCATGACCCCTTGGTAAACGATTGCAGCTGACTCTATTGCCTGCAGCTGCTACCTCGTTTACCTTCTAGGTCAATACATTCCCGTACCGGAGTCTCGTCTTTTTCCAGGCTGACTGACTTCCCGACCCAGGGAATGAACTGTCAGGCCAACCTGTCCAAAGCCTTTCCCTTTCGCTACTTAGTACCCTCACAGGTCGAGTGGGAGATTTACAACCAGAACTCCATCACAGTCACACATTGCTTTTCATCATTTTAAAATGCTTTACCTTACTTGCATTTTTGGAAGAGAACAGTTGTCTAAACAATGTACCTCTTTTCACAGTCATTATTATAAGGTAGTATTTCTGCTACCTTCACCATCTGTTGTCTGAAATGAATACTCAAGCACAATCTGTTTCACATTTCCAAATTCCCTTGCACCAACACTCTGAAAGGTTTATATTACAGAGAAGACCTTACACCTTTGTATCCAGTTCTAAAATGAAGATATTCATCTAGTCACTCAGTGTAAATATTCTGGTTTCATAACTGCTCAGTTACTATGTTGGTAATACTGCAGTTCATTTCATGTGTGGCAAAGTGGAATATTCAGATCTAAATGTATACTTAAGACCATTGGCAATTGTACAGACCGTGATCTGCTACTTTGCAATCAATAATCTTTTTGTTTTGCTGGAAATTCACTGCTGTGCACCAGATGGTGCTGGCTCTTAATAAAATAGACACTGTGGCAAATGTAGCCTACATTACATGTATGTTACTCTTTAATTGGCATGACTCTAATGCTTTCTCTTTTTTATATTTTGTGTTGTCAAATTAGAGAGCACCTGTTGTCCTGTAGACTGGAATTGGCATAGATAAAACCAGGGGTGAAATTCTCAACAAAAAAAGTGCAGGTCCTCATATGCACAGCCGGGTGTAAACATTTTAAAAATTGAGACAATTTGAGTGCCAATGAATAAATACTTAAAAAATGTATACATATATTGGTACACAATTCATTTATGAATACAAAATAAGCCCAAAAAATACTGAAAGCTTTGTACCCTCAGTCATGTACTGTAATATAACACTTAAGTTAAACCTTAAATGACAAGCACTAAGAAATATTACACTATGCAGTAACTGCTGTAGAGAGGGATCTTTGTTTCAAGATATCCAAAAAAAAAGAGGTGATGTTATAAAAAATGGTATAAAAAAAAACTGCTATGAAAAAATGTCAAACAATGCACAATAGGGGCTAAAATACCCCTCAAATGTATTATGCAACAGGCACTACTACTACTAATGAACTTGGCCATTTTAATCTCCATCATGTTCTCTGAAATCATCCCCATACTTTCCAGCTCATCTACAACAGGACCTGGCCATGCTACAATAATAGCCCTGAATTAGAACATATATCCATTTCCTTCATTTATTTTGTACTTATTACTTATCTTACAATAATATGTTCTGTGTGCTTCTCTGTTGTGTTTCTGTGTAGATTTAATTACCGTGATCTATTCCAGAAAAAGATGTTTCAGGCAGAAACAGTATAAAAGTAGTCTTTTTTTATTTCATCCCTGGTATTGTGGTTTCTGCACAAGAAACAAAGTGGCAAAAGACACATTTTCATAAAGTAATATCATTACTGTGATTTAATTCTGCCTTTTTAGGTGAAAACTCACATTTAACTTAAATAAACTCTTCAAAATGTTTTAGAAAAGGAGGCATTGTACAAAGAAAAAAACACCTCACCGTTTTGCTTTTCGTTTATTACAGTCCTCAGAAAATACTAGGATCACAACAAAACAAAATGTTGATCACTGTGCTTAACATGTATCTTGCAAGTTGGGCCAGTGTTTGAAAAGCGTGAAGCACACCTCCATCTGTATCCCGGTTCTGACCTCGCTTACCAAATCTGAAGCTGCACTTTGATCCCGTTTTTTTATGTTATTATTAATCCCTACTGTTCCACACATCACTTGCCATTTTAGAAAATTTTGCACAAATTCTGGCAATGTGGTAAATTGGAGCAAGGCAAAACACATTATGATAATTATTTCTAATATTTATCAACTGTGTAATTTATGGCGATTTATTTATCAACTATGTAATAACATTGCGCTAGTGGTGTGAGTTCATGAAATGCATTCGCATCGGATGAAATTAAATAAGTCCTGGTACCCAGTACGTGCATCAAAATAAGTCCTGGTATGGAATACCGGTGAGTACCGGCAGAATTTCACCCTGAATAAAACTAAAGATTAGTTATACCATGACAGATTTCCCTAAAATATTGTTCTTCCATTTAAAATTCTTTCAATTGAAAGTTCAGTAACTTAGTAGCAATCTACTTTGCACACAAAATCGTCTGTTACACATTTGTTAAGTTGTCCTAATAATGTCCTTATAGCTGTCATACTGTGCATGGAATTCAGTGGTCAATGGGTCCAATATTTCTGTAAAGGGTAAATAGCTTTAAATGGCAATTTATTCAATTTTTTTTTTCTTTTTAGCACATTTATTAAATGTTATGTTCTGTGTGTGTGTGTTAAATTGTATTTTATTTGCTTATGGAATTCTCTTTAGCTTGCAGCAAAATGTGTATATTTTGTTAAATGCTAACTACTAAGACATGCATTCAGGTGATAGGGCCACCATGGCCATCCAGGGCAGCACAGGTTGACTGGCAACGTTCTGTAATTAGTTCTAATAGGATACACGTGACCATTCTTTGTGATTGCCACCTCTTTGGGGGTGGAAGTCTGTTCTCCAGAATTGCCTGTAGAATCATCATTTTTTCCCCCTCATTAAACAGTTTCTTGTTAATTTGTGCTGTCTTTATTACAAAAGCGATTGCCAGCAAACGCCTACTGTCTGCTTATCAAAGTCTGTCAGATCTTCTGTGCTCTAGTTTTTCTGTTTGTAACAGGTTATGGATGCCATTTCAATATCAAGTTAATCAGTCATGGCGATGGGACAAACATTTTTCGTGTGTGCTGTGTATCATTTCACACCACCTTTTGTATGTGTCATTCTAGAAATGTAATTGTATTATTTTGGCTACATTTCCTGTCCAGATCCAAAACCACTTAATCATTTAATTGTACCTAATAAGCATATAATGGAACGGTACTCCAGGACTGCAGCTGCCTACCTCTGTCAACCGCGTGCCTGGTTATAAACTAGTTGTATGCATCGGTAAACACATGTCACTGGTCCAGGAAGTAAACTACAGTCATTGCCATCATTCTGCTGTTTTACACCAGGGGGCACTAGTCCCTTTTCCTGCACAAACACAGAGAGTATAAAATGGCTTGCTAAAAGAGGTTGTGCAGTTGCATCTACTTGTATGGTACAGTTTCTCTATGATTCTGCTGTTGAAGGGGTGTAAAAAACCCAACGATGACCATGTATTGGTAGCACTAACAAACACAAGAAGCTCAGGCTTCAATTGCAATTAAGTTTGTTACTTTAAAATGAAATACAACTTGAAAATAAAATATATATATCAAGAGTTTCTTCCTCAAACTAATTTGTTTATTTGTAATTCTTAACGCACTCATTAAAAATCATTACAGTCAAAACTGGAATAAGCGCCATACGTAGATGATTAATATTTAAACGTGCATTACAGCAAGCTATTACAATACTATCGAAGGCATTGGTATAGCAAACCTAGCAGCTGGCTCTAAAATGCACTTGATTTCATGACCTGGACAGCACTGGATCTGCTTTCCAAACTTGAGGTAAACTTGAGTAACACTGTATAGCATCTTTTAGGCAAAATGAGAATGGAGCCCAGACAGTGTCTGATAATTTCAGAAAATCTGTCTGGAACAAAAATGACAAATAAATAAGCAGGGATAGTATATAAAAAGATATATATATTGCCTGGCAAAGTGGGAGACGGCCGCTGCTGGGGTAATCGAGCTGTCGGCCAGCCCCTGGGCCGCATCAGCCTTGCTGGTAAAAAATAAAGACGGGTCACTGGGGTTCACTGGGGTGGATTGTGGTAAGCTGGATGCAGTAAACCACAAGGACTTGTACCCCCTCCCCAGAATCGACAAGGCCCTGAACTGCATTACAGGCTCTTGCTGGTTCAGCTACCTCGACCTACGCAGCGGCTCCTGGCAGGTTGAGCTGGCCTCAGAGGCATGGCCCGAAGACTGCATTCTTCATTGGCCAGGGACTGTGGCAGTTTGCAGTGATGTCCTTTGGACTCTGCAATGCCCCAGCAATGTTCGAGCGCCTGATGGAGCGGGTGCTCGCCAGAGTTCCAGGGTCCAACTGCATCGTATACCTGGACAACCTACTGGTGCACGCCACTACCTTCCTGGAGGAGCTGAAGAACTTGCGGACTGTGTTTGAGCGCATTGAAGGAGCGGGCCTGAAACTCCACCCAAGGAAGTGCAAACTGCTGGGAAGAGAAGCACACTTACTTGGACACATCGTCGGGGCAGACGGCATTGCCACAGACCCTTCTAAGGTGGCTGCAGTACAAGACTGGACAGTCCCTGGGACTGTAACAAATGTGTGGAGCTTCCTTGGCCTGGTGTCTTATTATCGATGCTTTGTGAGGGACTTTGTACAGATCACCAGGCCCCAGCACTGTCTGACCTAAAAGGAGGGTCGGTTTGCCTGGGACACCGACTGCGCAGCCGCCTTTGGAGAACTGCGGGATGCCCACATGAAGACCCTGGTCTTGGTGTTCCCCAATCCCCAGAAAGTATTCCTCCTGGACACGGACGTGGGGATTGGGGCAGTGCTGGCCCAGGAGAATCCAGATGGGCAACAAGTAGTGTACTACAGCCGTGCTCGGAGTAAACCAGAGGAACTTACCATGCACAAGTGGCTCACTGGATTGAACCACTGCAGGAGTATGACTACTCCGTCCAGCACTGGGCCGGCCACCTGCACAATAACGCAGATGCCCTGTCCTGTCGCCCCTGCTCCTTCGAGGACTGTAAACACTGCCATCGATTGGAGGAGCGGCAGGTGCAGTGGTCCCTGGATGAGCAGGTAAGTGCTGACACTGTAGCCGTGGAGACCGTTCTGACTCCTCTGGGCTTCGTCTTGTTTCGCACAACGCCCCGAGGTGTCTGTATATTCGACGTATACGGACACCCTGTCCGGCCTTATTGCGTGAATAATTATATATATATATATATATATATATATATATATATATATATATATATATATATATATATATATACATACATACATACATACACACACAAATTTACAAAAAAAAAACATTATTGCAGCAGTTAGGGTTGAACTCCTTGCCACAAAAATAGGAAATATGGCACACTGATTCTCACAGGCCTGTGCCGAGGAGGAGCAAGCTTAAAGACCTTCCGGCCAGAATTAAAGGGGAAAAAGAATGCTACGCCTTCAAATTGAAAAGATTTTCCATTTCATGTCAGGGCATGGAGCGAGACCCCCTGTCCTGCCCCGTCATGAGCATCCTGGATGACCTCTGGTCCCTCCCAGTCAGTCCTATGGTTGACAACCCTTAAAGTGCACTTGGCAGCCATCTCTTCATACCAGGCGTGGGCTGCAAATATAGTTCTATTTTTGTGAAGATGATATGGTTCTGCAGCCTGAAGTGGGTGTGTATGTGTTGAAGTGTTCATGATTATCCATTGCTACAACACTGGTGGACCATGATGATGGATGTCTCTTGTGTCATCTGGAAAGAGTTGCATGTTCTATGTCTTACCTGATGACGGCAGTCTGCGGTTATTTGTGTTGTCTGGTTCCTTTGGTTGCTATCGCCACATTTCCTTGCTTTTGTGGCAATGAGTTCAAACCTAACTGCTGCATTAATGTCGTTTTTGGCAATTAATTTCCTTGCTTTTTGAGTAGTATGTTTTTATTTTCATTATAAAACTACACCACTTCTGTGGAGGTGTTCCATACATGATTGCTGCATTTTACCACATTTTATTAGACATGTTAATGCAAAGAGTGCAAACTCAGTAATTCGAGCAAAATAGTAAAACAATATTGGTTGTTTGTATCAACATAGTTTTTTAAATCTATCATGCATAACTGTAAAGTAAGAAATGTCTCTTAAGGTGGGTTCACACTAGATAACATACTGGAAGTGACATAATGTAACACAGTAGCCCTTTGTTAGTTTAAACAGGTTTTAATGAACAAGACATAAGGTTCATTTCACAAGGTCTCAAAATGTCTCATGTTTTGTCCATGTGAGAACAGGTGCAGGAGTGATGCAGTGTGGTAATTAAACAGACAAAGCCTTGTAATCCAGTTTGGAAAAGTGGGATTTATTTTTATTCCAGGTCTGGTGACCAAAACAATAATTCCCCCAGCAATACCCAACGTGTACTGCACAGGGTAAACAATAACGGAATTGCAGTCCCAACTAATAAACACGATATCTGGCCCACAATAATACACACACGGTCACCAGTCCTGGGTGCGTGCAGCAGTGCTCGTGGTGGGTGATACAGTTTATTTAGTGACTGTTGGTGAAGTGCCGTTCC
The DNA here is from genome assembly GCF_902713425.1 of Acipenser ruthenus. Taxonomy (NCBI): domain Eukaryota; kingdom Metazoa; phylum Chordata; class Actinopteri; order Acipenseriformes; family Acipenseridae; genus Acipenser; species Acipenser ruthenus. Next base: position 45,270,995 of record NC_081189.1, read on the forward strand.
GGCTTAGTGCTGACCCTAGGCGACAGCTCCGGAACTGTGCTAGCTGTCTGGTAATGTGCAAGACAAGACAATTACAAAACAAAACACTCACTGTACTTTTCGGACTAGAAACTGGTCTTTCACAGTCCTCAGTTTATTTACACAAACCATGAGCGAAGGAAGAGATTGCGATTTTCCGCCCCCTTTTATCCTGTCACACATGACCCCTTGGTAAACGAGTGCAACCGCCTCTCCAATCTGTGGCTGCCACATTGTTTCCTTTTCGGGTCAATGTGTTCTTGCAACGGAGTCTCGCCTTCATCTGATATAAAGCCCATCTCTTCAATGTTACAATGTACTTGTTTAACCGTCACAGTCCACGGAAAAGACCCCTCTGGCTGAAAAACAAAACTAACAGGAGGACTGTCTTCAGATAGTTTAACATTCAACACAGATTGCTGTAAATATCCTGCTGAATCAAATCTTCCATGAATGGTCTACCATCATCATGATCCATCTCTTGTGATATGTCAGATATAAGAAAAATAAATAAATAAATAAAACTGTGCCAAAAAAATTAAAAATATATGCTACAATATATGTCTCCCTGTACAGTTCCTCAAACCCAAGTCATTTTTTCTTTTTGTATGAAATGGGTGTGTATGTGCAGGGCAGAGGGTTGTTTGTGTGGTAGGGGGAAGATTACAACATGCTCACCTACATACACGTCAAATCAGAGTTAATAATCAGATAGTATCGCACTCGTTTAACCGTCACTGAAGTCAAAGGATATGCGAGTGCTAACTGTAGACTCCTGTAATTTTTGATTAACAAGCAGAACATACAAACGAGATTGCAACATGTCAATAAGCAACTAATCTTTATAGCCATAATGAAAAATAAAGTATTTTAAGCCGGACACACTTTATTACAGGCGTTCTGCGGGACTTTATTTACATAAATAGAGGAGTCACTTCTGCTATGAAATGGAAAAGCAAGACTTATGATTTAAAAGCTCATGTAATTGTTTCATAGAAAAAGAAAAAAAAAACAGTAAATTAAATCAATTTTACTATTAACATGTTTCTCAGCTGAGATTGAGATATACGAAAGGCTTAACAGGTATCAAGTGAATTTTTAAAAGGAGAGTAGAAAAGTTGTCGGAAAACACTGAAAATCAGAAGCCCTATATGTTACAAATTACATACAAAATATTAAATATTGTTACACAATGTGGTGATTACGTTTAGTTACCCGACTGATGTAGAGGATTCAAATATTTTAAGGAAAATTATTATTTTAGTTTTATTTTTAACAAGTGCCTTGACCCCTGACACAATTATTGTAATAACTGTAATATGGTGGGTTTCATTTTGCATTGTATTTTTGCCTCTACTGTACTGTATCTAATCATTTAAATGAAGCAGGTCATTGAAATAGGCACCCCCTTCCGTAGGATGTGGTTATTTTATTCTTGAAAAACTGTAAAAAAAAGAAAACAAAGTTGTTTATTTTATAAATCAAAGGTTACAGAAGGACCTTTTTAATTTTATTGTGTTACATGTTCCCATGTGTTGCTACAACTGTTTACATAAGGTGTGTGTTTTATTTTTTTACATTTTGATCACTTTAAATTTTTAAAATTGCCTCAAGATGGCTTCACATGTACCCGCATGGACCTCTCAGAACTACATTTCCCATCATCCTCCTGCTCATATATAAACAGATTGGTTTACCAGTGAGTTGTTTTTTGTTTTGTTATTTATTTATTTATTTATTTATTTATTTATTTATTTATTTCCAGGGAGAGTGAGGGGTTGGATGGAGTTGTCTTAATCACCCAATCAAACAAGAGCAGATGTCAGTGTAGATGCTGATTGGTGTATGCGTTTTTACCTTTCTTCAGCATTTAATATTTATACTGTAAGGGTTTAAAAGAAATACTTTAAAAGGTTACGATGTGCAATTTAATTATTTGTATTTGTTTGGATTTAAATTGTAAGGCAAATCTTCTCAGCATACAGCATCAGATTTTTTTTTGTGTAACAGAAAACAATTACCATTTTCTGAAGAAAAGCCTTAGAAAGTAGACATGTGTAATTTAGATTGTTTTCTGTTACATTTTGATGTGTAAAACCTGTTGTTTGATTGGGTGATTCAGACGACTCCGTCCAACCCCTCTCTCCCCGGGAAAAAACCCCACTGAGGACTGACTCGAGGAGGGGTGAGGAGGGGTCACATTTGGTTCAGTAACATTCGGATCCCAACCTGACATTGAATTTCTGGTTCACCTAGATCTGTAGCTATGAACTGGTCTACATGTCTTTTAGTTACCCTGCCTTTTACTATCACCAAGTATGTCACTGGACCCATTTTCTTTAGTACCTTACCAGGTATCCAGCTCTCTCTTTCTCCTCCCCGGTAAAGTCGAACCAGTACCTTTTGCTGTAGTTCAAACCCTCTAGTAGGAGTTTGTTGAACTTTTGAGTCCTGTTTTTCCTGCATGGTCTGAGAAAATGGCTGTTTTAAAATAGACCACTGTGTCCTTAGCTGCCTGCCGAGAAACAACTCTGCTGGTGTCTTACCAGTGGTGGCATGTGGAGTGCTGTGGTAACCAAACAGAAAATTAGCTATTTTATGAGCAAGGTGTCGGTTTGACTGTTTTTCTAAATCATTTTTAAGAGTTTGCACTAGGTGCTCTGCAGCACCGTTACTCTGGGGGTGGTGAGGAGCTGACTTGGTGTGCTTAACCACATTTAACCTTAAAAATTCAGCAAAGTCCGCTGATGTAAATTGCGGCCCATTGTCTGAAACTAGCTTCTCGGGCAATCCATAAGCTGAAAACATGTTACGCAACACCTCAATGATTTTAACAGTAGTGGTGCTGGTCATCTTAACCACTTCTGCCCACCTAGAGTAGGCATCTAGCAAACACAGAAATCTACATGTATTCTTTGCTATGGCCTCTCTGCCCACCTCCAAGGGTGGATTGGTGCTTTTCCTGGCAAACTTGTTTGTTTGGCAAGTCTGGCATGCATTTACAACAGCTTATATCTCCTTGTCTAAACCAGGCCACAAAAAATGACTTCGGGCTATGGCCTTCATTTTTACCATACCTAGATGGTTCCTATGCAGCTCCGTTAACATTATAACCTGCAGCTTTTTTGGAATTATCCCCCTAATGGTAAACAGTTACACCCTAACAGGGAAACCCCTTGACGAGCAACATCAGGGGTATCACATTACCGTTATTCTCAACTTTTACATCCAACCTTCCCAGAACTTTCAGGTTTTCAGTAGTGCAAGTCTTTATTGTGTGTGCATTTTGGAGTTTATTTATTTGATTAATTGATTGTTTAGACGGGCGCTCGTTTGAGACTTTGCTGCCTGTTGGGTTTGGTTGAGCGGATGGGCAGTAGATGATTGGCTGTGCCAGTCCTCAATCAGTAGGTGGGCGGGTCTCCACCAAGTGTTCGTCAGTTCAAAAACATCCAGTGGAGATCGCTCAGGGCGACTGCAACGCCATGCTACAGAGGGGAGCTGCGTATACTCAGGAGGACACTGCAGGAACGACAGCTACGCAACCCTGAAACTCCAAGCGGTGCTTGTGAAGGCAATGCCCAGCCAAGGCCGTATGAAGCAGCAGGAGTCGTCGTATGAATACCGGCTCATCAGTAGGTTAGTTTAGGGGATAGTGAACCTCCTGGTTACAAGCCTGTTTCTTTAACCACTGGACCACACAGCCTCCTTACCTTGCATTCACATAGATTTCAATATCAAAGACACTGCTTATACAGTAGTAAGCTAGGCTACTGATTACTGTATTTGTACATTTTGTCGACGCTTTGAAAGTAAAATGTACGAAAGGTGCTCCTTTTTTATTCCACTGCCCGTTCAGCTCATTTTATTTAAGTTGAATTAATTGCACCCCAGGTTTGTCAAGCAAGTTATATATATATATATATAGATAGATAAACAGGTGATTTAAGCGGGATCATGGCTAATACAGAGAAAGAAAAACAAAAAACATGGTATTGTAACAGAAAACAAAAAAGTCAAAAAATGTAAATGAATTAGAATAGGTAACATGTACTCATATTTGTGTGACACATGTCAAAATTATGGAGACAGAAGTAGAGAAATCATCAACTCACTTCTCAGCAAACAGCACAGCATAGAAACATCTGTTTGAATTCCGTAGAATCTGTGATGGCCCTTTAAATATTGAGCTCATTAGCCATGCTAATGCCTATGTTAATGATAAACATTAGATAGAAATGTATGCATGTGAGCAAATTTAATATGCATAAGAACAAAATTATCTGAATTGCTCCGAAGGCCAAATTTGAATGAAAATGAATAAGTTTTGCGATAAGCGTGACAGGCCTGTAAAATAAAGAGTGGAGTTTGATGCTACAGAGATATTTTGTCTGTCTCCTTCATGTTGACACTTATCCAGTTAGCAAGGCACTACAATATATTTTTTTATTTAAATTATATGTTGAATAGCCTACACTATCCTGTGGTCCATTGTTTCATTTCTTCATTTAGAAGCTTATTTATATGTTTGTGGGGGTGGGGGTGCAAAGGTGTGGTGAGCTTTCAGTCTGCATTCCACGTGCAGGTTACATTTGAGTGTAGACTCATCTGAGGAATATTGCTATGTACTGTACACCTATGATAGCTGCTTGGCAGGGTATTGTTAACAGTCCATTGTCGTGTAGTATTCCAATTCTGCCCATTCACGCATAGCTTTTGTGCATTTCTGCTATATTGGTAATTAATGTGCAGGTGGTTCCCTTTCAAGTCGAAGATGACCACCAACCATTATGTATGGGATATTCCTGCCCTTGAGGTAGGTTATGCTGAGCTCTCTATATCAGAGCTGCCGAAGGCCCCTTCCTGGGATGACGCACCCGGTCCCGCCCACCGAGGGTATGAAACCGTCACTCACAGGAAGATCTCCCTCTTTTTCCTTCTCAAGACGGTAAGGTAAGACCTCTGTGTTTAGCTGAGCGTGTTGATAGGAAAGAGCCCTCGAGTCGATTCGGGTCAGTTGTATTTACCTAGCATTCATGCTGAAAGCTGGCTTGCCGCTTTCCTGGAATCAACGACTCTTGAAAAAAGACTGAGTTCTTTAACGCGCCGCACGCATAGCCCGTGATTCTATCTTGGTGAGCAAGTGCGCAACGAGGCTGCGTATTTTCCAATGCCCCAGCATAGGGCACGATAGCGTAACACGCAACGCATCATACACACAGGACGTACGGTGCTCGGTAGACAGGTGCTTAGTACATCAGGGCGCATAGCGCCCTCGGGTGCTCGATGCACGTGGTGCCTCGTTGCCTTCTGCCTGTAGAAGGTGCTCCACTCCACGGTAGGCTACGCGCTGCCCCGGTCGTGTGACTGCACGTAGTCGAGGCTAGACACCCCTGTCCAGTTACTACGCTGTGTTTACTCTTTTTTTCTGCGTAACAGCCTACATCGCTTTGCGATTGCAGTCTGCTGAAAGCCTTACAGCGATCGCTGTTTTCTGTTTCTTCTGCTATTAAGAGACGCGTGTTCCTCCACCGGACCCCGGCTCTGCCGTGCCCCGCTGTGGAATTGACTCTGCTGGACTGCCTCAGCCCGCCTTCTCGGTGTGCTTAAAATTTTCAGTTCACCTGCGTTGCTGTGGTGTCTGCTTTATTTCCCTCACAGCTTGCTGTTGTGTGCGTGTATGTGTGGTTTTATTTAACATGTGTTTTTAAAAATAATAAAAAACGATACAAGCATGATTTCTCCATCCGGGCCCAGCTATGCTGAGCCCCGCTGTTAAGATGCTTAAGCCAGCTTGTTTCAGCCCGCCTACTCGGTGGGCTGGTAAAAACAAAACCAAATCAGTTACCCGCTTTGCCGTGGTAACTATTATTTTTACCCGCACAGCTTGCCGTGGAGTGTGCTACTTCTTTACTTACTAAAAATAAAATGTAGTATGATATCCACCAGCAGCTCTGCTGCGCCCTGCTGTTGAGTTACATACGCAGGCTTGCTTCAGCCCGCATACTTGGTGGGCTGGAAAAACAAAACAAAATCAGTTAACCACGTTGCCGTGGTGACTGATATTTTTACCCACACAGCTTGCTGTGGTGTCTGTGTGCATTCGTTTCTTTACTGCCCTGCAGTTAGAAATAAATAATAAGCTGATTCTTCCACGGGAACCCAGCTCTGCTGTGTCCCGCTGTTGAGTTGAATCCGCTGGCTTGTTTCAGCCCGCCTACTCGGCACGCTTGGTCACCCGCCTGGCATGGTGAATGTGTTTCTCCCATAGCCAAATGGCTGGGTATAAGCCTGTATGATCCTATTACTGCCTTTGCAGTTAAAAATAAATAACAGGTTGCAGCTCCTTGAGCCTGTGCTCCACCCTGGTATATGCTATGCGCTGCCACGTTGTTTGACTGCACACGGTCCAGAACCAGGTTATCGACACTCTGCACCATGGTGCAGCACCATGCGCACCCCTGTACTGCTCTCCTGGTTGCCTACCGCAGCCACTCGAGTCTGGGTATCCACCCCGGTCTATGCTATGCGCTACCCCAGGTTGTGTTGACTACACGCGGTTAAGGCTGGGCGCCTCTCAGTAGACGCCCTCGGTGTTTAGATGCTCCATGCCTCAGTGCTTAGCACCACAGCATATGAATAACACCTGCACTCGGTGCCCCGATGCTTCGGTGCACCAGTACTGTATTCTACCTCACTCAGTGTCCTCATGCGTCTGCACCCTTGGTGCCTGAGTGCTTCAATACACGGCAGAGCTGTATGCGGCGCTGGGCCTGGCCAGGCAGCAGGCTGAAGCCCTTGCTGTGGCCCTAGCTCAGCCAATAACGCTGGCCCCGGAGCTGACCTCGCCTGCACTGGTGGTTGCCCCGGATGTTATGCGTTGGCATCTGCTGCGAATGGTTTATCACACTGGACTGAAAGAACGCGGATTCCACGTTGCTATTCGTCCAGCGCACAGGAAGTATCTCCGCTTCGCCTTACAGAGGAGCGTCCTGAGTTTTCTGTGGTTCAACCTCTCCTTAGCCCCCTGCACGTTTCTAAGTGCATGGATGCCATCCTAGCTCCCTTGCGGCTGCAAGTGATCAGGGTGATGAATTAGCTGAACGACTGGTTGATCTGCCCAGTCGCAGGAAGAAGCAGTGGCCCACACAGTGCAAGCCTACCTGTCGGACGACAGAGTGGCTGTCATTGCAACTGTCTGGCCCTGTTCAACAAGGGTTCACAGTATAATTAATTGGTGTTGTGTTAAAAACTATTGGGTCTGATGGCCTCGGCTTCATCACCCACCCAACTAGGGTTACTCTACAAGCGCCCAATCCAAGTGTGGCTCAGTGCCTTCGGCTGCACCCCAAGCGCAACAGACACCGTCAGCTGACCGTGTCTCGCCTATGCTGGAAAGCCCTACGCTGGTGGAGGCAAGCCTCTCATCTGAGCGAAGGCGCAAGCATAGGAGTGATACACAACTGTCCATTGGTGATGACAGACGCACCCAACTCTGGTTGGAGGGCTGGTCTGGCCCCTGTAGGGTACCGCTGGCTAGCCCTGGGGCTATCGGACGCAGTTGTAGGTACCATGCAGAGCGCTAGGGCGGACTCCACTAGGTTTTTTGTATACCTATAAGTGGTTGTATTTTCAAGATTGGTGTCTGGCTAGAAACTTGCACTAGGCCAGTCATATTGCAGTTCCTGCAAGAACTGCTTGGTGCTGGAAGGTCACCTTCCACCTTGAAGGTGTATTCAGCGGCTATCTCTGCTTGCCATGCCCCCGTAGATTCTGTGTCTCCGGGTGCGCATTTTTGGTTACCCGTTTCCTTAAAGGTGCACGGTGATTACGCCCTCCTAGGAGGACTGTTCTCCCGGAATGGAGCCTTAATATTGTACTAGAGGCTCTCATGAAGGCCCATTTGAGCCCTTACACTCCATAGGGCGGAAGTACCTGTCTATGAAGACAGCCTTCCTCTTAGTTATCACCTCCGTAAAGCAGATCAGTGAGCTGCAGGTGCTGTCTGTGCACAGCTCCTGCATGCGCGTGTGGGAGGATAGAAGCGGAGTGTCGCTGCGCACCAACCCCGCTTTCCTCCCCAAGGTGATTACAGCTTTCCACATTAAACAGTCTGTGGAACTGGAGTCTTTTCATCCACCTCTGTTGCTTCAACGGAGGATAAGAGATTTAATTTTCTCTTCCCAGTGCGGGCATTGAGATGTTACGTGCTTAGGACAAGAGTGCTGCGTCAATCTGACCAGCTCTTTGTCTGTCACGGAACATGGACCCTAGGTCAGCCCCTCTAAGCAGCATCTGCCTCACTGGATTGTGGACACAGTCTCGACTGTGTATAATGGTGCTGGCTTGCCCCACCTGGTAGGGTAGCCGCACACTCAACTAGAGGGTTGGCTACATCTTGGGCCCTTTCAAAGGTGCCTCGATGTCTGACAGTGTACTGCGGCTAACTGGGCTATGCCGCATACTTCTCCAGGTTCTACCATATTAATGTGGTAGACCCTGTCTTGCCTTCTGTAGGCACAAGGGTTCTTGAGGGTGTAAGTTCACACCACTAACCTCAGGGTTAGGCAGTGCTTGTGCGTCCCTCATAGGCTGCCGTTCCTTCTCCCTCGCAACAGCTCTGGTATACATTATCCCATACATAATGTTGGTGGTCGTCTTCGACTTGAAAGGGAACGTTAGGTTACTTACCGTAACCCTGGTTCCCTGAAAGAGAAGACGACCACCAACCACGAGGTTGCTTCAGTCGCCCTCACGGGTTCGATGGAAAAAGAGGGAGAGCTTCCTGTGAGTGACAGTTTTATACCCTCAGTGGGCGGGACCGAGTGTGTCATCCCAGGAAGGGGCCTTCGGCAGCTCTGATATAGAGAGCTCAGCATTACCTACCTCAAGGGCAGGAATATCCTATACATAATGGTTGGTGGTCGTCTTCTCTTTCAGGGAACCAGGGTTACGGTAAGTAACCTAACGTTCCCTTTCAAGTCGAAGACAACCACCAAACATTATGTATGGGATAATGTATACCAGAGAACGTTTTGTGAGGCACAAACACATTTGCGAATTGAGCAAAAAACTGCTATTTTCCAGCTTCATGCAACTGTTTTGTGCCGTGTTGGAAAATATCAATTGTTGTGCAAAAGCACTAATTTTTGCAAGGGGATTGCACATCGCTTCGAATATCTGGGCCAATGTGTTTATTGTGCAATGCATGTGTGTCAGTAGTTAATGAATGTGAAAAGCCATTTTGAAACCAAACACAGAACTTTTGGAAAAACGTATCCACAGGGCTCAGCAGTTAGAAGCTCAAAAGTAGAGACGCTTGTGCAACTCTTGTGTGATCTCGCACTCATCAATTTGTTTTTTGAGTTTTATTAAAACGTAAACTATACAAAGGAGATTAACAGTTTGGTCAGAAACATCAAATGTCATTATTTGGGAAATTAACCAAAACATAGAAACATGATTCCATCGATTTCCCACGTGCTTCTGTTATCCCTATCCATAGGACTAATCTGTCTGTTAACTTAACTTATTCAAGTTTTCATTTTTGTGTCAGAAATGGAATAGAAACAGACACAAGTTTAATTGTTTTAAGTGGCACACACATTTTTTTGTGTGTGTGTATTTTAACTCTTTTTTCAGTCACATCATTACCTTACTTACAACCACACTGTTGCACAGTTCTCACTCTCAGACTGTAAATTATAGTAATAATACATATTATAATAACAGTTATACTATTAATATGTCACATACATTTTAAAATGTTTGTAATGATACTCTGTTTAATGTTCTCAGGGTTCTATTATTAAAGTAGAATTCATATGGTAAAATGTGTAAGTGTTATTCAATATACACCACCCACTCTATATATCGCGGGGTGTCGGGTCCAATACAAATCCGCTATATATCGTGGGTCGCGATACAGCGAGAGACCCATAGAAAAACAAATAGGCTAATAACAAATACTGTACAACCACTCCCTCGTTTTATCAGGGGCGTCAAGTTCCAATCCTCTACGCAACCCGTATTTTCTCATTTTTCGTATAAAAAGCAGCACACTGTTTTAATTCATACTGCAGAGGGTAACTGCTTCTCATCAATTTAAGTCTCCAGTTAATTTCATGAATCTTCCTCTCCTTTCTCAAATGCCCAACCGCTGCATTGAAAGAATCCATTCACAACATAGAGGCTTGTTGCTAGGGAGCTGACGCTCTGTGACTTTCGGTAGTGCATTGTTTAAAAAAAAAAAAAAAAAAACGCTTCAGCAAGTAGATATTTAATTTGTTTTGTGTTATTGTGCAATGCGTGTGTATATAACAACAGTACAATATTAATGTTTTTTTTTGTTTTTTTTTAAATGTTCAGTATATTTTAGTTTGATGTGCAGTACGAAATAAAACTAACAGTAGTTATAAGTAAAATTGTCCATGTGTAGTGCAGCTAAGGCATGCGCAGTTAGACTGTAAAAATGGGGAGCCAACTCCATGACCGCGATATATCCGAATCCGCAGTATAGTGAGGGGCGATGTAACGAGGGGTGTGTGTACCAACATTACATTATATAATATTTATTATATTGCTTAAAAATGTTCACAGTAAAATACTTCTGGCCTGGCTACTCCTAACTTTTTTTCCAATCTGGCCCCCTTAAAAAACTAGATGAAGAGCCCTGCTATATAGAATATCTGCTGGCTGTGCTGTTACCCTGTATTTCTGCGCATGCGACACAATACAGGACTGTGCTCAGAAAATAGCAATTTTCACAATAATTACGTATTGTCATAATTCTCTAATGTTGCCATTTTGTTCAAAAGACCTTGCACAAAAGTGACATTTACTTCATAAGGTTGATACATTTTAATAACATCGCGTAAATATGCAAAACATGACATTGCTCCATTTTTAAAAAATTCTCTTGAGCTCTTTTTATATCCTATGTAATGGGGGAGTTGAGTATCTTTGTATGTAGAATATATTTGATTGAGTTGCTCGACTTGGAGGGAAGTCCAGTTAGGGGGAAGTCTGCAGACTTCCCATAAAAGCAGACTTCCCTGCAGGGAAGTGTTTGAATGACTTGCTCCCTTAGTGTCCAGAAGCAAACCCTTGTGGTTAATTCTCACTTACTATGCTCTATGATTGAAATATAATTATGGGACCACTATCCAAAAATAAAAAAATAAAAACATGATAAAGATTCCTGATGTTTTTTTTGTTTGCATTGTGTGCAGTGTTTTGCATTGAATGATTGCACATAATGTAGTTATCATAGTTTTTGTTATTTGCTATTTTAAGGATAATGGCACCAAGTAAATTTTGTCTATAATCTACAGTGTGTTACTGTAAGATACTTGTGGTACATGTGCTGCTAAATCATCTTGAAAACGACCCAATAGTTTAATTTAATTTGAATATAAATATCTCAGTATGTGCTTCTATCTGTTATAATTTTCATTTCAGTTAATATCCTTGTTGTATTGCATCTTGAATTTAAATAGTGGAAATGATTCAGTTTGAATAATTAAATAGTTTTGACAGCAACCCAAGGTGCGTTTCCATGGCACATCAGACCCCCATGGAGCATATTCACAGTGTGCTAATATATATGTCATTGCTGTTTAATGTCAGTACTGCCGCTTTCATTAATTGATGTATATTAAAACATAACCCAAATCTAATAGATATGGATATCCTTACTTGAATTCTTAATCGTTATACTAAACAAAAATAGTCAAGTCATGCTAATATGCATGAGAGGTTGCATTCCTAGTAGAATATCTACCACTGACATATGTTCAACAAAACAATGACATAATCGTAAGGGAGAATGTTGAGTTTCATGCTTCATTGTCATATTTTATTGCATTAGATTATTCACCCTTTCTGGATTTAGTGAGAGAAATTTAGTGTTAATATTCTTAACTATTAACTGCCAATAAATGGGTTTTGAACATCCATTAATTTACCTCCATTTCTTTAAAGTATAAAACACCTTGACAAAACTAGAACCAAATAACTACAACAATAATAATGCAAATCTAAACAGTTGGTATTTTCCTCTATTCCTCAGTAAACATGAAGCATGGTAGACCGTTTGAACTTACTTAAACTGGACAAATAGTGTTAAAACAACCTGCATATAAAATGTATTTAAATAGGGAATAAACATGTATTCAGTATTAAGAGATTCTCAGGTCTGTAGGGTCTAGTAAAGATGAAATGGGTAATACAGGACAATACCAACAGAGGTGCAAATTTGGCACTATGGCGCTAGATTCTAACGCCAGTGTACCTCATATAGCACTAGCAACATTAAATTCTGTCGCCAATAGACATGTTTATTTATTTATTTTTTATTTATTTTTTTATTTTCTTTGATTCCTTAGCAACCATAGATGATGATAGTTTCTCATTCGGCCTGGACTACTCATATGACCCACCCACACTCATCGACATACACAGGAGAGAAGGTTTGTGTCATGTGCAATGTTTTTAGGGGGCTTGATAAGGGTGGGGTTTGATAATTTAGCACCAGTAGGCTCTCCTGGTTCTAAACTTTCAACAGTTCAGCACCAATTTTGAAAAACAAAAAAATGTTCTGCAGCAGTTGTGATGCATAGTTTACCCCCAAGTCTCTATAAGTCACTTTGGATAAAAACGTCTGCTAAATGACGAAATAATAATTACATTTGTGAGCCATACTGCAGATAATACACCAACCCTTTTATTATTCAGGGATTTGAGTGTCATTGATCTTTTTGGGGAATAATGGAATTCAAAGGCATTTTAACAGACACTGCCACAGATACAATATCTGCCAATTACAACTATGAGTCATCATGTAAATAAAAAATGCAATAGCTTTAGTTATTTATTTATTCTTTCATTATGGCTCCCATTTTCATGATTTTTTTTTTTTCTGTGGACCCTATTAGGAAGATGGGTGTAATGATATAATTACATTTGCATACATTAGCATATTTATTAATTTAGAAGACACAAAGTTAGAAAACACATGAGAAATTTTGCACATAAAATGCTAATCTGTAGTATGTAACTTGGGGTAGAAAGAATTTATATTTTTAATTGCTTTAGTTACTGCACATTATGCTTAGCGATTAATTAGCATGGTACATTCCGAGACCAAAATTATTTAACTGATTGTTGCTCAACTGTTGTAAGGTACTTGCATTGTGCTGTTTAACATGAAATATACAGTATGTGTTTCAATAAAGAAGACATCTCTGATCAGTCCAGATAAGAAATATTCTACCAGCCTCCAATCTAAAAAGTTGCTAGGCATGTTTAGGTAATAAAAATATTTTCCCTTCTTTATATGAGACTAAATTAGTTGTTTTCAAAGTTTTTAAATTTATGCTGAGTAAATCTCTCTCGTTTAGATTATGGAATGAAAAGAGCAGATCACTGTGTGCATAATCACTTAATCAACTGAATTGAGCAAATCAGAAGAAAAGTGAAGCCAGATGTACATGTGAGTGAGTAAATTTACTCTTAATTCACTTACCACGTTTTCAAAATAACCCCTGACTCCTGTGGGGTGAACCACCACCGCCTCAATAGGTTTTTACCCCAATAAAAACATAAAAACATAAGAAAGTTTACAAACGAGAGGAGGCCATTCGGCCCATCTTGCTCGTTTGGTTGTTAGTAGCTTATTGATCCCAGAATCTCATCAAGCAGCTTCTTGAAGGATCCCAGGGTATCAGCTTCAACAACATTACTGGGAAGCTGGTTCCAGACCCTCACAATTCTCTGTATAAAAAAGTGCCTCCTATTTTCTGGTAAAAAAAAGTCCCATGGGTTGACATTGTCTATACCTTTTAGGATTTTGAATGCTTATAAAATGATATATCTTAAACATTTTTTGTAACAAGACATAGACTAATTGTAAATGACAGGACAATGATGTTGGATATAAAATTTAACATGACGAGAACTAACTACTATAGGTTTACAATTTTTTTTATTTATTTTTTTCTCAACATACCCACAGAAACCCCCAGTCGAATTTCTTTTGAATTCATACAGTCTAAACAAGCTGCCTCCTGAGTGATCTACATGGCAGACAGACTACCTTTGGAGAGCACAGACTTTAACAATGAACCAGGTGCACCCCTCACTTCCAAATACCATTCTGGATACTGGATAATACAGATTTTAAAAGTTTTGGGATAAGCAAGCTGTTCATTTAAAGCAATGCTACCCAATGCTTTTAAAACCATTTTTCTTACTTCAGATTTACATTAATAACATTACTACCCCTCTATTGTGCTCAGAATTATTTGTCTCTTTTCCTTTTTTTTTGTTTTTTTTACATAAATTCAAAATGTTTTAAATTAAATGTTTTAACTTTAGATCACATTGTCTGAATCTTTAACTTCAAAATATGTGCTTATTAGGACAGTACCAGGAATCAGCAGCAGCAACTGTTTATCTATAGTGTTGTCTATAGTGTTTATCTAGTGTTGAAATGTCTACACATTCTAAGCTAAAGCAAAAAAACAAACAAAAAAAACACTTAAGATCTTCAACAAACGACTTAGGGGACAAGTATTGCTAGAATTCCTTACATTCCATATTTCCACGCAAGCCATCCCATACTACTGCTATTTGTACATTGAAGTGCATCGCAGTGTTCACAATAATGGGCACCGCACCATGTTTACAAAACACTGAATTCCAATTGTTTTCTAGACATTATTCAATATCAGACACCAGTTATATTTTGCTGTAAAACAACAAAATTCTGGGACACTGCTGATGTGCCATTATTTCTTGGTAAAGGGACTCGATCTTAAACAGTGATAGCTAAAATTGTTGATTCACAGTGTGAATTAAAAATAATGGATACATACACATGTCCAAATCAATCTGCTGCTGTGAAAATGGTCCAGGTGATTTTCAAGTCTCACTCTCTTGACAGCCATTATTAGGAAGCAAATTGAATCGGCAAGCGTAGTCTCATCTAGAGAGAATAGCAAGCAGACTGTGAGAGTAGAGGGGACACTGGGGGGCTTTACATGTCGTTTCCAGACAGTCCCAAGATGCAGTGTGTGTGAGTGTGTGTGGTGTCACAAGGCTGTACCTTCAAGCCACCCCCTACCACTCCTGATCCCCAGGACATCAACTCACTGACATTAATACTTGTCATTTATTTATATTGAAACATGCCAATTTAGCGCTTGTTAGCCACCAACTGTTTTGCAATTCTATTTGACATAATTAACTAGGATCAGGTTTTACTTCCTTATCCAGGAACCTGCCTTGACAGAGATTAAATCCCACATGTAGCAGGAAGAGACCGAGTCCCTACAGCCACTGAAATAATACCAGTAAACAAAGGAATAGAATACACAGAAAACAGATTCACTGCACCGGCCAGAAGCATTTAGATACCAGTATTTAAATGAGTTTACGGCCTAGTGCAGTTCACAATAGGTCTGTACTTGGACTCACTCTGCCAATGGACAGTAATCAAGAAGTGAAGATATTTTGTTTTTTTAGGTGACAGAATTAGCTGAAATTACTAAACAGTTGATAAAGTGGGTTTCAGGTTTTTTTTGCTGAAAGAAAGCAAGGGTTTAATAGCCCAGTTCTCAGCATGAAGCAAAGCCACTGAAGAGAAGATAGACCATAGCACATTATTTTGAAGTATTGTGCAGGCAACATGTCTGCTCTTTTCTGAGGCTGCACAGAGCTCTCATATTTTCCAAGTCAAAGACTGTTGCAGGTGTCCATGTGTGAGTATGAAGCCACCAAGCTGCTACTAACTGAGCTGTAAAACAGGGGGCTTTGATAACACAAGACAGCAACTTCCAGCAAGTAAAAAGAAAAAACTGGTAAGTAACACTATTTTCCCTATTGTGTTTATATGATTTTTTAGTTTTTTCTGAGCGCCTCACATGTGGTATAAAACCTATTGAGATACTGTATGTACTCTACCCAGATACAAATGCTATCAAATGGCAACTAAACTGTATTATTTAGGAAATTAAAGGCAGCTGAAACCATAAATATATTGCAACTGAAATATTAACCAGTTGTAAAACAAATGTTAGCTTCAAACAAGGAAGAATAATGAAAAACATATTAATATTAATGCTATTTATTAATGCTGTTTACGTGAAGCTTTTTGTTCAACACTGTTATTTAAGAGTGTCAACTGTTTTTGAAATATTTTAATTAATAATACTAGTCATCTGCCTATAAATGCATTGTGCCCACGATCATGAAGAGCCAATATATGTAACATAAAATATTGTTTAAAAAAACTGTCAAGTAAGGCATTTAAAAAACAAATAAATCTTACTGGAATAAAAAAACTTTCTAGGATATACACCATGCACAACAGCAATTAGCCATTGAATCTATACCAGCCACAAGGTATTGGCCATTAAAGAAAATTCCAATTTATTAAAAAAATATATTTTTAGAGCAGTATTGTTCACATAGTCAATCACTTGGCCTATTAAATTATAGCTGCTTTAAATTTACTTTGCTGCTTTTGTAATAGACGTTTACAGTCCTTCCATACTCTGCGTCAGATCTCATCGGTCTTCACTGTTGTCTGTCACACTGATTGATTTCTGATTGAAGAGTTGTCATTGGTGTTCACAATCCAGATGAAAAAGGCATTGATGCCCTTCGATCAAAAACAGTTGACTCTTTGGCCTAAGGTGAATTTTCTTTCCAAAAGAAACAAATAGCAATGCTTGAATATCTCAAACCTCAGCAATAAGTGAAACTTTAATATATTTAAATTAAGTGACAAGAGGGTTTGTGAAAAAAAATGCTTAATGGGGTAAAGATATTCAAGCTCATTATGTCAAAAACATAATTTAAAATGTTATCACCATGGCAAAAGAAACTGTTGGGAAAGTATGTCAAAATCCTTAACATAGTAGCGATTTACTTTCATTTGTTAAACTGTAGAATAACCCATGGGACACAGACATACTTACATCAGTGGTGTCAGGTGCCCTCGGCAATGATTTATTAACATTTGTTGACTGATTATCTAAACAGTTAAATGTGGATTGTAGGTCTGTACATTTATATTGCTGCACCTATGACTTTACATAGATCAAATACAAAAGGGTTAAATATGACCACACACACACGAACACAAAAACACAGCTTAACAGGAATAATATTTACCATTTTTACAAATCTAAAAATGACAGCAAATTAGCAGCTGCTCAGAACATTGTAATATCGAATACATAGCCTGTCACAACTGAATATGAATGCGTAATGTCCCAGCCTGCACAAATGCATTGTCAACCTTCTTCCACTCAATAAAAGGAAGTGTCAATTAGTGTTTTAATACTAATGGACGGATGCTGACTGAGTCATTGTCACTGATGACCCTTTCTGTTCATTGAAAATGTTTTAAATTGTTTTAAATCAATTGTTATTATCAGCCTATTTCCTTGTCCATCTATTATTAATGAAACATTTTCATTCTGAAATATAACTTCCATGACATGCTTTTTAATGTTGAGATACCTGTTTAGGCAAAAACTGAACATTTGTTATAAGTACATGTAGGAGATCCCTTATTAAAGTTCACCTTGGTATTATTGTTCAGTCACAGCAAAGTGCAGAAGCATAGTAAAAACACATAAAAAGCACAGATGAGTATGGTAAATCAAAGAAAAGTACCGTATGGTAAAGAATTGTAAACCCCATGATTACCTACATTATGTAAATGGATAGTATACACATGGGGAAAGCATGATAAACTACTGTGCATATTTACCAGGGTAACGTTTATAACAGATACCTTTGTTTAAATGGTCTGCCTCTCACATGACTGATTATCATTTGTCATGATAATTGGACGAATTTTGTATTATATGACCAGTGGAATGTCTGTGTGGCACAGTAGCCTCCTAGCCCAGATGTTATTGCAGGGACAGAGACACAAAAAGCTGCACGGATAAATGTGCTCTTTATTCAACAAATAAACAAAAACAAAACGGTACAAATATGAACACAACCACACTGGTCAAAATAAAAGGCACAAGGGCCAAAACAAAAGGTTTGACAAAAACGCACGAAAATGTAAACAAAAGACAGCACAGCACAGAACACGAAACACAGAACACAGCCCTCCACCTCTATCACCAACATCAATCCTAATCCTTTCTAATTACCACCTGTGAATACCTATTTTATACACCCATGGCTGGAGCCTTATTAATCATTGAATTAGTTATTCACTTGTCGGCTCCAGCCACGTTCCCACGTGCTTAGAAATTTAATCCCCTCCCTGCAAACCCAATATTCCCCACACCAACAGACACACCCTGTGCACTGGCAGGGCTTTCACATTGCCACACGCTCTGCCACTGACTTTCAGTGGGATTCCAAATTAACAGTTTAGATTAACATACATCATAAAGAGTCCATAACACTAGAAGTCAAATGATTCTGCTGGTAAGACTCAGTGTAAAACTGGATTTACATAAGCACGACTTGAGCCAAGCGAGTGACATGAAAAACTAAAAAAATTTGCATAATATGTGTCCACACTGCTATGAAGAGATAGCGTCTGTAGCGAGACAACTTTCCAGATCGCTCTCCACAGAGTTTTTTTCATCCTTAGCCAGTCATAATGAAACGGCAAATGTGGGGAGGGGAAAACTGTTTTGTCAATCACAACTGCATTGGAGAGAACGACAAGTTGATAGTAATCAAATTAATATATACAATAAGAAATACAGAACAAAATATATGTCTTAATGTTAAGAAACATTGAAGTATACATCAATAAGATAGTGGCATTTGGAAGCAAAGCAATACAATCGTGCTTGCACTGTTCAACACAAATGTATTGATTGCTAATTCAAAATGAAAAGTGTTAAAATCTGAATTTAGCTCTTGAAATTTAGAGAAGATTCAATAGAATAAAGAATGTTGTTTCATTTGACTTTATCCTTTTTTGATAAAGTGATTCCTATTTATATGTCAGATCATATAAGCAGTTTCAGTATTTTATTTTCTAAATACCGTATTCCTTTGAATTTTTAAGAGGCTTTTTATTTTTTTTTTGTATAAATTTGGAATTGGCAATTATTTTACCCCCGATTTTTCTCCCAATTTGGAACGCCCAATTATTCAACCTGGCTCACCGCTGCAACCCCTGCACTAACTCAGGAGAGACGAGGACAAGCACTCTCGTCCTCCGAAATGTGTGCCATCAGCCGTCCGCACTGCAAGCCCGCCGTGAAGCTATTACAGAACTACAGCATCAGAGGACCTCGCAGCTCTGAATCGCACACAGGCAGGCCTGCAAGCGCCCGGTCAGCCACAGGGGTTTCTGGTGCGTGGTGAGCCAAGGATTCCCCAGCCGACCTAAACCCTCCCCGCGCGGGCAGTGGTTGGCCAATTGTGTGCCGCCTCCTGGGAACTCCCGGCCACAGTCAGCACTGGGGTAGCCTAGATTTGAACTAACAATCTCCCCTAAGATGCATTTTTTAAACCAATTTTTTCTTCTAAAAAATGCCCTGCATCTTAGAGTATATTCATGCGTGTATTAAAATGGCCAACAAAAGACGTGTCTGCCCCAGTATACAAACAGCAATGTGACGAGAAAAGATGAACAGAAACATCACTGTCCAATCTCGAATCATTCATGACATACAGCCAGCCATTTTAAAAGAAGCATCATTAGCTTCCTGAAGGATTCGAGGAGAAGCTTTTACAATTCAAGCATTTTGTTATTAGGCTCAGTTCTAACAAAGTTGGACAAATTGGAAATGCTGATCAGACCCCTGTATTTTTTGACATGCCAAGCAACACCACAGTTCACAAAAAGGCAGACAAACAGGTGTGAGTAATCACAACTGCAAATGAGAAGCAGTGCATAACTGTAATACTCTGTGTAACAGCAGACAGCTGCAAATGAGAAGCAGTGCATAACTGTAATACTCTGTGTAACAGCAGACAGCTGCAAATGAGAAGCAGTGCATAACTGTAATACTCTGTGTAACAGCAGACAGCTGCAAATGAGAAGCAGTGCATAGCTGTAATACTCTGTGTAACAGCAGACAGCTGCAAATGAGAAGCAGTGCATAACTGTAATACTCTGTGTAACAGCAGACAGCTGCAAATGAGAAGCAGTGCATAGCTGTAATACTCTGTGTAACAGCAGACAGCTGCAAATGAGAAGCAGTGCATAGCTGTAATACTCTGTGTAACAGCAGACAGCTGCAAATGAGAAGCAGTGCATAGCTGTAATACTCTGTGTAACAGCAGACAGCTGCAAATGACCTCCATGCGCCGCCTTCTTATAAGGGTAATTGAGTTTGTGTCTTTCTAAATGCATCTCTATTTGATTTATTTTTTCCTAAAATTGAGGGTGAGAAATTTAAGGCTGCTTCTTAAATTCGAGGGCCTCTTAAATTTGAAGGAATATGGTATACTGTAAATATTTAATGCCCAGTACCAATTAGTGGCTTTGGTTTAAACATAATGTTGCCTTGTAGCCTACAGTATGAGCAAGACACAATGCACAAAATATAAAACTCCTTTAAAAAAAAAAAAAAAAATTGTTAATGCTGTTTTCTCAGTGATTTTATATGTTACAGGCAAAGCCTGAAATGCTGACTTTGGGCATAACCTGAAAAAAAAAAAATTATTATTTTGGGCTTTGCCCAGGCAAACCGTGGTCTGCCCACTGCTTCTCAGGCAGAGTCCGAATCCCTCTGTTCTTTCATTCCTGTTCTGAGTGAGAGGCAGACCTTCGGAACAAGGAATTAACATGAGAAACCCCATTGACACTTGCGTAGTAAGGATTCCCCAGCCGACCTAAACCCTCCCCGCGCGGGCAGTGGTTGGCCAATTGTGTGCCGCCTCCTGGGAACTCCCGGCCACAGTCAGCACTGGGGTAGCCTAGATTCGAACTAACAATCTCCAAGCTATAGGGCGCATCCTGCACCCCGGGCAGAGTGCCTTTACTGGGTGCACCACTCGGGAGCCCCTAAGATGCATTTTTTAAACCAATTTTTTCTTCTAAAAAATGCCCTGCATCTTAGAGTATATTCATGCGTGTATTAAAATGGCCAACAAAAGACGTGTCTGCCCCAGTATACAAACAGCAATGTGACGAGAAAAGATGAACAGAAACATCACTGTCCAATCTCGAATCATTCATGACATACAGCCAGCCATTTTAAAAGAAGCATCATTAGCTTCCTGAAGGATTCGAGGAGAAGCTTTTACAATTCAAGCATTTTGTTATTAGGCTCAGTTCTAACAAAGTTGGACAAATTGGAAATGCTGATCAGACCCCTATATTTTTTGACATGCCAAGCAACACCACAGTTCACAAAAAGGCAGACAAACAGGTGTGAGTAATCACAACTGCAAATGAGAAGCAGTGCATAACTGTAATACTCTGTGTAACAGCAGACAGCTGCAAATGAGAAGCAGTGCATAACTGTAATACTCTGTGTAACAGCAGACAGCTGCAAATGAGAAGCAGTGCATAACTGTAATACTCTGTGTAACAGCAGACAGCTGCAAATGAGAAGCAGTGCATAGCTGTAATACTCTGTGTAACAGCAGACAGCTGCAAATGAGAAGCAGTGCATAACTGTAATACTCTGTGTAACAGCAGACAGCTGCAAATGAGAAGCAGTGCATAGCTGTAATACTCTGTGTAACAGCAGACAGCTGCAAATGAGAAGCAGTGCATAGCTGTAATACTCTGTGTAACAGCAGACAGCTGCAAATGAGAAGCAGTGCATAGCTGTAATACTCTGTGTAACAGCAGACAGCTGCAAATGAGAAGCAGTGCATAACTGTAATACTCTGTGTAACAGCAGACAGCTGCAAATGAGAAGCAGTGCATAACTGTAATACTCTGTGTAACAGCAGACAGCTGCAAATGACCTCCATGCGCCGCCTTCTTATAAGGGTAATTGAGTTTGTGTCTTTCTAAATGCATCTCTATTTGATTTATTTTTTCCTAAAATTGAGGGTGAGAAATTTAAGGCTGCTTCTTAAATTCGAGGGCCTCTTAAATTTGAAGGAATATGGTATACTGTAAATATTTAATGCCCAGTACCAATTAGTGGCTTTGGTTTAAACATAATGTTGCCTTGTAGCCTACAGTATGAGCAAGACACAATGCACAAAATATAAAACTCCTTTAAAAAAAAAAAAAAAAATTGTTAATGCTGTTTTCTCAGTGATTTTATATGTTACAGGCAAAGCCTGAAATGCTGACTTTGGGCATAACCTGAAAAAAAAAAAATTATTATTTTGGGCTTTGCCCAGGCAAACCGTGGTCTGCCCACTGCTTCTCAGGCAGAGTCCGAATCCCTCTGTTCTTTCATTCCTGTTCTGAGTGAGAGGCAGACCTTCGGAACAAGGAATTAACATGAGAAACCCCATTGACACTTGCGTAGTACCATCGGCAACAGACGGATAGGAATCGAGATATATATAAAACCTACGTAACACTTCGGAAACACTATTACCTGCAACATCGGAAAACAAAAATTAACATGAGAAACCACATTGACACTTGCGTATCAAAAGGACAGTATTATTAATTAAGTAATAACAACCAATAATAATAATGAGTTGTATTGAACTGTCCAGTCAGAGAGATGGATGCAGTTACTGGGTGGAACATGAATGATATAATTGATTCACGTTTGACAGTGTTTATGACAAGCAGTTGGAAAGCGTACTCAGCAGAGTGACTGAGAGTGTAAGTTAAGCATGTAATACTTTTAATAATTTGTTAAAAATGAATGTTGTATATCTCATTAAATATTTTATATAGTCATGTCGTCAATAAAAATACATTTTTAAATACAGAATATTGCCTATATTCTGTAACCGGACTTCCTGTGTAGTTTTTATGAATGAGTGAGTGAGTGATGCTACTCAGGTAGGCGGGTCAAACAAGCTCTTCAACCATAGCTCTGTCTCTGTCCCCTGAAAACATAAAATGAAAGAACTTTTAGAATTTAATTTTGGACTTTGACCGGGTATAGTTGGGCAATCCTAGATCTGCCCAGGCAAAATCCGGAATGAAAGATCTTTGTGATTCATTTCAGACTTTGCCCGGCTAATATGCGATAATGCACCATGGAAATAACAATAGTCTTCCCGAGGGGCATTTAATTTTCCACTATTAATTGAGTCTGCAGTACATATTTAATATATGAGTCGGTCAAAATAATGAGAGGCAAGGTTGGATAGTAAATATGACTTTAAATACTGTAAAGACATAAATATTTGACATAGTGGGCCCTTTGCTACCTTCTGATTCCGGGTATACGCATTAGTGGTGGTAGATTATGCAACGCGATACCCGGAGGCAGTTCCATTGAGGTCCGCTAGTGCAGCTGTAATAGCCAAAGAATTATTGCAGATTATGGCTAGAGTAGGGATCCCCAAGGAAATCCTGACTGAACACAGAACTAACACGTTACAACAAGTTTATAAAATACTAAAACTACGTCTCATCAGGACATCTGTTTATCATCCACAGACGGATGCTTTGGTGGAACGTTTCAATCAGACTTTGAAGCAGATGCTGAGACCATTTGTGAACCAAGAGCAAAAACACTGGGCATCGCTCCTTCCCTACCTCCTTTTTGCAAGTGAGTGAGGTGCCGCAGAGTTCGACAGGGTTCTCCCCCTTCGAGCTCTTGTACGGCCGACAGCCTCTCAACATCCTCGATCTGCTGAAAGGCTCGTCCAAAAATGTAGTGAAGCATGTGCTCCTACTCAGAGATCGCCTAGATTTGGTCGACCAGGAGACAAAGTAATGCTGCTGCTTCCCTCCTCAGAATCGAAACTATGTGCTAAATGGCAGGGGCCATATGAAGTGATTCTGGCTATAGAAAGGTGAATTATGAAATTAGACAGTCTAATCGCCGTAATGAAAGAGAAATGTATCATGTAAAATTTATTAAAGCCCTGGCAGGCAAGGGAGGCCTTATTTATAGTCCCAGGCAAAATAGAGGATGATTTAGGCTCCTGTCCAGAGACCTCTAGCACTAAAGACATTTCGATGGGGGAACAGTTACTTCTGGATCAACAAGGAAAGCTGCGTAAGTTGAGCGATGTTTTTTCTGACTTGCCTAGTAGAACTAACCTTGCTGAATATGACATTATCTCTCCCTCAGGTGTCACAGTGCAAGATAGACCTTAGCAGATCCCGGAAAATCGACGAAGTGGCGTTAGCAAAGAGGTATGGGCACGCACTGTGCACTGGTGTTTGTGTTTGTGTATGTGTTATGTGTGGGTGAACTGAAATGGGACTGTTATTATTTCGGGGCCTACCCGCGGATTACAAATAAGCAATACACGCTGCTGTATTGCTTCTCATTGACATTGTTATTATTTACTATTGTTTTGCCATCAGGCCATTGGATTTAAAATACATTAAAGAACATTGCACTTAAATTATCGTTGTCTGTCTGTTTATTAATCACTGCTGCATAACCTTTACCTGCACACTATTAACCACTTTGCCACATGTACGTTTCATCATTTTTACATTTAAACAAATGCATATAGTTTACCTTGCCGATTTATGAGTCCAGGTACTGTAGACTGAAACCAGACAAACTTTTTGATAATGATTGTACTTCACAGTCTAGAGAATAAGCACTTCTGTTAGAACTGAATTTCCTCTTCTTTTGAGTAACATAAATGTTTATTAACCCACCAAGAGATTACTGTACTGTATACTGTAAAAAAAACTAAGATAGTGTAGTGGGATGCCTTTTGAAATTAAAATTGTACATGAAACATCATTTACAATAGTAGCCTTTCAGTAGCCATTTTACAGCAAAAGAGACCTCCTCTTACAAGCGACCACTTTTGCTTACTCCCATGAGTGGTCATTCTTGGCAGGTTTTTCTGTATTTTGTTTAAATATAGCTGATACAGCATAAGTAAATACCTAAATAACATAAATAAATAACAGAAAATGTTTCTGAAGTTCATATCGCAAGTTTTTTTCTTTCTTTTGTAGTATGTTTTGTAATTCATTTTCTGTTAGGTCACAGAATTGCCATTCAGCAGTTTCTTCTTTCAGCCATTTTATCTTGTTTAGGAGTGGAGGTGGAGGGCGTTCCTTTGAAAAGGGGCGGGACTGACAGTGATGTGAACCAATCACATGACAGACTGAGACTATTGCCCAGTGGTGTAATGATGTGAAGGCAATGGTTAAATCTATTTTTGCTCCTATGATGGGGTTTTAACCAATCACAGGCCAGAATGTCCAAGCACTGTCTCCTGTATACAGTAGAGAGTCAATTATCCTGAGTATAAAGACAGCAAATTATTCCTTTATTTTTGGTATTTTTTCTGTTTTGCTGTCTTGCAGTTCATTTAATTGTTCTTCATCCAAATCGACACGTGTACTTACTACTTTTGGGATTTTTTTTTGCTGGTAATTGGTCACTCAGTTTTATATATTTACTGTACATCTATAACTGTAAACAGGATGTCTGTGAGGCAGCGCAGTGATTTCGAATATGTGACAAGGCTCCAACTGTCTGTATCCATCTAATATACACACAGCTGGAACCTTGCTAAACCAATCACATTGCTTGTTTCACGTTCCATTGCCAGCTCTGGGTATTTATATATATATCATTTCAGAATTCCGCTGCTCATGTTTTAACATATGTTGCAAAGTGGTTTGTAGTGCACAGGTGTAGCGGTGATGCAGTGATTAGAAACAACAGTCCAACAACAGTTCAAATGGTGAAAACAAAGCTTTATTAATTGCTTTAAAACAATAACACTGACTATACACAACTATGTGTAAAGTCAGTAAAACCACAGGGTTCAGTCAATGATAATAACAATAAAGACACACACTTTTAAACACACACACGATCACAATTCCAATAGTGAGTGCTCCTTGGTGCTAGTGCTATAGCAACAGTGAAACAGTAGTGTAGTCAGTCCGGGTTAGATGCTGGCTGATTAGCAACAACTCCCAGATTTCTGTCTTCTATTAATTATAAAGATGACAATGATTAGACATACAGAATGCGAAGCACTCACGGTTTCCTTTTTACTCCCAGTCGTTTCCGTAACCATAACAGAGGAACAGATCGCTTTGCCACACACCCTGATATACCCTCAGTCACGCCCCCTTCGTTAGCGATCACGTCTCCTCCAATCCATGACTGACACATCGCCTACCGCAGTAAGGCACTGACTTCTAGTATTGTGGCTTCGCCCCCTTTTTGGATGGCCAACTTTCGACTGACCCTGGAATGAACTGTCAAACCATCCAGTCTGGGGCACACTTTTCTTGTTATACCGTGCCCTCACAGGGAGGGAGGGAGTGTTTACTCAGATTCATTCGCGCTCTGTCACAACATATCATACCAGTTCTGGCTTCTTTGCACTGGTTGTCTGGTTCACCATACTGTGTGTGTGTGTGTGTGTGTGTATATATATATATATATATATATAAATATACACACACACAATGGAACTCTGTCTATCCACGCGCTTTGGGAAACATAGGTCCACGGATGTGTAAAATATGGACTGGAGAGGACGGCTATAGTAGAAAATGATTGACCCAAGGGAAGACTATTGTTACCGCCAGGGGGCTATAGTGCCCGAAGCCGCAGGCTGAGGCCATTGCACCCTGGAAGTAACAATGGTCTTCCCAAGGGGCATTTAATTTTCCACTATGGCTGAGTCTGTAGTACATATTTAATATATGAATCATTCAAGAAAAAAAGGAGACAAGGTTGGATATATTTTGTTTAAATATAGCTGATACAGCATAAGTAAATAAATAAATAACCCAAATAACTAACAGAAAATGTTTTTTTAAGTTCATACTGTATAGTTAGCAAATAGTCAACCATTTTCTCTTGTGAAGAGTGCAGCGGAGAAAGGCGTTCCTTTGAAAAGGGGCGGGACTGACCGTGATGTGAACCAATCACATGACAGACAGAGACTATTGACCAGTGGTGTAAGGATGTTAGGGCAATAGTTCAATCTATTTAACCAATCACAGGCCAGGATTTCAAATAACTGATACATTCATTCATTCATTCATTATATATATACAGTGCTCCCTCGCTATAACGCATGTCTCGGGGGACACACAATATAAGCGTTATAACCAAAGAGCGTTATAAACGGGGTAGGGGGTGGGGGCCGCCGCGGGACACATAACAACACACATCTGACTAAAATGCAAAATAAAATAACTCCCTCTCTATAAGGCACATATAGTGAAGCGAAAATGCAACTTTCCGTGAATTAATCATGCATTAAGCACCATGTAATCAAAGCTATAATTTTTACAAAAAAAAAAAGGTAACATTCCCACTCATTGATCATTTTAATTAGCACTTTTTAAACTATAAATAGCCTAGCTAACGGCGGTTGGGAGTTCAGTTTGAAGCAACAGACAAGCAAACCAAGTGTGAGAATAAATACATTATGAAGATAACCATGTAATAGGCCTAATATTTATTTAGTTATAAAATGAATGCTGAATAAGATGTCTGTGTTATAAAGTGCCAGTGTAGCTTTTCTTCAGTTCAGATACTGTATCAAAAGGGAGAGACAGAAATGGAAGTTAGACTGAGAAGTTGTTTACAGTTTGAACAACACTGGTACTGTATTTACTGTAGAAATATTGCATGAAATCACTACTATAGGGAATTGGGGGACCTGCTGTAGGAGCGTTATATCCAAGGCCTGTTATAACCAAGAGCCTTATAGAGAGGGAGCACTATTTATATAGTGAGTCTCACTTTGGGCAGCGACCTGCTCTTGCTGCATCTGGTTGGTCTCATGTTGTGTTGCAGTAGCCTGCACCAAGGCAAAGATCTTCTATATACACAAGATAGTCAACTCTCGCTTTTTTTCCATCCCCACCGATGTGGTGCATCATGGGAATCCAAAGATTTCCAGTGGCGACTTTTCTCTTATCTCTATAATGTAAAGTCTGCTTCATTTCCTATTCAAAGCTTTCTCTTTTGAAAACGATTGCATATTTTAGTAAGATTCTCCTGGATCTGTTTAGAGACACCCCTCCTTAACACATACGTGTTATTATTTCTACGATCGATATATTCACTTGGCCTGACAAGGGCTCTTTATTGCCGAAGTGCTGTCCGAAATTGCTGACTCTGATGAATATTCATGAGCAGACAAGACAGGGGCTTAGTTGTCAGGGATGGGATAGGCAGCTATCGAGAGTGAATGAGATTGGTGGCAACTCAATTCTTCAAATTTTTTGATAGCGGGTTAATTAGGTATATTTTTAATTGATTATTATTATCATCATTAATATTATTTCAATTACTACAATAATTAGGCTTAGGCCTATTATTAATTAGGCTTACTAATGCCTCAGAGGTGTTCCGCAATTAATTGTGGCAACACAAAATTAAGTAATATTTCCATTTTCAATTTTCAACAGGATCGTATGTAAGTTTTTACAACTCCTGAATTCATCCTTTTATTTATAGGCTATATCTCTTTTTTAATGTTGTTCTGTTCTATGAATGGCCTGATTATCTGACGATTGTAATTGAGGCAATATAAATTGTGTTAAATTGTACATTCATACCTTTGATATCCATAAATCAAATATAACGTTTAAGAGAATAAGTAATAAGTAAAACATTAAATACATTATGACATACTATAATGATACCATTACATAACAAATTCAGAGTAAATAAAAACAGAAAAAATGCCAGCATATTAAATACTACAGAAATATGATATGTATTTTCTGAATCGACACTGTATTTTTTTTTTAAATAATAAAGCATAAACCATGGATCATAAATATAAGGAGAAAGGACATGAAGCAGACTTTAACATATGAAGTGCTTCTTAATGGAGGTTATGCTGTGTGCGAGGAACACTTTGAACCTGTGGCAATTGAGTATGTTGTAAGTAGCTACGCAAAATTACATGAAAATGTCTTTTTAAACACTTTCATAATACAAATAAGTATCAAAGTATAATTTACCAATCTATTTCTAAATACTCAACAGTACTCTTTTGTACTGAAGCATAATGAAACCTTACATGTTATTAAATATACAGTTCAGCTAGTATCATAATCACACTGCTGCTATACGTTGTTCATAATTACATTTCTGCTATTACATATAATGTAAAAATAAAAATATTACACGACATGTGGACCTCTCTTCTTGATCTTTTTGAAAATCCCCTTTGTCAGACACAACGTCACTTTTACTTATTTTAGTCTCTTAAACTTTATATTTGATCTATGGAGATCAATGTAGAATGAAATCCATTTTTTTTATTATATTTCTTCCCATTCAAATCATCAAACATTACTGCAATCTACCCGATATCAAGAATAGCCAAACCACACCCCTGTCTTGTCTGCTCATGAATATTCATGAGGCGGCAATTTCGGACAGCACTTCGGCGATAAAGAGCCCTTGTCAGGCCAAGTGAAAACATTGATCGTAGAAATAATAACACGTATGTGTTAAGGAGGAATGTCTCTAAACAAATCCAGGTGAATCTTGCTAAAAAATTCTAAAAAAGAGAAAGCTTTGAATAGGAAATGAAGCAGACTTTACATTATAGAGATAGGAGAAAAGTCGCCACCAGAACTCTTTGGATTCCCATGATGCACTGCTTCGGCAGCGATGGAAGTTCCAGTGTTAAATCACAGGAGTTGACTATCTTGTGTATATAGAAGATCCTTGACCAAAGCTTTCACCACGTTTTCCATGACTAGTGCAGTTTTTACTCCAAGCCTCCAGGGGGTGTACTAGATCCCACTGCTACCACCAAGTTGTGACAGTTGTGGCCGGGGTGAAGTGTAATTGATAAGGCTGGGTTCTTGAATTGCAGATTTTAAACAGGTGTTTTCTTTTATTGTTCTCACAATAAACCAAAACAAACTAAATAAATCTAGCTCTCAGTTAGAGCACTAACTAAACAGTATTTCTTCTGGTCCCTGGTCTTCGGGCCAACCATCCAGGAAGGAGGCGGAGTCACAGTGCCCAAAGTCATTGCCCTAATGCGGTACGCAATGTGTCAGTCATGGATTGGAGGAGACGTGACTGATAGCTATCGCATGGGGTGTTACTAAGGGTATAATTGGGGATGTGACGATGTAATCTGTTCCTTTGTGGTTATGATAAAGACCTGTAAAGGAAACAGACTGTGAAAAGCGTATCGTGAGTGTTAAGTGTTTTGTTTGTTTGTCAAAACTAACTGTCTGTGTTTGTCATTGTTAGACGGCTAACACAAACTGGGTGCTGTCGCTACAGGCCAGCATCAAGCACAGACTACATTTCACTACTGTCACTATACTTGCCTTACACCGCACCTGCACTAAGAGCACTCACTATCAGGAGAAGTGACCGTGTCTGTGTTGTGTGTTGTTTTTTGTATTATTATTTCAGGACTGAACCCTGTGTTGTGTAGAGCCAGTATTATTATTTAACCGGTTGCAAACCGGGAAAACAGAAAATAAAGAACTGTTTTGAACCGTGAACTTTGTGTCTGTCATTGTTGGAGCACCTGCGCACTGCTAACCACTTGATCACAAGGTGTCATTAACTTCAACAAGCAGTTAACAAATTGACCATTATCCTTAACTCATTAAGGAAACAATGTGCTCCAAATGTGTGCATACATGCAGGAACTAGTGGCATCTAGTGGTCAAATAATTACAGTGTAGGAAACAAACCTCTTCTCATTCTTAAACTAACATACATTCTGGACCACTTCAGCACAATATACAGTATATAGTGGAAAACATATATATATATATATATATATATATATATATATATATATATATATATATATACACACACACACACACACACAGTTGCAGACAAAAGTATTCGGCAAATAAAATAAAATTTAGAAAAACCACAAAGAAAGCGATTTCTATAATTTCTAATTGTTCTGTTGAAAAATATAAATTAAAGTAGAGATTCGGCTTAATAATAAAACAACTAATTATTACACAACTTGCATAAAATGAAAAATAACATGCATAAACTAATTTCATACTTTGACAAAAGTATTTGGGCAATCAACATATTTCATATGAAACCCATTCGTTGCTAATTATTGACAATTCTCATGATTGAAAATCAACACCTGATAAATATAGAATAAATACCTAATCATCCAGTGCTGAAAAATAAATTGGAAATGTGTGATTAAAACAAGCACCAAAAATGTTTAAACTAAAGATTACAACAGCAATCTCAAAATGGCAGTGATACAACTAAACGAAAAAAGGAGAAACTGCCAGAAAAATAGCAGAAAGACTTGGTTTACCGAAAAGCACTGTGTGGGCTATTATTGACAAACACAAGAGAACAGGAACTACTGCAACTAGCTCCAGGTGTGGAAGACCAAGAAAGAGTTCTGCTAAATCTGGAAGAAGAATTGTTCCAGCAGCCCGGCAAAATTCTCAGATTACTGCAAAAGATTTGACACAATAATTGAGAGAAGATGGTCAAGAAATTCACAACCTAACAATTTAATGATATCTTAACAAGATGAATGTCCATGGGCAAAAACCAAGATGCAAACCTTTGTTAAAAACAATACACAAAAGAAAACGATTGGAGTTTTCCACTGAATACTTGAAGAAGACTGATGATTTCTTCAACCAAATTTTATGGTCAGACAAATCCAAAATATAACTTTATATATATATATATATACAGTGCCGTGAAAAATATTTGCCCCGTCTGATTTTCTTCATTTTTGCATATTTTTGACACTGAATGTTATCAGATCTTCAACCAAAACCTAATATTAGATTAAAGGGACCCTGAGTGAACAAATAACACAAAAATTTGAAACATATTTCATTTATTTATTAAAGTAAATTATGCAACACCCAATGCCCCCGTGTGAAAAAGTAATTGCCCCCTTAGACTCAATAACTGGTTATGCCACCTTTAGCAGCAATAACTGCAACCAAACACTTCCTGTAGTTATTGATTAGTCTCTCACAGCGCCGTGGAGGAATTTTAGCCCACTCCTCCATGCAGAACTGCTTCAACTCAGTGACATTTGTGGGTTTTTTGAGCATGAACTGCTCGTTTCAGGTCCTGCCACAGCATCTCAATAGGGTTTAGGTCTGGACTTTGACTAGGCCATTCCAAAACTTTTTTCAACCATTCTGATGTAGACTTGCTTATGTGTTTCGGATCATTGTCTTGCTGCATGACCCAGCTGCGCTTCAGCTTCAGCTCACGGACGGATGGCCTGACATTCTCCTGTAGAATTCTCTGATACAGAGCAGAATTCATGGTTCCTTCAATGTTGGCAAGGCATCCAGGTCCTGATGCAGCAAAGCATCCCCAAACCATGACACTACCACCACCATGCTTGACCGTTGGTATGAGGTTCTTACTGTGGAATGCAGTGTTTAGTTTTTGCCAGACATAACGGGGCCCATGTCAGCCAAAAAGTTCCACTTTTGACTCATCTGTCCATAGAACATTGTTCCAGAACTTTTGAGGATCATCCAGGTGCTTTTTGTCAAACTTGAGACGAGCATTCATGTTCTTCTTAGTGAGCAATGGTTTCCGCCTTGCTACTCTGCCATGAATCCCATTTTTGCCCAGTGTCTTTCTGATGGTGGAGTCACCTTAGCCGAGGCGAGAGAGGCCTGCAGATCCCTGGATGTTGTTCTAGGGTTCTTTGTGACTTCCGGGACGATTTTACGCCTTGCTCTTGGAGAGATTTTGGCAGGACGGCCACTCCTGGGAAAATTCACTACTGTCCAAAACTTTCTTCATTTGGACAATATGGCTCTGACTGTGGTTCAGTGGAGCCCCGAGCCTTAGAAATGGCTTTGTAAACCTTTTCAGACTGATAGGCATCAACAACTTTTTTCCAGAGGTCTTCAGGAATTTCTTTTGTTCATGGCATGATGTGCCTCTAGACCTGTGTGCTGACAACTTCACTCTGATGGTAAGGGCCAAAGTTAGTCAGATTTATATTGGGCAGGGCTGGCCCAAATCAGGCCTGGTTGTCAACCAAAGTACTCAAACAGCTGACCCTAATTATCCCTTTAATTGGGTTGAGTTAACTAGGGGGGGCAATAACTTTTTCACACCTGAAGATTGCATGTTTGATTACCTTGCACACCAAACAAATGAAAGAAGCACCAAACTTTGGTGTCATTTTTTCTCTCAGACTCCCTCTATATACTACTACAACCCATAAAGAAATCTGACCAAATACAATGTGAAAAATGTGCAAAAATGCAGAAAATCAGACAGGGGGCAAATACCTTTTTACAGCACTGTATATATATATATATATATATATATATATATATATATATATATATATATATATATATATATATATATATATATTAGGGCTGTCAATTTATCACAGTTAACCTGTGATTTTATGCATTAATATCTTTGAAAATTCATTTTTTTAATGTGCATTATTGCTCATTTGTCTTTATTATTTCTTGATGTTTACTTTTTTATTTTTGTATTAATACACCAGGGTTTTATCAGCATTCAGTTCGTTTGTGTGCTGCGACGAGTTCTTCCTGACTTCCCCTGGTGAGAGAGGGGCGGGGAAGTGTGCAGAAAAAAAAAAAAAAACCTCCCACTTTGCAATATGTGTCTCTTTCTGTCACAGCTGATGTGAGGCAGTGATATGCGATATAACAAAAGAATCATACATACCAAAAGAAGAATTAACAATACTGTGCTGAAATTAGTATACCCGTTCTTCAACCAAGTAAGTAAATAAAGCACAGCGAGCTCGGGAGACGTCGTCCAACTTGCAATGTTTTCTTGTTATTGGAAATATGCTGGATAGCCTAGATGGAATTCATGCAATAACAAGTGATTGACTGACTTGACTGATCTCCAAAAGGGTCAATTAAATAATTAAGGGTCTGGTTAGAACAAAGTCCTGCAGTGGAATGGATTGGAAGAGCCAAGGTTGCCTGCCCCTGGTGTAGGTGATTCCTTGTTGTAGCCCAGAACTGGATGAAAGTACTTACTGCTTGCTGTACTGAGAACTTTAGATTACAAATCTGTATATCCTCCAATAAACCTAGTACAAAATCATTATATGCTGAGATAAACCTGATGTCACCATAGCAACACAAGTTGTGGGGATTGGTGGGGGTGGTGGCACAGAAGGCCTAATATTGAAAATTCCACTAAATATCAACCCCCCCCCCAAACAGTGAAAAGTGTACCATTCCCTGCACAGCCACTTCATTATTCTAGCATTTCCACTTTGCCTATCGGAAAAATATGCTGCATTCAATAAAAATGCAAATATTATTTTGCTAATGCCATTAAGCAGCCAGTGTAATTAGTTACAGAGAATAATTTTGAAAGGAAGAGGAACATTGATATCCATGAGATCACAGCTTACCAGCAGCTAAGTGAGACAAGTGCCACTTATATTTTTTCTCTGCAATGATGTGTTGCCACAATCCTTGCAGCAGCTGACAAGCCAAAAGGGCCCTCTACAGTCTGCCATTCACACATTACAGTCTAATCTCTTTTCACTTCTTGTGACTCCTCATTGCATGCCAGTCATATATCTGCAGTCACTAGTGTGCTTTTAATAAGTGGTACATAAAACATCTTCAATTCAATTGTGGCAATTGGGGTTAAAAAAGCAAACACTTCTGTGGTATTGATAGTTTATAAAAAACAAATAAAATAGACAGTTTTACATGAAACCCAATTGGCTGCACCTATTTTTTTTATTTATCTATACTGAAGTCATATTAAAAGGGAGATCAGCCACTAAGGGCAGGATTTTCAAAAGGTCCGGTGTTAATCAACAAATCGGTATGTAGCATTGATTTGGGCATTTTCAACGTGATTTCAGAAATTATGTTGATTTAGAAATAAAGTTAATATCTTAACAAGCAGTGCTTCTTGCGACTATTTTTTTTGTTTGTGTGGGAATTTAATAGGAAATCTGTGCTAATTGTCTAATCTGTGCTAATAGGGCAGCAGTGTGGAGTAGTGGTTAGGGCTCAGGACTCTTGACCAGAGGGTTGTGGGTTCAATCCCTGGTGGGGGACACTGCTGCTGTACCCTTGAGCAAGGTACTTTACCTAGATTGCTCCAGTAAAAACCCAACTGTATAAATGGGTAATTGTATGTAAAAATAATGTAATTGTATGTAAAAATAATGTGATATCTTGTAACAATTGTAAGTCGCCCTGGATAAGGGCGTCTGCTAAGAAATGAATAATAATAATAATTGTCATAATTTATCAGGAGTTAATTTGCATTTGAAAAAGGAGGGTTTTAATTAATGAAAGACTAAAACTCACTTTGAAACAGAAATTTAACAGACCGCAGCTGTGACACCGACGATACAGAGACTACCTAGATAATTCAATATTTGTAGTTATGAAAATATTTTAGACTTTTATGGTTATGAATGAGATTTAGTCACTTGTTTTAACAATTTGTAACATTGAGCCCGGAACAGACTACCCGATGAAATCGCAGGAAGGGATGCATGGATGCATAAAGTACAGTGGCAATGGGGCGAATCAATAGGAGAAAAGATAAGGCTATGGCAGGACTGATAAATATCTACAATTTTGGCTAGAACTTAAGGTGACGTGATCGTGAAAACCACATATGACTGGAGACATGCATGTATTCTCACTCTATTAAATACACACACACACACACACACACATACACACACACACAGTATTCCATTGGTTTGTATAGAATGTCCGTGCCGATATTTTCTGAAAACAAGACCCGACAGCCCCACATTGTACTTTTTAACTATTAGACGAAATATTTACAGAATAAAAACTGCTGCTATAATCATGACTCATTTATTATTAATTGCGTTATCATTAAATTATACCAAATCATGTTTTTATTTACAATGAAAGAAACCTATACTGTGTTGCCCAATTGCTTATAAAGTCAGCAAAATATGTATTATGTTTTCACTTTGTTGTAAACAAAACGTGATTTCTTATAATTTAATTATAACGCTATTAATAATAAACAAATTATGCAGCATGGTCCTAATAGCAGTTGTTAAGTATTCTGTAAACATTTCGTCTAATAGTTAAAAAGTGCAATATGGGGCTGTGGAAGGGTGGTGGGCAATTCACTGACGCACACGGGAGACAGAAGGTTTTATTTGTAACGTCACTCAGACGCACTGATTTATTTTTACCCGCAGAGGGCGCTGTTGTCCGTGGCCTGAATACTGGCAACAGTAAACAGGACCACGGGGTTACCAATACTGGTTTACAGTCCAGTGCACATACAAGTGCTCAAAAATAATAATGAAAACAAAAGGCCTGCCTCTCAGCCACTCAGAGAGAGGGAAAGCCAACACACCCTCTTCCCCACCTCTCCGTGTCATCGCCATGACTGACAGACGGATCCTGCGAGACTGCTGCCCTCTTCCTGCAGAACCATGGATACACCAGACAGTCAGCACAGATCTCCCCTATTACTGGGGCTGTCATGGCTTATTTTCAAAAGATATCGCCTCGGACATGATTGTATACAAACCAATGGAATACCGAATGTGATCGAGATCATTGACGTGGATTTTGCCTAAACGTATTTATGTACAGTGTACACTTTCACCTTCACACGTTTGTATGCATATATTATAACATCTTCTTATAATACTGTAAGTGTTCAGTGGTTAATTATAATCATGTTGAGTTTATTTATCAAAGAGGTAAGCAAACCATACCAGAGAAAATGCATGATTAGAGGAATTCACCGAACAATTAACTATAAACAAATTGTGTACTGGTTAGGGAGTACTATCGTAATTTTAAAAGCTTAATAAATATATAATTGTTACATACATTTTTTTTTTTAATCTGTGCCATCCGATTTTTACCCACACGCCAGATAATCGTAAATCAATGAGACAGGAAGTCATGTACAGTACATGACCTGCAACAATTACACTTTTTAACGAGAAGAACCTCATCAACTCAATTTCAAAGCGTTAACGAATTGATTTAATTAACACATTTCGTTTGAAAATCACTTGCTACTAAAGCTCTCGTTACTATACCATGAGTTCGATACAATAACACTGTTTTTTTTAAATCCTGCCCTAAGTGTTTTATTGTCAATTACATTATGAATCATATTCAAGTTGTACTGCTTGAATTTGTTTTTTAAATCGTGCTTTCTTCACCTTTGTGTCTCATGGACACAATGCTGTATAGGTCATCAAACTCAAAACCAATATTATGTGAAAATCCTTTAGTCCCACTTGTAACAAACACTCTACATCTACACAATTGGCCGAGCGCCGCCAGGGGGGAAGGGCTTAGGTTGGCCAGGGTGTCCTCGGCTCACCGCGCACCAGCGACCCCTGTAGTCTGGCCGGATGCCTGCGGGCTTGCCTGTAAGCTGCCCAGAGCTGTGTTGTCCTCCGCCGCTGTATCTCTGAGGTGGCTGCATGGTGGGCCTGCAGTGTGTAAAAGAAGTGGTCGGCTGACGGCACACGCTTCGGAGGACAGCATGTGTTCGTCTTCGCTGTTCCCCATTTTCTCCCCAATTTGGCTATTCCAAATTGGGGAGAAAATGATAAAAACTATTTGCAACCACTAAATAAAAAATAAATAAAAAAACAAAAAAAAAACAATTGTAATTAATAAATAAATCACTCAACACAGATAAGCAATAGCAATAAGTCCATAACATATTTTTCTTTGAAGAACAATGAGCAACAGTTCAAGTAAGAAACTGTCCACAGAAAAACATTGCTGCTGAAGCATAAACTTCAATGTCCCAAAAAGGCAAAATCCCACAATATACAGTCCTCGATAGGAAAAAAATTAAAATAAATGTGAACCTCAAAAAGTAAATAGTTTGATCTCATCTGAGTCACAATGGCGATGCAGAGGAGCATGTGAGTAGTTGAGAAAATCCCAGCAGAGTTTAATTAGGTCAAACGGAATGCAAAATAGATTATTAAATTTGGTTTTACATAACTTATACATAACTTAAACATATCTGAAATCAAAATGCCCCAAAAATGTGTGTTAATCATGCAAAATGTAGTTTTAACACACCAAATTCAGCTACTTTTTCTACCAGGCGGCCATCATGGATTTTAGTTATGCCCTCTACTGTGTCTCTTTTAAAGGAATGGGTTTTGTTTACTATATATCAAAACACAATTATTAAAGGCTTGTTTAAAATGTGATGTATTAGTCTAATATTATTATCCCTGTACTGCAATAATTTGTTTGAATATATTTTTGAGATTATCATAGAGGCAGCACTGGATGAAGCTTGCTCCTCCCAACCTAAATCACTGTTGTAAAATGATGCACTTGAAAATTTTCCAATCATGGGTCATATTTCTGCCCAAATATCTAAGAACCCAAGTATGGTTGGCTCTTGGTTTAAATGACCATGCATTATAGACACCTTCAACAGCAAATAGTGTAACTCTTACATCAGCCCTGATTGGTTTATGTTGTGAAATATCAAATAAAGGAAGGAAATGTGTTTTTTTCACATTTCTGTATGTCCTATGTATGCTTGGATTGTCTACTTTTCATTTAGCAACTAAAAACGCGGTGCCACTGACCCGTGGCAAGCAGCCATTTTGCGCTGTCATCAGTGATACATTTTGCGAGGCAGTGTTTTGAGATCAATTTACTATACTTACAGTAACTATGTTTCAATCTACTACACTTAAATGTGTATGCTTGACTCTATATGTATATGTTTATTACATTTGTATCAGTTTCAAAATGCTTCAGATGATGATATTTTCTAAAATGGAAATAAAACAAAAACCGTCAAAGTATGAATATTGTGATTATTATTCAATTATATGACACACCCTGGGATCCTTCAAGAAGCTGCTTGATGAGATTCTGGGATCAATAAGCTACTAACAACCAAACGAGCAAGATGGGCTGAATGGCCTCCTCTTGTTTGTAAACTTTCTTATGTTCTTCTTAAGTTGAAAACTGTTCATGAGCCGCACATAACAGAACTCTCCATATTAGCAGACTCTCAATAATGGGCAGAATTGCCAGACCCCTGGTTTGCCCACCCTAGTTTAAGCCAAGCAGTTGTTTGTAGTCTCTAATTATACTGCGTTCGGTTCCAACTGCTTTGTGTTTAGGTACTTTTGCAAAACAATAATAGCTTGTTTCTCTACAGCTATGGCCAAAAGTCACCTAGAATCACATAGAATTTTAGGATTGAGACATAATTAAATAAAAAAAAAATTATATGAACATAATTTTATTTAACAACATGTAATCAAATAAACTACAAAATGATATCACAAATGTCTACTGGAAACTATAATAAATGTAATACAGTATTTCATATCAGCTTAATTCTGTTAATTCTGTAGGGTGATGCAAAACTTTTGCCCAAAGCTGTAGTTCATTTTTAGAGCAGTCGACTTATAAAAGACTAAACACTGTTTTTACTTCAAAATTAAGAAAATAACAAACTTTAGGAATATGCAAACCAAAAACATTTCTATGTGAGCTTTTCCCTACTTAGCCAACCTACACTGGAAATTGCTGCAGGGAAACAGGAATTAAATACATTGTGATGGAATTAAATACATTGAGCTATACAATTAGAAGTTTAACTTATATAGTTTATTTATTTGTATTTGTACCTGGCCAGGTTTACTGAGGTTCATTTAAGTTGCTAGTGGTACATATTTAGCACTACATTGTGGAGATGGAGGTACTGGGGGATTTGACCCAAAATAGGGTTTTAGGTTGACCTTGTGCAAAGTATCTACTTTCTGAGATTGATCAACCCACTCTACAGAATAATTGAGAGGACCTATTTTTTTTTATTATTGCTGGACCTGACCATTTAGCTGTAAGCTTATCTAACGCATCAGATAACGGGTAAGCTCGTCCCAGACCAAATTCCCCACACTAAACTGTACATCCCATCTGCGGAGGTTGTAATGTTTAGCCTGCCTGGTCTGAGCTGCTTTAACTCCTTCACTGACCTCTTTAGCTAGAGCCTGTTGGCGTTCTAACAATGAATGTTGTGCCGAGGCTGGAGTAGAAGACACTGTTATCAAAAGGTCGAGGGGCCATTTGAGCATGCGTGCGAGTTCAGCAGGAGAAAAACCTGTGGTTTCCTGCTTCGCTGTGTTGAGACAAAAATGAAATTCATGGATCCATTGGTCCCAATCTTGGTGTCACTCTCCCACAAAGGATACTATCAAGGTTTTGATGGTTCGTGTATAAGCACTTTTGCAATACAGTTCTAGTTTCTTTCTCCAGCTTTTTCCTACTTAGCCAGCCTACATTGGAAATCGTATTAGCTGTTGTGTCTTTGCTACTTCTAACTTTTTTTTTTACTGTACTTAATGTATTATGCATTGTTTTTTTCACTGTATCTTGTAAAGCGCTTTGTGATGGTGGTCCACTATGAAAGGCGCTATATAAAATAAAGATTGATTGATTGATTGATTAAGTCATTGCAGTATCCATTTTTATGTTATGATTATTTTCAATCTATGCTTTTTTTACAGTACCAATCAATGATGGAGATATTAAAGGGTTTTGTAAGGGTTAATGTGGCTGCTAAAATAACACTATGTAACACAATTTTTGTTCCTGGGTAGTAAGTGTTATTTCCTAATTGCTTATGCCTCAAAAGTATAGAAAATGGCTATTATTCCCCACAAACTTTGCTTTTGTGACCAGGACAGTGATATTTTGAAATTTACCTATTTCCAATGAGAAAACAGGTGAATTTGTGTCTTTTCGTTCACATAAAGTCAGAAAAAAACAACATATGAATCCAAATTAACATTGTTTAATTTGATCAGAAAACAGCACATAGCTTGGTCTCTGCCTTAGTTTTACCGTGGTGTCAAAGGCTAAACTCCAGCCCTGACTATCAAAAAATTACCATACGTAAAATAAACTTATTATCATTGATGGGTGCTGAAAATGCGAGGATTGAATATCATTGTAAAGGCAGGAAATCTAACCTTGCAGTTAACATGTTTAAACAAATTCCTTTCTGTTCCATTCAAACATGTTAAAGGATAGATTCAGAAATAACAAAAAGTTAAGCAAAATTATGAAACACAAGCAAATATACCATCCTAACTCCTAACACCCAAATAGAAAAAACATGGGGCGGGGGTGCAAATATGATTGCCCACCCCGAGCGCTAAAATGCCTTGTTATGGCTCTGCCTGTCCCAAACTGTCTTAGTGAACATGGAGTCATATGGTAACCCTAATAAGCTAAAAACACAAACACATATAAAACTAAATAAAAATGACTGTATATATTTAGAGAATTACAAGTAAAAAATACAAAAACTAAATGTGTTAAACTATTGAAAAGCTACAACTCAACGCTTCTGCCATCTTCAGATAGTCTTAATAATAGTAAGCTTAGGAATGTTGACTGATTACAGGTCTGTTGTTTTAAAATCTTTAGTAGTTTGAATGATGCACATTGAGTGGTGTATTTATGTATTCATTTAGTCAGTTTCATTTTAATTAATTTAGCTGTAAAATAGAATCCATGCACCATATCCATCCCCTCAGCAAATTATATTAGGGCAAACTATTCCTGAGTGGCCAAGGATCAAGTAGACCTGGACACTAAACTACCCTTTCATGCACACAGAGATCCTTTAGAAAGGGTTGAAAGACATCACTACTTGGGAAGCCAATTGTTGTACTGTACCTCAAGATCTACAATAAGTATTTAATTTGAAGGCTTTAGTCACTTTGACAGGGGACCCCTGAGGCAAGTTCATACTGTATGATTGTTTATACATTTTGTTTTTGTGCTGTAGTGGTGACTTCAGATTTTCTCTTTTCTAGTTCTCCAGCTTCAAGTAGCTCACGTCCAGTAAGATTGGCAACCACTGTCAGCAGAGATGAAGGTAGGTGAAATGGGTTTTGTTAAAGAGGTCCAGTTTAAACCTTGCTTTAAATATCTTGTGATTCTATGGAGTCACGCAGTATATGCATTAATCTGTTAAAATCTACAGTATGATATATATATATATATATATATATATATATATATATATATATATATATATATATATATATAAGCAATAATGGAATGGTTTGTTGTCAATGTGGGAATGAAGTATGTTGCAGAAGAGTGTATATGGTACAGTAATATAGCCAGGACATTGGCTGTCTCAGCTTATCTGTGTTTGGAGTTTATTGGGCTTGCTTTGCTGGTAACATGGGCATGTAAGTGTCAGCATGCTGTTGGTGTCAATTTAATGAGCAGTCCGGAGGGGACAAAAAAATGAAGCTTGTGTCTCTCTTCAGCCTTAGGGAATACAAGCACACATAGAGACAGAGGCAGTTTGTACACTTTAACACAAATTAACATTTCATTATATCACATTTACTATGAACAAATAACAATATTTGAAATCTTAATGGGTTAATAACCAAGGCTCTGATTAGCACACCAACGTTCTTGAAAGCACAGTTTACAGGCGAAAGATATAGGACTTGCAAGAAAGTATAATTGATAATAAGAGGAAAGAAATTATCTTTTAAAGCCTTTGTTATTACCCATTTGAATAGATGTAAGGTGTTAACCCAACCATCCTCTTCACCCTGGATTTTTTGCTCTACAGTTCATACTTTTCCAACGCCATATCCATTAGCTGGACAAGTAACTCTGATCTACCTTATTTTCCACAAGATCTATCCTGGCTAGTTGCCCGGCTGGTTTACAAATCCCCAAGTTTACAGCATCAAGGTTTATTTAGGAGAATGTTACACTGCAGATCGCAGTTAATTGGAGGCTGAAGCTACAGTATACGTTTATTGTTTTTTCAACCCGTCTTAACTAGCTCTTAAACTAGCTGGGACCATCACCAGTGCTGGCAATATATTATTGGTTGATCGTGAAGGGACATTTGTCTTATTTCAAAAATGAATAAAAATAAACATCAAATAACAGGAAATACCTGTGAACAGTTGACCAACCTGTCTAATGACCTGTCTAATAATTAGCCTCTATTGAGCCTAATTAGCCAAAAGTTTTGTTCTGATAATCACACTTCAAATAATGGAAGTTTAATTGAATATGTTTTTATTGTATTGACTCCGTTATTTAATTTATATAAGCCATGATTTCAAGACCAGAGTGTGGCAATCATACCCTGCATCTGATGACACCCCACTGCACGCTGCCTCCACCGACACCCCACTGCCTCCACCGACACCCCACTGCACGCTGCCTCCGCCGACACCCCACTGCACGCTGCCTCCGCCGACACCCCACTGCACGCTGCCTCCGCCGACACCCCATTGCACACTACATCCGCTGACACCCCATTGCACACTACATCTGCTGACACCCCGCTGCACACTGCATCCACTGACACCCCGCTGCACACTACATCCGCTGACACCCCGCTGCACACTGCATCCACTGACACCCCGCTGCACACTGCATCCACTGACACCCCGCTGCACACTGCATCCACTGACACCCCGCTGCACACTGCATCCACTGACACCCCGCTGCACACTGCATCCACTGACACCCACTGACACCCCGCTGCACACTGCATCTGCTGACACCCCACTGCACGCTTCATCTGCTGACACCCTGCTGCACTGCCTCCACCAACACCCCACTGCATGCTGCCTCCACCAACACCCACTGCACGCTGCATCCACTGACACCCCGCTGCACACTGCATCCACTGACACCCCGCTGCACACTGCATCCACTGACACCCCGCTGCACACTGCATCCACTGACACCCCGCTGCACACTGCATCTGCTGACACCCCACTGCACGCTTCATCTGCTGACACCCTGCTGCACTGCCTCCACCAACACCCCACTGCACGCTGCATCCTGCATCTGCCAACACCCCACTGCACGCTGCATCCTGCATCTGCCAACACCCCACTGCACGCTGCCTCCACCGACACCCCACTGCACGCTGCCTCCACCGACACCCCACTACATCCTGCCTCCACCAACACCCCGCTGCACACTGCATCCACTGACACCCCGCTGCACACTGCGTCCGTTGACACCCCACTGCACGCTGCCTCCACAGATACCCCACTGCACGCTGCGTCCACAGACACCCCACATACATCCGCTGACACCCCGCTGCACACTGCATCCGCCAACAGCCCACTGCGTGCTCTATGTTCATTGGCCTTTTTGCAGGGCCGTCCCAGAACCAGGCTGTGAAACAACGTACTCGCAACATGTGGGGCCGAACAAAGAGGGTTCTAAAGGAGGTGGGGAGTCGATGTTTCCAAATGCTGCATAATACTACTAAATTATGTAAAAAGAAAAAAAGAAAAATATGCA
Source organism: Acipenser ruthenus (assembly GCF_902713425.1). NCBI lineage: Eukaryota > Metazoa > Chordata > Actinopteri > Acipenseriformes > Acipenseridae > Acipenser > Acipenser ruthenus. Next base: position 45,315,396 of record NC_081189.1, read on the forward strand.
AAGAAATTTAAGTGAAAAAGCACTTGGTCATTCAAGCTCTGAGGTGTAAAAATAGTTGTCCAAAAGGGTATAATTGAAAAAACTATGAATACCCACAAATATTTTAAAAATGAGTTTTCGGAAGAGGAATACATTATATTTAGCATATTGGTTTTGTCACTGTTCAAGTATCCACACAGGTTTGATATGCATACTTCCTAGTTTGAGTTGCTCTTCATTGTTTTTTTTTCACACACCAAACATAAACACAAGTGCACAGCATGCTGGGTATTTGCTGTACAGGAGTCAGAACATGCTACAATAGTTATATCACATGCGATGGCAACCAAATATTTGTACACTAATAATTGATTTCATAGTATTGAAGACATTGAGAATGAATGAAAAGTTTATTTTTGAATTTTTGAAGTTTCTTTTAGTATTACTACATATTATAATATTTTTGGATGATATAATACAACTTGAAAAGCCCAAATGAGACCTCTTTTTTAATAGGGATAGTGCGGGTTTACAGTTAACATGGTTTACATTTTTCCATATACAGTATTTGGAAAACTGCTTATCCAATTGATGAAACTTGGTATTAACATTTTTAGCATAAGTTATTGAGAGTATAAAATTGTGGAAACATATGGAGGTGTCTCTCTGTCTATACATTCACCCTTCTATCACACATTTCAATGTATCTTGGAAACACAAAAGGTTATAATTCATACTGTTATACTTTAATATACTTTACCATGATACTAATGCCTCATATGCTCACCTAATTACATCATTGTCTTAAATGCAATACCACTTATCCAGTTTTCATTAAACAATTCTTTCCCATCTCTTATTCTATACTATTCCCATACTCTGTTGTTTAAACTAGTAGTTGTTTCAATGGCTGTTGTATTGGTTTGGCTCTACTGTGCAATGGTGTCCTATGGCTAAGTAGTCTTCATATCTCTGTGAAAAGTAATCAAATAACTGACAGATGTGATACCACTGAAAAGTCTTCACCCTCAGAAGCACACATAAAGAACCATGGCAACTATTCGGCTAAAGGACAGCTGAATATATAGCTTAAGATATGTATCTGTATATGGAGAAGGCGTCATACAATAGATAAGAATGAATGTGCAAGCTTCTCTCCCCTGGGAGATCTATAGAGACTAAATTCCTCTCCTTGTAGTAAGAGGATTTTCTTTTTCAGTGCCTTTCTCACAGCCCTTTTATTTTAGGACGTCTGGCATTTTAAACTGAAATTAGAATATGAAAAATGAAACACATGCCATCTGTTTATCTGCTGGAGACTGTATAAGAATGCAGTAAATAATCCGTTAAACACCATTGAAGATGATTTATATTGGCTAATTCATTGAAAATGCAATATCTCTCCATGAAGAGATTTAGGGGCATAGAAATTCTCAACCTGTTTCTAAGCAACCAGAGTTACCATACTTTGAGTACAAATCTAAACATGCTAAATTAGGACATGATATGTGTTTAGATAAAATGGGAGAGGATTCCGAATCTGAAAATGTTGTCTATTCAAGGACTGGGCAAACTGTAAAATGAGCGCTACACTGAAGTCATTTCTTATACACAGTTAGACATGCGTATAATTCCTCTGTGCAGCTGCTGGAATTACAAACTGTTATGCATTGTTGAAATGTTTTTTTTTAATCATATAAGAACATTAACTATATTTCAGATGTGTTCCCTAAACTGGACACTCCAACTGAACAAAAATAATCTTGAAATCATTTACATATAATTCTAATAGGGTTATACAGTATCATATTAATATTATACTGATAAAATATTATAGTAATGTTTAAATATGACAAGGTTTGAATTCATACCTGCTTTTCATGTTTCCATGCTTTTGAGTATGGTTCCTGACACTGTCTCTTTGTTGTTAAAGCAGCATATAGGCAAAAAGCTTAATTAAATTGTTTTGATTTATACTTGTTATACAATATGTATGAAAAGGAACAAATATATATATATATATAGCAATGAGTCATATGCTTGTAGCACTTTTTAATTTTTTTATAATGGCTGAAAATGACTAAAGCCACAGTTGAAATGCCAGAATGCTAATGCATGTGTTATAGAATAGAGGTATACTATATAAAGACTAGTAGCCTATTCCTAGAAGCTAACTGTAAACAAGAGTAAAAAATCTAGTTCCCCGTATTATTATTATTATTTGTTTATTTAGCAGATGCCTTTATCCAAGGCGACTTACAGAGACTAGGGTGTGTAAACTATGCATCAGCTGCAGAGTCACTTACAACTACGTCTCACCCGAAAGACAGAGCACAAGGAGGTTAAGTGACTTGCTCAGGATCACACAATGAGTCAGTGGCTAAGGTGGGATTTGAACCGGGGACCTTCTGGTTACAAGACCTTTTCTTTAACCACTGGACCACACAGCCTCCTTGTATCCAACAGATATCTAACTGTAATAAAAGTACAGTTTATTTCAGAATTGCGGAAAAGAAAGTGAAGAAGATGAGACCTACCAGGTCATGACTTCATGCTTGTTTTTGTGGTGATTAAGAACCATATACCACGGTTCATTCAGGGTTATGCATTTAATCACACACAGATCAATGTCATGTAAAGCATCCGGAGATGATAAATAATAAAAGCAATAAAAGTATAAACATCACGATTAAATACCAAAAAAAAAACAACTTTAAAATCATTTTTACTTAATACTCTGCTCACTCTGAATCGTCAAACAAAATGATCACATGACTCATTTATGACTACGGAGGGGGGGGGCACGTGGGGGATAACTTGATTATATGCTGGATGATTACTAATCTATTAAATACAATAAGAAGATAATCCTATTATTTAGTGTTAAATTACCTTATTTTAAGGCATAAGCAGCTGTTATTAATATTGGCGGTTGGCTGTTATCTGTTCAACTATGCCCTTAAAGGCATCTCAGTCTTTCATATTACAGGGAAGAATAGTTCAGAAGGAACGGATTATAAAGTGCATATTTAAATGACAGCAATAAGGATCCATGTTATAATAACCTGCTGAGATCACTAGGCTCTGCTCAAAAAGCCTTCAACTGAAAAAATCAGTGAAGTCTTATACATTTTCCAACCACATAAAGCTTTACTGGAAAAAAAACAAACTTACTTTCAGACAAAAAACATACTGGGTGAAATGTACATTGCTTCCAGTATTTACTCCAGCAGTTTTTTCTGAAAGGAGAAAAACACCCATTGAGGGCTTTTCGATTGATCTGAGTGGTGGCGTATCTACAGTGTCTTTAATCATAAAATGAAGGGAACTTTGTGAAAACCAAAACCACAGAACTTCCATTGTGAACTTCCTCACTTTATTTCTGGCATGGCACAACACCACAGTGGTAATTTTGAAAAGCAAATAGCTTGAAATCCTTAATTTTATTTATTACCTTGACTATAAATCTTTTTGGCTCAGAGGTTGGATTTTCATAGAATGGTGCTGTTTGTATTTTTGTTAAATGCTCCAGCATAAACCTGTATTTTGCAGTTGGTTGGTAACCTTCCCATGTTAATTACAACTACTTCTCACAGGATTTGACAACCATAGGTAATCAAAGCTCGTCTGCTAGCTTTTGAATGTCTGCCCAAATAGAAAACAGACCAAAATACAGAGTATATTATTCATGTACTGTATGGCCAATTTAAAGCACCTTGAACATTGCTTACGTTAACTTTGTTCAAACCTGGATAGATGCCATTTAATCAGTACTTAAAAATCAATCACAGAATGTTCTAAGCAGTTGCACTTTGTAAAAAAACAGACCAAACCTCAGTAAGGCCTCTTGGATTAGATGTTGAAGTTTTTTACAACTGCAATGTGTGCATAAAACAGTAATTCATTTAGGCAGTACCATCCCCTGGTATTCTGAACTGACCAATAATCAAGATAATGAAATGCATGCTGATAGGAGTTATTTCTGTAGGGTTTTTTAATAATTTTGAAGAAATATAAGTATAAAAAACAAATGACAAATACCAGACAATAAGCTGTGTGTGCACTTCAGCAGCCTGAAGGAAGAATTAAACCCATGAATCACCTAGCTCACATTTAAATAAGTACATATTTTACTGCCATGACAAAAATTGGAACTGTTGATAGATGTAGTCTAAGTAAGTGTTCAAAGTATAAAAGTAAAATCTAAACGTCTGATCTCAGAGAAAGTACCTGTACTGGATCCTATAAACCAGGGAGGAGAGATTTCGGTTGCAGTATTTCCTCATTAAGAAGCTGAGTAAGAGAGTGTGGCACTGAAAAAAGGAGCACCAGCTCACCTCTTTTATCTTGGCAAATACAAAGGCTTTAATGCACTATGAAAAACAGAGCCCAGACTGCAGACTCAGGCTGCAAAGGAGGAAGGGGGGGGGGGAAGAGAGAGAGAGAGAGAGAGAGAGAGAGAGAGAGAGAGAGAGAGAGAGAGAGAGAGAGAGAGAGAGAGAGAGAGAGAGAGAGAGAGAGAGAGAGAGAGAGAGAGAGAAGGTGTGTTCATAATGAAAGTGACTCGCTCTAAACAGTATCTGCTTGGCTGCTTCTGAAGCAATCCTGGGAACGGAGCATTCCTACGTGCCACAAAAGGTGGGGCTGCTATCAAGCCACCAATTTAGAAATTGTTTTGCAAGACAAAATATTCTGGAAACACTATGAGTGAGAGTGAGTGAGAGAGAAAGATTGCTTTTTTTTACTGAAGAGAGAGGAAAACATTGATGAATCAGGGTTTCCTTCTGTAACAAAAACTTAATTGCCAATGGGCAAGAAGTGGGGAAGCCGAGGGGAGGTGGAGAGAGCATGTTCAACAAGGGACGAGGCAGGTGGAAGGGGGGGCAGCCGTGGGCGCTTTGCAGAGTCCTGGAAAAGGTTAAGCACAACGAAGCAATCTGGACTCAACTCTCAACAGACACCGGTAAGCAAAGGGTTTTTAATGTTATATCTGTTGGCAAACGGGGAGACAGGTGCAGGTCTGTGCCATTGCAAAAAAAGTTTCATTTACAGTTAAAATGTATACAAAAGTTAACATTTTATTTTTGTTTTGGTTCTTTGAAATACATTTTTTTCTTCATTTGATAGAATTTACATATTTAAATGTAGTTCTAAATCGTATTTTGTTCTCTTCAACTAAACCTTGAAATGTATTAATATATAGACAACAAAAAGCATCAGCCTTTTTAATTATTTTTAAATAACAGTGTAACTTCTAGCTTAATTAGCTCAATGTGTTCAAGAGTCTGTTATTCATTGTGTACTGTTAATTATGAGTGGATGATTGAATAAGATTCAGTTAGGAATATAGTATAGTAAGTCACTTAATATCAAGCACCACCGTGCACCATTGTACACCGTTGAGAACAGAGAGCACTATCAGTGACCAGCATTGATCACATGCCTCATAAAAAAATAACTCTGCATGACTGGAGATAACTGTTGCCTATTAGAGAAACCAGGCAATGGTGTGGTGTTAAACACATACTTGGTTGAATGAGGGCCAAGCTGATATTAAATGTTATTTTTTATTTTATTTAGTGATAACATTTTCCTTACAGTCATGCATAACTTTGAATATGTATATGTTAGGAACCCAAGCCAAAATTCAACCCCAATGGGATCGGGGTGACCCCATTGGCTTGGGGTTAATTGACATTTTTAGAGCCCCGAAATAATTTTGTGTTTGGCTTGGGGTTGTCTTGCGAATGACCCCATCGTGATGCAAAAAATGTATTTTACCTAAAGCTGATCTGAAGAAGACACGCTTTTGTACCTTTGAAATGTAAATAAATAAATAAATCAGATGGCTTGTGCCTGTGTGCCTCTCAATTTAGGAATCCAAGTTCACCCCTAAAGAATGGCATGAGCGAAGCCGCAGATTCCTCGCCTGGCATATCAAAGGGACTATGTGTTGCTCACAGAAACTCAAATCCTGCCGGCTACACCAAATTCATGTGTTGCCGGAAAGCCAATTAATCCTAACGACTATGTCGATTAGGGGATTACTAGGAAATATTAAAAAAAAAAAATATATATATATATATATATATATATATATATATATATATATACAGTGCCTTGCAAAAGTATTCAGACCCCTGACCAATTCTTTCATATTACTGAATTACAAATGGTACATTGAAATTTCGTTCTGTTTGATATTTTATTTTTAAACACTGAAACTCAAAATCAATTATTGTAAGGTGACATTGGTTTTATGTTGGGAAATATTTTTAAGAAAAAAAAAAAACTGAAATATCTTGCTTGCATAAGTATTCAACCCCTGTGCTGTGGAAGCGCCCAATTTACACCGATGAAAGAAATTGCCCTAACGAGGACACAATTACCTTACCATTGGCCTCCACCTGTGAATCATTAAAGTTGCTGTCACATTTTCTGGATAAAAACCCCACTGGAAGGATCATTGGTCAGGCTGTGAATCTGAAGGAAAATGAAGACCAAAGGAGCATTCTACAGAAGTTAGAGATAAAGTAATACAAATGCATAGATTAGGGAAAGGGTACAAAATAATATCCAAGTGTTTGGATATCCCAGTGAGCACAGGTGGATCAATAATCAGGAAGTGGAAGCTGCATCACACCACCCAGGCACTGCCAAGAAAAGGCCGTCCCTCAAAACTCAGCGCTCAAACAAGAAGGAGACTTGTGAGAGAAGCCACATAGAGGCCAACAATCACTTTGAAGGAGCTACAGAGATCAGTGGCTGGGAGTGGAGTAATGGTGCACCAGTCAACCATACAGTGCCTTGCGAAAGTATTCGGCCCCCTTGAACTTTGCGACCTTTTGCCACATTTCAGGCTTCAAACATAAAGATATGAAACTGTAATTTTTTGTGAAGAATCAACAACAAGTGGGACACAATCATGAAGTGGAACGAAATTTATTGGATATTTCAAACTTTTTTAACAAATAAAAAACTGAAAAATTGGGCGTGCAAAATTATTCAGCCCCTTTACTTTCAGTGCAGCAAACTCTCTCCAGAAGTTCAGTGAGGATCTCTGAATGATCCAATGTTGACCTAAATGACTAATGATGATAAATAGAATCCACCTGTGTGTAATCAAGTCTCCGTATAAATGCACCTGCACTGTGATAGTCTCAGAGGTCCGTTTAAAGCGCAGAGAGCATCATGAAGAACAAGGAACACACCAGGCAGGTCCGAGATACTGTTGTGGAGAAGTTTAAAGCCGGATTTGGATACAAAAAGATTTCCCAAGCTTTAAACATCCCAAGGAGCACTGTGCAAGCGATAATATTGAAATGGAAGGAGTATCAGACCACTGCAAATCTACCAAGACCTGGCCGTCCCTCTAAACTTTCAGCTCATACAAGGAGAAGACTGATCAGAGATGCAGCCAAGAGGCCCATGATCACTCTGGATGAACTGCAGAGATCTACAGCTGAGGTGGGAGACTCTGTCCATAGGACAACAATCAGTCGTATACTGCACAAATCTGGCCTTTATGGAAGAGTGGCAAGAAGAAAGCCATTTCTTAAAGATATCCATAAAAAGTGTTGTTTACAGTTTGCCACAAGCCACCTGGGAGAAGGTGCTCTGGTCAGATGAAACCAAAATCGAACTTTTTGGCAACAATGCAAAACGTTATGTTTGGCGTAAAAGCAACACAGCTCATCACCCTGAACACACCATCCCCACTGTCAAACATGGTGGTGGCAGCATCATGGTTTGGGCCTGCTTTTCTTCAGCAGGGACAGGGAAGATGGTTAAAATTGATGGGAAGATGGATGGAGCCAAATACAGGACCATTCTGGAAGAAAACCTGATGGAGTCTTCCAACAAGACAATGATCCAAAACATAAAGCAAAATCTACAATGGAATGGTTCACAAATAAACATATCCAGGTGTTAGAATGGCCAAGTCAAAGTCCAGACCTGAATCCAATCCAGAATCTGTGGAAAGAACTGAAAACTGCTGTTCACAAATGCTCTCCATCCAACCTCACTGAGCTCGAGCTGTTTTGCAAGGAGGAATGGGCAAAAATTTCAGTCTCTCGATGTGCAAAACTGATAGAGACATACCCCAAGCGACTTACAGCTGTAATCGCAGCAAAAGGTGGCGCTACAAAGTATTAACTTAAGGGGGCTGAATAATTTTGCACGCCCAATTTTTCAGTTTTTTATTTGTTAAAAAAGTTTGAAATATCCAATAAATTTCGTTCCACTTCATGATTGTGTCCCACTTGTTGTTGATTCTTCACAAAAAATTACAGTTTCATATCTTTATGTTTGAAGCCTGAAATGTGGCAAAAGGTCGCAAAGTTCAAGGGGGCCGAATACTTTCGCAAGGCACTGTATCAAGAGCTCTGCATAACACTGGCCTGTATGGCAGGGTGGCAAGAAAGAAGCCGTTACTCAAAAAGTACCATCTGAAAGCACGTCTGGAGTTTGCCAGAAAGCATGAGAGTGACCCAGCTGCAATGTGGGAAAAGGTTTTGTGGTCAGATGAGACCAAGATAGAGCTTTTTGGCCAAAACTCAAAGCGCTATGTGTGGCGCAAACCTAACACTGCCCATGCCTCAAGACACACCATCCCTACAGTGAAGTATGGTGGTGGCATCATGCTGTGGGGATGCTTCTCATCAGCAGAGACTGGGCATCTTGTTAAAATTGAAGGAAGAATGGATGGAGCAAAATACAGGGAAATACTGCAAGAGAACCTGCTTCAGTCTGCTAAAAAACTGAAGCTTGGGAGGAAATTCACCTTTCAGCAGGACAATGATCCCAAGCACAAGGCCAAAGCAACATTGGAGTGGCTCAAGAACAAAAAGGTGAATGTCCTACAGTGGCCCAGTAAAAGTCCTGATCTCAATCCCATTGAGAATCTGTGGCACTATTTGAAAATTGCAGTCCACAAGCGTCGTCCAACCAACCTGATCAACCTGGAGCAAATCTGCCAAGAAGAATGGGCCAAAATCACCCCGACACTGTGTGCAAAGCTGGTACATACTTACCCCAAAAGACTTAAAGCTGTTATTGCAGCGAAAGGTGGCTCTACCAAATATTAATGTGTGGAGGTTGAATACTTATGCAAGCAAGATATTTCAGTTTTTTATTTTTCTTAAAAATATTTCCCAACATAAAACCAATGTCACCTTACAATAATTGATTTTGAGTTTCAGTGTTTTAAAATAAAATATCAAACAGAACAAAATTTCAATGTACCATTTGTAATTCAGTAATATGAGAGTATTGGTCAGGGGTCTGAATACTTTTGCAAGGCACTGTATATACTGTGTGTGTGTGTGTATATATGTATATATATATATATATATATATATATATATATATATATATATATATATATATATATATATATATATATATATATAATACTTGTAGTGTGGTCAGAATACCATGCGCTTGTTTTGATTTATTTGAAAGAGCAACACACTAGGCCCTTTACATCCAGTAGAGGAATAAATGCCAGACACAGAAAGCTCCAGTTCCAAGATTTATTTTCTTAGAACAGATCAAACAAATAAAATATTAAAATACAGAATATTGAGGCATAAAAAATACTAGTCTCCCCTACCGTCTGTTTTGTTAGTGGTAATGTCAGTGCCTGTTTCTCACAAATCACCCCCAGTTTCCTCCTTTTTGTCACTAGCCAATAGTTCACCCCCACTAGAGGTCGCCACCAATACCACCAAACAACCACCCAGCACTGGGAACACCAACTAGCTAATGCCCCAATTAAAATAAAAGACAAATAAATAAAAAACAAAACAAATTGAGGGGGGCTTCTTGCTGGGTCGAGTGGCTTCTTTTAGGGATGTTAGTCAGGTTTGTCTCACAGCCTGGGGGTCTTCTAAACAACAGGTCACGTGGTCATACACTGGAACAATAGCCGTTTCTCCATCTACAGACACAGCCTGAAAATAAATCAAGTCACAGGACGATCAACTAATTCTCCATCTTTTTGCCTGTGCAAAAAACACGTGCAAAGAAGCCACTACAGTACAAATGCAATAAAAAAAGTCACTAAACCCAAAAGACATCATTTAAAGGAATATTAAAATACAAAGACGTTTTAAACCCTCACAAACAATAGAGCATTAAAAAAAAGGCTATTCAAATACAAAAATGATTAACACAGAATGATTGGACAGAATTGACAAATAGCACAGTAAATAAAAAGGTACCTATTCTAGTTTTGTAATTAAAATATCTGCATGTCGCACATTAAAGTGTTACAACCAAGCATAGAACTAATATATATTCAATACAAGAAAAAGGATACCAGTGATCATGTGATAATAAAAGCAAATATTAGTTATCATTCTTTTATATGACTACTATAGGTCAAGCTACATTTTGTAGTGATGAATATATTATCTAATTCAATTGTTACATGTGACTGGTATGTACAGTTTAGTATACATTGATTTGATTTAAATTCCAGGAAAACCTCTCTATGTTACCTCACACACCGTAAATTCTTTGGAATTTCTCAAGCAAAAAAAGTTATGTCTGCTTCTTTTGGCTTGCTTCTTTGGAATAGAATTACTCATAGTTGGTAAGTTATTTTCTTAACTATCAACTCACCGTAGACGATAAAGTCATTTACATTTTAAATCTGAGATGCTTGTTTCAATGGTACATGTGAGTGTAACATCAAGGCCAGAGAAGACTGTTTGTTTTTTTTATAGCATTTACTATTTGTATGCACGGTGACTCGGATTGGGGCTTCAGGGGAGTTTGCTGGGGTTTTTAGGGCCTGCCCTACGAACCAGTTCACTCACAACTACTGCGCTAATGCGTCCCAACAATAACACCTAAAGGCAAATGTATTCGCAGACTCACACGCACAGATCAGTACAGTATATACACTGTACAGATTAGTATATGATGTGAATGTTTATTTAGTATGAGAAGGGTTATTGTAATAAACCAGTTAGTGTACAGTGGGTTACAGTATCAACTATTGATGGCCTTGTCATCAACTATGACACCAGGTCAGAGCACCTTATTAATTACTTGTCGGGAAAGGGTGGAGTCATTATTTCTTGAAGGTGGTTCATTTACTGGCAAGTACTGTAATGACCGAATAGAGCTCTTATAGACTGTGGCTATTCTAGAGTATAGCACACAGAGGGGCACCAAGTGGGGCACAACTTAATTATGGATGGGCACTCATTTTTTTCTACTTTTTCGGGGTTCTACAGTGTTTTCCACATACAATAAAATCACAAAAACAGCTGTGTAGATTAAAAATAAGAAATCTGCAGTGGCATAACCTGAATTAAAACTCCATTAAATTAAGTGAAAAAAAAACTAAACACACAACTTTGTACCTTCCTGCAATTTAGTGACTTCTGAAGTGCCTTGAAGCCCCCCTACTTTAGTATAAATCTGAACACATATATTATTTCTTTTAAATGAATAGCAATTAAGTAAAATAAAGATATAAATCACTTTAATTGCTGACCTTAAATTATGGGTGAGATTGGAGCTGATTTAGAGAAGCTGTGACTGGAGAAGCTGTCTGTAAATGAAGATGCTGGCACTGACTGGAAAAGCTGGCTGTGACTGGAGAAGCTGGCACTGACTGGAGAAGCTGGCTGTGAATGGAGAAGCTGGCTGTGACTGGAGAAGCTGGCTGTGACTGGAGAAGCTGGCTGTGAATGGAGAAGCTGGCTGTGACTGGAGAAGCTGGCACTGACTGGAGAAGCTGGCACTGACTGGAGAAGCTGGCTGTGACTGGAGAAGCTGGCACTGACTGGAGAAGCTGGCTGTGACTGGAGAAGCTGGCACTGACTGGAGAAGCTGGCTGTGACTGGAGAAGCTGGCACTGACTGGAGAAGCTGGCACTGACTGGAGAAGCTGGCTGTGAATGGAGAAGCTGGCACTGACTGGAGAAGCTGGCACTAACTGGAGAAGCTGGCACTGACTGGAGAAGCTGGCACTGACTGGAGAAGCTGGCTGTGAATGGAGAAGCTGGCAGTGACTGGAGAAGCTGGCAGTGACTGGAGAAGCTGGCTGTGACTGGAGGATCTGGCACTGACTGGAGAAGCTGGCTGTGACTGGAGAAGCTGGCTGTGACTGGAGAAGCTGGCTGTGACTGGAGAAGCTGGCACTGACTGGAGAAGCTGGCTGTGACTGGAGAAGCTGGCACTGACTGGAGAAGCTGGCTGTGACTGGAGAAGCTGGCACTGACTGGAGAAGCTGGCTGTGAATGGAGAAGCTGGCTGTGAATGGAGAAGCTGGCACTGACTGGAGAAGCTGGCTGTGAATGGAGAAGCTGGCTGTGACTGGAGAAGCTGGCTGTGACTGGAGAAGCTGGCTGTGAATGGAGAAGCTGGCTGTGACTGGAGAAGCTAGATGCTAACTAGGAATGGTAGCTGATTTAACTGTTTCAAGGGCAGTGGTCAACGTAGGTGACTACTTTTAAACACAAATTTCATTTCTTCTTGCATGCTGGTTACAACAAGTAATCAGTGGGGTAAATAAAAATATATATATATTTCACACCAAGCGGTAGTGTAGATTGTATACTTTGTACAGTAGCCACTTAAACCACTAATAGTACTCCGACATAGGATGAGTTCAGCAGAGGGTAATAAAAAAAATATAGGGAAGCAGTGCAGCAGTGTGGAGTAGTGGTTAGGGCTCTGGACTCTTGACCGGAGGGTCGTGGGTTCAATCCCAGGTGGGGGACACTGCTGCTGTACCCTTGAGCAAGGTACTTTACCTAGATTGCTCCAGTAAAAACACAACTGTATAAATGGGTAATTGTATGTAAAAAATAATGTATAAAAAATAATGTAATTGTATGCTAAGAAATAATAATAGTAATGTATGTATATATATATATATATATATATATATATATATATAATTATATAAGGACGTTCCGGACTACAAGTCCTTCAGCTAGACGGAAAAACAGTGCTGTAAACAAGCTTTTGAAAGACAATCCAGCTGAAGAAGGACTCGTAGTCTGAAACGTCCTGATTATAATACATTTTTGTTTATCAATTATTCATATACAGCTATGGCCAAAAGTTTTGCATCACCCTGTAGATTTAACACAGTTTGCTTCAGAAAGTCGAATGAAATCTTGCTAAATAATGTTACGTTAACATACTGAATAACATACCGCTTTGTAGTTTTCCATATACTAATGTGACATTTAACTAAAGGGCATCATTTATGAAAGGGCACTACATTTAGAATTAGTGCTCATGTAGTGTGCCTAACGTGCACGATAAATCTAAATTTACTGCCCTATTTACTAATGGAGAATGCATTAATTTACGTGTACAGTATTTGGCTAATTTACATACCACACCGTGCACACTACATGTATTGTGAGCGATAATTTAATGTGCATGATAATGTCAGAGACTTACCTGTGACCACAGTGATATCAAAAGCCCCAGCAGTCCCGGAGTATCTTTTGGTCAGTAGCTTATTGTGAAGGTGGGGGTGGCTTACATTGACGGGTCAGGCAGAGGCAATGTAAAGTGAAACTGCACTGCTTACCTTTTAATTTTAACATGTATTCCTTGTCCGATGTAAAAAAAAATTAAAAATGCCTTTTTCCTTTCACCTTTAATGCATATACAATAAAAGTCATGTTGTGCAATGGCATATTTTTCTTTTTGTTCTGCTTACTTGAGAAATATTGATTGATGAGACATAGCCTCATTTCTCTTCCTTGTCGGCATTGCCACCCTGCAGAGCAGGCTCCATGGATCTGGTGACAGTGCTATGTGAGTACAATCAATATCACACGTCCTGCAAACCTATCCTGTGTGGGAAATTTAATATAATTCCCTGTGAGCTTTAGCAGGGCTTTTTTGTGTGTAAGTTTATTAAATAGTTTGCTGTTAAAGCTGAATGACATAGTTTAAAATGAATAGTTAATACTCTAAAGCAGGGGTGTCAAACATACGGCACGCAGGGCAATTTTTGGCGGCCTGCCCATTAATTTCTAAAATTGCATTGATGTACTGTATCATTGGAATTTTTCTTTTAAAACAACCTGCCTCTTTAATATAACACGCGTATTCAACATGTGCAGTCTGCATTGTATGACTGACATTCCCATTAAGCCAATCACAGCTCACAGAGGTAGTAAAATAGCCAATCAAATAGCACACAGGATCCATTTCCTCACGCACACGTGTAACAGCACAGCAGACATAATGTTGATTAGGATAGCAAAGGGAAGGCTTGTTTAAACTATTTATTTTACTTTGTGACAAATTTAAAATCAGTAGCCAAAAAGTAGTTGGAGATGTCACAGACGGAACACAGAAGATTCCAGAATCGTTAACCAGATGATTATTTGTTCAATTAATAATTTTGACGTCAAGGCAATGTCTGATTTGCAGTTATGAAAGATTACGTCACTATGACACGCTGCACAATGCAACGTATTTTGAGTTTACTGGAAATGAAAGAAGCTATGGTGCCTCAATGAAAGTTTTTTTCTGAAAATGAGAAGAAAAAATGAAAGTGCTGTGGATGCCATGAACAACACAACCACAGGAAAGGACTTACCATTTCACATTTTCACAGCTTGTCAGTATCTTTTTTTTTTTCATTGCTGTTAAAAGCGTTACATTTTGTAATATGTTTAATATTGAGACCTAGCATTATATACATTTTTTTTTTAGTTTGAGATTTACATTGAAAGAAAAATACTTTTCTATTTCCTTCATTTATATTACATTTAGGATATAGGGTTTTTTTTGTCAGTGTTCTAGGAAAGCTGCTTCTAGTTATATCTGCCTATTTCTGTACTATAAAATACATTAAGTAGTCGAGTCAGTAAAAAGAATCGAACTGCACATATTGTTTTCAGCCCAGAAAAAGAGGTTTAAATAGTGTTTAAATCCGTGGTTTGGTTTCCATACGCACTAATAAATGATCACTTTAATGTGTGCAGTAAAATTAACGTACTTTAGTAAATACCATGTGAATACAGCCCATCTCATTATTCTGAGCTGGATCCTCATTTAAATACATCAGCATGTATTACAATACAAATCACATATTTATTCTGATTACCATAGTGTGTACCACTAAATTTAATGTGTGCCATAATATGTCAAGTATCAGACGCGATAATGAGTACAATTGCAATAGTAAATTTGGAAGTCATGAATGTGCACACTAATTGCAATTATCGCGCACCATAAAGTTTACTATTATGGCTTCCGGTAGACTTTTGCAATATCATTTTGTAGTTTCTCTGATTGCCGATGTTAAATAAAAGCCATAAATTATGTTCATATACTGTACTTTTCAAGAAGTGTTACGAGAGACTGTTTTTGTTGCTTAGTTTAGGCATCATTTCACAGAGAAATGTATTCATCGGTCTAGTGTTCAGCATTTGGTGAGGAACTCTGGGTGCGGGTAAAAGGCTGTTACATCTGGAGGGCATTTTGACAATTTTTTTTTAAAGCTCTGCACCAGGTAACAGGACCAATGACCATGCTGGAAAAATAGCGTATACGCACGGCTCACATACTAATGAGCCACTTCACACTGTATAAATCAATACGCACAACATTATAAATACCATCATCAAAATTCCATGACAAACTGCCATTTTATTTATTAGTTATAAAACCAGTCGCAAAATAAGTGAGAATCCAACCATTTTCTTTAATACATTTAGAGATGAAATTCCAGAGAACTGGTGCAGTATCAACTTTCCCAGTGAAGACAGTAGTGCACCTGAAAAAAACAAAACAGTGCTATAGCAACTGTCAACTAGCAAATGAGGCACAGCTAAATGAAATACAGTAGAAAAAAAACTAAAAAATGACAACACAGGCTTTTAAGACCTAAACTCGGGAGAGACGAAGATGAGCACCTGCGTCCTCCAAAAGCCGTCCACTTTTTTTTTCACTGCAAGCCTGCCGTGCAGCCATATCCAGAACTTACAGCGTCGGAGGACCATGCAGTTCTGAATTGCGTACAGGCAGGCCTGCAGGCACCTGGACAGCCAGTGCAAGAAGTTCAACTGGCGACCAGTATAATCCAGTCTCCAGTTTTTTTAATGCCAAGAGCTGGAATAAATAGATTTTGTTAACAGTAGAACTTTTAACATCTCTGTTGACAGCGAGTTTAAGATGTGGTGGATAAAATATATACAATTTATTAATGTATATTGTATAGGTTATAAGATTTACCAAACCTAAATGTGATCTTTTCCACAAAATATCCTCTGGCTGGGGAAGGCTTAAAGCCTGCTTTCAAGAGACTGCCGTCTCTTTCTCTCAACTAGGGAAATAACCCCCACTTATGCTAGCTTCAAAGACTTTTAGGTGTGAGCCCAAGCTTTGTTTTATTGTTTTGAGTAAACAAACATTGTCTACTTAAGACAATTAGTCTTTGGAGAATCACATTAACATATATAGTGGTATTCTAGAACCTAACAGACATGGATGCTGTGCTGTGGTTTTACAAACACCGAAGAGGGCAGCAGTGTGGAGTAGTGGTTAGGGCTCTGGACTCTTGACCGGAGGGTTGTGGGTTCAATCCCCAGTGGGGGACACTGCTGTTGTACCCTTGAGCAAGGTACTTTACCTAGATTACTTCAGTAAAAACCCAACTGTATAAATGGGTAATTGTATGTAAAAATAATGTGATATCTTGTAACAATTGTAAGTCGCCCTGGATAAGGGCGTCTGCTAAGAAATAAATATTAATAATAATTCAATCTGAACCAATCATTGATATGTGATTGGAAGACCTGGACAAGGAGTGACTATTTGGGAAGTTTTAAAAATCCTTGTACAAACCGGATCAAACTCTCCATACGCTTGCTCTTAACATCACTCAGACTCAGTTCTGCTTGCTATTCTCACACCAAGGCTACAAGGTGGGAAGACATTTGAAAGCTACAGCCTACTATGTGAGTAACTTCTCCTGCAACACACTGCTGCTTGTGTCCAACTAAAAGAAAGCTTCTCGACACTGCTGGGAATATATTTCTTTGAAAAAAATCACAAAGAAAAAGGAAAAGTATCTTTGAAAACATTGGGAACAAAATCATTACTTGGACTTTTCAAAACCTTTGGAACCACGAGGAGTGAACAACTTTGTTATGAAACCTATTTCTAAATGAAAGTTTGGTAACTATATGATTTATTACATTTCTTTGTGCATAGAAATGTTGCAACATTGAAATAAACCAAAGTCATTTTACTTTTAAACTGTTTGTCTAATTTATTTCTAGATGTTAAAGCACTGTTGTGATACAATACCTATTAAGTTAATGGGGAATATTGCGTAAAATATTAAATTAGCTATATACTACAAACATACAAAGGATATATTGAATATATATTAATCTTGGTATTTTAATTGAATTTATTTACATTGACTGATAAGTTAGATAATATTTTCTTTTGAGATACTAAAATATGTAGTTTTATTTAAGTTCAAATATCCACTACAAAGACCAGCAATAATGTCTTCCTATCATTCATGAAAACTTTCAGAAACTATGGTAAAGACAAGGTCAAACAACTGCTCTACTTCCTTTCTCAGTTTCTTTGAAACTCCACCCAGACCATCCACATTGCCAGCTTGAGCTCCGCCCTCTACTTTTCAGATTCCACTTTCAATGCAAAACTTCACAATAAATAGAAATGTGCAGTTTATTTTTAACTTAAAATTAATTCTTAAATACAAATTAAAGGTTATGTCCTTTGGGATTATTTAGCACTGCGGATGTATCCACAATAAAAGTTTCTTGTTTTTTACATTTAAAGTGTTTTAATAATTGTTCTTCCCCAATTAACTTTGAAATAACCGTTTTATAAGCGGTATAAACCACGTCACACGTCTGGGTGGTTAACCCTATGCTGCCTACGGGGAATGACCATATTTAGTCATAAATATGAAGACTTTCTGTTTAAGCGCTTGTAGTTTTGGAACCTTAAACCAGCAATTAAAACTCAATACACCTACAGAAAGGCATTAAGTAGATCTTTCCAGTGATGTAATTTATTTTGTTGTGGGATGATTTTTTTTTTTTTTTATATGAGCTACACCTCCCAAGAAATTATTGAACTATGAAAAATATACAATATTTTTTATAAAATGCCAATTTCAACCTCTTTCCAAGTGTTATATAAAAAACTTAAAAACTTAAAGCATATCATAGCTGCACAATTTTCCAAGGTTTTCACATTTGAAATCAACATTGAAATATCTTGTACAGTTGCAGAGCTAGATAAGGTTTTGCAATGCATAGTATTTTACAAAAATCAACCTGGCAAAGGCAAAGTGAGACTGGAAACATTATTGCCCTGTTTGAGATACAATTATATGTCAGTATAAAAATAAAGAAACAACACACAAGTTATCAAGTAAAATGTGTTGTTTTTTTTTTTTTGAAAAAACAAAAAGTATATTACAAATAAAACTCTGAAAATAAGAATTTTATTTGGGAGGGAGGGAGACAAAAAAAGCCTTCCATATTGTGCTGTATTTATTTATCTTCAAAACTACCCTGCAGTTGAAGTGCTGGGCTGGGGCTCCTCCAGATCACTCTCCTCCTCCTCATCCTCCTGCAGCAGCTCTTCATCGAGGAGGTCAGCCTCCATGGTGTACATGCCCTCAATCTCCTCCTTAGTCAGGGCTCTCCTCCTCTTCAGTGACTGAACCAGATGCTAGAGCTGATTTTCTCTATCCATCTTCTGGCTTACACACACCCACATAAAACATTAAAATAAATACCAATTATTATTTTTAATAATAATAATAATAATAATAATAATAATAATAATAATAATAAGAATAATAATAATAATAAGAATAATAAGAATAATAATAATTCTCCATCCTTTTTCATACACATAAAAAAGTAAACTAATAACAATGACTGTTCTTTACACACATACAAAAGTCAAAGTAAACTAGTAATAAAATACATGGCTAAATAATAAAAGTAATAACTACAGCTAAATGTCTTTGTTCTATACATACACAACATAAAAATAAAAACTTAACCAATAAAAAAACAACGAGATTTATTCCTCATTCTTTTAGACATCGAATAAAAAAATAAGTTAAAAAAATAATAGATGCATACCTAAATAATAATAACGACTGAAGATAAATAATGAATCGACTAGAAAAAGTAAAATAGCCAACACAGACATACACAAACGCCTAACTTTTGGCATCACATGCGATAGACCTATAGTTTTTGCTTTCTCTCCTGAGGAGAAACACGTTCAAAAAATGGAAAAACAAGTCTAAAATAAAAACGTATATGTGAAACTAACTATAAGAAAGATGTTTTTTTTTGTAAAAAAAAACCCCAAAAACGTGATGTTGGTACAGTAGTTACTCTTGTCTACAGCAGTCATAAAGTTAGCCCTGCCCAGCAAGCAAGCATGCACACAAAAGACACAGCGGAAAAAAAAAACACTGCAGATGTACTCAGCACAAAAAAAAGAATATGTCTAATTAGCCCAAGTACTTACCGTTTAGATGATATGTAGATTAGCACTCTTGGGACTGTAAAACCAGAGATACAGAACCTCCAATCTGCTGTGCACTCAATCACAATGGCGCCGGCAGAGACTTGTCCTTGTAATCGAAATATTATATGCCCTCTTCAACCAATGGTATCATGACAAGCCCCGTAGTCATGGCTATGACCCATACTTTAAAAAAACAAAATTACTGGTTGGACGGCTGATATGCGACGTGTTTTGTCCTCGTAACAAAAGTTACGAAATTACAGCGCGTTAGCAGCTAAGGGCCTAATCATTATTTTATAAATAAAATGGTAGAGTATGGAGGTTAAAACTAATTAATTATTCTGTATTTTTGGATACTGCTGCATTGCAGGTTGACCATTGAAATGCAAACAGAATCAGCCTCTCAGGGATTCTATGGGTGTAGGATTTGAAATACAAATATTGGAATCAGTTATTCAAATGTCTTAAAAGCCTCCCTACTACACAGAGTATATTAATTATATAATCTTTGTCTACTTGCAAGTTTGCTAAGCATTTTCTTTTGCACAGGTTATTCTGACAAAGCTAACTTGTCTTCTAATATGCATGCTTGTTACTGATGGAGTTCCATGGGGAGAGCCAACCTCTCCCTGCTTAAAGGGATTTTCTGAGAGCCAGCTCTTAGTTTTGTTTCATAGCAACCACAGCTCATCAAGTATACACACCATGAACAGTCAACCAGTGTATGTCTGTGTGCAACCTGTTTATCTGGAGATGTAAATATGAATATGCTGTTTTTCTGCTGTATTAAAAGAACACTGGATAGTCTCTACAACTTTAGGGAAATACCCTGCCCAAAATGTTATTTGCACAGTCTTTTATATAGAGGATACTGATCATTCGTGGTATACGGTTTTTATTCGCCGCAGGAGGATATCCCATTAAACCACAAGCCCCTGTCGGTTTATGTTAAAGACATTTTACTGCCTGTAGGAAGCTCCAAAAAAGACCGTTGTCAGTAGTTTAACATCAGGGCTTACGAGGTAACATCAGATATGAGGAGGCTGTGTGGTCCAGTGGTTAATTAAAAGAGCTTGTAACCAGAAGGTCCCCGGTTCAAATCCCACCTCAGCCCCTGACTCATTGTGCGACCTTAAGCAAGTCACTTAACCTCCTTGTGCTCTGTCTTTGGGGTGAGACGTAATTGTAAGTGACTCTGCAGCTGATGCATAGTTCACACACCCTAGTCTCTATTTACTTTAAGTTATATCAAGAATTTGTTTTGTGCACTACTGCTGGCAGCAGTGGAATCAGCAGCCTTAGTGTGAGTAAAAATCCTTGTACTGGTAGTAACATCTGCCCACATTTTTTTTTTTTTTTTTAATAAATGCACACATATCCGTTAACTTTTGTAAAATGGATCATCCTATTAACTGAATGCTCTTAAAATTTGAATTAACTTGATGCTGGTTTCTCTGAAGAAAATATTACAGAAATTGCTATACACTTTCAGAAACACACATTTCTCCAGCTGCACTTTTGTTTTTAATAAACAGTCTGTCATTAAACAGTGCATCACCACAGACGACACTCTGAAGGCGAGGTTCTTCTGCAGTGCCTACAAAGATAAATCTAAATTCTAAGTAACTTTCTTCATATTTCCAATTGTTCTGTTTTAGAGGATAATGCACCTGCACAATCTTTTTTTTTTTCTTTACGCACCACATTGCACACGGATCCGATACATCATTTATTGTCCGTCATCCGAAAACTCATCCGTCAACTTGATTGCACATTGGATGCGTTAAAACTACACCTCCAGCATTAATGCTGAAGATGTATTACTTATCCTGTGGAGTCAAAGCCAAAAACACAAAAAAGGCGATATTGTATGCACCCAATATTAAAGAAGCGTAAAGACCTAGGGTTCTGAGTTTATTTTAGAATGTCAGTAGTTCAGTTTGAGGAGCTACTAATAATAATCGGTTATAATATACAGTTCTTCATGGTTCGCTTTGCAGAGAATAAGCTTCTCCATGTTGAACACAAAAACAGGAACTGCAAGAATCCACGTGTCTTTTTTCATTGGTCAATGTCATTTTTAATGCATGTCAAATTGGATCAAATCAAACTTGTTTTGATTCCAGAATTGACGCATCACTGTCGTACGACATCCACCCACTTTTTCCTGAAAACCCGCCCAATCAGGAGCATAAGTTGTGACATCACAATCACCTCTGATGTTCTCCATTGTAACAAATAGCAACTACACTACATGCAGTTGTAACTTTTTTATTGTGTTTTATGTGTTAAAATGGTATGTTTCTTTATATTATTGATTGATGGCGCTCTGGTTAGCTTAAACAATTGTCTCTTCCTTAGAATTTAAAAGTATACCAATACATACTTCCTGTGTTAACTGTTATTCAGTAGTACATTGTGTATCTTATAATGTGATGGGGGACTCAATTTTAGTCTTTTATTTTAATTGCGGAATAATGCTGATTTTTTAAATTTAATTAATTTTTTTATCAGAGAATTTCAGGAGGGTTTTATTGCGGAAAACAAGGATCACTGTTAATTACTAAACATTCACCTGGAATACGAATAAATCAAGCATTCATTTTCTTTAATCAAGTAAAACCCTTGAGAACAAATTCTCATTTGCAATAATGCCTTGTTACCAGACTGTGCCTTTAAAAAAGTGTAGTCGAAACTATTATAATTAATTCAGCTCAAAGCGTCCACACTGAAGTACCGTTTCATGTTTAGTCGGGCTTAATGCGTACAAACAATATTAAAATAGTTTGGTTACAGTTCCTGGCAGCGAAATGAACCGTGAAAATTAATACTATAGTATCCCACGGTGCACTGTATTTTATTTTAAAACAATGTGTTATGCCCCATAGTAATAGAAGTCCATATTGCTAAAAATGAAATAAAACAAGTATTTTGGAAAAAGTAATGCAAAGTATTTCGGGTTTATTTTTAATCGGGCGATGTTCCGTAAACAAATTGAGCTGTTTTTACCTTCATATCTTGCCTGAGCCTAATTCTGGTACCCTTCATTTTATTTCAAACAGAGCTGACAAATTTCATCCTGATCCTACTTTTAACTCGCATTTCATTGTTGAAGTTGCCTAATTTAACGTTGTGTTTTTGTTATTTTCCCCACTAGTTTTTTTTTTAAGCATACAAATTAATACCCAGTGCAGAGTGTACACTGATGACAAGTTCTTCAGGGACCTGTTCTGAGTATTTCGCCAAACCTATCACAAAGCATTTTGGGATATTGGAAGATACACAAAAAATGTAGTTGCTGTTTAGCCGAGAAAATGGGCTAAACCTGAGCAGGGTTGCCAGATTGGGTGGGTTTATGATATTTTTAAGCAAAATACTAAGCTTTACCTTAGTGTTTACATCACTGTTGCTAAACATTGTAATGTAAATCAATATCCGTGGCAATGACATACATTGCATTATGGGTAACATATGTTTTGCACGAGCCTGGTAACAGAAGATACCGATACAAAATATACAGGAAAGAGTGGAAGGCTGATCGTGAATTAAACGTAGAGAGTGGTCTCTCAAATGTAATTTCTTAAAGATGACAGTTGAAATAGAATGGGATTAAAACTGCTCCACATTTTGATTTGAACTGCAAAGAAACAGCTTAACTTCAGCCTAATTTACAGCAGGCCTCCCCGGGAGCTGCTGGCAAACTTTGAGCGTGTATAACAGCTAATGCAAACCATTTCAAGGTGACTGCATGTGTACAGTCAGAAGGAGGGACTCAATCTCTTACAAAGGGTCATAAAAGATAAGCTTGCAACATTGCGCAGAGCTGAGCGCCTACGGAAACGCTACAAAAAGAAGCAGCGTGCGAGAGCTAACTTTTATAAAGACCCATTCAAATTTGTAAAGAAGTTATTCACCAGTGAGAAGAATGGCACACTGAAAGCATCTAAGTTTGAGCTGGAGATATATTTGGAGGAAACACATACAGATTCAAAAAGGCAGGAGCCTATGTCAATTCCTTCAGACATCCCACCTATCAATCCAGCAGAATACCAAATGGAGGACTGTGCACCTAAGTGGAAAGAAGTAGAACGAGCTGTCAAAAAAGCAAGGGCTTCATCATCTCCAGGGCCTAATGGAGTTCCGTACAGAGTGTACAAGAGTGCTTCAGGAGTTCTACGAATCCTGTGGAAATTGATGAACGTGGCATGGGAAAAACAGGTTATACCAAGAGCATGGCGCCGAGCAGGTGGAGTCTTTTTACCTAAAGAAAAAGATTCTACAAGCATCAGTCAGTTTCGCCCTATTTCCCTATTAAATGTAGAAGGCAAGATTTTCTTCAGCATTATTGCTCAGAGATTGTCAACTTAGCTATTAAAGAACTGCTTCATTGTTGCCACCAGGTCCATCAAAACATTACAAACAAAAGATAACATTCCTCCGCCAAGGAGAGCAACCACCAACAAAAGGGGTTAAAACCAATCCTCTCCCAGGACAACTGGAAGCTGCTAGAGACTGGAAAATGCTGGCAGATGTTGGTCAACGGCTTATTTTTCCACCTGAGAGTGCCACCACTAACCTTTGACCAGATATTGTCTTGTGGTCTGGATCAGCACGCCTTGTCCACCTGGTAGAGTTAACAGTGCCATGGTAGGGTGCTGTAGATGAGGCGTATGAGAGGAAGAAACTGCGGTGTGCTTAACTAGCCTCTGAAGCGGAGCAGCGAGGCTGGAGAGTCCGGGTTTACCCAGTGGAGGTGGGTTGTCAAGGATTTATGGCACACTCTACAACCCAGTTTCTCAGAGACGTCGGATTCAGTGGCCAAGAGTTGCGTCGCACAGTGAAGAACTTATCTGAAGCAGCAGAGAGGAGCAGCAACTGGCTGTGGTTGAGACGGAAAGATTCTGGCTGGGGATCTCAAGCACAATAGAAAGAAAGAAACACTGATTTACAGGTAAGTAAGCTTTGGTGAGTTGAATGGGTGACGGAGGGGGGTGATGCTGGGACGCCAGAATCACCGTCGAGCCCTCTTGAGGTGTCGTGGGCTAGTTGACGAAACACCGAGGATGGAAGGTGCCCACTTGAAGACCCCAAAGATGTACCCTACTTCACTCAATCCAGACGGTTGTCATGCTGATGCGCTGGGGAGACCGCACTGTGGTTGATCCCCGGAGCCAGCATCGCAGTCATTGTGTGTGCTGATGCGCCAGGGAGGCAAATAAGCTGATCCCTGGAGCCAGCATTACACTTCAATCATCAACACCAGACAGAAGGATATCTACATCATATGGAAGGAAACGCAAATGGACAGAGACACAGATGGATCACATTAGTTTACTGTAAAGCTACGTCTTGGTGCTTATCTTGGCGAGAGCCGAGTTCAAATCAGCATGAAGTTTTAACATCTACTCTTGTGTAATGGAAATCATGCAAAGAAACAGCCTAACTTCAGCCTGATTTACAGCAGGCCTCCCCGGGAGCGCCTGGCAAACTTTGAGCGTGTATAGCGGCTAATGCAAACCATTTCAAAGGTGACTGCATGTGTACATAGTTTAATGGAAGCTTACATTTAGTATACATTTCAGTTCATAAAGGACCTTTTCTTAAAAAAAATTTTTACATATATTCTTGGATATAAAAGGTTTATTGATGTATAATATTGTAGCAACCTGTGGAACTGCTGAGGGTGCGTCGCCCTGAAGAGACACTTTATGTTGGTCTGTTTGTCTGAAGCAGGTGCATGTATTGATCGGGACGGGACCATGCCAGGGTTAGGTTAGGTAAGCAAGGGGGGAGAGTGAACCAAAAAGATGCTGCGTCGACAAATCCAGTGACAATCAGTGAGTGAGAGGGCCGAGACAGGAGAGACCGAAGCAAAGTAACGAGAGAGAGAGAGAGAAAAGAGGGCTTTGTTGTTTTGGCATGGTCTCAGCCCATAGAGACTGAATGTACAGAGAGAATAAAAAGCGGAAAATCCGTTTGCACCTGCAATCCCTGCATCTGTCCATTCATTCTGCTTTTCTTAAAAGAAAGAAGGAAAAGAAAAGCGAAGGAGACCCCTTGTCACCACAATATAAATTATAATAGGGAAAGCAATTGTATTTTTTAATTAAAATAGCCGTTTAGCTTTACTAGCTTAACCCTAGTTACAAAACGTTTTCTTTTCCTTTAAAGACCTTTGCAGTTCCAAATGCTAACCTGTAGCTACACAGTGTGCGTGTTTGTGCACTCATGAGTTCTGATCATTCTAATACCATAAGATACAAATGTAGCAAGAAACTGGAAAATACCATGTTTATTGGGTTAATTTTAGAGCTAGTGTATTTGTATTATAATTTCTGGCAACCCTGAACCTGAGTGGAGGCAGGTTGGAGGCACTACTATCCCTGTATGAAACTATGCATGTTACTATGTATGTAGGCTTTTTCAAATGAATATTAACATAATATAACTTAGATTGCTCTGAAACATTATTGTTTACGTGTAGAATCAATATTTGATTTCAATGATACAATTGTTATTATTATTATTGTTGTTGTTCATAACAATAATCATCATCCTCATACATACACATAGTCTCTGTAAGTAGCCTTGGATAAAGGCTTCTGCTAAATAAACAAATAACAAATAAACAAATAATATATATGGCATATTATATGATTATTCTTTATAAAATATGTATTATACTAGTGAAAGCATAATTAATCATTTAAGGTCAAGAACTAAGAGAATGTGTCTGTGCTAATTAAATACTGAGCAGTGGGATCTGAACGTATACAGCCAATACGTTTGACTTTCCCAGTTTGAATCACTGAGAGTATTTTATGTTTTCTGCAGTGGCTGGAGTACAACTGAGTTCATTATTCTGTAGGAATAGACTAGTGCAGTTCTTTGATGCTGTAAATCATAGTGCTCAAAGCAGCAGTCCACAATATAACCTTTCAAGATTAAATTAATTCATACTCGTCCTTGGCATACACAAGCTGCCCAGAAAGAAAGGTTCTCTGGATATCATTTTTTATTTTATATATTAATTTTATATATATATATTAAATAAGGCGTGTTGAAAAAAAAGCCTGTAGTCGAGCTTTAGGACGATGGTCTACCATATTTTTTTTTTTAATTAAAAACTAAACAGTGCTGGTACAGAGTGTCCTCATAACTGCACAGTACCTGAAAGGAACAGTATATAACAGCTACATTTTTCAAATATATAATTTATTACAAGTGTAATATTGTTAAAGTTATTTGAATTTGGGTAGAGTTCAGGTGCAGCAAAAGGTAATAATGGAGTGTATGAGTGTGAGTTTTGTGGAGATAGGTGCAAAATTAAGGCAGTTATTTTGTTGACCATGTAAAGTGTGACACAGACGAAAGCACACAATCAGCGCATATGTGTCCCCATTTTTTAAACCCTAAACACTACAATTCTATCCAGTTTGTTCTGTGAAAATATTTTATTTTTTTATACGTAATTCAGAATATGTAGATATTTCAAAGACACCGCTATAGAAGTAAATTCTGCATCAACTTCCTGGTATGAAATTACTTCCTTTGCTGCAGCCTCATTTCACTCCAGTGGTCAATCTGCAGTTATGTGGCCAACCACAAAGGTGTGACCCAAGGAGTGGACAAAAAAAAAAATATGAAACAAGTTTTCCTTTTTTTGATCTACAGCTTGAAAATTTCTGCATCCTTAACTTAAGAAAAAAAAAGATTCAATGCAGTGAGATTTAAGGTGATGAGAATTGATTTATTTGTGGTTGAAATTAGTATTTTGTGCTTTAAGCTTAAATGGTTTGATGTATTTAGACAGGTATTGTAAGTAAAAAATTAAAAAACACTAGAATTTCCACAGATTAAAAAATTTAGCCATTGAGTCAAGGCAGATTTAATAGCTCGATCAGCAGGAAGAAAAAAACAGTGTTTTTGTGAACAAACCTAATGAAACAGAGAATATTAGAAATTCTCACGTTATACTACTGTGAAGAAACTGAAGATCTCGGGACATAATGATAATGAAGTCAGTCACAAAACATTAGTTGCAGTGAAAGAACTTTGAAAATAATTAATGATTACACAGAGAATAAATGATTGAGGGAATGCTAAACATAGATTATATGTTCATGTTTTAATAGGGAGTCAAAATTAACCAAAATAATAAATGGAGAGTGGATTGCATATTCTGTACATGGTACACCAGTACTATAGGCTCCAGTTAAGTTACATGGTACTAACACAATAATTCAAGTACATTTGATCTAATATACTGCTGTAATTTCGAAGGTCTCAGATTTTTATATATGAAAAGCGCACACATTATGGTAAAGTTGAGTTACATTTTATTAATGTTCTATTTGAAGTTGTTGGTGAAGAAATGATATCAAATGATGTTTGCAGATACTTCAAGGCTCCATTTCATCGAGATGTAGTATGAAGGAACTAATCTTAGAGTACTATATTTAAGCTATCGTTAGTAGTGCTAATCAGGGTCTGTGAAGCAAGCAGTATCTATATACAGCTATGGCCAAAAGTTTTGCATCACCCTATAGAATTAACTCATTTTGCTTCATAAAGTCGAATGAAACCTACTGAATAATGTTAACATATTGAGTTACATACCATTTTGTAGTTTTCCATATACTTAATGAAAAACTGATTTAAAAAAATTAAAATATAATATTTCGCAGTCTAACATGAAATGCTGTACTACTATTATGGCTCCTGGTAGACTTTTGCAATATCATTTTGAAATTTCTTTGATTACACAATATTAAATAAAAGATCCAAATTACGTTCATATATATTTTTTGTCTCAATCCTAAAATTCTATATGATGCAAAACGTTTGCACATAGCTGTACAGTACAGCTGCATTTTAGTTGAAATAAATTAGGACCCGAAATGTGTAAAATACCGCAGTTTAGGGTTGTAGGATGGTGAACGCCTGTGTATGAGGGAATATAGTCATGTTTAGAAGTGAATGGACTGAAGCTAAAAGCCTCTTTGTGCTACCATATCAATACATACACACTTGCACAGATGCTTGTCCTATAACTGTATTTATCAGCTTTATTGTTAAAATATATACAGTCAGCCCTCTTTATACCGCCAGATAAGGCCCAATAATCGAGGGTGGCGTTATAGTGAGGGTCAACAAAAAAAAAAATCACACACACAACCTTCTATGTTTGCAATACATTCAAACATTTTATTTTTTTAGCTATACAATTACAATATCTCCAGGCCATATTAATAAAACATTAATCTTTTTTAAAACTACAGTACTAGTTCTTAACACAATAGTCTACTAGTGACGGGGGTGTTGATGACATTGGTATGAACGTTCAGTTAATAATGAATTAGGAAAGCAAGTCAGAGGTTAACTGCATAACTTTGTTGTTTTAATTGGCCATGATTATTTCGCTGGCGCCACAATGAGGGAAACTACAATGCCTATATTTACGTTTGCTTGGCTTGGGAAGTTGGCGGGTGGCGGACAGAGGGGTGGCGATATATGGGTAAATATAGCACTGTTTTTATATTGATGAGATTTGTTCAGAGAGAATAGCTGGTGGTATGCAAGGGCGGCGTTATAAAGGGGGGTGGTATAACGCGGGACAACTGTATTATAGTGGCGCTGTTTTACTTTTACCCCATTCAATGGATTTGCACTAAAATTTGGATGTGCGGTCCCTTTGGTTAGATCTCTTGATGTGGGCCATTTCGTTCAGCTTGGATATGCAGATTCCGAGATCCAGATAGTGAAAAAATGTAAAAAAAAATATGTTTTTTGCTGTTTTTCTTTTTTTTTTGTCAGTCTCCAGCTCCTAAACTGTTTGGGAATTTTTGTTTGACAATTTTAGGGTATAAGGGGACTGGTCCAGAATAGTACCTTTTTCTGGTTTGATGAAAACATATTAATCTGTTCCTGAGGTATAGAGGTTTTAAATTTTGATTCTGAGCATGCTCAGTATAGCGCTTGCAGTTAGATGTTTTATATTGAAAAAGGAATTGGCCTGAAGACATTTTTTTTGCGAGGGTCCAATCTTCTTTCGTCAGAAAAAAAAAATCTTTGTTTGTGAGGTGGACATTTTGTTTTCAGTAAATAAATAAATAAAATTCAACTGCCTGAAAATCATATATCTGTAGTAAACCATGACATGTCTGTATATAATTGGGACTCCATAAGATTGACTGTAACATTGTCTTTTCATTTTGTGAGTGGCAAATATGTTTATTTTATCTTTTAAAATCTTTTTTCGTCACTCGTCTCACAAAAACAAAATTGTTCTGGCGAAAGTAGAAGTACTCTGACGAAAAAATAATTTAGAATTTGATTTCTTTTGTCGTGAGGGGGGATCTTTTGTGAGATTCTTTTGTTCTCACAAAAAAATACATAATCTGATGAAAAAAGAATTTGGACAGCCACCGATGGCTCCTCGGGAGAGATTTGCCTGAGACAGACAGCACTTCCCGGGACAGCAATGTGAGCTACATTTTAATTGCTGATATCTCAGCTTCTGAAGTTAGAAGAAATCCCTTATTTTCTTCCTCTTCCCCAGCACAGGAAATTCCGACAGCGGACATGCTGCCAGTGGTAATGCTGACAGTGGAAATTCTAACATCGGGGCGAGGTCCTCCCGTGGCACCGCTGGCAGCGGCAAGGCTGCTAGTGGCAATGCTGTCAGTGGAGCGAGGTCCTGCTCCCGTGGCACTGCTGGAAGCAGAAATGCTTGGGGACGGGTCAGGCTCTCCTCTGGGCCCTGGCGTGGATGTGCCTGCTGCCTGTGGAGGTGGGAGCGGCAGGTCGATTCCCAGATCTGCAGCCAGGTAGTGGAACACCATAGCTGCCATGTCTGGGAGGGATGCAGGGCGATGTTGTCGCTCCCAGTCTTCCCACTGCTCCTCATCTCTGGCCCACAGCAGGTTAATTGCCATTGGGAGGGCCTCCTCGGGATTCACCGCAGGGTCCATCATCCAGTCCCACATCTTCTGCGAGGACCTTCGCTGCTCGTGTTCCACCCTTGTGGGCGCTGGGTGCTCAGGTTCCTCCCTTGTGTGCGGTGGAGCTTGTCCTGGCTTCTTCCCCTTCTTCCTGTGCCGGCTGCACCTCCCCTTCTTTCTAATCAGGGCTGGCAGTCGTTCCTCTTCCTGGTGTGGGGGGTGGTAGTCAGGTGACAAATGGCCGACCTCGCCAATGGCAAAACACCACTCTTCCCGTTAGGCAGGTCAGGCAGACGTCCAGCCCCTGGTCTCTTTTCTCTCTCTCCATCTTTTCTCCAAAAGCAATTCACAAAAAAAAAAAATAAAAATTGTACCCACAGTACTTTTCCTGGCCTGAGTCTGTGGAGGCGTTGTTGTCCCATGCACTGACATCAAGTGTGGCAAGATGAGTTGCATGTGACGTCAGACCAGGAAATGTAGGGCACAGTAGTGGGGTTGAATGATGTGTTTCAAAATAAATAGTTTTAACAAACAAAACAAAACACTTATACAAAACGGCACTGTGACCAAAACAAACCAACATGGAACAAAACAAGTATCGTGTTGGTGTAAAACGATCTACAATTTTCATATCGATGCCAACCCCTAATATATATTACAAGAATTACAAGAACAAGAATAAAGAATTATCAGGGGCTATACTTTAACTTTCCGCTGCTAAGAAAAATAATAAACGGCTCCGGTAAGAGTCTCCTAAGTTAACTGGCTAAGGATAAGGACAATGGACTTGCTTGTCTGTCTCGCTAGTTTGCCCCGTTAATTTGCTCTGTATTTTTGTGGGGTCACAAGTTTGGGCACTCTAGGTTCTGATTGGTTTATGTAAAATATATTCAAAACCTATTAATATTATTGGAACAAAAACACAGACAACGTTCTATTAAAAAGAGAATGGGGGGGGGGGGCAGTGGGGGCGCTTACAGTACGCTCTGCTCGGGAAAAGACAAAGATACATTTTGTTGCTCATGCGCAGTAACGCCTTCAACATGAGTTGTTCACGTGAACACCGTGCACCATAACAGTTAGACAGTACACAGCAGCTTGTGGGCCAGCTGATTACCAGCTGCTGGCTGCTGTACATTGACCAAACTGAAGCGGTACAGGCGAGAGAAGAAGGAAAAATACATGTATATATATATATATATATATATATATATATATATAGTGCCTATAGAAAGTCTACACCCCCTTTCAAAATGTTCACTTTTTGTTTTCTTTATAGGCTGGAATTAAAATGCATTAAAATAGTTTTTTTTCATTTATCTACACATCCTACCCCACAACTTCCAAGTGAAAAAAATATTCTAGAAATTTGTAGAAAATTAATTAAAAATAAAAACTGAAATAGCTTGGTTGGATAAGTGTCCACCCCCCTTGTAATAGCAATCCTAAATTAGCTCTGGTGTAACCAATCGCCTTCAAAATCACACAAGTTAAGTGGCCTCCACCTGTGTTAAATTGTAGTGATTCACATGATTTCAGGATACATTCAGCAGTTCCTGTAGGTTCCCTCTGCTGGGTAGTGCATTTCAAAGCAAAGACTCAACCATGAGCACCAAGGCGCTTTCAAAAGATCTCCGGGACAAAGTTGTTGAAAGGCACAGATCAGGGGATGGGTATAAAATAATATCAAAGGCCTTGAATATCCCTTGGAGCACGGTCAAGACGATTATTAAGAAGTGGAAGTGTATTATTATTATTATTTATTTCTTAGCAGACGCCCTTATCCAGGGCGACTTACAATTGTTACAAGATATCACATTATTTTTTACATACAATTACATTTTTTACACATTATTTTCACACTCAGGAGATTCTGTAGCCATGTGGCAAAAAGTTTTGTGGTCTGACGAAACTAAATGCAAAGTGTTATGTTTGGCGCAAACCCAACACAGTGCTTCACCCAAAGAACACCATCCCTACTGTGAAGCATGGTGGTGGCAGCATCATGTTATGGGGATGTTTCTCATCGGCAGGGACTGGGGCAATTGTCAGGATAGAAGGGTAAATGAATGGAGCAAAGTACAGAGAAGTCCTTGAGGAAAACCTGCTGCCCTCTGCAAGAAAGCTGAAACTGGGACGGAAGTTCACCTTTCAGCATGACAACGACCCAAAGCACACAACCAAAGCTACACTGGAGTGGCTAAGGAACAAAAAGGTAAATGTCCTTGAGTGGCCCAGTCAGAGCCCTGACCTAAATCCAATTGAAAATTTGTGGCATGACTTGAAGATTGTTGTCCATCAACGCTCCCCAAGGAACTTGACAGAGCTTGAACAGTTTTGTAAAGAAGAATGGTCAAATATTGACAAATCTAGGTGTGCAAAGTTGGTAGAGACCTATCCCAACATACTCACAGCTGTAATTGCTGCCAAAGGTGCTTCCACCAAGTATTAACTCAGGGGGGTGGAGACTTCTTCAATTATGATCTTTCAGTTTTGTATTTTTAATATATAATTTTTTTCTCAATAAAAACTTTTTTCCCCTTAACAGTGTGGAGTAGAGTGTGTAGATAAGTGGAAAAAAATCATCATTTAAATGCATGAAACTCTGAGGCACTGACACAACAAAATGTGAAAAAAGTTCAAGGGGGTGTAGACTTTCTATAGGCACTGTATGTGTATATATATATATATATATAATTAGTGCTGGGACAAATATCCGAATATTTGAACAAATATTTTTTTACATGTATTCGGATACAAAATCAGATGTTCGTATTCGTTACAAATTACAAAAATACCTTGCACTTATTTACCATCTCACCAGAATTTTGCGTGACAGTTTTAAAAAAAATGGCAAATGAAAAAGAGCTCCATGTGATATGTGAGATTAATATAGTGCATGGCTATAACGTTACCATGCCCCAAGAAACGGCTTCCTTGTTTTACCAGTACGAATAATAGAGAAATACAATCTTGAGGTGCAATCATTTATCTATCTGTTTTCTTTTTATAATAGATTATCTCTACCTTGCGTACTTCTCCTGATTAACTAGTGAAATGTGTGCTTTAACACAATGTTATATATAAAACACACATGTGTTTTGCTGTACAGTGTGTGTGATGTGTCTCTGTTTATGGTTACTTGCCTGTCTCCAGCCTGTCCTCTCTTTGCTGCCTACCAGGCTGAGTATTCCCTGCCCGGAATCTGTGTGCCACACGGTGATTGGTGTGGAAAGGGGGGGATGGGAGGGGGGGGGGGGCGGGTGTATTTAAACCGCAGCTTTCACTGCTGAGGAGTGTGAAGAGTGACAGAGAGAGGTCTGGGAGAGAGATAATGAGCTAGATAAATGCTAAGAGATAATAAACAGCACTTATAAGCGCCAATTCCTACCCATTTTCTAAGAGCAATAAACGGCACTTTCAAGCGCCAAAGAAATCCTTTTGCAGCATCTCCTTCTTCCCACTGGAACACACTACACGACGCCGCCACACTGGTGTCAGAAACTAGCGGTATTTGGAGACCTTGGGAATTGGAATGCTAGAAGCAGCCACTGGGAGCAGAAACGGGGCAGCTGTCTGGTCGAAAATGAAGCCAGTAGAGAGAGAGCTCTGGAGGACAGATAAAGGGAAACAGTCCGACATCACGCTCCCCCACACCCACCAGCATACAGAAGTGTTTACCCCACTGCGGGACGTGTCGTCTCCGCGACCCATCTTCACGCTGTTTCCTCAGAAGCTCGACCTGAAACTCTCTGCGGCTGCAGAGCCAGAACAGACCCCTACCACAAAAACAACCTTCACACCCTAGAAACTACCGCCGCCTTGCACCGAGTCAGTGTTTGAGTCCACCAACTCGAGACCCTCACCTTTGCCTTTTCAAGCTCGCCTCAAGACCCTGCTGCAACAGTTCGAGCGACTGATGTCCCAACACAGCAGGAACCCGCCGCTTGCCGCTACAGCATCACCACCACCCTCACCACCCTACTGCATCGCCGCACCACAATCACGCTTCCCCTGGTCCCAAGTCGAAGCTTCCTCGCTTCAGTGTGGAGTAGTGGTTAGGGCTCTGGACTCTTGACCGGAGGGTTGTGGGTTCAGTCCCCAGTGGGGGACACTGCTGTTGTACCCTTGAGCAAGGTACTTTACCTAGATTGCTCCAGTAAAAACCCAGCTGTATAAATGGGTAATTGTATGTAAAATAATGTGATATCTGTATAATGTGAAATAATGTATAATGTGATATCTTGTAACAATTGTAAGTCGCCCTGGATAAGGGAGTCTGCTAAGTAATAATAATAATAATAGACATCGTTGGAAGCCTTCCTGGTGTAGTTTGAGCTTGCAGCCACTGAGCATGTCTGGAGCTCTGCCATCAAAGTGTCCTAGCTAACCCAATCTCTTGAAGGCAGTGCTTTAGAGATCCTGCTGGATGTGGAACCTCAGGAGAGAGCTGACTAGCAAGTCCTTTTAAGGGCTTTGAAGAGGTGGTTTGGGGAGAGTGAGTCCTACCTCTTGCTCCAGAACCAGCTACAGAACTGCAGGCGGATCCATGGAGAACACTTGGGGGCACTGGGGGCTCACAGGGGCTGCAGTGAGGGCAACAGCTTTGTCCACCGCATCGCACTGGACGCGTTCTTGCGCAGTATAGAACCCCCAGAACTATGCTACCAAGTCTGTCTTGCAGCCCGGCCACCCTAGATGAGGCAATAGATCGTTCTACCACCATCGAAGCTGTATTCCTGGACCATCCCGCAGCACACCATCCTACCAGCCGCCCGATTTCCTGGACCCAACCAGATACGAACAGAGAGAGAGAGCCTTACCCTGCCAAGGTCCAGTCAGCAAGCGGTGTGGGACCCCAGGGCACATCATGGCTGACTGCCACATGTTGGAGACCCAGACTGAGATGCGACAGGCTCCGGGAAATGGGACCGGTCCACCTAAGATGCGGACCTCGTCTGCCGAGCCCCCGAACGCTATACCTGCCACTGTGGGACGCACGGGAGAGGGAACCTTCCTATACACCCCGGTGAAGACTGAGGGCATGTTGTGTACGGCTCTCATCGGCACAGGCTCCTCCATCACCATCGTCCACCCGGATATAATCCACTGAGCCTGCACCAATTGGAGATCATGGGTTACCGACACCCCAGCCTAGCTCCGGACTGTGACTGGTGAGCTTGCCCCGATAGAAGCATGCTGGCTGCCATTATCACCATGAGATATGGATAGCCTCTGTCCAAGACCCCTGCATCCTTGGTCTGGACTTCCTCCAGTGCGTAGGCTCGTTGCTAGGCCTGTAACACGGCCACATCGGAAAGTACAACCCGCTGCCTGTTGATCCTCCCCTCCAAGTTCCTGTCGCCACTCTACCACCGTACCTATGGATAGTGCCAACCCACCGTCTTGCCCACCCGTGCTCCCCCCTGTACAGGCCCCGATGATGCAGCCTGTCCCCCAGAAACCGGTCCGGCGTGGAGAGCATCCTGGAATGGAGCTGTGAAGGGCTAGACAGCATTCGTGACCAGTTACAGCAGCTGTTAACTGAGTTCCTGGACATCTTCACCTCCCAACCAGAACAGACCGGGCGCACCCACCTGGTGCAACATTCGATAGATACGGGGAATACCAGACCCATTCGTCAACCCCCACGTCGCCTCACATTAGCCCGCCAGGAATTTGCTGATCGGATACAGAATGAGATGGTGGCAGCTGAAGTGACCGAACTCTCCAGCCGTCCTTGGGTATCCCCGGTTGTGCTGGTTAAAAAAAATGGAGAATGAAGGTTTTGAGGCTGACTACCGTCGCCTCAACAACGTCACAAAAAAGGACTCTTATCCACTGCCCCGCATTGACGAGTCCTTAGACCTGGTTGCTGGCTCTACCTGGTTCAGCTCCATGGACCTGAGAAGCGGATACTGGCAGGTATAACCCGACCCTGATGCCCGCCCCAAGACCGCCTTCTCCACCAGACATGGGCTGTGGCAGTTTAAGGTGCTTCTCTTTGGCCTTTGCAACGCACCTGCCACTTTCGAGCGTTTAATGGTGAGGGTGTTGTCAGGCATTCCCCCCCAGCAGTGCTTAGTGTATCTGGATGACCTGCTGGTCCACGCGCCACCTTTGAAGAGGCCCTGTCCAACCTGCGCACTGTCCTCCAGCGCCTGCAAGACGAGGGTCTCAAGCGTCACCCAGGCAAGTGCCATCTGATGCAGCTTGAGTTCGCTTTCCTGGGTCACTGTGTGGGGAAGGACAGGATCCGGACAGACCCTAAGAAGGTAGAGGCTGTACAGCACTGGCCAGCCCCGGCAAACGTAAGACAACTATGGGGGCTCCTGGATTTGGCCTCCTACTACCCCGCTTCGTTCCACGGTTCGCCGCCATGACCGCTCCCCTACACCAGTTGCTGCATAAGCACCAAGCTTTCGCCTGTAACACTGACTTTGTTATGCTCGAAGAAGTCCTCGTCAGCTCCCCAGTCCTAGTTCCCCCTGCCTTGGATGCCCCCTTCATCCTCAACACAAATTCAAGGGACCAGGGTCTGGGTGCTGTCCTCTCACAGCTGCTACCAGGAGGACAGTGGGTCATCGGTTACTACAGCTGTGCCTTCAGCAAGCCAGAGTGCAGGTATTGCGACACCCATAGGGAATTACTAGCTGTTGTCTCCAGCCTGCGCCAGTTCCGAACCTACCTCACCGGCTGTCACTTCACCTTGCGCACCGACCACGCTTCGCTTCAGTGGCTGGTGAACTTCAAGAAGCCCGAAGGACAGCTGGCGCTCTGGCTAGAACAGCTGCAAGAGCTCGACTAACCATCCAGCATAGCGCGAGCAAAAAAACTACCAGGTTAATTCAAATGGAAATTAAACTGTTTTTAAAAAGATGCGCAAAGACTTAAAATCAGAGTTTTTTATATAAAGGATCAGTGTAGTTCATCACTTTTTAATGCTAAAACTGAATTTCCCACAATTCTCGTGAACTTTTCGCTGGCGTGGAGAGCAGTTTTCAATGTGAAAAGTCCATTAACGCCGCCATCTTGACCAGGACTAGGCATACATCAATGAAACTGTGGTTGCAAAGGTTTTAAAATCTAGTGCCCGGCTTGTCTGTGAGAAGGCCTCTCTAGGATATCCGTTAGACTGCACCGACCAGTGTCACAGGAAATAAATAGACATTGCATTGAATTTTTACTTTAAATATATGTTTTAAAGTTTTTATTGTTGAAATATTCTTTATTAAAAGTTACAATAGGTTAATAAAAAATAAGTTTCGATATTGTATGCTACATACATAAATCAGAAAATTTTAATAATAATTTTATAACAACGAAGTAATATAATTAAAGAAAGACGTATTTATTTTATTATCTATTATTATCACCATGTAATCACAGTAGTTAGCCTACATACCACACCGTTTACAGAGACGTGGGAAACACACAACGAGTTTAGAAAAATAACCGAGTAGTACAGCAGAACAAAGGTGAAATAAGAAAAGTGTGACAGTGTAATATTATTTGTCATTATTGATAAACAAAGGCATTTCATTACCTGTCAAACTGTAAGCCCGTTTTATCATTGTTCGATATCTATGATGTAAAAGAAATGGAGATGCTTTAACAATGTTTACAGATATTGGGCTCTATGTATCATTGATTTTTCTTTTTTATCTTGACTTTTCGTAGGTTTTTCTGACTTTGTAGACCTACCTGCGATGTATTAAAGGTATTTTCACTCCCGTAACTTAGTTTCATCCCTGCTGCGGTACTTTAGTTACGACTGTTCATTTCAAACTACTTTCTTATACAAATGTACGAATCTCATTATAATATCAAAGTTTTGCGCTTACCCTTGATGTATTATGATTTTTTCCAGATTTACGACTTTGGTTTGTTCCTGTTATTTTACGAATGCCTCTCACTGGCGTAGATTCAACTAGCTGTTTGTATGTGAATCTTCCTGTTTAAACATTTACTGGCTTTTAGTTACTTTAAAATAAATAAAATATAAAATGAACAACAATGTTATATATACATATATATATACTGTATATATATCTATATACTGTATGTATATATATATATATATATATATATATATATATATATATATATATATATATAGTTAGTAATAGTCTATATTAAATAACAATGGCAATAAATACATTTTGTATTGGTTTCTTTTATATTTTAAGGTGCTTTATTTTAACTTAACATTAATAATGGAAGGGAAACAAATCATTGCAGAGTTCTTTAATTAAACACAAACTGAAATATTTTTGTCTCAGTAATTAATTATGCAGTGCATAGACAACCGAAATACGAAAAACTATTTACTTACGTAGCCTGTATGTACTGAACTTTTTTTTCCCTTACGCAACTAAATATACATAGACTCAAACAAAAGTTTTCTGCGATATTCTTAAATTAAAGCACTGAAAGCACAGGGAAGCATGGTTAGGGTACAGACGAGTACACACATGGTAAACTGGAGAATTACCGTGCAAATTTACCAAACTTCCATATATAGAAACAAGCTTAGTTTTATTCATGCTTTCTGTTTTTGGGGACCATTTCTTTTAGATCTACGTTTTGGTTTGTTTTCGCTGTGCCCAGGGTCTGCAGTACGTTTACTACAGCACATGTCTGGTTTGGTTTTTTATTTTCTGCTGCTTTCTTTTTTGTAAACCTCCTAAGGTCATGCCATTTTTTTTTTAATGTCAAGTGTCTTTCGCTTAGTGTCCCAGTGAATTTATTTTGTAAGTTATTTTTTTCCATGTTTCATTTCTTAAAGTTTTTTGGCCCTGCAAAGTGTTAAATAATATTTCTTGATTTTTTTTTTTCCATTTCACTAACAGGTCACTTTTTTTCCATTTAACTAACAGGTCACTTTTTTTCCATTTCACTAACAGGTCACTTTTTTTCCATTTCACTAACAGGTCACTTTTTTTCCATTTAACTAACAGGTCACTTTCATCTTTGTGGAAATTTGTTTTCCTATTCTTTTTGGCCAGTCTGTAGAAGCCGTAGCTCGATCCTATTATATTTGCCTACTACTTCTTTCTGTTCACTGTACCACTCATTTATCTTCCCAAAAGAAGTTCTAAATCTTGACTTTAGGCGTTGCAAATCTATTTATAATGAGATGCAAATTCCGATCTCTCCTGCATGATGAGCAGTGTTTATGAACTCGTAAGTAATATTAGTACATAGAGCCCAGAGAGGACAGAAATAAATGTCAAAGTACAAGGCCTGCTTATATAAGTATACTTTTTCCCCTAGAACAGTGAATGAACAATTATAAGCGTTGTAGTTTGAACAGGAAAAAAAAAAATATGCAAGTCTATACTACATACTCGGGATGTCACGGTATACCGTAGTATAGATTGCCACATGTTTGAAACTACAACCATTTTTCTATGCCATGGTTACCGAGTTCATGGTTTACCATGGTATGCAAAAGTAGTTCACGTGTTTCTGTCTCTACCAGCTTATAATTGCTGCTTGTCAGTTTTCAACTTAAAAAAAAAGAGCACGAAAAATGTTGGATAGTAAACAAACTTGTACAAGTAAGAAAGTGACCTCTATTAACGATAATAATACGGTAATGTAAACATAGTAGAATTTATGGGTTATATGCATTTTAAAGCATTTTGATAAAAGCACTATATAAAAACTAATAAATACATACATAAATCTGTGCTGTAAATTATATAATATATGTGTAATATATTTCTAATAAGATGTGTTCTGTGTGCTATGAACAGGGTTTAAACAACTTATTTTGGGTGGCGAGTTGATTTTTTAAAATATTGTTTGTGCTATAAATATATTGATTATGAATTGTATATGTCTGTGTTATTTATATCAGTTGTAACCTTGCCACTTCAAATCCATTCCAATGCAGGACTGAAGTTTCAACCAGAAATGCCCTAAAAGGTCAATTAAATAAGGAAGTCTGGTCGAAACAAAGTTGGGCAATGTATAAAATATTCTGCAAAATTATTACTTTTTTTTATATATATATAGCTTGTTGAATAAAGTTATTTCTTCAAAATATATGTTGTTAGAAATGTGTTAATTATTTGATATGTATCATTAGTTTTTATTTCATATTTGTTTTTATTATGATAAATTATTCCTGAATACTAACATTTTTCTACTTTCAATTTACAAAAACACTCAGGGTTAGCCAATCCTGGCACTTGCAATCAATTCAACAGCAGGACTTTGCTTCAACCTGACCTGTCATTTAAATAAGGAATGGTAACTGAAACCTTATTACTTCTTAAAATGTGTTTACTTCTTTTTATTTATTTATTTATTTTAACAAAACAATAATAAAAAAAAAAAAAACTAAGAAAATTAATTGCAAAAAAATTGCGAGTTAAGGTTGACACATAGCCTTAACACATAGCACATAGCCTTAACTCTGCACCATAATGGGTATGTATGACATCACATATGACATCAGCAATGACATCACTGGTGACATAACTAATCACATGACAAATGCTCCCCAAAGACTGTTCAACAGTCAAAGAGACTTACTTACTTACTTACTTACTTGAACATCTATAATCTAGAATACCAGAAGAGAGAGGGAAATCAAAAGAACCTTGTTACGCTTTGGTTTTTGGTTTTTTCCAAGATTAGATTATTTATTATTATTATTTTTTCATGCATCTGCAGAAATACACATGAAAAACACAAGCAATGAGTAAATATACAAATGTAATTTGAATAAATGTTTCTGAAATGCATTTGTATCTTATTGTTTATGTAAAGGCAGTTGACAGAGTTACTATGGCAACATCCCAGGCTATGGGAGCGAAGCTGTTTTTTGTAATGTGCCACAAGACCTGTGTTTTAGTTAGTAGTCAGTTACTATGGAGATGAAAGAAGGTTCAGCAATCATTTGACACTCCTGTGAAATACGTTTGCTATCGGTACTTCTAAATCCATTTTAATATAAAGATTTCTATACCTGTTTTAGGAAAAGTATTGTTTATTTATGTTTGCTTTGTACCTTCTTAGTTAACAAATGACGCTAATAAAGGAAATAGTATGATGCCACCAGTTTTTTATACAAAGACAGTAAATACTGAAATGCAGTTTATTTATTTTTTTCAGTTTAGCTTTATGTTTTCATAATGACATAGCGCATACATCTCCCACATTGTTTTCTGAATGTTTGCCACATATTTTCTTCTCTATAGCTGAGCAGACTTATCAGTTCATGATTTTTATCACACTGAAAAACCAATTACAGAAAGTCATGCACAGACCAAGAGCTCTTTAATATGAAGCTTTGTGTTTCATATATTTATTGACCTTTGTCAATACCAGCCTATGGATTGGGCAATATTTCCTTTCTATGGCTGGTCAGACCTTTAATATTTTGTTAATGATATCTGGAACTCATTTCGGACCGCACCATAGAGTATACCTTCAAAAACTATATTATGTTGCAGGGGTGGGCAATTTCTAAAAAAAAAACTTGTTGTCCAAGGGACAAAATGCTAGAAAAATCTACTTGTCCTTCTTATAAATACGTGCCCCTCCCCGTCACACAAAACACACACAATAAAAGTAGAATATAACTTGTAGGATTTTGGTTTAATTTAACAGTGAACACAGTCAATCAATTAGTGATTAACAGGGGCGGGTCTAGCCTTGTAGCTTGACTGGTTCACTAAACACAAAAGGTTCCCTGTGACCCGACCTCACCTCAACACATTTATAACATACTTTAAGGAAATGTTTCTTTCACTGCAGTTTGGAACACATTTGCTAGTACATTTAAGTAACATACTAAGAGTACAACTATAATAAGCAATACTTGGAGTTATTCAAAATAGCTTCTGCCGGTTTTTTCCACTCTTTCTCTATAAGCTGAATTCAACTTCTGATGTACAGGTGTTTTAGTTTGTTGCATCACAGACACACATTCATTGCCAATTATTACTGCTGCTTTGTGCAATTCTGATTTTCTTGACGTTCTTTCAGTTTTGTAAGGTGTCTTGCCATATCTTTTATTTATATTAATTTGCACTACGAACCAGTTTGCTATTTTAAACACCACGCTGTTTTGATATTTTATTTGTAGTAGGCCTACATACCAGTCATTTTCTGTAACTTCGGTCAGATCCAGTTGTTTGATATTCAGTTGTATTTTACTCCTTTTAGTTGGTATCAGCCGTCGTTTTGTGAAACTGACTATATTAACTGTGGATATTTTAATATTTTTCGACAGTATTTAGATGACTACACGCGATGTCTCAACCACCCGACTCTCACCTTTCTCACTCTCTCTTCTTACTACCACGCACTCACTCTTTACAGGTACAGAAAACTCTAAATGAAATTAATACCACACAAAATTGGGCTGTTAAATACTTAAATGAATGGCTTTAAAAAAATAAAAATAAAATACAATTTGACTTTAAATTAATTACTTAATTAATAATCTTCATCCCAACAAAGCATCTTAAACTCTTGCGCCGTTAGAGTCAATGGGAGTGAATTACCTAGCAGAAATGTTATGTAGAATATGCAGGAAGGCAGCACCTCACAGATACACAACTAAGCAAGTTTTTTTTAGTTATTTAAAGTCTTTATTTAAGAAAATTATTATTATTAATTTTTACTTGACAACAACGCACCAAGAAGTGACAATATTGTAGCGTTCCGGGGTAAACAAAAGGGCTCCTGAGTGGCGCATCCAGTAAAGGCGCTCCGCGCGGAGTGCAGGATGTGCCTTATAGCCTGGAGATCGCAGGTTCGAATCCAGGCTATGTCACAGCCGACCGTGACCGGGAGTTCCTAGGGGGCAGCGCACAATTGGCTGAGCGCTGCCTGGGTAGGAGGGGCATAGGTCGGCAGGGGAATCCGCGGCTCATCGCGCATTAGCGACCGATAGGGCGCCTGTGGTTCTGCAGTGGAGCCGCCAGATCTGTGTTGTCCTCCGGCACTATAGGTCTGGTGGCATTGCTGTGGATCTGCAGTGTGAAAAATGACGGCTTGGCAGGAGCACGTTTCGGAGGACGCGTGTTCCAGCCGCCGTTTCCCGAGTCGGCGGGGGGGTTGCGAGCGGTGAGCCGAGGATATAGATAATAATTGGGCATGCTAAATTGGGGAGAAAAACTGGGGTAAAAAAATTGGCGACGACTAAATTTGTAAAAAAAAAACAAAATTAAAAAAAACAACA
The DNA here is from genome assembly GCF_902713425.1 of Acipenser ruthenus. NCBI lineage: Eukaryota > Metazoa > Chordata > Actinopteri > Acipenseriformes > Acipenseridae > Acipenser > Acipenser ruthenus. The sequence continues at coordinate 45,359,063 of NC_081189.1, forward strand.
AAAAAAAACAAAAAAAAGTGATCCAGACGACTGCAGCAAGATGTCAAATCAAGACTTTATTCACACAAGGTCAGGACACCACAACACAGCCCACAGCAGCGTGCAGCTGCCCCTTTATACCTCAAAGCCCCGTGAAATATGTAACACTTAGCCATAACAAGACACGTTATTGGACAACATTCACAACCACACTGGGACCAGGACTAGACCACGCTCACCCCCACTGGTGCACTCGCTCACATGCACAGGCACTCATGACACTGACAAAACACGGAACAGCAACACAAAACCATATAACACATAACACAAACAGTCCAGATCGTCACAATATCCAGCACAACCCATGCATGCCCTCATGTGCCTTAATGCTTAAGCATTTCATTTCTGTTATAAACATATTTGTCAATCTTAATGTTTTAATAATTTCACAAATCGATGGATTGTGCATGTCCAATAAATAACTAATATTGTAATACATTTATTTAATGTAGCGTTTAAATATATAAAAAAAAATATGGTGAATAGCAAACTAGGTTAGCAACACTAAAATCGAAAGAAAAAAAAAATCATTACATTTTTTGCCAGGGAAAGATTCTCTTGAAATGCTTCTAAACACTAAACTTTTCATTTTTTTAAACATATTCCCAACAAGTACACATGTGACCACGAAGTGTTATAAATTACACAACACGATTTTTTCAAATCCACTAATACCTTAGCGAATATGGTGTATATTTTTTTTTTACTTTACTAGATTGCTGCATTTAAATGTCAGTTTCATATATTAAGAAAGAAGTATGACTTGCTAATTTACAAAAAACATAAATAACACCTTAAATTTAAAAGATTAGCCTGTGTCTCGCTCTCAAGCAGCCATTTCTGGGTTTCTTTGTAACCAACAGAAGATCAGCTTCTTCCACAGCTAGCCAATCAAAAGTAATAGGGGTGGGACGTAAACACTTTTAAAAATGTATGTGTATGTGCTAGACTTTCGAAACTTGCGTGGCTCTCTACAAATTTACCCGGAGTGCCTTTCTAGCAGCAGAGCGAACATAGGGAAAATAAATAAATAAAAACTACTTGTCCGATGGGCAAAATATAATGGCAAATCTTGTTGTCCCGGGTGTCAGGCGATACGAATTGGCCGCCCCTGTGTTGTTGGCAGATAGGGAAACGAGTCAGATAGCAAAACCTAGGCCAAATGGATTTGCATCAGTTCACTATTTGCCTGAAAGTTTCAGCCAGTCACAACTGAGCAACTACCTGGAACATGACAGGCACATAGCAAATAGAATGATGGCAGGTTCAGTGTGTATTACCAGGGATTAGACTATGGATAGGAGACTTCCTGTAACCAGATTGGTCAATCAGGCGGGTTTAAACCACGATTATGCCAACCCGAATGTTAGTATTCAAACTTTGTTTATTCACTGTTCCAAATCAATCCGCCTGAAAAAAACAACAAAACGTCCCGCAGACCAGCACTCGCTTATGATATTATTTACCATTTCCTGCTTGATGATAAGAAAATCTCTTCTTATTGTACACACACTCTGAATGCAGTCTGTCAATGTCTACTTCCTAACTGTCCTTACTGTATCTATTTTAAATTTAGAACTCAATCGAAAATAGTGAGTTATAGCAACTACTCTGGTTTTTTTCACAAGTTGTAAAACAAATGGATGCAGACTGACATTCAATAACTTTATTTCAACGGATCACCAGCAACACAGACTCAGTACCATGTTCTCTGACAGCACTTTGAATAAACTTTATGAACACAACAAACAGCATGATTACCAATAACATATTTTTTTTTAAAAAAGCCTAACAGTAAATACTGATATTTAGCTGGCTGTACAAATATGCACTCGAATCCTATTTAAAAAAAAAAAAAGTTATCGATAACAAACACTTCACAAAACAGGGTATGAACAGCTGCATGTAAGTAGAATATTTTAATTAATACGGTACTGTATTAAATTATTATTTACGCTGCAACTGGATTAGCCTACAGGGTCCACTGCTTGGATTAAACCAGAGCCTGAACAGACCACGGATGTTTTTGGAGAAAACCGCATTACTCATGGGATACTGAGGTAAATGCTTAGCAACCAAAACTAGTTCTTCATCAAATCAGGATAAAAGAGGCGGGCATTACCACACGATTAATCCTGTCCTAAGAACCAGATGGTATTACCCGTGGTTATACATACTGAAGGAGCCTATTATTTTTTGACATATATGGATCATTCTGAAAAATATGTGTCTTACATTTTGTGGGAGAGTTACATTTATCGGTTGACGTGTCATATTGTGGTGTCAGAAACTGCTACCCTTTTTTATACAATGAAAAAAGAATACAGTGTCGGTTACTAAATAGTTTTAAATAGTTATTTTACAAAAATGTAAAAGCAGAAGAAATGCCATCCACACATTACGATTATGGATTCACATTGCCCATGTTTTAGAAACAGGAAGATGAATTACCCATGTTTGAGAAATAGTCAAGAAAGTTACGCATGTTGGAAAAATAGTCAACAGTAATAATTTTATCCATTTATACTTACTTAACACCAATACACTAAAACGATTTTATGTAGCAAGCTTTTTCTGACACAATAAGTGGAAGAGAAGTAAAACACTGACGAGCATGTGCTGTACAAAAAGAAGCAAAAACTGATGAGCAGCAAAAGACAGAACACTAGCTCCGCTCTGCACGAGCCACACGTTCTGATGTGTTTAAATGATAAGCAGAACGATAGTATTATAACCTTGCACCGATAGGATTATCCCTTTTTTTTTTACAGTATTTTTATTTTTTTGTATGATGCACAGTTGTATTTTTTAGGTCTATCCATATATTACAATTCAATATTATGATACCTGTGAGTACTCCCCGTTTCATGTTATGTAAATATAGGCTGATCTTGTTTGACCATGTTGCAGGTCCAGTTATCAGATGCTTAAATGTCGACTAACTTGTGTTTTAGAATAAATGTAATTATACATAGGCAGCAACAGTAAGTTGCAAAAATGTTAAAGAAAGGTCATAGAGTGTCTGTTAAAATGTAGCCATACCAACGGAACAGACTTTTTTCATAATTGTCAGATGCAGACCTGGGTCAACATGTATGTTTTTGTTTCTCCAGACAAACATGGTATGAGTTTGTTCTGTGATCGTGCAATATGAGTGCATGGATTAAGCTATGTCCTTTGCTTAAGAATTCAGGGCTTAATAGGTCTGGGTATCAATGGACTGCTTTGTGAAACATCCCTGGAGGCTTCATGGATGACATTTTCTGCAGCAGTTTAAGCTCCCCTCATCAGGTCTCGCAGCTTGATACAAGCAACAGCATATTGCTATTCTCTCTGCATCAGCTGCTCCTCATGTGTGCTCTATTCCAGTTTGAACCATTATTTTACCTGCATCTTTAATTAATAAAAAAGTAAAAATGCAATTATACATTTCCTTTAAGGTAATCACATTTTCAATTATGAATGATAACAAAAGCATTTTTTTTTTAACATAACAAAGCAGCAAATTCTCATCTGATCAATGATCGAGTACTTTCCTAAAAGCCTTGGTCCTGGTGTGCAAAGGGATTAACACCTCCCTCTAGCAATCATAAATGCCACCGGAGTACTGAGTCATTCATAATGTTTAATTAAGGAGAAGAGGTTTGCCACAGTGTATGCAGTGATTGTTTAGGTCTTATTAGATTGAAATCTTTTAAAAAGATAATCTTTGACTCACACAAATCAATTGCCCCCATTTTTATAGGGTCATTTTCTAAATATTATACTTATTGCCTGCTGATTGATTGTCCTAATATATGTGTTTTGTATTCTATATTGATGCTTAGAACATTAGCTGGATTTGTGAGGTTAGGTGGTTTTAGAAATGATCAATGTGTGCAACTGTAATGTCTGCCCCCTCTGCATCTCTGGCAATTGTTAGTAAATGGAAAATCTCTATCACTGAAATTTTAACTGCACACCACTAGGAGTCACTTAGGCTTATAGGAGTCTTTTCATATGCAGACCCAGTGGTTGAGAAGGGACATTTTTAATGGAATAGTAAAAAAAAACACAGGCTAAAAAATAACCTTTTGTGAATATGGCCCTTAGAGCCATTATTAACTTCAAATTGATAACAGTTTTGACAGAATCACAAAAGTGAAATACATATTGAGGGCTGTGATCTGAAACTGATGTAAGTGCTCTTGATGACTTGACTCATTTGTGTTGAAATACCAAAATGCGGATTCATTCTTGGGATCAGAGTTGTTTTTTTGTTCCCATTAGGTTCTATCACTTACGATAATTAGTGAGTCATAACACACTGCTCTTCAAAATCAAACAGGTATTTAGCATTACAGATGGCTGAGGAAAGTTATATGATCTAAATAGATGAAGTGTCTGCATGAAAGGTCCGACCTTTTTTTTCCTTTTTTTAAATGTAGTTGTTGCCAATGATTTTTACCCAATTTTTGTCCCCAATTTAGAATTGCCAGTTGTGTTATTATTAATCCTGGTTCACCACTGCAGCCCCCAGTGACTCGGGAAACAGCGGCTGACACACGTATCCTCCGAAACGTGTCCCTGCCAAGCCGACTTTTTTTGCACTGCGGATCCATCAGACCTATAGTGCCGGAGGACAACACAGATCTGAATGGCTCCACTTCAAAACCCGCAGGTTCCCTATCAGCCACAGGGGTCACTGGTGCGTGGTGAACCGTGGATTGCCCTGCCGACCTAAGCCCTCCTACCCAGGTGGCACTCAGCCAATTGTGCGCTGCCCCCTGGGTACTCCCGGTCACGGTCTGCAATGACATAGCCTGGATTTGAACCTGTGATCTCCAGGCTGTAGGGCGCATCCTGCACTCCACGTGGAGCGCCTTTACTGGATGCACCACTCGGGAGCCCCCTCCTACCTTTTAATTAATGTCACTGTAATGGTATGTATAGTAACTACTGAGAATGGTAAGTCTGGCAATCTGCTGCTTACTATGACTCACCCAGTCAGTTAACTGAACCTTTCATTTACTATAGTCATCATCAAACAATGCAGCTTCTTTAACAATCGGCCCTTAAACCTACAGTATCAACCTACCAGCTACTACAGCATACAGTACATCACAACCAGTTTGTCAGTTTCAGACAATATAAGCCTCTCTCCTCCTCACCTCCAACTCACTGTTGCCTGATGGGTGATTGTTGTAATTCAATGAGAATGCAGGACTCAGAAATGAATGCAAAGTAAAGATGGACTTTATTGCACTTAGTTAAATTATGACACTGCTCTTATAAAAGCTTACCACAGTACATCACTGTAATTGTGCAGTTTGCCCATGTTTCCCTATGGTTGCACTATGCTTTTACCATACTTTACCATAGTTTGCCATGTTTTACCACACCTCTCTGAGTTTTACAATGCTTACCTATGCTTTACCGTGGTTTCACTGTGGTTTATTCCCCTTTGCTATGCCTTTTACTGTGGTAAACTTTAATAAGGATGCCTACTACCAAGTTGACTTGTTGCTTAACAGTATTTTTGTAACGGCAATGTCCATGCACCATGGTTGTTAGTGGTTTCCCCAAACTCTTAACAACTATAACAATTTTTTATTTTTTTTGTATTTCATTTTATTGTATCATATGTAATTGTTGGTTTAATACGTTAAGATTAATACAGTGAGATGTACTTTTTCTTTGTAATTATGCACGCTGCTACTGAACATTGGGGTCTTCTCAACCTTATGTTACGCCAGTGCAACTACATTAATAATGCCTCTTAAAATAAGTAGTTATCACATTTAAGTGATGTTTGCAGTACAAGTAGGGTTAGGGAAGGGTTGGTGGTGTTGGAGGTAACAGGAGCAGTAACAGGAATTCAGTCAGGATAGCTGTTGGTGTTTTCTGCAATATTAACCCATACATGAGGGGCCCTACTTTTAACTAAAGCTACCATACATAATAATCTTCTGGAACCAGGGAGTGTTTTAATGTTACAGTGGTTGTCACTGTCTGAAAGTGGACTACTGTACATACTGTAAGCCATGTGTGTGTGGGTGTATAATGCATCCATTTTATGAAGCAGTTATCGAATTCTAACCGGCAAAATAAAAAATCCAAATTTAAAGCATTTGATTATTAAGGAACTACCAAGAAAATTACACCATATTAGCAGTGTTTTTGTGTTGTACGTTTCTGGAAAGTTAACATAGTTATATCTGACATAGTAAAAAATGTACTGTAGATGCCTCTAGAATCAGTTAAGAAAATGTAACTGGGTTTTTACAAGAAATTAACATATTATCCTCAGAAGAAAATTCCCGAAACAGATAAAAGGAAAACTAGACTAGACATATCGGCTAATTCTGACAAATTAGATGTTTACAGTACATCTCTTTCCAGATATTTGAAGACAGGTCTCTGTATATCTGATAACTACTGTCTCAGTTATCTTATTTTTTTCATTGAACCCTGCCAGGAAATGCTAAAGACCCTTACAAAGTAACTGGGCATAAAGGTTTGAACCCATGGGCAGCAGTGTGGAGTAGTGGTTAGGGCTCTGGATTCTTGACTGGAGGGTCGTGGGTTCAATCCCAGGTGGGGGACACTGCTGCTGTACCCTTGAGCAACGTACTCTACCTAGATTGCTCTGGTAAAAACCCAACTGTATAAATGGGTAATTGTATGTAAAAATAATGTGATATCTTGTAACAATTGTAAGTCGCCTGGATAAGGGTGTCATCTAAGAAATGCATAATAATAATAATTATAATAATAATGATACATCATATTTCAATTTGACTAAAGGGATGAGGAGTATGAGATTACAACCTCTGCATTGGAAATTTGCAATATAAAAAAGAACTACAGTTCAATGCGTTGAATACAAAGTAGGTCTAATTAAGTGGAAATTGTGTTGAATAATGGTTTGCTCTACAAATAATAGATGGATGTTCAAAGGGTCAGATTTTGTATGATTTAGCTTTAGATAAATTGGAGAAAAATATGTATTATGTATTGGGCTAAATAATGATAAAACAGAACTATATCGCCCATACCTTTATTGTCTAGGTAGTGCATAGAGGTAGTACATTGGTGAAAGCATGGCAAAATATTGGCAAACAAAGAACATCATAGAAAAATATGGCAAAAAATGGCCACTGTAAAGCATACTAGTTTATCACAGTAATCTTTTTCAGACCCAAATATCCAAGAAAGGGTTGCCTGGGGCCTAAAGTAACAAATGTTCTTCTCACTTAATTCCAATTCCAATAATAGGACACCCCAAAGGAACTAACATGCAGCTGGCTACATATTATACTTTTAGAACCAGCGCTTGATTTCAAATACCCACACACAAAAAAAATACTAATAATCTTACCAGTAGGTGGCACTGCAAGTTAGAGCTGACATCATCACAATTTAAAGGTCTGTGTAGCTGTATATATTTTATTAACAAAGCGTATGGTACTTCAATAGTGTAAGATTAATTAGCAATTTACTGCCCATACATGAGAGGCTTGAGTAATCCAGTGATGACTTTTCAGGGAAAGTTCTACCTGCTTACAGAGCTTTTTGTGAGATGCAAGATTTAGTAAATGTGCAATTTGTTCCTATATTAGTTAATAATAAACACATGGTTTGCAAGAATGAAGTGTGATCCCATCACAGCATATAAAACTGGAAAGTTTTCCTTTGTAAAAAATGTTAGATTAAAAATAATAATTGACAATATTAGATGCATATAAGGATATAGTTACATACTACAGGCTTTCCAATTTTCTATAAATATTCAGATATTCAAATCCAGTACAATCAGGCCTTTTTTAAAATCCACCTTATTTGCTAACCATTCTGAACAACACACAAACTTAAGTGAAACTGTAATATAAAGTTACCAAGTGGCTTTAGCGTCAGCTCCGAATGTAACATGCAGTATAAAATATGAGAACATGTATCAGGTGCCATTGTTAAAGACACTCACGAGGGTACCCCTTATGTTTTGTTTGTGTAACAGATTAGAGGAATTAGGCAGTGTGAAACAGCTGCTGCTTCATTAAGCTAATGTTAAGTGCACCAGGAATCGTCTTTCATTTTGTTATAAACAAGAAGGATTTCAGAGAATGTTTTAAATGTATCGCTGCTGTATTCTTTGTAATTCACATTGGTATTGTATTTGTTTTTTTAAAACAAGCATTGTCCTTTAATTTTCTCCAGTAGTTCTGAGGTTAGGAGCTGTATTCGTTTACCCAGAAAACATTTATTTTTTTACCATTTAAATTGTCATTCACATTTTCAGTGAAAAGGTAGGCTTCAATTCTTTAGTTTAAATGTTTAGTAAAATGCTACGATATATAAGATTTTGATTGCCATCTTCTGTTTAAATCTTTAAAGCCATAAATTTAATGTGAAGAAAATAAAAAACCCTGTTCAGGAAAACACCTATATTCTTTCATCAAAGCCTTGATACAGAGTCTAGGTAAAGTAATGTTTAATTTGAATTATTTCAGGGTTATATAAACTGAGTGACAAATCCTTTTTTTTTTTCTTTTCCCAAAGACCTACAAGGCCCTCAGCGGTCCATTGAGTCATTCTGTATTTGGTTTCCCAGAGATATATTTATAATAGCAGACGGACCAGACATTCATAATTCTCATTTGTGTCATATGTACACTGTTACCAGATGGAATGGAAGGTTGTAGATGACAGGCAGATGAGAGCTCAGCATGAGCCTAATTTCAGTTAAAGCTATCTGAACCAGACCTGGTATTCTCACCAAATGCCTTTGGGAGAGCAGATCAGATTAGTACTGTTTAATGCGGCTGAGCATTTGGTCATGCCATGAACTGGGACTCCTGCTGCAGAGCTACTGTATATAACCTGCACACACAGGGGTATCTTTCCTCCAGAAGGAAAACAAATGTGTCACACGGCTGTCTCCAGAACGTTGTTATGCATTTGTCTTTAAATTGCAGCACAATGGGTTAGAACCGTCAGCATGTCAGGCCATGTCTACGTAATCTGGCTGATGTCTCATTATAATTAGTGAATACACTATATAGTGTGGAAGTGGAATAAAATCCAATGGCAAAATAGATGGGGGAAAAAAAAAAGATTTTGCCTTTTTAACATTGAAGCTGTCAATACAAAAACAGATACACATGTTTGGCATTTTGACAGTTTGTTATTGTTATTAGGTTCTTGCTCTAAGGGGTTTAATACCTGGAGATATTTAACTTCAGTCTTATGTCATTTAAGCCAAGTTTTACAAGACTTGAGTTTAATTATTTTTCATATTACAGTGAAGTGAGGCTTATGTTATTTATCATGTGCTAGTCAGCACCATTTAAACAGTATATGTAATAGTATCATTATCTAACAGATAAGGTTTGAACTGAATGTATATGTTCATTGTAAAATGGTCTTGAAGCTTACCAATATAATTAGTCTTTCTGTCTTCACAATATTGTGTCCACTTCAAAATAACATGTGTTTTACATAATTTAAAAACTTGGATTTGAGTTTGGTTGTTTGTCTTGCTAAACAGGTTACATCAATATCTTCCTAGCTGTAATCAAAAGTTCCTCGATCATGGTTGTAGTACGTTGGAGCTAAAGAGGTTTTTTGTGCTTGTCCATGGCATAAGGTCAGTAAGCCAAAGACATGTCCAGTAATAAGAGCACCAAACAACCTTATTACAGTGCACTATCTAAGTTATATAAGTTCCCTCAAGCCACTTTATATCTAGAGAGCACTGTAGATAATTAGCAATTTAAACTGTAGAGATCAATCACTGCAGCAAGATCCAACCAGCAAGGCCTTTGTGAATGTAATTGACAGCTTCCTTCTGGTAGCCTTGGCGAATATCTGAAGCATCTGCTACATGTTTCTCAATGGATCGGTTTCCAAAGTTTCATCCTAAGAAATTGTGCCTTAAAGAGTAAGTAGCTTTAATCTCATTTTAATTGTTTTTATACATTTCCTTTTTATCCATTTCACTATGATGTATGAAATCTTTAGTTTTTATTTTCTTTTGAATTCTCATTAACCACCTCAGTAAGAGCAGCATTTATGAGTTTGCAAACCTGCCGCTGCTACACCTACTTGTCCTAATATCTCATAAACCGTTTACGATGGTAACTTCATCTTTATTTTCACTGTTGTGGAAACTCCTCGCTAAAAAATCTAACGGCACCCCTCAACCCTTTTGTGCATAGAAAACACTTTCTTATTGTTTGTTCATTTCAATTTAGACAATGTTTAAGTACCCTGATGGAACATGACTATTAATATCTTATCACAATCACTCTGATATAGTAATATATATAGGAAACAGCAAGTGACCTTGTCAAATGTGCAACACTTGACTGACAAGTCCTGTAGTGTAATTGGCATGTATCAAACTGAACTGACAATAGCATTTCTTGTTCCTTTCCTCATTGCTTTGGATTAGCAAACACGGTTCAAGGCAGGTCTTTGATTAGGACTATGCACCAGTATCAGCATTCTCAAGAAAGACTTTTATTGTCACCCATACAAAAATGCATTTCACAGATTTTTTTCTTTTTTTTTTCCTTGCTAATCTACCCTCATATTATACCTTGAGAAAGTCAAAATAATACAGATCAACTGATCATTACTTTTACATTTAGAAAGACTTTTGTAATATCCCAGTAATTTAAATGTAATAAAGAACAAGGTTAGTAGTTAATATACAATTCAATAGAAGATCTTTCCAGTTGAAGCTAAAATATGATTTTGAACCCTTTTTTTCTTGTTTTAAGGAAAATCAACAAGATCAAAGGCTAATTTGTGACTGTAAGTTTAAGGGTTTATTATGTGATTAAAGCAATCTATTTGGTAAACATGTCAAATTAGAAAATGGAGAAGTGAGGACACCAGTGACTCACAGAGTAAAAGCACGACTGCAAGAAGTGTAGGGTTCTTGATTTCTTGATGTGATAAAGAACTTGCTGGTTTGACTCTTGGTCACTACAAGTTGCCAATCTTGGCTGGGGGCCCTCGGGTTTTGGCCTTTAGGTTTCAAGGCAGTTGTCGGACTGCACAAGCTGGAGAATCTCAAGATTGCATCATTTTCTTCTGGGTGTAATTATGATAGACAATGAAACTTGACCGCACAATTTGAAAGAAAGGGGAAAGGGCAGGGCATGGAATGTCAAAAACATATGAGAGTACTAAACTTACACACAATGGAAGAATGTAGGAGAGTATTAAACTTACACACAATGGACAAATGTAGGAGAGTATTAAACTTGCACACAATGGACGAATGTATTAAACTTACACACGATGGATGAATGTATGAGAGTATTATTAAACTTACACACAATGAACGAACATAGGAGAGTATTAAACTTACACACAATGGACGAACATAGGAGAGTATTAAACTTACACACAATGAACGAATATAAAGTATAAAACTTACACACAATGGACGAATGTTCATTATGAGTCCTCATGAAGGGATCTTGTTTATTTTTGTAAACCTGCAAACCACAGCCACCATTACTTTAGCTGGTAATGTTTCATAAACCAAATAAACCAAATCACTAACTGCAAATCTTGGAAAATTGTCAACATAGGCAAATGAGTGATGGTCTAATGGATGACTTTAATAGGCCACATGTGCAATGAATTAAAAATAGTAAGACAAAAAGGAACACATAGCCACAAATGGTAAAATGCAGGAGACTTTTTATAAATTGTTAAGATGCCTAATTAAAGCACAAAGTGGGCTAACATTTTCACACCTACTGTGTCAATATCACTGATTACTGACCGAAAATTGAATTTCTCACACCAAGGTTTTCATGCAGGCAGGTATACAAAGATAAAATGACAAATCCAGAGGTGTTCTAATAAATTAGCACACGACTGTATGTGTGGGTGAGCTTTCGTGTATGTGAGATGGCAGTGTTTTATCAAAGAAACAATGAGATACAATATGCAGAGGCTTTAAAGCTGAATATTTGGAATAGGCGTATCGTATGTACCCTATTCCTTAGAATTTAAGCAGCCCAAATTTCCCACCCTCAATTTGAGGAAAAAATAAAACATCAAATAAAGATGCATGTAGTGAAACGCATTGAGCCACACTTGCAGCGGGCGCATGCATAGTAAGCCCAGCTCGATGGCTGATACAGCTGCGGCCATCAGACCCAGTCATTTTTGGCACAACACCAAGGGACAACAAACAGGGTTAAGGTTAAACAAAAATGTTTCAGTAAACTCTGGTTCATTTATTTGGACATGTTTAAAACTGTTGGTAACATTTCTGTTTTGGATATGATTCTTGTTTAAGTGTCGCTGCCAGTCATTGTTTTGTATAGTTTCTTTATAATATATGTCAATGTGAACAGTGGTTTGCATCTAAGTTCATTTACTATGCAATACATTCATTATCCAGAAATATTTATACCAATACTGTACGGTTTTACAAAACTTAACACAGCGGTACCCGTCAGTGCTAACTCTACTGCTTTGTTATCTTTACTACAGTGCTCTCAACACAATCACTATTTTCCATCAATATGCACAGGTGTAGGTCCAGAAAGTGGTACATCGTCAGAATACCAAAACGTGACCCGTGTAAGGTTAGAAAATTGTACGATGTCAGAAAGCGGTATGTTTGTATTTCAAGTCTTTTAATGCAAGTGGCAGTTTATGTACCAGTTTTTTTTTTTTTTGTTTGTTTTTTCAATATATACACTGATAGCGGTATAGCCTACAGTACAATGGGAAGCAAAAAAGTATTGAATACGCCACTGATGTATGCTTGCTTTAGATATATACATTTCAGAACCATTAGTTGTGTTCATAAGTTGCTACAGGCTTTAACATTTCGTTAAACAATATGCAGATTTAAGCTTGTGGAATCTACATTATTTTCAAATGTTTACATGTGATTGTGTTCCCTCATTTTAAACAGGATAGAATATATAATAATTGTATTAAAAGAGGTGTATATGCATGCTGCCTGTGTGTGATGTATGCCAAGGAATCAACATGTTATGTTATGGATATGTTATGTTGGCTATAGCTAGATAATAAAGTTTGGAGATAAAATAGTGTTTGTAGTATACCTCTTCTCTCTATATAGGAATGTAAATGTAAGCTACATTAATATGTACAGTTGACCCTGGCTCTAATGGTATAAGAGTGTCATTTAGTGCGACAAAGCGCCATTCGTTATTCATCAGGGAAGTCTAGTGACTGAGGCGAGTCATTGAAATTTGACACCAACTAAAATTACCCCCCTTCTTGACCTTTTCAGCATCCTTCACTTTATGAAGCCTAATCAACATGTTGACCACCCGCTGAACTCCACTGCAGTCCAAAATACCAAAACACTACGAAAACACTTGTACAATATTTCCATTACACACATTAATATACACCATAATGCCAAACAGTGTCAGTTGTGAGAATTATTGTAATTGTTGTTCAATTACAGCACTGTGGAGTAGTGGTTAGGGCTCTGGACTCTTGACTGAAGGGTCGTGGGTTCAATCCCCGGTGGGGGACACTGCTGCTGTACCCTTGAGCAAGGTACTTTACCTAGATTGCTCCAGTAAAAACCCAACTATATAAATGGGTAATTGTATGTAAAAATAACGTGATATCGTGTAACAATTGTAAGTCGCCCTGGATAAGGGTGTCTGCTAAGAAATAAATAAATAAAAAAGCCACGAGCCGGGAAAAGCCACTCGCACTTAGGAGGTAGAAAGGGGGTTTAACTATTATGCACAGCAGCGTTTTTAGTTATTAGATCTTCTGATAAAAATCCTATTGTTTGCTCTTGATAGTGAAAAATAAAATGCTGTTGATGCATCAATTACTGTCAATAAATGCATATGTGATAACTAATTAAGAAATTAGGTTGCCAATTGTACCACTGCTAATTGATATGTTTTTAAGTAACAATGATAAATGCCGTTTTATAATTGAATTATGATACTCCAGAATGTTGTGTTATGCTGAAATATCACAATGGCTGTGGGTTAGAGGCACTCAGCCTGCATCATCGTGCCTCAGACATTGGGATATTTCAGCACATAACAACACTCTATCGTGCCTTAAATCTTAATCGTAACTTAGTCGGAGGTACCCTGCTGTGTCTGTTGCAGACACCTAGATGTTAAGAAGTACTTAAAAAGTAAAGTGGATTAGATACAGCGGTTGTGTTCATGCTTGGGTAATGTTGTAAATGTTAGCCTTTATAATTAAAACAAATACAGCCAGGGTCCTGTAGGTAACAACATCATGTCAGCTTTTTATTTGTAAGTGATACTGTTTTTCTGTTTGTTTGTTTTACAGTGTGATAATGAACCAGTAGCATGCTGATAAAGATGTGATCGATAGCCCTTGATAGGATCGGAAGCCGTCAATCATATTGAAATTGTGTAACTATCACAATGCACATTTGTTTGTCGAGCAGTTATAGAGTTGAGATATAGTCTCAGGTGCACCACCTTTTTAACATCACAGGGGTCAGTGTCATACCGATGCTCACTGCGTCTCATACCCTGGATCCCCCTTTCCCCACAATGCTACAGTATATAGCCTTAGGCAAAATATATCACACAGCAGTATGCACTTAATATACATTACATACATTTTTTTATGCATGTAAATACTCCTGAAAAGAGTGATGTTTTGAGATCTGTAACAACTAGAGTAAAAGCGTGCACAGAACAGTATTACCACAATTAACTTTTGAAAGCGCCAAATTAGCTGTAATGCATTTCTGAGCTCTATATTGGTATGAGAAAATATAATAGTCAAGGTCATGTAGCACAGTATCATTTTCCTGACAAGACAGGCGATCAGTCATTAGTGCTGCTGTACTGTCCTCCCACGGAAAGTGAAAAGAAAGAATAAGTTATAGGCTGTAAACACCATCCTACCATATAATACAGTCCCATGTGCAATCAAAGTTTAACTCCGTTTTATTCACCTTTTTTGATGTAATTCAACAAGCAATAAAATCCACTGCATGTCATGCTGTAACAAAATACAGAGGATTTGTCAGAGGATTCTATTTTGAAGTGCAATTTCTAAGAGAAAACAAAAGCGACATGAAACAACCTTCCCCTGGATTACATTAATTATGGAACTGCTGTCATTTTTAGCTGCTTTTAAAACAACTGCTAAATAGATAGCTGCTCTACAGTATACAGTTTTAACTAATGTCACACATTTATTGTTATTTGGTACTTCTAAAAGCCACTACATGTATAAGGGTAGGGTAAAAGAGTATGTTTTCTCTCTCTAACATGTTTAACACACAGGATGTACTGGGTGTCCAGTCTGCTTATTATGGCTGCTTTGCACAGTTCTGTTTGGATGTCAAGAAAAAAAAGATATTTTCAGCACAGGAACATATATGAGCAGCACCATCTAGTGTTAATTAAAATGAACAGAACACAGGTTTTCATAGAACTACAGTATACGCTTTTTAAGTGGCTAGATTGCCATATTGCTTTGCAGAGACAAGCGTTTTTTTCAACCCTTTTGTCATATGTACCGATTTCTGTTCCCCTTGCCAAACATTTAATTTCTAGTAATTCACTGTGGTTCAATACAATAGTCAATAAGTCGCCTAAGCTTTCTTTGCTGAGCACAGAGAGGGTTTTCCACTTAGTATACATAACAGTATGTGCCACAACATTTTTCTTTACTGAAACTGTGAGACATGTAAATGACACAGGGTGGTAAAAAGACCAGCACTAACTACTTTATAGTGTTGTAGCTGGTTTCTAAAGCGGATTTGAAATCCTTAGTCATTTTCCACACCTGCAGTGGGAATAGGTTAATATTAGAGGTAAAACTTTTTATATAAATGTCGGATTTATCACTGCTGTGTGGGAGGTAAAGTCATTAAATTGCAGTGTGAAACTGCTGTAGACCTCAAGTTCATGTAAATCAATGCAAAACATTTTATACAGTGCCATTCCACCATCTATCAGGCTTCCTGGTTGGCCATTATAACTGGGAGCTAATATTGCTGTTATTAGGGGTGAGCCAAGTACTAAGATCATATGAGAATCTGTTACAATTACATTTTTTTTATTTTTTATTAATAATACACAAGTGAAAGACCTTTTACTGGTTACTTATAAAATAAAATCTATGTAATAAAAAGGATTAAGTCCAGGTATGGGACATTAGAATAGCAATAATAGTTGTTATAACAAATCATCTACGCCCACACACTCAAACACAACAACAGAACGACAGAGTAAAAAAGATTAGACTTTGAGGTTATGAGGTTCTTAATCACAAGGTTTACAGACATTTGAAAGTAACATGTTTTCTCTTGTGTGTGTGTCATTTGGTGCAACATAGAATCCAGGTTGAGCTGCTGCTTTGCAGTTTTCTGATCGAAATGTTTCTGCCGAAGCGCTGTGGCTAGCTTCAAGATGAAATCTCTCCTACTGATATTTTCCCCAGTGCATTCCTTGTACAAAACGAAGGAATTGATGGCTGCCAGGTCCAGTAGAGATAACAACATGTTTGTATATAAAAATAAAACAGAATATTGTAGGTTATATTCTGTTTTATTTTTACATTCTGCTTTGGCAGTTTTAGGTGGGCAGGATTATAACTTCCTTATTTTTGTGATCCTGCCTTTCAGATGCCGTCAGGGTATTTAATACATATATTTAGGAAAAGTCATAAATGGACAACCGCATAACTTTCAGACATGCAGAGTAATTTAAATTTTAAAACCTCAAACCGTCAAAATGGCAGTTCTAGTGTTAAATACAGTTAAAATGGAACTACTTTTGTGGTCCCTTTATCGCCTTAAGGACATTTAATAAAAAAAACTTGGGGGTTGGAGGCACTCGGCTTTGCCTCGTGATGCACAACGCCACGAGGCGTCCGTATATTCGACGTATACGGGCACACTGTCTGGCCTTATTGCATACATATATGTACAGGCTTAAAAAAGCATAAGAAAACTGCTAAATTATGAAGACCATTATGGACTTTCAGTCTATCACTAATAAAAACAAACAATTATAGGTCAAGGGGCCTAATTTTGATTACAGGTCAAGGCACTAATGCTACGGTAAAGGTCATTAAAGCCTGATTATGGAGCACTAGATGGGGGCAATCAAACTGCCCTGTGAGGTGACTTTTGTGTCATGTTTTACCCTAAGTTTTTATGCCTGCATTACTGCCAGGTGTTGGTCAAAATTGCAGGGAGTGGTCTCATTATCATGTCCACCAAAGGGATTTTTAACACAGGGCACAGGGAAGAGAGGTTAATTAGAAATTAAGAAACTAGTGTGACAAGGCTTTTACTTCGTAACAATGAGGCTAAGGAAAGAAATGTTTAACAGGCTTGGAGGGAAAACATGCAGGGGCTTGGTCCTGTACTACTATGTAAGAAACTACTCTTTCATACCTACCAAAATGACTTGTTCAGTATGTTTACCATATTCTAAATCCTGAGATACCGACACATTTTAATTTAATATAACAATGAATATGCAGATCGAAAGCAGCACCTTTTGAAGAAAGATACAACTGTAATGACCATTTAAAGAAACAAGTCAGTCTTCTTCAGGTAACTTCAATCAAAAGAGTTTATTCAGGAAGAAAGCAAAATAGCAACAAAGCAAATCAAGTGTGATACTTACACCAAACACAAGGCGTCAGCAGATGGTATTCTGAGCTATGGCGACAGAGATGGTGTTTCTGCACAACAGAGCTACAGGTCAATTTACAGGTCTCGACAGCTGATTTTCGAGCCCCAAAACAATAGTTACAGCCATTAATATACTGGGCATGTTATGTGGGGTTCCAACCCAAAAGAGGTGTAACCTAATAATTCGTACCAATATCAGAGCCGCTACCCCCCCCCTCCACCCGATAGGAGGTGGAGTTATATGATTCTATTGCGTCATTTAAACAGAAGCAGGAGTACAAGTTACATGTCTGATTTTATCAGACAGGTTTGTGGTTTTTCAATAGAAATGTTACAATAGAAATGAAGAAACAGCTTTGACATTCAGATATTTATTTTTGTTCCTTAGAAAACTATTTTAATTGGGTCCTGGTCTACAGTGTTATAAGTGGAATAATAAGTGAATACAGCTTTTGAAGCGATAACATCTTGTGACAAACAAAGACGGGACCCAAGGTTATACTAGTTAATCCCTGTAAAGGCGAAATGTCTATGTGCAGAGTTGAAAAGCCTTACATTAAACACCAGAAAGTCACACAATGTTTAGAGACAGAGTTTCAATGATTTCTCACCCCTTTACCATTCAAAGGATCTGTTGTGTGATGAACCGGCTTTATAAACTTAGTGCCATTCACGGTGCAATGCAAGCACTGTAAAGTTTGCACATTGCTTTCCTTTTTTTTGTTGCATTTATCAAATCGAGCCCAAGGTTTCTTGAATACTGTCAAGTTGTTGTTTCTTATTTTATAACATTAAAATAGAAAGTTCTCCTTGCAAAACTAGTTAGCGCAAGATAGGATCAGGGCCAAACAGTGTTGTTATCGAGTCACAAAAATTGGGACTCGAGTCAAGTCGAGTCACAGTGGGGTAAGACTCGACTCGACTCGAGTCTTTGACATGCCAAGTTAGAGTCGAGTCCAGTCAGGACACCTATCTTGAGCCCATTCGAGCCATGGTCTGACAGTTCGAGACAGTTTGCTTTAATCAGATTCATTTTACAGGAGATTAGCAATCTACAAGTAAAAAGAAAATAACATTTCAATTAAAAATACAAAATTGAGATGCACAATAATGTGATCATACTTGCCACACTGATGTTCATTAAAGGTCCACGGTTTCTGCTTTGTGTTTTGTCTCTCCATTTCAACGAATTCACGATTCCTTTGCTATTTATAAGCAGATTTTGTTATTGACCATACAAAGGCCCCTTTACCTATGCTCAACTGGGTTGGATGCAGAGGCGGTTCGTTGGCAGAGGCAAGTGAGACATGGCCTCACCAAAATTCCCAAAGGCTAAAAAAGCATTTTGCATATGCTTTTTATTAATTGAGAAACACATTTAAGCACAGTTAAGCATAATAAATACATTAAAGGCCACAGAAGCGCTAGTGACATTATTTTAAAGTCACAACTCACTTTCACCAGTAGCGAAAGTGCAGCGCCAGAAAGCTAGAACAATGTAGTGCTGATGCACAAACCTTGAGTGCCTCACAAAGCTGCTTGTTACCATGGAAACTCACCACGATGGGGTCCCTTTCTGAAGGCGTTGCTATGGTAACCACAGCTTGGTGAGGCACCTACTGGATTTGGAGCGGCAGAATAACACCAGCACTGCAGATTTTGAAGAAAGACGGTAAATGAACGCGGCAAGGAGCATAAAATGGCAGGCAGCGCACGTTTTTTAACCAAACTAACTCTAAAACATCTGTCCAGCATGCAAATCCTGATGTATTGAATTAATCAAACATGTATAGAGCTGATTAACTCGATTTAGTAATTCAGTAATTCTGGAAAATAAAGATGACCGTGCAACAGCTTCATTGATCATCTGTACCGTGTGCTGTTAAAGCTCCAGAGGATTGTTTGTGTATTCATTTCTTGTACAGTGCATTATTATATTATATTTCGTGTGCAAAATGAAATTTTTACGTTTATAAGCTTGTACATGAGTTTGGATTCGCAAGTGGTAGTTTGGATTTTAAAAACAACATTTTAGCAAGATGGCTTTTTTGCCAGTTCTTTTTTGTTTTCTAAAACAATGATTTTTTTTTTTAAACCTAGTATAATTTTAGATTGATATACATTAAACCAAACAACAAATACTTAACCACTATTTTTTCTACCACATTTAGGTTTTAAGCTTACTTAAATACAAATCTATTGATTGACCCACCAAATAATTTCTTATTGATTGGTAAGAAATGATAAAAAAAGACCAAAACTGATTTCAGTTATTTTAGACACCTTGTTAATGTAGTTTGAAATTTCTCAGTGCTGGCAGGATGCAGACTGCTTATTTCTCTCCCTGTCTATTCCATAGTTCTTAAAAGCGAACTCCACGAACGCAAGTACTCTTGATTAACCTTCCATGCTGCTGACACTCTTCTCTCTATCTCTATGCTGTCACATGTTCCTCTCACTCATAAGAGGTAGGGCTTGTGCGCATCAGAAGAAGGGCTGCGGTTACTGAAAACGAAACTGGTTGTGTAATTTATTTTATCATAAAGACTATGACACGAGTCTCGAGTCGAGTGGAGACTTTTGGGCCGGGAGTTGAGTTGAGTCTTTTCTTGCAGGATCTCGAGTCAAGTCAGGTCGAGTCGAGTCAAAATTGCGACTTGAGTCACTGACTCGAGTCATTACAACTCTGGGGCCAAGGCTAATACAGACAGGAATGAACTGAAAAGCTGCAGTTAAAGTGCTGTTGTGCATGTTTATTAACACCAAACAGGAGCAAAATAAATAAGGTACAGGGACCTGGCTAGCGTGGATAGGGCAACTGGAGCTGCAGGCAGAAGTGAGCGGTGTGGGGCACTCCGGCAGGGGTGGTGCAAGTGTAGCAGCTGCCAAGGCTCTAGGGACGATAGTGGCTCATTCCAGAAAGCTTTTGACAAAGTCCTGCATAAAAGATTAATCCTCAAACTGAATGCAGTAGGGATTCAAGGAAATGCATGCACATGGATTAGGGAGTGGTTAACATGTAGAAAACAGAAAGTACTGATTAGAGGAGAAACCTCAAAATGGAGCGAGGTAACCAGTGGTGTACCACAGGGATCAGTATTAGGTCCTCTGCTATTCCTAATCTACATTAATGATTTAGATTCTGGTATAGTAGTGTGGAGTAGTGGTTAGGGCTCTGGACTCTTGACCGGAGGGTTGTGGGTTCAATCCCCAGTGGGGGACACTGCTGTTGTACCCTTGAGCAAGGTACTTTACCTAGATTGCTCCAGTAAAAACCCAACTGTATAAATGGGTAATTGTATGTAAAAATAATGTGATATCTGTATAATGTGAAATAATGTATAATGTGATATCTTGTAACAATTGTAAGTCGCCCTGGATAAGGGCGTCTGCTAAGAAATAAATAATAATAATAATAATAATAATAATAATAATAATAATAATAGTAAGCAAACTTGTTAAATTTGCAGACGACACAAAAATAGGAGGAGTGGCAAACACTGTTGCAGAAGCAAAGGTCATTACAAATGATCTAGACAACATTCAGAACCGGGCAGACACATGGCAAATTACATTTAATAGAGAAAAGTGTAAGGTACTGCACGCAAGCAATACAAATGTGCATTATAATATCATAAGGGAGATACTGAAATTGAAGAAGGAATCTATGAAAAAGACCTAGGAGTTTATGTTGACTCAGAAATGTCTTCATCTAGACAATGTGGGGAAGCTATAAAAAAAGGCCAACAATTTGCTCAGATATATTGTAAAAAGTGTTGAATTTAAATCAAGGGAAGTATTGTTAAAACTTTACAATGCATTAGTAAGACCTCACTAGAATATTGTGTTCAGTTCTGGTCACCTCGTTACAAAAAGGATATTGCTGCTCTAGAAAGAGTGCAAAGAAGAGCGACCAGAATTATCCCGGGTTTAAAAGGCATGTTGTATTGAATCTATTCAGTCTTGAACAAAGAACACTATGCGTGATCTGATTCAAGCATTCAAAATTCTAAAAGGTATTGACAATGTCAACCCAGGGGACTTTTTCGACCTGATAAAAGAAACAAGGACCAGGGGTCACAAATGGAGATTAGATAAAGGGGCATTCAGAACAGAAAATAGGAGGCACTTTTTTACACAGAGAATTGTGAAGGTCTGGAACCAACTCCCCAGTAATGTTGTTGAAGTGGACACCCTGGGATCCTTCAAGAAGCTGCTTGATGAGATTCTGGGATCAATAAGCTACTAACAACCAAACGAGCAAGATGGGCCGAATGGCCTCCTCTCGTTTGTAAACTTTCTTATGTTCTTATGTTCTTCCACTTTCGCTCTGGAGATGGCTGCGGCTCCTCTTTTGCTCACCTTCGGGAACAGCAGCTCCTCCCCTTCTTTCACTGTTGGGCAGGCAGCTCCGCCTTCTCTGGTGTTTTGGGCAGGCAGCTCCTCCTCATAATCTTGGAGGGGGCAGCATACAACCGTGTGCCCAAACTCCCCACACGCAACGCACCAGTCTTGGTCCTCAAGGCTGCCAAGGAGGGCGTCTAATCTGCCGTCTCACAGGGCTTGGGATGCACAGGGGCCCTTCTCTGACTTCTCGGTAGGCAGCAAAATGTGCCCAAACTCCCCACAAGCTCTGCAAAACAGAGCCCCTTCAGCTTCCTGCCACATTTCTTCGTCATGCCAGTCTTCCATTTTATTTATTTTTTCTCTGTAGTTCCGCTGTGACTCTCACTTCTGATACCACCTGTAGCAGGATAGCATCACGGCCAAGGCTGTTACGGGCAGGAAGGAGACTCGGAGGCTGGAAAGCTGCAGTTAAAGCACTGTTGTGTATGTTTATTAACACTAAACAGGAAACAAATAAACAAGGTACAAGGACCCAAAATAAAAGGTTTAAACAAAAACAAGTGAAACACCAAAACACTCTTTACCTTCTGGCTGGACATTCGCCTTCACTGAAGGTTCTCTTTCCTAAAACTCACCTGGTTCTCTTTATATATCATGTGGCTCGGGATTGATTGACCATCAATTAGTCAATCAAGACCCAACCACATTCCACACGTGGACTTTGGCAGGGATAGAATGAACCCCATCCTTGCTAAACTTACATTCAAAATAATGTTTTATAGAGCTATACAAACACACACTATTTACACCTTCAGGGCTTCCGCCCTGCCACAGGTGCTTACAGTATCCATCCTGCGGTAGCTTTTACAGTGAAGTAATGGTAAATGCCTGAAACAAAGTTTCTAATATAAAAAGTTATATGAGTACTGTATATAATGTATACTCTAAGGCTATTTTCTTTGCAGTGTAATATTCTTTTCTGAGTAAATCCAAGAATCAAAGCCAAAATACCATTTACACACACTATTAAGAAAACAGTATTATTCCTGTGGGAAAAAAATAAAGCAAGTATGGCTTTCAAGGGACTTCCTTAAGTAAGCTATTTCCTTTTGCTACTGATACAGAATTGGGGTTTCGACTAGCCTGCATCTGCAAACCACAAGACACTGTAGCAACAGTAACATATTGTAAATTCCCTACGTTTCCCTTAAAAGGAAAGGAAGATGCATTCTGTTGTACTGCAGGTCATGCCACATTGTAATAGGTTTGACTTTTGTTAATATAAATAGGTAAACCAGTATCCAGACCCTCAAAATTTGTGCTAAAGAATTCCCAAACCAATTTCTATCACAATGAAAGAATGGTGATGTATGTAAAAATGAAAAATATATATGTACGGACAGACAGAAAGGGCTCCTCCATATACCATATCCCCAGATACCTATACATAACCTGTGCTAAAGAGTGTCTTTTGTAAATTTCATCACAAATGGATAATCATTTTTCTAGGTATATGTACAAAATTGAACGTACCTGTATCAGGTACCCTTTATATTCTGATAACACCATAACCTGTGCTAAAGAATTCCCTGAGCAAGTTTCATCACAATTAGATGAATGGTTCTCTAGAAATGTATATGTAAAATGTTAATGTAGAGCTTCAAAATACCCCAAGATTTTGATACTGTCAATAACTTGAAGGTCCTTAGCAAGTTTCATAACAATTGGCAAAGCGGTTCTCTAGATAGGCTAAACAAAAACACCCACAAAGAGCCAGTATCACGTCCATATGACCTATAGCAATACCTGTAAGATGTATTGGACATTGCTGTGCTGTATCCTATCTTCCTGGATCACTTGAAATAACTTTCAGCACTTTTTCGGCATTATGAACGGCTTCAGGCAACTCTGAGCTATCCTTGGTCGCCAAGTTAATTTTTTTGGTGGCCAAAAAACTTTTACTTACCACCCGCCTCTCTAGTCTTTGTCGTTTTTGTTTTTTCATTACTCAAAATGCAAATAATATTTGGTCAGTTGTAATATTTATTGTGAATATGAGAAGAGATATTGACAAAACAAAATAAAAAAAGAGAATTATTTGTGTATTTTGACCCTACCTATAAGAAGGAAACAATGTTGTAACCCTAATTGTTGTTATTATTAGGGCTATAACATTATACATTCACAGACGAAAAGTATGGGCACCCTACACTTAATATAAGATAATTCAAGAAAACATGTTAAATACAATTAATATGACAAAGACCAAAACTTTCTGGTAATTTAACAAACAATCTTTATAAAAAAAAAATAAAAGCAATTTTAGGTATTTGTTCATAACAAGAATATTGGCACCCCTGCTTTTAATATTTTGTGTGTCCTCCTTTTTGCTTTCAGGCATTTATAATAATTCTTAACCCTTTAAGGACAAAGCGTTTTTTTGGATGTAGTTGACTCTCTTCCTATAGAAAATCAAATTATTACAGTAGCATCGAGCAATTGGTGTTTTTCTTTCTGAAAACATTATAAAGTACTTCAGAAACCATACAAACTTTTCGTTATTTAAGTTTTTTATTATTATGTACTCTGCTTAGAGATACATGTATAAAACGTGTTATTCTATGACCCAAGGGATCTTACAATACTTCCTGAAAGTTTTATTGAAAAATATCTGAGGCAAATTACAACATTGTTTCACCTGAGTGATTGCACATAATGCATGTTTATTTAATGAACACTACTCTCAATTATTTTCTCAAAATAAATATTTATAAATAAAATAATAGTTATTATTCTATTATTATCAGTAATAAGGAAAAAAAACATACCTGATAGATTTATTTATTGAAATAATGTTAGAACAGAATAAATGTTCTAATATAAATATGTCAAATTATTAGTGCTTAGTGAAAATGTCTCCATCCTTTAACAATTAAATGCTTGTCTCAGAGACGTCACACGGAAACAAACAAGCAGGCAGTGAAATTCAATCCCTCCTCTATCCAATGATATGTGTTAACAAGCTGTACTGTATGGTGGCCCAGTAAGTCAAAGAAACAAAGTGTGTTTTTTTGTTGTGTTTAACCGTTCACGGGCCCAGAATGACACTTCAGTATGATTGTGTTTACATGATCACAGTCCTTAAAGGGTCAACCAGTATGTTACATCTTCTTGGTGAAATCTGGGCCCATTCTGTTGTCTTGACGATCATCTGCCAGATGTTGCCAAAACTTTCTTCTTCAGCAGATGTTGGAAATAATGATCTCTCTTTCTGGCTATTGACTTTATAATGCTAATGGTTAATTGATTTTCAATCAATTATATATATATATATATATATATATATATATATATATATATATATATATATATATATATATATATATATATATATATATATTAGTTCTATTACATTTTTAGATACTTTTAATGTAAGGGTGTCAATATTTTTGTCATCAACAAATATTCTCCGCTATGGTCATGACCAGGTGTTGAAAATGCATCTCTAATCAATAATTTGCAATTGTTTATAACAAACTCATATCGTTACTTGTCATATTAGAAAAAGTTATCCTGTGTGTCATTCTCCTCCGCTATTTGAATATATGAATGACATTGCGATGAGCAGGTAAATTTGGATACTTCAGTCTTTTGAAAACAAGTCGGTGTTATTTGAAGTTGCACTTTGATGGCTGGAATTTTATTTCCGGGGATGTAAATCAAAAATGCACAAAGGATACACTCAGCTAACCCAACAAGGAGGCGGGTCTCTCCAAAATGGGAAAGAACTGAGAACGGCAAGCCACAGCATGGACATTTTTATAATTGAAAAAGAATGTATGTACGACACTATGAAGGTTAAACTATGATACCGGATCTTTAATTAAAAAGACAAATGTATGGTACTGTCCCTCTGGATAATTGTTTATAAAGCAGTGAAACATTCTTTCAATTAGGCATTTGTGTGAATTATAATGACAGACCATCACAATAACTATTGTACGTACATGCATATGGTTATATGTAGACACTTGCTGGTCACTCAAAACCAATTTATATTATTGCAAACTAATTCATAGATCATATTCGACTGGTTTCACAGACCACGATTAGCACTAATCTTGGACTGCCTTACCTAAAATAACATTAGGCTGTCCAAGTTAAGTGCTTATCATGGTCTGTGAAATATAACCCTCAGTGTTACACCACTACAGGGTACTGACAACCTGTGAATTTAATCCGGCACTGCTAGTAGTTTAAAACTACTTAGTTTTAAACTTAGTTAGTACTTAGTGTTGGTGATGTCTATGCTGTGTTTTAATTCGGTCAGGTCTCCTTTATAAAATAACCTTTTCAAAGGTTAAAATATTCATCAGAAGCTAGTTTACAATGATAGATAATGGGTTAAGTGTCAGCCTAAGTTGGCTATGATGTCTCCCCAGAGCCTGGTGCTGTCTATTGAATTATTGGCCTCAGTTGGGTTTGTCAATATAACCTGACAATTTGGGTAAATAAAGGAGACAGGAAATGTATGGAGACAGGTTTGGGTTTTTTTGTTTTTTCCTCAGTGTGCGGATCTGTTATGTGGTGTGTTAACTGCACAGATTAACACTGTAGAAACTGGTTCATTGGCACCCCACCTCTCCACATAGACATGCATTATACAGACAAAGTGTAATTTGTACATTTCTATTCAGAACCCTGCAATAGGTATTTTGTATTTGTTTATTTTACTCCCCTTCAACCTTGCCAATGATTGTTGTTAATTATTATTATTTATTTCTTAGCAGACACCCTTATCCAGGCCGACTTACAATTGTTTCAAGATATCACATTATTTTTATATACAATTACCCATTTATACAGTTGGGTTTTTACTGGAGCAATCTAGGTAAAGTACCTTGCTCAAGGGTACAGCAGCAGTGTCCCCCACCTGGGATTGAACCCACGACCCTCCGGTCAAGAGTCCAGAGCCCTAACCACTACTCCACACTGCTGCCAATATGTTAAGGTCTGCTTGTTTTGGTCAGATACTACTACAGTCAGCACTCGGATATACAACACTCAGATACACGTCAGTCGTCACTCCGTCACCAGTTTTCTGATACAAAGCCCATCTCTTCAATGTTACAATTTATTTGATTATCAGTCACAGCCCATTTTTTTTCCCTCACATGCCAAATAAGTCTGTCAGTTACACAGTGCTTCCTCCATTTTCACATAACGAAAATGCAGCCAAAACAAAGTGAACGAGAAAAGCTACAGTAATGTAAAACAGTTAATCATTAAACAGTTTTAGATACTGTGATGCATTGTTTTTCTTTAGTTGCTTTTGTGCATTTCCATTTGCAAGTGAACTGTAACATTAGGGCCTTATCAAGCACCATATTCTGCAATTTTGAATACTGACTTTGGATATTGTTTAAATTCTGGAATTTTTTAATTTTTTTTTTATTTAATCTTTTGCTAAATTGTTCTGTGCATGGGTAACATTTTGATTTAATTTTGCTGTTGGGTCGTTAATGGGGAATTTTACATACTGCTACAATACGTACCGGATTTAAAAGTATGTACTGTATTACAGTCCACGTGTCGTCTCTTTTGGCAAGTGATATTTTCAGAATCATATCGTTCTGAATTAAAATACTTATTCTGTTGAAAATATAGTACTGTATCAACCAAACTAACTACAGTACATCTAAATGGAAACCTACTTATTTTAAAACACAGTCCTTTCAGCTATGTATTTCTGACATTGTATCATTTTTGTGTTCCCTGAAAAATTAGACAAGGGTTGGAACGGGCCAAAATGAAATAATCAGATATGTGTCACACTTGTTTAACCGTCATTGAAGTCAAAATGTTATAAGGTCGGATATGTATGCTGACTGTACATAGTTTTCTCTGTTTATCTCTGAAAAACTGTTACAGTATGAATAAAATAAATATTTAACGTGATCAAGCAGAACTAATTCAGTGTATATGTTTAACATAGTATAATCGATGAGGATTCTATGAAGGAATGTTAATATTGAATGCATTTTTATGTCTATAACTACAAATTACCTTTAAGCTTTGATATACAGTACATTTGGAATGTGGAAGCTGAGACACCTGCATTTTTAGTTACTCAAGCCTATGGCATTAGGGATTCAGATCATTGGCAGCTTTCAGAATAGAGATTTTTTTTCTTACAATTTTCATTTAAGTGACTCAAGAGAAAAAGGTCTTGATTGTAGAAGAATGTTAGTTACTCATCTGCTCTCACTACAGTACTAGGGAATCAGGTGTTACTTGTAATGGAAAATGGAAAAAAGGTTTGAAAAGTCTCCCTCCATGAAGTTTCATTTTCAGCTGGTTTCTGCTCCTGAAATATTTAGAAAGAGAGGTTTACAGTTGATAATATGACAAGGTAAGTTAGTTGAAAACACAGATTCTTCATTTAAATGTCAAACATGCAATTTCTTTTAGCTTTTAAAGTCTATGGGATATTAATACTTCCTCTATTCATTACTATATATTACTATGCTTTAGCACATGGAACTTCTGCAGTACATTCTATAGGGTTAAATGACGGATATAACCCACACAGAGGCTGCAGTCCTATAAATCTATTATATACTGCTTTACTATTAATATACAAGTAAAACATGCTGCTATATTTGTTTTCTAATCATTACCAACTTGTATTCAGTCCATTGTCAATTGCATTGAAAAGAAGGAACAGGTTGATGAAGAGAATATCTTTAAATGTATGAGGTACGTGGCCGAATGTGATGTCACCGTTTTTGAATGGTTTTTGCAGTTGAATGGAATTCCGAGAGGTGCCTCATGTATGATTTTTTAAAGCAGATGAGATCAACTGTGTTGATTGGAGAATACAGTACAGTAAAAATTGAAAGTGGCACTGTTAATGTCATGAACAGGTTTTCTCTGTGATGTTGTGAAATACAGAAGGCAAAATGTGCACTCTATTTGGCTGAAATATCCTGAGTAGTCTATAGTTGTGCTTAAAGCTGGAATTCATATAAAGTACAGTACAGTTGTTTTTTAAGCTAATTTGCATTGGCTTAGTTAATAGTTTTTCTTGATGTGCAGATAGTGTAGCATTAGGGTCCCACGTAAAATGAAAGTGTTAGCAGTGGGAATGGCTTACAAGCCGTGCCGGCATTAAAGTTTAACGACTACGTCACTGGGGGTTTATGCCCCCAGAAATAATATATTGTTTGTGAAGTGGGTCCCCAGCACACATTCTTTTAATCTGGCATAGATCAGTAACACGGTACACATGCACCAGAACACAAGAAGTAGAATGGTAAAATAGATGCGGGAAGCCACTTTCTTTATGTTACAAAAAGTCAAAAGGTGGAATACAATAAAACAGGTTGAAAGCATTGCACATCAGATCACATACAATACACATGCATATACAATGAGGTATAAATCTACTGCTAGGTATCCCGGGGGGAAATCTGGAAGCTAATAATACAAGGAGCTCTAATAGCCCCAGCAGCACTACCAGCTCCCAATTAGCTACAAGGAGGAAGGCACCTATTAAACGCTATGCTTTTACCTAGATGCAACCCCTAATCCAAATCACCGCAACCTGTGATTACAGGGGCTAGAAACCAACCTATTCCCTTACTGGTTGCAGCCCCAGCACACACCCCACAAAACCTAGACTCAAAAGATCCTGCTCAATAAAATATAAAATATTCCAGCCACAAAAAGGATAATATTTATTTAAAAGTCAATAAAAGCAGACAAAATATTTAAAACACAACAATTACAAAAAATAACTAAAATCAAATTGACTGCTTGTTACAACAACCCTGACCTTAAAATCATAAAATGTTTCTTTCTTTTTTCTGTTTCAGAAGTTAAAGATCAGCCAGCCCACACCAACCACATTTAATGCTTGACATGTTCCCCTTTACATCCACTATTATTCACTTCAGATTAGTTTACCCTGAGGATCTGCAATACACCATTCATCTAAACTGGATGAAAGCTTGTCAGTGAGATCCTGCAGCAGATCAAACTTTCACAGCTGGCCAGGGTCACTTTAAAGCCTGGGACACACATGAGCGGCACGGCACCGCTAGCGGGGAGCAGTGAGGGGCAATACTGCAAAATTGGTGGACACACATTAAAATAGCGTATGCAGCGGCAGTCATGACCCTACCAGTATTATTATTATTATTATTATTATATTTATTTCTTTGCAGGCACCCTTATCCAGGGCGACTTAGTTGTTACAAAATATCACAGTACAAAGTATCACATTATAGAATGTCACATTACAGAATATCACATTACAGATAAGAGCAGTTATAAAGTACAGTAAAATCAGTAGAAAAATAAGACCAAATTCAAATATGAGCAAAATAAAGAATACAGTAAATAATTACATTTAAGAGCAAGTTTGACTGAGAGCATTTGAACTTATAGTAAAGATATTTGCTTATACAAGTAAAGTCCATTAAGAGCATGTAGTAAGTACGATAAATGGATAAGAACAATTTAAAATAAGAGCAATTACAAAAAACGTGAATATGGATACCTATAAGAGTAAAATCAAGTATGAGATACAGAAAGTAGTTATAATTAAGAGCAGTAGTAGAATTCAGCAAGGTATGGAGCAGTTCAGTGCAAGTACAAGCAGATGCAAGTACTGGTACAATTGGGTGTCATATAGTCCAGTATAGTCAGTTGTGATGTTTACAGATGCTGTCTAAACAGGTGTATCATGAGAAGGTGCCGGAAGGTGGTCAGGGGCACTGAGGGGCAAGGGTGGAGAAGGAGCAGGCTCTGGAGACGGGGGAGAGGAGGAGGAGGAGGGGGGGGGGGGGGGTGTAGGGAGAAATGATCTCCATGAGTCTGCTCCCCCCTTCTCCATGAGCCTGGAGAAGGGGGGAGCAGAAAGGT
This sequence comes from Acipenser ruthenus, assembly GCF_902713425.1. Lineage (NCBI taxonomy): Eukaryota > Metazoa > Chordata > Actinopteri > Acipenseriformes > Acipenseridae > Acipenser > Acipenser ruthenus. Next base: position 45,390,036 of record NC_081189.1, read on the forward strand.
TGAGACAAGAGTTTTGATTTGGATGCGAGCAGCGATAGGGAGCCAGGGGAGGGAGCGGAGCAGCGTTGTAGCGTGGGAGAAACGAGGAAGGGAAAAGATGAGGCATGCAGCAGAGTTTTGGATGAGCTGGATACAGCTAGGCTGGCCACAAATGATGGACACACAACCCTCCCAGACATACGATGAACCTCGACCTTGTAGAATTTTCTATTGTTTGCAGGTATGTGCTTCAATGGCACTAAACCTGTGCTGTTTTAATTTTATTTTTAAAATAAGGCTTGAATTAATAAACCATGTAATGTACGTGATAAATACCTCACATCCTTGCAGCCTGTGCAACTGTAGCCCAGATGTTGTTTTTCCTCTCCGTGTAGGACCTGTTCTTTGGATCAAACAACTCTGGGTGACGCAAAACTTCAATTATAAGTGGCTCATCCATGTTGATGGATATTCTGAAGTTTTCATCCAGATATGACGTATCATGCAATCCCAAACCGCCCACCTGATTGGTTATACCTAGAGTTGCCGCAGCGGGAAAATGTCGCTCGCCTAGCGATATTTTGCCGTTCTAAAATCCTGCAGCTGCGATACTTTTCCGCTACGGTATTTTGTCATCAAAGTGAGTTCAGTTTCATAGAAATAAACTGTGAGCGATATGCGCGGCATCGCTCATGTGTCTCAGGCTTTAAGGCTGCCACACACCAGACGTGATTTTTTAATTGGTTGAAGAGTTACTTTCGAAGCGACATGACCATACACACCAGAAATGACAGATCTAAACAACTGTTAAAAATTGCGATTGACAAAACTAAGATCAAGATTGGTACATATTCGTCAACATGATGTGGAAATTATTAGTGTCTTCTCTGATGGTATTTCAACACATATGGCAATAAATCATACATACCAGGCTTATCCAGTTCCTTTGAAATAGACTCCCATATACTTTCTTTCAAATCTGTATCTTTATAATTGTGATGACCTTTGTCATAAAGCTCTGGGTATTTTTTCAACGGCAAGTATTATTGTGTCCTCCGTCATTTTGGATAACTCTGCTGGACCACGTGCTGTTCTCCGATTGCTCAATGCCCAAGCTGACGTGTGACAAATCACAAAAAATAGGATGCAATCCTATTTATTTTGCCTTGCTCCAGTGCCACCCCGATGCCAGTGTTGCATCGCCTGTGGTGTGAAAGATACTTATCAAAAGTATAGGTTTATGGCAGAGACAGGGTTAATGTCTCTGCCAGCAACCACAGGTGTGGCCACTAACCAGTTAGTGCAGATTGGTGCTAATTGAGGAGTGGCCACATGCATAAAAGCAGGCTGAAATTCTGTGTCTGGGAGATAGGAGTTGGTGTGTTTTTTTTGGTGCGTGAGTAGTGAAGGCGAACCCTTTTGTTTGGTGTTATTTGGTTTATAAAGTGCGTGTTTGCTCTTTAAACTGCAGCTTCCTTGTCTCCGAGTCTCTTTTTTGCTGCGACTTGTATATGCCTTTAGTTAGGCAGGCATATACTCAAAGGGTTTCGCGGCATTGACCTTAATAAAAACAGAAGCACAATCCGAGTCAGGTATTGGAGCAGTCTCTTATTTCTAAACTATTCAAATAAAATACAAACCAGACCTGGGACAATTATAGTTGTATTTGATATTTTATAGTAAACAAATAGTTGAAATATTTAAATATATATGCTTGAATAAATCCGTTTTTAAATATTCAAATATTAATTGCACAGTCAAATATTATTTGAAAATTGCAGAAAACAATTACCATTTGAAAATATTTAAATATATGTAAGTTATTTGAAAACAAATACAAATATGTTAAACTATTCCCAAATAGTTAATGAATAATCAGAAACTAAAACTCAATTATTACCCTAAATGTATAATTATGCACCAAGTCTTGCAGTTACCACATGGTGGTTGAGGAGGATTTCTAATGAGGAAAATGCTAAGTTATTAAATTCAGTAACTTCAAAACAGGTAATTAAACCAGTGGTTACAGATATTTCATTATTTTCAAATATTTACCCACTGAAATAAAATATTTCAATTAATTGATCAAATTAAATCTAATTCAAATAGAGCAGTTTCCAAAAGATAACTGGGTGGTTAACAAGGGCAAGGCTTAACCTGCTTAGAATGCAGGATAATTAGGCTGCTGTATGTTACAGTTACATATTTATGAAGAGTTTCAAGTATTTCAATGTATTCCAACTACTTTACTCATGTTTAAAGATTTTCAAATAATAACTGCTTTCCACAAACCATATTTAAATATTTTCAAATAAGTTACTTTCTGCAATCTGTATTTAATTATTTTCAAATAATAGTTAATTTTCACAAACCATATTTATAACTATATTTATCCCAAGTCTGATACAAAGTAACCCTATCCCAAAAGTACTAAAGCGCAGTTAAAAAAAACAAATAAAACACAGAATTATCTTAATAAAAATAAAAACAGAAGCAAAACCCGAGTTAGGTATTAGAGCATTGCATGACAGTCTTTTAAACTACACGGAGGAAACTGAAAGACAGGACTTCCACCAGTTCTGCATCAATCATTGTGACAGACAACATGGCTGATTTAGTGCTCAACATGTATAATACAAAAAATAAAGAAAGCATATCAATATGTTCAATCAAAAATACATATAAAACAAATCTACAACTATAAAACATATAGTGCATAATATATGTCATCTTTAAATATGCATCCAAGTGTACATATAAAACTATTAAGAAGGGGCAACAATATTAATCCAGAAATAGGACAACAGGTTTTTTTATGCTGGGTTGTTTTTTGTATGATGATGATAAGGGTGCCTGCTAAGTAATAATGCTATATAGGTCCGACTGGAGCTTATTTTATTTCTCGTTTTTCCTTTTTAGCACCATATGAGATTGTTTAATTAATGTTTTTTGTTTAGAAAGTATTTTCTCTTTGTGTGTGTTCTGTTTTTTACAGATAGTATGAGCTGGCCTGTCTGCAATGAGTGACACGGGAATGAAACTTCAGTCCTGTCCCATCCTGTCCTGTCAAAAATGTTCCTGTCCCATCCCATCCCATGAAAGAGTCATCATTTCCAATCCTGTCCTGTCCAACTATTTCCCGTCCCGTAACTTTAAAAAAAAAAATTCCCGTCCCATCCTGTCCTGTCAAAAAAAATCCTGTCCCATCCCATCCCGTGATAAACAGAGATCAACTATTATTATACTATACAGACATTTTCGTATTCATGTATAAAATTAGGGTTTATAGGGTTTTGCACTACCGGTATACTACTAGTAATTTGTTTTTAGTTTTTTCAGAAAAAAATACAGTGCAAGCACAGGGTCTTTGTAAGCACAATGTGCAATATAGTGATGTAATATATAAATTCGGTACTATAGCAACCCGGCTCAGAGATTTTAGTATGTCAGTGCCACAATAAACTGTCAGTGAAATTCATAAAAAAAACAAAAAAAAAAAACATGGTATTGAAATAATATTTCATAAACATTCAGGGAGTATCCATCATGTATTTATTTATTAAAAATCGTAGTATTATACATACCCCTTCAATGTAGCGCCGAAGCAGTACCTACAAAAAATAGTAGCTGCTATGGCCAAATCGTAGCCTTTGACATCTCTGCATTATGATTTGCACATCTTTAATACTGTACAGAGAGAGAGAGAGAGAGAGAGAGAGAGAGAGAGAGAGAGAGAGAGAGAGAGAGAGAGAGAGAGAGAGAGATCTTAAATACATGCCAGTAGCAATCCACAGCCTTTGGTTATTCTGCTAGTATCAATAATTCATGTATCAATATTGTTAACTAAAGGACTGACATAACTATACAATTATGGTTAATATGAAATACTTTAAGTATCAGTCTATGTTAAACGTAAAGGTTTTTATTAACCATTCCGTGTTGCCAAGGCTCTGATTCTCCGCGGACATCTGCTGTCCCACTGGTCCGTCCGCGTTGGTGTTGTTGGAGTATCTCTCCGAGTTTGAACCTTCTGATTCGGAGGGATACAACTCGAATTGATACGGGAGACAATCCCTGTTTTCTCTCTCTACCTCAGATCCATCACTACATAATTCACATTCATAAGAGGTGTCTGAAACTGATAAAATTATGCTACTCTTCACTGTCGCCGTCATCCATACTGGCAGATGCAAGGAGCCTGAGGTCACAGTCTCCTGGCTCAACACCAGGAAATGGAGATCGCCCTCTGTGTATTTACGGGTATTATTTGATTCATTGTAGCGCGATTAAACATAATTTGGTAAAATGAATGTGATTATATGTTCAAGTGAGACCTGTTAATATTATTTTATATGTTTATGGTAACAGTCAAGTTCCATTTCAGGCTCTTTTACGACTCTGCTGGTGGCAGAGTAGTCCCGTTCCTTCCCATTCCCAGAAGCTTAAATCCAGTTCTTGTCTGTCCTGAGAGGTTTATTTTTTTATTTCCTGGTCCTGTCGTTTTGGTGACAGTTTTTAGCATCACCATTGCAAAGGCTGTTAGTCTAGTCTAACAAGCAGGCTTCCCTCAGTCTCGTGTGTGGTACTGGTGGGCATCCCTGTACGTTGCCACCCACGGTTACTGCGAACCAGTGGAGTCGTACCAAACCGGTATCGAGGTCACTGACCCACTCCGCTCCTGACCCGGTACCGAAATGGGGCCGAGGTTACCGCACCCGGTACCGACCTGCCACGTCCCGGTGCCAACCTTGTACCGACCTGCCACGTCCCGGTGCCGACCTTGTACCGACCCAGTGCTAAAGTCACCGAACCAGTACCGACCCGTACAGACCCAATGCTACAGGTCTATCTGGCAGCTATTTCAGGCAGCTTCGGACACCTAATGAAGGACTGTTTTGGGGCTGTAGTAACAGGTATTTTGTTTTGTTGTTGTTTTTTTCAATTCTCATTCAAACAATAACAACATCATTGCAAATGTTCTTTGTGTGTTATAACGCATCACTGGACTTTAATGTTTTCACCTGCGTCCATCACACACCTGTTTCTCCTGCCTAAGGATTGCTACAGATTCATCTTCCCTGCTGGTGTGAGCGGCAGCATGTGCGGCAATCGTGTAAGAACATCGGGAAAGGGCACTGGCTCTTTTGGGGCTGTTCTGGGGTGTTATGTGTTGTTATTTTATTAGTTAGTTGTATATTTTTAAATGTTTATATTTCTTCATTTGCTTTTATATGTCTGCTATGTCTTTTCATCTGTCATTTCTCTCCATATCCTTACTTTTTCCTTCTTATAAGAAACATTTTAAAATGTTTAATTTATTATTTTTATATTTTGTTTAATTTCTGTAAGTCGCTTTGGATAAAAGCGTCTGCTATATAATTTATTATTATTATTATTATTTATAATATTTAAACATGGCCTGTATGGGAGGGTGGCAAGAAGGAAGCCACTGCTGAAAAAAAAGCCATATGATGTGCCACATAGCTTTTGCAAAGAAACACTTAGGGGACACTGCACGCATGTGGGAGAAGGTTTTGTGGTCTGATGAGACCAAAGTGGAACTTTTTGGTCTTAATGCTAAGCGATATGTGTGGCATAAACCAAACATGGCACATCACCCTGCTAACACCACCCCTACAGTAAAGCATGGTGGTGGCAGCATTATGTTTTGGGTATGCTTTAGGGATGGGGCTGCAGCGGGGACAGGGAGGCTTGTGAAGATCGAGGGAAAGATGGATGGTGCAAAGTACAGGCAGATCCTGGAGGAAAACCTGTTCTAGTCTGCCAGAGATCTGGGACTGGGGAGAAGATTCACCTTTCAGCAGGACAATGATCCTAAGCACAGAGCAAAAGCAACAATGAAGTGGCTCAGCAAGAAGAAAGTGAATGTCCTCGAGTGGCCTAGTCAAAGCCCAGACCTGAATCCTATAGAAAATCTGTAGCAAAACTTGAAGACTGCAGTCCACAGACGATCCCCAGCCAACTTGAAAGAGCTTGAGTTATTCTACCAAGAAGAATGGGCAAAAACTGCACCATCCCGCTGTGCTAAGTTGGTAGACACTTATCCAAAACGACTCATGGCTGTTATTGCAGCAAAAGGGGCTTGCACCAAGTATTGACTCGAGGGGTGTGAAGACTTATGCAATCAAGACTTTTTGTTTTTTTATTTTTTATTACTTTTTGAATATTTCTATAATTGTTCTTTCACGTTGAAAGTATAGATGATATTGAGTAGATCAATGAAACAAACTCCTACTTTAATGCATTTTGAATTGTATTTTTTAGGCAGCAGAATGTGAAAAATGTTCAAGGGTGTGAAGACTTTTTCAAGGCACTGTAATTAAAATGTATTACTATCTGGAATTCAAAGATAAATAGTACGCTATGCTCCACTTTAATTTAATTTAGTTTTGGCCAAAAGCACTGGAGTTAGTATTTCCTCAGATCTATTTGAAAGGTAAAGAAATGAATAATGCAAAGCAAACAGCTTTGACATAATTTACTAATCTGTAAAGGCCTGGTTTGCTGAAATGTGATTTTATGAATTCTTTAAATTATCCATCGGGTATACATGTTATTTGTTTTTGCCTTGTTGACACCCCATTACACAAGTGAATGGTGTTCTGGCTTGTATATTTATATGAAATCTCTTGAGCACAATGTTTTACCCAAGAATGTATATTCCCCAGCTGTCAGAATTTCCCTGGAGCTTGACAGAAACTCAGCTGACTGTTACATAAGGAAACAGAATGAAACCATTGTGGGGGAACATTATTTGTGGTTTATTCCAGTGATAAAAGGCATCTGAATATTGCAGCTGGTTTATAAATTAAGTGAGTCAAGGTTGCAATAAGCTAATAACACCTCTTTAACATTTATATAGTTTTAACCATTGTGGGAGGATTTTATTTGTCCCATTGTATATGATACATGACCACCATGGGCAAGCCAAGAGAGGTTAGATTTAATGTTGTTGTGGTGCTGCAAGTAAGTATTACCTCCACTGGTAATTCCTTAGGAAAAAATCTGCAGTGAAGTCTAGAGCCCCTTTCACACTGGCTCAAGACGTGGGGTCGACATGCTTTGACCCGGGTTGAGCGAGACAAAATGCTTGATGGCTGTTTGTGAGCCAACGCAATAACAAACAGCCACGTCTGTGTGAAGGTTTCACTTTCGCAAGGAACATTTCTGTTTATTCTGTTGAGCCATATTTTTGTTGATTGAGACACACCATGAGCCAGACTGCAGCAGGGATGTAGAAACATTTGCTCTAATCAATATTTGGGCCGACGGTTCAATCCAGAGAAGGTTGGATGGAATGTCAGTAACAGCCTGCTTCCGGGGCATTGATATGTGTATTGTGCACTTGCGTCACCCAGGTCAACTCTGCTTTATCAAAGCGGTGTGAAATCGCATACCCGACCCGCATGACACCGGGTCGTGACATGGTTAGGTTCTGACACGGGTAGAGCATGCCAGTGTGAAAGGGGCTTATGTGATCTTTAGAATGGCCCCAGACTGTTTCTTGTGAGACATCAATCAATTAATCACATTTATTTTATATAGCGCCTTTCATGCCAAGGCATCCTAAAGCGCTTCACATTATAAATAAATATACTATACAATAATATAATATACAATAAAATAGAAACTCTAAAATAGGCCATCCCAATTTACAAAAAGGCTCTGCATAAAGGCATAAAGATGTGTTTTAAGCTTTGATTTAAATGCATTTATTGAGTCAACATTACGGGTTTCAATTGGAAGATTGTACCATAATACAGGTGCATAATGACTAAATGATCTTCCACTGCAAGAGCTACGTTTTATCATTGTAGTCACCAGGGGCCCACCATCAGTAATCTGTGGATAGGAAAGCAACTGCCAACCAGCTACTATGAAGACAATCATATCATGAATGAAACCGACTTGCAACAAGGACCTTTTATATACTGCATTACAAAACATCAAATACCTGATGTGAGGGGCCGCTCAAGTACAGAAAAGTGTATGTTACTTATAGGTGGTTTAACTAGTCCAATCCCTGTGTGGGTACTGTATGTATTTTTATGCAGCTTGTAGAATGTTATCCATCCTTCGTTTAAAACACTATCAATCTTTCTTAAAGGTGTGAAGGCTCGGAATATCAAGGTTCTCAACTTTTTTTCTATTGCATTTTACAGCATCAATCAATCAGATTTCATGTTCCTTTCTACTCTACTTGTATACAACCTGAGGAATGTGAAAAGTTGCCACCTCACCAAGAGAAGGAAGAATCCAACAGGAAACGCGCAACAGACACTAGCAGAAAAGAAAAATCAACAAAAGATTATTGACACACATATACTATTATCATGGGCTACTCAAAGGGGGGGTTCTTTTTAATAAATGTCAAATAGTGTTAACACACTGAAGTCCTATCAACATCACAAGCATAAGGGGACAAAAACATTTGAATTGCAAAGCAAATCATAGACACACAAATGAACAGACTGACTGCAGGAACCACAAAATGGTTATTTGTGCAATTTATTATGGAGCAGAAGACACAAATGTGAGTGAGGTAGTGAATGTGCAGTGAAGAGATATAGGGCATGCCCTTTGGTAGAATATGTGCATATATGAATGCACTATCCAGGAACAGATGTGCAAGGACAACCTGGTTTCCAAAATGCATAATTCAAGTTGAAAACTATAATGACCTTGTCACGGATAGCTTGGTGGTGATGTCAGACCAGGAAGAAACACACAGGCTCAGTACTGTGAGTTGAAGCACTGATGCGCATACCATGTTGGCCAAAACAAACAGACAATACAAAACACAGTGAACAAACAAGTAGCATGCTGGTCCAAATCCAGCATGAGTAGCATATAAATAAATAATACAGTGGCTACAAGTAATACATTTACTCTCCTCCCATGTTGTGCTCCTTATGCAGAATGTCATTGTGTGGCCCTTTGGATGTGGCAGGCGGCTATGTATTGGGCAGCCAGTGGGGCTGTATGTCCCTCCCCTAGGAGTACAGCCAGTTTTTCTGAATCTGTCATGTTTGGAAAAAGTGGATGGGCATTTACTATTTTATTAAAGAATACTTCCCTTGTTTGATTGTATTTATTGCAGTGTAGGAGAAAGTGCATCTCTGTCTCGACCTCTACGGTCTCACATTGACCACAGAGCCTGTTTTCTCTGGGCAGCCAGGTCTGCCTGTGTCGGCCTTTTTCTATGCCCAGGTTAAGGTCACTGAGCCTGTACTTGGTCAGGATCTGTCTCTGCTTTGTATCTCTGACAATGGAGAGATACTCTGCTAGGGTATAGTTTCTTTTTAGGGCCCGATAACAATCAAGTTTAGTTTGGGATTTTCTTTCTATGTCTCAGTGTTTCAGATAGGAGTTTTTGGTTTGTTTTATAATTTGGTTTACTCTGATATGGGGGCTGGTAAGCAGTGTTGACCTGAAGCTGGTTTGTGTTAGTATTAGTGGGGGTCAGTGCAGTGAGCTTCAGGGCCAGCAGACTTAGGGGACTCTTTTCAGGGCTGGGCTCTTGGGTTTGGAGGGCCTTATATTGAAGTGAGTCTGACTCACTTTTCTTCAGGTGCCTCCATAATTTGAGTGCTCTTTTCTTAATATTTATAATTCTGCCCTGCATGTATGATTTGGTGTTTTTCTTTGCATCTGTAGTATGTTTTTGTAGAGTTCAGCATGCAGGGTTTCGATTGGGTGTTTGTCCTATTTAGTGTAATCCTGTTGACTGAGTGGACCCCATACCTCACTACCATACAGCACAAGATGACGCTGTCAATTCATTTTAGCCATATTTTTCCTTTAGTGCATTTACTGCCAGGTTAAAGCTCCCTGACACACTTATAGTCAGGCCCAGGTAAGTATAGTTTGTGGTGTGTTCTCGGGTGGTGTTGCCTAGAATGAAGTGGTATCTGATTCCCTGAGATCTGGCCGTTTTTTGAAAAATCATTCTATTGGTCTTTGTAAGGTTTTCCTGCCAAGGCCCAGGACTGACAGTACTGCTCCAGAAGAGCCCGGTTCTGCTGCAGCCCCTGCTCTGTGGGTGACAGCAGGACCAGGTCATCTGCATAGAGCAGGAACTTGACTATTTTATCATGTAGAGTAAGGCCAGGGGCTGCAGACTGTTCCAACATCATTGCTCATTGATGTAAATATTGAACAGTGTTGGACTGCAGCCCTGACTCACACCACGCCCCTGAGTGAAGAATTCTGTTCTTTTGTTATCAATTTTTACTGCGCTCTTGTTTTCTGTGTACATTGATTTTATTATATCATAGACTTTACCCCCTACACCACTTTGAATAATTCTGTAATATAAACCCTCATGCCAAATGGAATCAAATGCTTTCTTTAAGTCAATGAAACAGTCAAAGATTTTGCCTTTACTTTTTTGGTGTACATGTTTGTCGATTAAGGTGTGTAGGGTGTAAATATGGTCAGAGGTGCGGTGATTTGTTAGGAAGCCAATTTGACTCTTGCTCAAGACATTGTGTTCGGTAAGGAAGGATATTATGCGGGCATTGATTATACTACAGAATACCTTCCCCAGATTACTGCTCACACAGATGCCTCGGTAGTTATTGGGGTAGAATTTGTCTCCACTCTTGTGAATTGGGGATATAAGCCCTTGGTTCCAGATGTCAAGGAAGTAACAAGTACTTTAGTACCATGTTGTATAATTTAAGCATTACCTCTTGTAACTTAGGGCTGCTGTGTTTGAGCATCTCAGTACTGATGCTGTCAGGGCCGCAGGCTTTCCTGGGTTTAAGTGCCTGGAGCTTCTCAGTTAACTCTTGTAGGGTGATTGGAGCATCAATTGTAATTTGTAAAGATATATAACAAAATGATCTAACAAATATACAAAATTTAACTAGAGAAAAACTGAAATTACTCGAAGAATCAATTAAAGATAAACAAAGGGTTTCAAAATAATTTTTCCAAATTGTTCCATTTTGTATTGTTAATTATTGTTGTTTTGTTGAGTTTAAATTAATCCACATTTCCCAGAACTTGTTTTGGTCGATAGATTTTCTGTGCCTGTGTGGATTTTGTTTGTGTGTTTTTGTTTTTTTCTGTTTGAGTGTGTGTTTGTAGTGTTTTAGGGTCTCACAGAACTTCAGGCGTAAATCTGAGTTCTGTGGTTGATGGTGTTTTTGATTAGATACAGTGGCTCTCAAAAGTATTCACCCCCCTTGGACTTTTCCACATTTTATTGTGTTACAACATGGAATCAAAATGGATTTAATTAGTAGTTTTTGCCACTGATCAACACAAAAAAAGTCCATAATGTCAAAGTGAAAAATAAAATCTACAAATTGTTCTAAATTAATGAGAAGCGGATAAACGCTATATAGCCCAAATTAAAAGCGTGTAAATGCTGTTTACCTGCGTATACCCTCAACTACAGCACTGCTCGCTATATTACTCTTGTCTTGTTCTGCAAAACAGTTGTTGTGACACTATGTAACGGGGTGATGGTCCGAGCTTACCCCCCACCCACAATCATATTTTTCAACTCAGGAACACAGAGGTTTTTGGAACTCTGGAAACAGCCACTTGATAGTGTTCACAGGCACTGGAAGAATACTTCACACAAATTACAACTGATGCTAACAGACTAACATTGAAGACTGATTTGATTGCTCCATGGCTTATTGCCATGAGGCACCGACATTAGAGCAGTCTGGTGTGTCAGGGTTAAAAAAGAAAAGACCACCAATGTAAATGTACAACAGAGAAAAGGTAACTTTTTTGCTGAAAGTAACTGTAATAGTATTACTCCCATTAAAAATCGAACTTGTTGTAGTACCTCGTTATTGCTAAAAGTAATATTATTACTGTAACACGTTACTTAAGTAGCAAGTTACCCCCCAACTCTGGTCACAAGCCAGCTGTTGCTGGTCATTTCACATTGTTACTGCATTTTATGAACATCAAGATTTGTTGTCACTGAGAGAGCACCTGTCTGGTCGGAATGTCCTGCCCGCAGTGCTGAATACCCTCTCGACAGGTGCTGAGGTGGTAGACACATGAAGACATTTGGCGGCTACCTTCCCCAACATGGGGAATTCAGTGGCATGGCTTTTTCAAAATAAAGGGGATCAGAGTATTCTGGAAGGCAGGGAGAAGCCAAGTAGTCAGTCACCTTGGTGGAAGCAGGTTGAGAAAGTGGAATCATAACACAACTTGACCACACTCATTAAAATATCATCCAGGGCTGGCACCAGGTTCTTGTGGGCCCCGGGCAATGAACCTCATGTACCCCCCCCCCCCCCCCCAGTAATCATTAGTCCCTCGCTAAACCGGACCAATCAAATGAATACCTGTAGCGCACTTTTTTTTTTTACTTTAGCCTACCAGTAACACAAAATAAATCATGCTGCTGCATTTTACACTTTACTGTGCAGTGTGAAAAGAGAACAATTTTAGTTTTTATTGAAACTAAATGATTTTAGCACATCTTTTTTACTGTAGCCTACACAATCAACAAAAAACAGAACTGTTTCAGTTAGCACATACTGTTTCGTGTGTCATTATAATTGCATTTGTGCACAGTCAGTTTATAAAAGTACTCTCCAAACTAATCAAATTATTTTTTTTACAACGTGCTTGTAGTGTCAAATAAGACAAGGTGACAGCAGAAATCAGTGTAAGTGCCCGCTGTTTTATCATTGAAGAAGAGTGAGAAGCTGCATAGTTTAAGAGCAGGGTGTTAAGTTCAGAGTTAAAGTTCTGTTTTTGTTATTGTTCGTTGCATTACCATAAGTATTATGTCTAACGCTTCTACTAATACATCTAATAATATGCAATAATAAACCATTTTGTTTTACTTATCGCAAAACTGTTTAAGCACTAATGTGATATGCACAAATATGCATTTGCAATTTCATTTCTGTATGTGTGTGGGCCCCCCTCTGGCGTCGGGGCCCTGGGCGCTTGCCTGGGTTGCCTGGGTGCTGACACCGGCTCTGATGTCATCTGCTATGTTCAGTGTGGCCTGTTTTCCACTGTGTGTTTTAAAGACCCTCAAGAATGTTTATGTAATTGAGTAGCAAGCACTTACCTGAGATGCACAATGAGGTTTGAGGTAGAGTTCACTGAGATGCCAACTTACTGTTTACAATATTAAATAATAATAATAATAATACTTACAAGAGACTTTGAATTTAATTGAGGCATTGTCTAGTAAATGCAAAGCAGCCTTAGATCTAGTAAATAACATGCTGGTAACATAAGCAAGTACTATGTGAGTGACACTGAACTGAAGACAGGCAGCTTATATATACCAATCCCCTTGATTGACTCGTAATTGAGATGTTTGAGAAGGTTTTCAAATCAGGAGACTATTAGTTTATACAACTTCAGAGTAAACCAATTACACAGGTGAAGAGACAAGCTATAACATGAGGAGTTAAACCATTCAATTAGTCTTTGATAATTGCTCTGTTAAACCAGGTTATTTATCAAAGATACATTACTTGTTTGAGTATATGTTTCCAAGGAGATTTACTTAACTTTGAAAGGGTTATTTGTATAAAATAATAGTTAACAGTTTAAAAAGTATAAAATATATCAAAAAGTTGTATACAAGCACACTATTCCAGACCGGTCTACATGTTTTAAAGTTTGAACGGCGATTCTATCTTAAACGGTGTAAGAGGAGTAGCGTGCCAAAGAATAAGAAGAAGAAGAAGAAGAAGAAGAAGAAGAAGAAGAAGTATGTCGAAGATTTAAAGAGGGGACTGTTGCTTCGCAAGACCCACTAATGAACTGAATAAGTAAGAGAAAGGCATTGGGCAAGTGTATAATGAAGTAACGGACAAACTAACGTTAATAAACTGTCAAACTAAATTAACAAGAGTACCCACAAAATGCAGCAGCAACATACAAGACATGCACATTATTTATCAGAATGGCAAAGCAACTCACCAAAATGGGAAACACCAAATTGCTCAGCGACTTGTGTCTGATTCAGGTTCTTTTCAAGAGCTCGAAAGATATCCTACTTTTTGCAGCAAGAGATATAGTAGCGCATTTCGCCATTTGTTTATATGCATTTTGTAGCGATGAGGTGCACTCGTGGAAATCAGAATACAAAATAAGTCAATGACGGCGGTTCTGGAAAATGTAATAAACCAATCAGTGTGCCTCTAGACACCACGTATATGAGTTCCAAACTTTAAACATATTCCTGTTTACAGGTAAGGTGTTATTGTGTTTTCGCCAACATAGGAGTGTTTTGTTTAAACCTTTATTTTGTTCCTGTGTTTTCTTTATTTGTTTATTAATAAAAGTGTGCGAAAGTGCTTAACTTGCAGTTTCTGTGTCTGGGTCTAATACCGGTATTTTAAGGGTGCAGACCAGCCTTGCCCGAGATGCTATGCCACAGTGGTAGTCATTGCAAAATGGAATGGAAGAAGTGAAATGAGAGTGAAATGAGAGTCTGCAGTAAAAACACGTTTGGGGATACATAATTAACCACATTATGGAGGTTTGTTTTATATGTAGATTTTTTCTCTCTGTTGTATAATGTATTTTACATACTGACCTTCTCATTAAAGTCTCTATGTGACATGACTTTTTATTTATTTATTTATTTATTTATTTATTTATTTATGTATGTATTTTTTATAGTAGAGCTTTTTAAAAAGTGAATGCTTAAGGTCTTAGGAGTGCAGTGTTTTACACATTTGTGTACGTTTCTGACATTGCCCTTGTTCCAACCACTTTAAACACAGAGAGAAAAAAGCCAGTGGGCCCAGTGTTTCTATAAAATATAGAAGATGGACCAGCCACATACTGGTGCACTGCTTGGACCGGACTTCCTTAAGGTGGACCGGACCTTTACCGGACTTCCATAGATTTGGATCAGACCACTCGTGGTGTCCGGTCCGGTACACATCCCTACTAAACAGTGATATCTACAAAGTAATATATTTCTAATGTAATAATGTAGGGTACAACAATGATTGTATTTCTCTTTTAAATTGTCCTAGTACAGTGTATGATCAGAAGCATTACATCTAAAACTGACACACAAAACTGACATAATACACACACTTTTCTAATAATGTCCATTTCTTAACACAAATGATAAACATCGCAAAAGAAACCCAATCCATGCTTTCCATGCTTTCTTGCTTCTAGATACAGTAACAGTGTAGTATACATTTCAACTCAATTTTGCATGCAATTGCTTGGGACAAGCAGCTACATATTTCAGTGGACTCCAAAGCAAAATATATGTCAGAAATCCTTGATAGATGGTTACAATATTGCACATTTCCTGCTGTCTGAAAATGTAAGTAATAAAGTTATGTAGTTTAAGGATGTGTGTGGTTATGAACATTATTAAAACAAAATAAGCGTGCCATAGTAGAGATGTGCTAAGTGTAGGAGAGGGAGGGGTTGAAGGTGACACAGAGGTTCTCGATGGATGAGGAGGGAGAGAGAGGGTTGTGGATTCAAGAGGAATAGAGATAGAGAGATCAGCGGTGGTGGAATAAGAGGGGGTAAGAAAAGGAGCTCTGATTTGGAGAGGTTGAGTTTGAGATGATGCAGGTGCATCCAGGAGTAGATGACCGAGAGGCAGGTAGAGATACCAGAGGAAATGTCGGAGTCAGAAGTGGGAAAGAAGAGGAAGATCTGGGCATCATCAGCATAGAAGTGATATGAGAAGCCATGGGAGGAGATGAGGGGACCCAGGGAGCAGGTGTAAAGAGAAAACAGAAGCGGTCCCAGGACTGAGCCTTGGGGGACACCTGTCGTAAGAGACCAAAAGGCAGAGGGTGAGCCATGCCAGGACACCTGGTACATGCAGTCAGCAAGGGAGGACACGAGAATAGAGTGGTCGACTGTGTCAAAGGCTGCAGAGAGGTTGAGGAGAATTAGGACAGAGGAGTTGGAGCAGAGAATGTGTTGACAGCTGGTGATGTACCGCTTGCTCAAGGATTTTAGATAGGAATGGGAGAAGGGAGAAAGGACAGTAGTTCTGGAGGGATCAAGGGAAGGTTTTTTTTAAGATGGGGTGATGCAGGCCAGTTTGAAGGCAGAGGGGAAACAGCCAGAGCGCAGAGAGGTGTTGAGAAGAGAGGAAATGAAAGGGAGTAGAGCAGGGGCAGCAGCCTGGAAGAGGTGAATGGGGAGGGGGTCTATAGCACATGTGGTTGGTTTATGGCTCTGGAGCTGGATTCGGATGTCTGTGATTTTGGAGGAGAATGAAGAGGCAAAGTCATCAGCCAAGATAGAGGAAGCTGGTATCAGCCAAGATAGAGGAAGGTGGAAGAGGGGGGAGGGCTAAGGAGGGAGGAGAAAGTAGAGAAAAGTTTAGTGGGAGATTGAATGATAGAGTGGAAGTAAGAGCATTTGGCAGAGATGAGTGTAGAAGAGAAGGAAGCGAGGAGTGAGCGATAGAGATCCAAGGCAGCAGGGAGGTTTTCTTCTATTTCTTTTCAGCAGAGTGTAGTTCGGTACGAGCCGAGCGGAGCACGGAGAGCCAGGGCTGGGGCAGGGAGGGGCGGGCAGGTTGAAAGGTGAGGGGGCAAAGGGAGTCGAGGCAGGAGATGAGGGAGAAAATGGTGGAGGTAACTGAGTCTACAGAAAGTTGGGAGAAGGATTCGATAGAGGGGATTTGTGAGAGAGCAGCAGAGGAGAAGACGGAAGGTGGCAGAGGGGGGCAGCGGAGTAGCAAGGGATGGGAGCGAGAGAGGGAAGGAGATAAATTAATGATCAGACATATCGAGAGCAGTGACCGAGAGGGGGGGGTGGAAGGCAGTACCTGGTGAATTGCATTAGGATGTTTGATGTTTGAAGATTAAAAAATAAAGGGGCATGTTCTGGAACAATGAACAAATGTGCAAAGACAAAGCCACATTTTCAGAAAGGCATAAACCAATTATAATGCTATAAAACTACAAAGAACCAAGTTGTGACCCTCCCCTGCCTCCTCCAACTGTTATTTGTGTAGATTCTTTCTGGCAGTCTTATGCAAAAAGATATTAACTAAAAAAACTTGTAGATGCTTACCCATTTTATTGAGCTTGCTGTCAACCATTGATACACCTGTAGTAACAGCAATTGAAATGGCTGCATCTGTAATATTTATAATAAATGGCATATCTATTTGACCTTTCCCCTGAGGTAACCAAAATCAATGTCTAGAAAATATCAAGGTGTCTAGAAAATTCAACCACGTGTAAAATATATTACTTAAATATGTACACGAAATACACAGACTGAATAAATATTTTTTTGGAATTCTTGTTTTCCTCTTGAAATCCAGTTAAAAACACCATCTAAAATTCAATGACAATTAATGTAACTTATGTTTCATTGGGTGAATATTAAGTGATGCTATATAAACGATTCAGCTGTAGGAAAGAATGAATCAACGTTTGGTGGTTATTCAGGTTTCACTCCCCTGATCCCCAGTATGTACTGCATTAGAAAGTGGCGTGCATATCTTGAGTCTTGCCTGCAGTCACATAGGACACTTTATCTGTTGGAATGTGAAAGGCTGAATGTGCTTATATTCAGTGAAAGCTGTGGAATCTGTCTGCCTCTGTCACTTTATTATCTTCACTTGTAGTTTTGGAACCAAACTGTTGGGGAAAACAAAAGCTGATGGAGGTTTGTGTTGAGAAGCATGCAGCCAAGAGAGTTTCTATGAGATTTGGGACGGCAAGACAGGACAGCCATGCTAAGCATTGGACTGCACACAAAATAAATTGTTTTGAGAAATAGAGAACACTAATGTCCTGAAAAGCATGTTAAATAATGTAACACAATTTTTGTTCCTGGGTAGTAAGTGTTATTTCCTAATTGCTTATGCCTCAAAAGTATAGAAAATGGCTATTATTCTCCACAAACTTTGCTTTTGTGACCAGGACAGTGATATTTTGAAATGTACCTATTTCCAATGAGAAAACGGGCGAATTTGTGACTTTTCGTTCACATAAAGTCAGAAAAAAACAACATATGAATCCAAATTAACATGTATTTATACTAAAGTAATACAAAAATGACTACAAAAGATTTAGAAGTGAGTAGTTTTTCCAGATTTATGATTATACTGTAAATCACTTTCACGAATCAGCCCCCAAATGTAGTCTCCCATCATGTTCTCATTATACTGTCCTTGGTAGCGGCGTTCAAAGTCCAGTATATCCTGGTGGAAGCGCTCGCCTTGCTCCTCCGAGTACGCTCCCATGTTCTCCTTGAATTTATCAAGATGAGCATCAAGGATATGGACTTTGAGGGACATCCTACAGCCCATTGTGCCGTAGTTCTTCACCAGAGTCTCAACCAGCTCCACATAGTTTTCAGCCTTGTGATTGCCCAGGAAGCCCCGAACCACTGCGACAAAGCTGTTCCAAGCCGCTTTCTCCTTACTAGTGAGCTTCTTGGGGAATTCATTGCACTCCAGGATCTTCTTTATCTGTGGTCCGACAAAGACATCGGCTTTGACCTTTGCCTCAGACAGCTTAGGGAAGAAGTCTTGAAGGTACTTGAAGGCTGCCGACTCCTTATCTAGAGCTCTGACAAATTGTTTCATAAGGCCCAATTTGATGTGCAGTGGTGGCATCAGCACCTTCCGGGGGTCCACCAGTGGCTCCCACTTGACGTTGTTCCTCCCCACAGAGAACTCGGTCCGCTGTGGCCAGTCCCGCCTGTGGTAGTGCGCCTTGGTGTCCCTGCTGTCCCAAAGGCAAAGATAGCAGGGAAACTTGGAAAAACCGCCTTGGAGACCCATCAGGAATGCCACCATTTTGAAGTCTCCTATGACCTCCCAGCCATACTCATCATACCGGTTGAGCCAGGGGATGAGACGGGTACTTGTTACCATTATGGAGCAGCACGGCTTTGAGGCTCCTGGATGAGCTGTCAATGAAGAGGCGCCACTC
Organism: Acipenser ruthenus; assembly: GCF_902713425.1. Lineage (NCBI taxonomy): Eukaryota > Metazoa > Chordata > Actinopteri > Acipenseriformes > Acipenseridae > Acipenser > Acipenser ruthenus. The sequence goes on from NC_081189.1 coordinate 45,408,938, forward strand.
ATTCTGGTTACAGGCGATTCCGATTGCCTCGAACAGACTGGTCACATTGTGGCAGAAGCAGAGCCCATCTTGACGGGTGAAGAAGCTGGAAAAAGGTTGGTGACGCTTCCTCTGATCTGCGACTTGCACACTTTCATCCAACAAGTTCCACTGCTTGAGCCTAGACGTCAAAAGCTCGGCATTGGACTTGGTGAGACCAAGATCTCTAATCAAGTCGTTGAGGTCTTTTTGGTTGAGGTAGTATGGGTTTCTCTCCTCAGCTCCACCTCTGAAATTGTCATCTGGATCTACAACGTCTTCCTCGCTCTCTGATTTGCTGCTCTCTTCTGAAGACGGCTGCTCTCTCTCCGGAGGAGTGGGTACGGGGAGCTCATGGCAGTGTGGCACCGGGGCGATGGATGAAGGAAGGTCCGGATACGTGATAGCAGGTGCATTCTTGCCAGTCCGACGTTTGGAAGGGTCCACCATGCAGAAGTAGCAGTTGCTTGAGTGGTCAGTGGGTTCCCGCCAAATTCTTGGGATAGCGAACTTCATGGCTCTCTTTTCCCCTCTGTACCATCCTACAAAAATACATTTATTTCACCCATGACTAATGTGTAAGAGATTCTCGCAACATTTTTCATATATGATATATTTTTTCAATAACATTGAAAATTGTAAAACATTTTAAAATTAAAAACTTTTACAATTTTAAAAATTTTAACACATTTTATAACATAAAATTCCAAGCAACAATTGTCCATCTTAACTTCCAGAGTTTTTTTGCAGTGCTCGCAGGTCTAATGAGGTGCCCAGGGTTTGTCTTGATCCCTGACAGGCATGCCGAAATATGCCTTGTAGGCCTCACACATCTTAGCAGATGCTTCCACTGAGTACTTTTTCGCTCTTGTCTTGATAAATTGGCCGCAGACATAGTAAAATGCGTCTGCCGGATGTTTGCAGGCTCTTGATGCCACCTCAGAAAAATGCAGATATGTATCCACTTAGGCAGCTGGAACTAAACTGAACTGGTGGGCTTAAGGCCCCTGTATTTATACTACTATTTATATTACTGGAAAGTTCTAGAAAGTTCTAGAAGTTACTCCAAGTTTACTCAGCACTGAATCTATCTGGAATGTTCTGGAAAATAGGTAAATTTCAAAATATCACTGTCCTGGTCACAAAAGCAAAGTTTGTGGGGAATAATAGCCATTTTCTATACTTTTGAGGCATAAGCAATTAGGAAATAACACTTACTACCCAGGAACAAAAAAAAAAAAAAAAAATTGTTACACGTTGAAACTCATATATTATGTTATCGATTGTATTGGGTTGTCATTATCCACCAAAGAAATGTACTGCTTATTTTAACAAAAATCATCAATTATTTTGAAAGAGAACTCCCCACTGAGACCTGAGACCTGGCATAGTGTGGATGATAATACTTCTTTAATTGTTTAATTGCAGCCACCCTCCAGCTATACTTTTATACCTCCCACGCGGGGAGGTGGACTAGCTAGCATTTTCCTTGATATCTACAATTGTAAACAGAATAGTTTTGGGGAATTCCTATCCTTTGAATATTTATCCTTCATACTTGATAGTCGACTCCCTGTACTTATGGTAGATATCTATTGCCCACCTAAACCAAGACAATCTTTCTTACCAGAATTTTCAGAATTCCTGTCTATAATTTCCACTAAATATGATAGGATTCTTATACTTGGAGATTTGAATTTGCACACAGATATTATATCTGATTCAACAACTATGGACTTTTTAAGTCTATTAGATTATTTTGAGTTTACTCAGCATGTAACAGGGCCTACACATAATCACGGTCATACTTTAGATTTAGTCATATCTCAAGGACTAGAAATTATCATGTCCCCAACTATCAACCCTGCATTATCAGATCATTTCTTAATTTCATTTGAGGCTATATTGCCTCAATGTAAAAAGACTGTAGTGAGTTCTGTTAAAAGGCGCAATTATAAATCCTGCAGTTGTTCAAAAGTTTTCTGAAGTAGTTAGTCTAAGTCCACCCATCTCAACAAGTTCTCTATCAACTGATGAGTTAGTTGACAGATACAACCATCAACTAAAAACTGCTCTTGATACTGTGGCTCCAGTACAAATTAAAACAGTCTCTGTAAAACGTAGGACATCAAATAAAAAGAAATTGTCGCAAATGGAGAGATACAAAATTACAAAATTACAAATACATTACGATATTTTAAAGCACTGAGTATAAAGCAGCATTAATATCAGCAAGAAGTGCTTACTTCTCCAGTCTTATTGCAGAAAATAAGAACAATGCTAGAGTCCTTTTCTCAACTATTGATAGATTAGTAAACCCATCTCCTTCACCTGAATATTGCATTGTGGCCTCACCTATCAAGTGTGAAGCATTCTGTAATTATTTTGATGGAAAAATACTTAGTATTAAGGATCAAATTCCACTAAATGATTTTGAGCTCTGTGTGCCACCAAAAACAATCGAAACAAAATTACATTATTTTTCTCTGATTAACTTACAAGACTTTAATAAAAAAAAGTTATGCACATTAAATCTTCTACGTGTCTTTTGGATCCTATACCAACCAGTCTCTTGAAGGAAGTGTTTAGTAAGCTGTCCAATGATGTCCTTGATATAGTTAATAGCTCTTTGTCATCAGGAAGGTTTCCTTCTTTAAAAAACGCTTTAGTGAAGCCTTTACTTAAGAAATCGAATCTGGATAGTTCAGTTCTAAGTAATTTTAGACCTATTTCAAACCTTTCCATTTTAGCAAAGGTACTTGAAAAAGTTGTTTTTAAACAAATTAATAGTTTCCTTTGAAATAATAACATCTTCGAGAAATCAGGATTTCGCGCTAACCATAGCACTGAGACTGCACTTGTCAAAGTGGTAAATGATCTACGTATAAGTACAGATTCTAAGTGTTTATCTGTACTGATCCTCTTAGATCTGAGTGCTGATTTTGATACTGTGGATCACAAGATTTTAATTAATCATCTTAGAGAATGGGTGGGCCTTTCTGGTAGTGTCCTAAACTGGTTCATGTCCTATTTAATGAATAGACAGTATTTTGTTGCCTTAGGAGAATCTACATCTGGACTAGCTAATATTACATGTGGTGTTCCGCAGGGTTCCATTCTTGGTCCCATGTTATTTTCTTTATACATGCTGCCTCTCGAGGAGGTTATTCGTAAACATGGGGTGAATTTCCACAGCTATGCAGATGACACACAGATTTATATATCTGTTAAACCAGGTGACACAACAGCTATCAATGTCATTTTCAAATGTCTAGCCGATATTAGAAGCTGGATGTCTCAGAATTTCTTACACTTAAACTCCGATAAGACAGAAGTCTTACTTTTAGGCTCTAATCAACAGATGGAACCACAAATATTGATCTAGGTATGCTAAAATCAAATGTAAAATCTGAAGTGAAAAACCTGGGGGTTATTTTTGATTCTGCACTTTGAACCACATATAAAATACATTACTAGAGTGTCCTTCTATCATTTAAGAAACATTGCGAAAGTTAGATCGTTCTTGTCCTTGGATGATGCAAAGAAATGAGTACATGCTTTTATTTTTTCTAAGTTAGATTACTGTAACACTTTATTCTCTGGACTTACAAGTCATGCTATATCATGCCTACAGCTAGTGCAAAATGCTGCAGTTAGACTGCTAACTATAACAAAAAAAGGAATCACATTAGGCCTGAGTTGGCATCATTGCATTGGCTTCCTGTGCATTACAGAATTGATTTTAAAATTCTATTACTAGTTTTTAAAGCACTGAATGGACTATCCACAATATATAAATCATATGCTAATTCCTTATCAGCCTGAACACACTCTGAGATCTGCAAATGCTGGCCTTTTATGTATTCCAAGGGTGGATGGTAAAAGGATGGGAGAAGCTGCTTTCTGTTTTAATGCCCCCACACTCTGGAACTTACCCCCTTTTATCAGAGATTCACCTTCAATTGCAATCTTCAAATCTCGATTAAAAACATATCTTTTTAATATAGCTTTTCCATAACATTTTTATGTTTTATTCTGAGTTTTATTGTTACTTCTGTTCTGTACTATTTTCTTATTGTTTATTGTATTTTTGTATTTTTTTTTCTGTATGTAAAGTGTTTTGAATTGTATTGTACATGAATTGCGCTATATAAATAAAGGATTATTATTATTATTATTATTATTATTATTATTATTATTATTATAAAAGCCCCATTATAGGGGAACCCTCTCCACGTACTGTATCCTACTATCCTAGAGAAGCTTCTTCTTCCAGCATTAAAACAGCATCATCAACAACAAAGAAAATGTTCCTGGAAACATACAGTACAGACTGTGTTTTTCAAGATTTATTAATCTTGAGTGCTCTTCAGACTTGTGATAAGATTACTGACTAGATAGATAGATAGATATGGTCTCACCATTTTCAACCATTAATAAATATCTTGGCAATGTTAGGGGGTAGAGTGATGCCCTTTGGAACGTAAACATGTTGTTACATTGTCTCTTAAAATCTTTAAATGGTCTTTCAACAGGATTAGTATTTTAAAAGATAAAAGGGGGTGTCAAAATGTTAACATTTCCCCTGTGTACAATATGAATTATAATGTTTTATAGACCTGGAGAAGAAAACTGTAATAGCTACAGCTACAGCATTCGATACAGAGGTAAGGGTTTTTGCTGACTTCATTTCCTAGTGTGGTCAGAATTTAATTGGATTTTATTATTATTTATTTCTTAGCAGACGCCCTTATCCAGGGCAACTTACAGTCGTAAACAAAAATACATTTCAAGAATCACAGAACAAGTATTAATACAATTAAGAGCAAGATAAAATACAATCACTTCGGTTCTAGCAAGTACAAGTATGACAAAATACAATTCAATAACAGTAAAATAGGGAGCAGATAAGAGCAAGTAAAGTGCATTTAAGGAAGTGATAAGTGTCCAGATGGAAAAGAGGGCTTTCTACAGGTGCAGTCTGAAGAGGTGAGTCTTGAGGTCAGGGACTGGGCAGTCATGACATCTGTAGGAAGGTCATTCCACCACTGCGGGGCGAGGGTGGAGAAGGAGCGGGCTCTGGATTTGCAGCTTTCATGTTATTTTTATTTTTATTGTCGGTTTTTGTGAATTAGAATATTTGAGAGGTGGCAGTTTTCCAACAGATCAGCTCAGAAAGAGACATGCTCATAACAAAAGGTGCTGTGTGAGAAAGCTGTCTGCTCAGCAGCTGGGTGTCTGTCTCTCTCTCTGCCATGCCCAGCAGCATTTTAACACAGACAGCCTCACTGCTGCTTGCTCCTCCGACATCTTTGAAGATGGCCTGTATACATAAAAATAATTAACAACATTTAAATACTATCTTCACTTGTTTCTTTTAAACTGTTAGTTAAAACCTAATAGCGATTTAAAATAACACGGTTGTTATTAACTTGCTTTACTTAAACATTATAGCAGTACATGTTATGGTTCCAACCTCGTTTCTGTGTTAAACTCTGATTTTCAACTAATATCTCATTTAAGCATTTAAGAAATTTCCTCCACCCTCACCTCCACTCGATACAGCCATATAAGAAATTATCTGAGTAGAAAAAAATTCAGTGAAATAAACAGATTTCAATTCAAACATAGTTCCTGCAACACAGTGCATTGTGTTAAGAGCCACCACACTCACATTGTGTTGCAGTGTTAACAGTTATTTTTATAGTTATTTTCAATAATTAACCAATTTTCAGTCAGTGAAAAACACCATCTAATGGGTTATTAACTTGAACTAACGTTAACCACCCATAATGATTGTAAGAGCCATTTTTTACATAAAAGAAAATGTATTAGAATTGTGTATGAAATGTATGTAGATATTATTAGGAAAAGGAAATATGTTTATGTCTATGGAAACCCCATTTTATTTTGGTTATTGTGCCACCTGCTGGCCATTTGTTACTACTACTTAGAACCATATTTAAGGGGTTAACTGGGAATATGGTGCAGTCGCTAATTTGCTGCAGGTGGCTGAGATAGACGCCGAGTTGAGCTACAGTTTTTTAACTGTGTGAATAGAACTGTGTTTAATCCGTGTTTACCGTGTTAAGAACATAAGAAGAACATAAGAAAGTTTACAAACGAGAGGAGGCCATTCGGCCCATCTTGCTCGTTTGGTTGTTAGTAGCTTATTGATCCCAGAATCTCATCAAGCAGCTTCTTGAAGGATCCCAGGGTGTCAGCTTCAACAACATTACTGGGGAGTTGTTATTTTTGTTTCTTATTATATCCTTTGATTTACTATTTTACTAGACCATTTTTTGTGTTGTTTTTGAGTTTATTTTGCCATCAATATCATCCTGGAATCTGTTTAATAACCTGGAAACAATCAATGCCTTCATTATCCAACCCTGGAACTGTGTGACAACCAAACTGGACTTTGTGAGTAAAATAAATGTGTGATCATTGCAAACAAGAAATCTTTCAAGTTGTTTATTGCATTCATGGATTAATGGAAACGAGTTGGAACCATAGCTTACCTGTATTTTGGCGTCTAATACAGTAGATGTGGCTAATAGGAACATTGTTTTGAAGCCATTACAAAAGTTAAAAAAACTATCTGATAGAGCAACGGTATCATTGAAAGTGGAATGAATTGCTTTGCTTGGATTGCCGTGAAGGAATGAAGATTCACCCGCAAATATAGAATTGCGTTGCATCGTTTGGAACTTGTATTGGAATTGTAGAAGTGGTGGATTGTGGTGGAGTTGTGCATTTATTGCGATTGGAGTATCGAATGACTTGCCAAATGTGGATTTGAACTGAAGTGGATTGATGATTGTGGACGTGTGTGGAAATACGGGAGAAGATTGTGTCGTTGTGTCACTCGCTCTGCTGCTCTGTGCTCCCTCTGGCCCTCCCATTAAATTGCAAGCGCCCTGCCGCTGCTGTGTTGTTGCCACGTCCCACGCTCTTGAATTGCCGGCTCAAGCTCTGCTGCTTGCTGTGTTGATTAACGCGTCCCACACTATTGAATTGACTGGGGAACTAAGCCCACATCTGTGAATCGAAACTGACGTCACGTTGTAAATGCAACCGGGTGCAGTTTTGTGAATTTCAACGTTGCAAAGTGTTTTTATCTCTGATGAACATTGTTGTGTGTGTAAAACATGGATTATTGAATCTGAAACTGTGGATGAAAAGAAAAATGTCTCTGAAAGAAGAGAGACCAAAGAGAAGCTTACTGAAAAAGCTATGGATGGGAAAATTGCCAAGTTAAAGAATGCCAGGAAGGCAAAACTGGCTCAGCTCACCAGCACCAAGAATGTCATTCAATTCTACCAGAACTCATTGATCATACAGAAGCACATGAAAACATTCAATGACCTGGCTAAAGATTTCATTGCACTCCATCGCTCAATACAAGAGTTACTGTCTGAAGAAGAAAGAGAGCAGGACCATGACAATTGGTATCAGCCAAAAGTGGATAAATTAAAGAGATTCCAGGAAAAGGTGGATGAATGGATGAAGGTGGCTGAATCGACTGCAGAAATACTATTTCCAGTCAACACAGAAGAAAATCAACGTGTAGAACAACCATTATAGGTTAGCACTGGTGCAGGAAACCAACATGATAACGTTTCTGTGGCCTCTAGTGGAAAATCGAGTAAAAGCTCTGCCAGCAGAAGATCAACAGACTCATCCACACACATGAGAGCCCAAGATGAAGTTGAGCACGCGGCTCTGATGGCGCGTGCTGCCACATTGGAGCAAAGGCAAGCTCTAGAAAAGGAAGAAGCTGAAATGCAACTAAAGAAAGCTGAACTACAATTGAAGAAGGAGAGATTGGCAGTAGAAACTGACATTGCAGTCTCAACTGACAAAATCAAGGCGTTAGATGTTGTCGACTTCCCTCAAGTGTACAGTGCTCGATCAGACAGAATGAATGAGTACTATGATTCTATGCATCACGGGTCCTCTAATGTCATGTATGATGGTACGGAGGAGGAAGAAGATGTGATGATGATGATTTTGATGATGATTATGATGAAGAGGAAGATGATGTTGAATCAGATGAGCTTGAAGATGCAGATTATGTTGTTCCCAAGAAAGGACCCAGAGCTGGTGTGCTGGGTCCCCCCTAGAGGTCAGACACAACATGCAAAGGCCAAGTTTCAATATCAAGTGCCACATGTAAGAGCCAAGGCTTTACAGCAACAGTATAAGACAAAGGAGAGATGGCACTTCTTATAGAGCTGATGAAGATGGCTATAGACCTGGCAACACTGGTGGCGATGGCTACAGACTTGGCAACCATCCTAGCACTGGTCTTCGTACTGATAGGCCGTCAGATCTATGCCAGATATTGCAAAGGCAAAACGACATTACAGAGATGCTGGTCGGAGAACAACGACTCTCACTACTGCCCTCTAGAGACATTCCAGTCTTTAAAGGAGAACCATTGCATTATCTCAACTTTATCAGAGCATTTGAGCATGGCATAGAAGAAAAGACTGACAACAGCCGTGACAGGTTATTCTTCTTAGAACAATTTACTGAAGGCCAATCAAGAGCTCTTGTAAGAAGTTGCCAGCACATGGAGCCTGACAGAGGTTACAGGAAAGCAAAAAAAGTTGCTAAAGGAGAACTTTGGAAATGGAACACTGATTGCAACTGCCTACCAGGAAAAGGCATTGAACTGGAGTGTGATTAAACCAGAAGACAAAAATGCATTGCGATTTTATGCGTTCTTTCTCAGGGGATGTTGCAACACAATGCTGGACATTGATTCCCTGAAGGAGATGAACAACCTCTCCAATATGCGGTCAGTGGTTTCAAAACTGCCGTACAAGCTGAGAGAAAGGTGGAGGTCAATTGCATATGGTTACCAAGAGCGTATTGACAAAAGAGCAAGGTTCAAGCAGTTGGTGGACTTCATAGAAAGACATGCAAAGATGGCTTCCGATCCACTGTTCGGAGACATCCAGGACACCACACTGAAGAAAGACATCAAAGTACCAACAAACGTCAGCTCCAAATTGAGCTTCTCCAAGTCTAACTTTGGAATGGCACAACAAAAGGAGCAGCTTTGTTACTATAGCAACATCCGAAGACACAGTTACAACTAACAAATCAAGCCAGCCATACAAGACACCTCACACTACAACCACTATACACAAACCCTGTTTGTTCTGCAATGGAAACCACGCAACAGAGACGTACCAAGACCTGAACAGAAAGCCTCATGAAGAAAAGATTGTATTTTTGAAAAAGAATGGCATCTGCTTTGGCTGTTTCAAAAGGGAAAGGGAAAATCCGAGTGGTTTTTGATTGTTCTACATCCTTTCAGGGAACATCACTCAACGACCAACTCATACAAGGTCCCAATCTCACAAACACACTGCTGGGTGTCATAATCCGCTTCCGGCAAGAACCAGTGGCCATAATGGCAGACATAGAAGGCATGTTTCATCAAGTCAAGGTAACACCAACAGACACAAACTTTCTCCACTTTCTATGGTGGCCAGGAGGTGATGTCAGTCAGAGCCTTACTGAGTACAGGATGACCGTGCATCTGTTTGGGGCTACATCCTCATCCAGTTGTGCTAGTTATGCCCTGAAGAAGACTGCAGAAGACAACAAGAGCTGCTTCTCAGCTGAGGCAATTGACACCATCAATGTCAACTTCTATGTAGATGACTGCTTGAAGTCTGTACCAACTGAAAGGCAAGCCATAGCACTATGTGAAAAACTCAAGACTGCCTGTGCAAAGGGTGGTTTTCGTTTGACGAAATGGATCAGTAACAGCCGAGCTGTGTTGGCCACGATTCCAGAGGCAGAGAGAGCCAAGGAGGTGAAGGACCTTGACTTGGACAAAGAGAACCTTCCTTTAGAATGAGCCCTGGGGGTTCAGTGGTGTGTAGAAGAGGACACCTTCAAGTTTCAAGTGTCCATGAAGAATCAATCCTTTACCAGGAGAGGTATTCTGTCTACTGTTAGTTCTTTGTATGATCCGCTTGGATTTCTAGCTCTGTTCATATTCACTGCAAAGCACATCTTACAGGAGTTATGCAAGCTCAACTATGGATGGGATGATGAAATTCCAGAGGCCTACATCCAACCATGGCAAAGATGGCTGGTAGGGCTACAGCAGATGGAGAGCTTCAGCATCGACAGGTGCGTCAAGCCAAAGAACTTTGGACAGATCAAGTCAGCCCAACTGCACCACTTCTGTGATGCAAGTGAATCAGGGTATGGCACCGTAAGCTACCTGAGACTGACAAATTCTGAAGATCACGTGCACTTAGCCTTTATAATGGGAAAGGCAAGAGTAGCACCGTTGAAACAGATGACAATCCCAAGAATGGAACTCGCTGCAGCAGTGCTGGCAGTGTGTGTTGAAAGGATGCTGGCTACAGAGCTACAGCTTCCACTGGAGAACTCTACATTTTGGACAGACTGTGAATCTGTCTTGAAGTACATCAAGAATGAAACTAAAAGATTTCAGACGTTTGTGGCAAACCGGGTAAGCACAATCAGAGAAGTGTTAGATGTCACGCAGTGGAGACATGTTAACACCAAGGTCAACCCTGCAGATCATGCCTCAAGGGGTCTGACAGCTGATGCCTTCCTGAAGTGTGAGAGTTGGAGCAGTGGCCCAGTCTTTCTCCAAAGAGCAGAACAGGAATGGCCAAACCCTCTCGTTGAACTCTCCCCAATATGCCCAGATGATCCCGAGGTCAAGAAGAGCAAGGTGACAGCAAACACAATCGTCAAGAAAGATCAAGATGCCACCAGCACCTTGATAAATCACTTCTTAACTTGGAGCAGCCTAAAAAGAGCAGTGGCATGGTTTCTCCAAGTAAAGAACTTGCTCTTACAGCTGAGCAAGAAAAGAAAATATGTATTGATCACAGTCAAAGCTCAAGAACCAGATCAAGACAAACAGAGAAGTTTGATTGAAACTGAGATGAAGAAGGTAAAAGAAGCCATGAGTGCTCACAAACTCTCAGTACAGGACATGACAAATGCAGAGGTTGCAGTTGTGCGCTTCTGTCAGGAGCAAGGATTTTCAGAGGAAATTGCAACTCTGCAGAAAGGGATCCAGAATGTCAAAGGAAACAGTTCAATCTACAGATTGGACCCAAGGCTGGATGGAGGGCTTCTCAGAGTTGGAGGAAGATTGAGCAAGATGGCAATGCCAGAGGAGGCAAAACATCCTGCTATCCCACCTAAAGACCATCACGTTTCCAAGCTGTTGCTACGACACATCCACCAACAAGTCGGTCACAGTGGAAGAAACCATATGCTGTCTCGGTTGAGGCAACTATTTTGGATTCCTTGTGCTAACACTCTAGCAAAAAAGATCATTGGAGAATGTGTAACATGTAAACGCCTTCATGGAAATGTTGGTAAACAAAAGATGGCAGACCTGCCAAAGGATCGTTTTTATTATTATTATTATTATTATTTATTTCTTAGCAGACGCCCTTATACAATTGTTACAAGATATCACATTATACATTATTTCACATTATACAGATATCACATTATTTTTACATACAATTACCCATTTATACAGTTGGGTTTTTACTGGAGCAATCTAGGTAAAGTACCTTGCTCAAGGGTACAACAGCAGTGTCCCCCACTGGGGATTGAACCCACAACCCTCCGGTCAAGAGTCCAGAGCCCTAACCACTACTCCACACTGCTGCCCCGTTTAACACCTGACCTACCTCTCATTCACATTCACTCAGGTAGGAGTGGACTACTTCGGCCCTATTTAAGTAAAAAAAGGACGCAGTACAGTGAAACGGTATGGAGTCATTTTCACCTGTCTTGTTAGTCGAGCAGTACATCTTGAAGTGGCCCATACACTGGACACAGACCCGGGCATAAATGCATTCAGACATTTCATCTGCAGGAGAGGCCAAGTAAGTGAAATCCGGTCAGACAATAGGACCAATCCTTGTACCTGGAGACATTGTGTTAGTGGCAGACACCAATGCACCAAGAGGATCATGGATCATGGGAAGAGTCCTAGAAGCAAGAACTGGCTCAAGAGGGCTAGTCCGAAGTTCCGTCTTCAGACAAGAAACAACACCCTAGAACGACCAATCAGCAAAGTATGCTTATTGGTAGAAGCTTCAGACTGAAAGATTGACTTTAAGATTAGACTGACTAAAACATCTACAGATTTGACAAACCTGTTTCAGTCTAACCAGTCTTCTCTTTCAGCTCAAGCACACATATTCTTATTAGCATCCATTTCATGAAGACCGTTACATACATACATACATGAAGAACATACACTGGACTCAAGAATGATGTATTATGTAATTTTCTTTTGGCTCTTTTTGGATTTGAATTGTTGTTATTGTTATACATCACGCCAGTAACTATAACGGGGCCGGTGTATAACGGGGCCATTTTTTACATAAAAGAAAATGTATTAGAATTGTGTATGAAATGTATGTAGATATTATTAGGAAAAGGAAATATGTTTATGTCTATGGAAACCCCATTTTATTTTGGTTATTGTGCCACCTGCTGGCCATTTGTAACTACTACTTAGAGCCATATTTAAGGGGTTAACTGGGAATATGGTGCAGTCGCTAATTTGCTGCAGGTGGCTGAGATAGACGCCAAGTTGAGCTACAGTTTTTTAACCGTGTGAATAGAACTGTGTTTAATCCATGTTTACCGTGTTGTTTCTTATTATATCCTTTGATTTGATATTTTACTAGACAATTTTTGTGTTGTTTTTGAGTTTATTTTGCCATCAATATCATCCTGGAATCTGTTTAATAACCTGGAAACAATCAATGCCTTCATTATCCAACCCTGGAACTATGTGACAACCAAACTGGACTTTGTGAGCTAAATAAATGTGTGATCATTGCAAACAAGAAATCTCTCAAGTTGTTTACTGCATTCATGGATTAATGAAAATGAGTTGGAACCATAGCTTACCTGTATTTTGGCGTCTAATAGATGTGACTAATAGGAACATTGTTTTGAAGCCATTACAATGATAATAATTTGATTGGGTGATTGTAAAAAATAGTAAAGCCATCATCTGTATTTTAAAAAAAATATTCCATTTGGATCAGCGGTGTGGTAAATTTATCATTTTTGGCAGTAGTACTCAAACTGAAAATAAATATTCTGAGTTAATTTTATCGATCGAGATATGTGGTAATTTTAGTACATAGTGTAAATATGAAGTGAATTAAATAAGTGTTCACAGTGGTTAGAATTTTATAGATTTTTGTGTCATGTACTTTTGAGTGTTTGAGACAAAACTAAGCCAATTACATGGAAGAATCCCAATGTTATTTTGTTCCCTTTCAAGTACAAAATGCAACCGTATAGGGATTTACCCAGTCCTTAATTTGTAATGAAAGAGGTGCCGGGATTCAAGCAATAATTTAATTGAAAATTTATGACTGAATGTGCGGCGGTATTATACCATTGCACATGTCATAACAAGTTTATTTGAAAGAGTAGCCTACTGTATGTACTACTGTTAGATGTTTTATTACAACCACGTATTCTACATCATATACAAAGTAGTAGCTTGTGCAGAAAAATAAATTAAAAGCAACTGTAGAACACACATTCTCCACAACCATTCTTTGTTTAGTTAAAACAACGATAACTGCAGTACTATAATATACTAATACTTAACAGCCAGCTTACATCACAATAACAACTTTTAAATACATCAATAATCAATAAAAGTAGTGTTTTACTTTGTTTTCTATATTAAGGAACGTTGTTAATAGAAATCAACCAATTCTATTTTACTATGGACCGAACAAATGTAGCCAAACTTAGAAAAGAAAAAAAAAAAGGTTTTCTTTACCCTAATCCTGCAGTGCTTGTGAGAGGCGGGTACAGCCTTGTGCTTTACTTCTCCAGAAAAGTCCATAAAATAACCATATTTGCCTGGCTACCCTCCTGTTTTCTCTCCTTGCTTCTTGTGTCCTCGGCTCCTCTGCGTCCTCTGGCAAGCCAAGAACGAACGTAAGGGATGGGCTTGAATTGGTTCAATGGTTGGCTGACAAGATTAAGGAAGAGTAACGATGAAATAGTTTCAGTAAGCAAGGATGCTCGCATTGAAGTGCAGATGAGATTCATCTGTGAAAAGCCTCGCTCACACTCAGCACTGGAGATTGCAATTGTGCTCACAGCTACCAACAGGTCCTTATACTGCTTCTGAACTTCCTTCCCACCGTCCTCCTTTACACCCTGTATGACCGAATAGTTTCACGAGGGTTAGCAATGTCAAACCTTTCGCAAAGAGAATCTCGCTTTCTCCGTACAGTGTAGGTAGCTCTTCGGGCCAGTACTGCTTATACAACACTTTCAATTCGTCAATCAGTTTCTCGTATCCAGTTTTGTCGCCTGTCCTGCCTCCAGTAGACAACATGCGAGTTCACAAATTGTCTGCTAAGTTCTGAAAAAACAGTCTCTGGTGAATTTTCTCACAGGGTTTTCCTTCATGCAAGAGCACTGCCTGAAACATATTCCCTTTAATGGTGTTTTGACACTGTGCAGAATATTTCCCTTGCTTTTCTACCATTGCTTTGAACACTCATATCTGTCGGCAGATAGCTCTGTGTGTATCAATGATTGTGCAGTCGCTTTTTTGCAATTCGAGCTATAACCCGGACAATTCCTGCAGCGCATCATACATAATACCAGGATTATTGATGA